>NC_092501.1:126273650-126902400 GCF_047511675.1 Marmota flaviventris | reverse complement strand
ATGATCTCACAAGCATGAGGCCTTCCCCCTTTTGGAACCACAAGGAGGAGTCAGCCTGTGGCCTGGACCTCTGCTGGAAGCCACCCAAGGAAGTCACAGGCAAAGACAGTTAAAGGCATGTCACAGAGGGCTGTCACCAAGTCCCACAAAAGCCAAAGCCCACAGGAAGTGAGACTAATTGCTAAAAAAATAAAGCTAAGACCAGAAAAAGAAGGACAGAGTAACCAGGCAGGCAGGAAGGAAAAATTCACAGAGCAAGGGGGAACGAGGGAAAGGCTGAGAAATTCAGAAGCATGAAGAAAAGTGGAGAATGCATTAAGCTTGCCTATCTACCAAATCAAGTGACAGGAAAAAAACCCTATCCACTCAAGTATAGCCACTGAAAGAGAAATATATTAAAATGTAAAATCTAGATATAATCCACATGTCCATCTGGTTGAGAAGAAGTCAACCAAATTTAAGGAAAAAGTCTAGGAATGCAGGCTGAGGCTATAGCTGCACCTTAGAGTGCAGGCCTAAGGTGTGAATGAGGGAGGCTTTGGGTCCAATTCCTAGTGAGGAAAAAAGAAAAAAAAAAGGGGAAGCCCTGTGGGTAGAGTTGGGTAATACTCACATATGCCAGCAAGGGGCTCCATAACACCATTTAAACAATGTCATGTTTTCTTTGGAGGTTTCATTTTCCTTTGCCTTTTCTCTGGGGTAATCTTATCTAATACAGCATGCTTAATATTTTCAATATGTTTTTACTGGCAGATTTCATTATGAATATGAAACTATCAGGAAGTTAAATGAACCGTGAGCTTTGGTTTAGCAGCGCACAATTCAAACATCTCTGCCTTACTGGAGCCCTCTGTGAGATCAGGACAATGCAGTATCTGGGTTTTAACTTCCTGGCCTTACTTTTCATTTTAAATTCTTGTGCATCTTAAAAGCACGACAAGCACACTTGGGTGTTTGCTCTATGAAGGTTCAGCAATTGAAATGAAAAAGAAAAACATTTCAACGGTAGTTTTTAAAACAAACACTTTGAATAAGCATAAACTTATTGGAAATCATGAGTACACTACTACTGTTGGTTTTCTAAGTGTATTGATTACCATGGAATATGTGAGATTTTAAAGCAAACTCTTTAGGCTCATAATAAATCTGCCAGTTTCTTTTGTTAGTTGACAGAATAATTTTACTGGAAGCATTAAGATGGTTCTAATTATATATATGTTGTAGTTGGACACAACACCTTTTATTTATTTATTTGTTTGTCTGTTTGTTTATTTATTTATTTTTATGTAGTGCTGAGGATTGAACCCTGCACATGCTAGATGAGTGCTCTACTGCTGAGCCACAACCCCAGCTCCTCTAATTATATTCTTTATGGTACTTCTCCCCCACCACACACACACCCCTCTTTCAAGTACTATTTAAGTAATACAGCCAATGACCAGTCTGGGTCAAGACTTCAGGACATTGATCTGTGTAATAATTATTCTGGTTTTGGTTAATTCTATATCACTAAATTTAACTTGAGATTACCAGACAATGTTAAAAAGTAGCCCCAAGGTGGGCATGATGGCACACACCTGTAATCAGTGGCTTAGGAGGCTAAAGCAGGAGAATCGTAAGTTTAAGCCAGCCTCAGCAACTTAGCAAGGCCTCAACAACTTAGTGAAACTCTGTCTCAAAATAAAAAATAAAAAGGACTGAGGATGTGGTTCATTGGTAAGTGCCCCTGGGTTCAATCCCTGGTACCCACCCCCAAAAAAGCCCCATATTTGCACCTGCTTTTTACACCAAATCAAACAGCCACCATGACTGTTTAAACATAAATAAGAAAAAAAAAAAAAGCAATCAATGGGGGGAAAATGAGTTCTTCTTAACTGTTTAATTATTATACGTCAAACTGATAACATTTAAAACATGAAAAAGAAGATCAGTTCATATATGTAATTTATTTAGCAGAAGAAATAAATTTCTAAGCATGGACCTGGAGGAAATGATGAGTGTCCTTATGAAGAGTATCAAATCCATTCACTAGTTTTTCTCTACTTTTCCTTCACTCTCCGCTATCTTCATCCCTAGGTTGAGATTAAATTGCTGTCTCTTATGAACATATAAAATTCTTTCTCTGGATCTCTTTCATGGCATTCATCACTTTCTGCATAACAGAATAAATGTATTTCTCTCCATTTTTACAATATAAGAGCATATGTTTGTTTCCAATTTGTACCCTTCAACCAGACCCCCAAGATAGTGAGTTGAGCAGCAATGTTTGTTAAACAAATAAATGAAACAAGTGTTTCAAAACCCCCCTCATTCCAAGATCAGCCTATTTGAAGACCATCTTTGCCAGAAATTATCTTGTTCTGATAATCAGTCACCTGAATTTTCCTCTTTTGAAAAATATCCTAAACTCAAGTTTCCAGGTCTAAATCCTAACGCACTCTAAAAGTTCTGTGAGAGCTTTCTGGAGCTATCCATCATGAGCATCATGCCTAGCATATAGTAGGCACTCAGGATGTGCATAAGAAACCATTTCTTTAATTGTTGTGAGAATATCTTTCAGTTAAGCAAAGAAAGAAGGCTCACTGCTCTAAAGCTTGCACTTTTATCATTTAATTATTGCATGAAATGTACTTTTTGTACAAAAATTATTAGTCCGTGTTTTTAACCCTTATTACCTAAACCTAACAAGAGGAGACTTCTTCTTCACAGAAGTATGAGGTTTTGAAATTTAGCTCTGACCTTCTCTTTGGAAGTTAAGAACCTGGACTAGAGGAATGTCTAAGGTATACAAGTTCAAGGGCAGCAATACATCGACTTTGACAATGTCATGAGCTTTAGATTTAGGCTACTCTGAGTTAGAAATTTGACCAGCTCATTCATTCATTTCCTTCTTGTACTCAAAGTGAATTAGACATATTCTTTGCCCTTGAAATGCTCAAATGTCCTCTTCATGGTTTTGGCCATTTCAAACTTATTTGTATCAAATATCACAGAAAAACCAGTTAAAAAAAAAATCAGAGTTTTTTTTTTTTGTTGTTTGTTTGTTTTAAAGAGAGATTAGATTCAACACTACACCAAGTAAATTAGCATCTGAGTCTGGGACCAAAGCAATTCTTATATGAAGACAGAGTTGAGAACTGTGGGAAAACTTTGCATCCTCTTTCCTCATTTCTGGAATGGAGAGAATAATATCTTAGTGCAAGATGACCATAAAAAAATTTGGAGAATGTCTGCTAACTGGCCCTCAAGGGAATTGTCTGCTCATTCATTCCCAGGTGATCACTTAAAAGATCAATTTTAAATGAGTATAAATTAGTACCCATCAATTCGTTGCACATGAAAAAGCAAGAGTATTTCAAAAGAAGTTTAAAACTTTACAAAGTGAAGGAGGGAAAGAAAGATGGAGTCCTAAGAGGGCAAAAGAGCAAGAAGTATGTTTTCAGGTTAAGGACAAATTGAGATACAGCTGCCCATCTAGAGCCAGGGGTGGGTAGACCTACTTTCTTCATTATCCCTTAGGAGGCAGAATTTTGGGGGTTATGGGACTTCAAACTCCAGGCATCTTCATTTTAAAAAATTCTCTACGAAGAATATATGAAGAGAAAATGGTGAATTTAAAATGAAATCCATTTGGAGTGAAATATTGGCAAGAATTTAAATAAAGGAGGAATTTTTATATAAAGCAAGGCAGTGAACAGGTATAGAAACTCCAAGTTTGCCCAAATTAATAACTAAAGGTTATATTATGTTAGGATGAGTTGGCAATAAGATGCCACTTATTGACAATGGCTAAGATAGCTTACTACAGGGAGACTATGAGGACACAAGTGACGTGATAATCAGCTCTGAAATGCCAAGAGAAGGCTGCTGAATAGAATATTCTACTTTAGAGGAAGTGTCAAGAACAATGTAAAAACTATTCCTCCTGCAGCAGTAGCTCATCTACTGGTGTCACAGTGCAGCTTCTTTAATTTGAAACACATTCGAATCACAAGGCCAAGTGGAGCGAAAAGAGAACGAAGATGTATGTGAAAGATCAGATCTGGAAACCTGCACAAGTAATTCTGCAAAGAATCTTTCACATCTCTTGCCTGGGTCATATTAGAGACCAATTACAAATAAAGATGGCAACCCCCAAACATCTGACATAATTGATGGAGTCAGATGAACGCTGAACATGATCGTTTCATTATTATTGTGGTACAGTAGGACAGGAACACACAAATCCCTGGAATTTGCACTCAGAGTAAAAATACCAAATAATGAATGCAAGGTTATTTTGATTGTTGTGAGAAAGATTTTCACAATGACTATTTACTATGGAAATCTCAAAACTTTTAATAAAAAGAAGACAGCTTGGCTTAGTACCTCAATAAACATCTACAGAATGAATGGAGACTTGCCTGAGAGGAGGCTTTCAAGAATCAGGGGCTCTGAGCTGGGAGCCGTAGCTCACACCTGTGATCCCAGCAGCTTAAAAGGCTGAGGCAGCAGGCAAGTTCAAAGCCAGCCTCAGTGAAAAAGCGAGGCACTAAGCAACTCAATGAGACCCTGTCTCTAAATAAAATACAAAATAGGGCTGGGGATGTGGCTCAGTGGTAGAGTGCCCCTGAGTTCAGTTCCTGGTAGCCCCCTGCCAAAGAAAAAGAATTAGGGGCTCTGGGTGTGGCCATACTGGCACCTCTACCTAACAGTGTGGATCATACAATTCATCTTGCCTCTCTGATTTTAGGTATTTCATCTGTGAGGACAGAAGTTCTACTGCTACGTAAATTCCTAATTATTTCTCAGCTTTAAAAAATAAAGTCTTTTGGTTTCAGATACCATTCCTAAGGAAATACCAAATCACACATCAATCTTACATACTAGACTTTATTTCTTTGAAACAACATCATACCCATAAATAGCCATGCTTTCTGAAAAACAAAAATGCCTCCCTTCTGGTTTTTTTTTTATTATTATTTTTAAGTAAAGGAAAGCTTATCTAGAAATTTTCCATTCAGTAATCATCAACTTCCAGAATTTAAATCAGGATGGACTTTTTATTTCATGATTTTTAAAATCACGCTCATTTTCAGTTAACAATTTTTGACATCTATGAAATGTTAATATTCCTTTTATAACTAAACTGCCAGAGTGTACACTCTCCTTCTACATAAGGAAGTTGTAAAAGCATTTTTGAATCTTAACCAGAAATCACAGTAAGTGTTTTAAATACATATTTTCCATGTGTTACATATAACATACTTACATTAAAAAATATGAACTATCAGAATATATATCCCCCATTGGGTTTGCAGAGTGATCAGATCTCACATCTCACTTGCTTCGCTAGAAATCATGCTATTTCACTTAACATTCCTTCTATCACTTTGTATTTTGAAATGAAACGCATAAGATCTGAACTAATATTAGACTAGAATGGAGATTCAGACCGATGTGGTCTGTAGATCTAAATGCTTATATGTATTTTATTTCTCTCTCCTAGATGATTTAATGGCACAAAATTAAGATAGTCACATTAATCCTGATGGCCTCAGTATTCTATTGATACGCATGCATGATTCCCAGACCAACTTCCTATTCTTGAATATAATTCAAATTAAATACTCAAGAAGGCAAGTGATTTCTGTTCATTTTTAGAAATTTCTCAACATTAACATTGTTTCCAGTGCAACGCTCTAGGATTAGCCATGGTGCATTTTTATTACCTTAAAAACACATGTGGTAAGCATAGATATAAAAGGTCAAATTCTAAGCATTAGGTGCAGGAGTGAGCAGAGATAACACAAATGTGCAAACCCCAAATCTTTGCAAACAAACCCCAAACCCCAAGCAGAATAGGTGGAAAAGAAAGTACTTTAAAATCCTCCCCAAATTCAGGATACGTAAGATAATTAAACCGCAGTTGGACCAACTGCTGGAAAACAATTCCCAATTCGCATGCACTTTTCTGGACCTCACCTCCCTGGCTGGCTTGGGATTCCTTGCATCAAGCATGCAGGTGAATGCAACCCTCTCTCCAGCCTCCCATAAAGGGAGGTTCGCTATATTCACTGACTTATTCACGAGAACATTGAAGAAGAGGTACAAAGCCACCTACCATTGTCACTGTCTCCTTCAGAAGGAACACTGTAGCTAGAGTTGTCCCATGTTTGTGCCTGTGTAAGTTTGTTGAAGGAGATAGGAGGGAGAATGAGGGCTGGGTCTGCAGGAGGGCGAGAGCCAGGCCGCGTGTAGTTGCACAAGGACCAGGCAAAACCAAAGGGGCCGCAGCGTTTCACGAATGGCATAAGGTTTCGTATGGAAATGAAGTGGATTTCATTTACATGGGTTTTATTTGCAAATGTACAATATAGGAGGAGAATGAAAGATGGCGCATGGAATAAAAAGAATGATAAAAACTGAGTGTTAGTACTCATCGGTCATACACTTTGCATGCAGTTAATATTGCTAATTTAACAGTTCCGCAAGCCCGCAGACTTAGAGTACTAATGGGTTGTTACAGGAGAAAGGAAGAGCACCAGGAGGTTATGCAAATTAATAAGCAAATGTCCTACTAGATACCTTTCTCAAGGCTCTCTAAACAACTAACAATCACAATCGTAGCAAACTAATTACATGATTCACACACAAAAATTTGGCCAAACGGGACAAAACTTAATATAAAAAACATATCTATCAGAAATAAAATTATTATAGAATCACTATTTACTATGAGTGGAATTTGTTCCCAAGGCAATATAGAATTTCCTTCTAAGACATCTGTGAGTTTACTAGAAGACTTTGCTGAAAGCTGAATCTACCCATTTCTTCCTCTTGACGTACCTCTCAATACAGTTTTCAATATTGGCCAGTAAAAAATAACAACAACAAACCAATTTTGGATACCAATAGAATCTATTTAACAATACACAAACAAACAGATGCCAATTATTGTTTCGAGAACTTCTGAGTTGGTCATTTATGAAATGATAACACGTCATCATATTATGATATAACAACAATGATGTTTTTGCAATAAATATCCATACAGTAATGGATTTACTTATTTAGGATATATTTATTTAGGAAGTATCCATATAATTTTTATTCAATCATAAAGTAGGGCTAGTAAAATTAATGGGCATAGTTCTAGGAATAAATTTTGGGGTATGTGCACTATCTTCCTTTGAGAGGAAAACAGAAGAGAAAAAAAAATGTTTCTTTTGAAGAAAAATCAATTTATTTTAACAGTCATTATTCTTATTCCAACTTCTTCACTTGAGCAGTTTGTTTTTATTTATACCACAGAAATCACACAAATCCACATAATGAATTACAAAATAAAAAGCTTTCAAAAGTCACTCAATCGAAAATAGTTCCTATCTCTTGCAATCATATGATCTCCAATTATTACTACTTCAATTATTATTACTGCATACAGGATGAAAAATGCATACTGTAATGTTTAAAAATTACTATATAAAATTTTAAAATCTCAATACATACTGCCAGTTTTATAAAGTTCCAATATGTCACTTGATGTCCCTGAAGGTAAATCAACAATTATTTACAGCAACCAAACTCCACAAAGCTTTCAACAACTAGAACAATTTCCACACTGGCTCGTCAAGCTTTCCAAGGTTGGAAGCCTGGAGAGGAAATGATCTTTCTTTTCTGCTATTCAAAATAAATACTTCATTTATTTCTCACCACTGAAAGAATCTGAAATGCTTTACAATACAATCATTATGTAACCCGTAACTACAGTAAGTTAGGTGGGACTCTGCAGGAGGAATAAAAAAAAGTCACTGAAACAAGTTTACAGCTAAATTGCAAGACGACACAATCAACAGAATATGGCTCTTTGGACATCTATGCAGGTTTTGGTTTGCCTGACTACGAAATAAGTTAAAATTGTGTAAACTGAGTCCACAACCCAATATGAGGTCCTCAGTGTGTGGAGACAGATCTCCTAATAATCTTTACACAGGGGAGGTGTGTCCGGACTCACCCCCACACCTCCCAGAACCCACCTGAGAACATGGAAGTGGAAGCACAGTCTATATCTAGTCACCTATGCTTAGTTCTACACGTGATGGGGGTGGCCATTGGACTCCTCACAAAACACCCATGAGGGTCAGGTGTAGCTCAGTGGTACAAAGATGGCCTAGCATGCACAAGGGTCTGGGTTCCATCACCAGCACCACAACAAAAACAAAAATAATCAAATACCCACTGACTCTTGCCACATTCGAGCATTTTCCTAAATGGGCTTTTTTTTCTTAAAGCCCTTTTAAATTGCCAGGAAATCATTGCACCTGGCCAAATGTTGCCCATCAATCAACTTGCTCCAAGAACAAAAACATTTCCTTTATTAATGAATCATCTTTGTTTGTTCTTTTTCAAGCTAGACAGATGCATAACCTCTACTGTTGGAAAAGGCTTTAGTGGGAAATGCAAGAACACAAGAGTTCTTTACCAGCTTTTGGTTAAAAATATCCGAGTCCTTTACTAGCACTTAAAAGCATAAGTAATGAGTATTCTAAATATAAAAAGAATCAAAAAATCAATCAATCAATCAACAAACAAAGAAAGGCTTGAAAAAAGGAAGATAGCAGCACCATAGCTTGAAATGAATTTTTAAAAAATCAGAAAAAATGTATTTTTCTGTTTAGAAACCTTTTTTAAAATCAATAGTTATTTGGCATATCGCTATAATTTGCTTTTGTGAACGTACAAATAACAAAATAAAATAGGTCAAAGAGCAGAATGCTTTCCAAAAGATTTTTTTTTTTTCCCTGACTCCTGATCACTCAGGCAAGCCTGTCACATGAGTAAATATATAAACCTTCCCAGGCTCAGAAAGCAACAAAGGGCATCTCAGAAAGGAGTTTCTCAACCAGAGGCTGCTCTGGAACTCAACAGAGCACCAGGGAACCCCTGGGGAAAGGTCTTATTTTATCTTCCTTGGGCAAAAAAAGTTCAACAGAAATTTCTTCCCCGCTTCAATGTTGCCACCACTGCCCTTAGCAGGAGCGTAATAGCTGATTTATTAAAAACCATGACCCCAGTCTCTGACCTTCCCAAAGTGAAGCAAGGTTCTGATGCCACAATCCCCACTCCCCAGAATGGATGACATTCACATTATAATCACATAAACTTTAAAAGGCTAGAGGGAAACCACAGAGTTATTTAGTCTAAGAAGGGACTGAGGTTTTAATTTACCTGATCGAGGCTTCAGGCCAAATGGTGCTGTGCTGTTTGTGGTAGGAGAGCTAGAGGCAGAGTCCTCTCTCATCTGTGGGGTCAGAAGGAAAGAAAATGAGGGAAAAAATTGAAGTAGAACTATGGATGGCTTTTCTATGATCAAGGATTATTACAAAACCACCTCCTGTCTGCATTTGCTACTGGGATATCAAGTACTAGCTGAAAAATCAAATGATTTAAGTGACATTATCAATAGAATGTTGCTACATGACCCATTTTTTTTATTTGTTCATTATAAATATATTTTATAATCAGGTGAAACTGTCAATGCATTTTCTCCTCCAACACAGTTGTGGGTGTGCATGCGTGAGTATACTCCTACACCCCAAGGAGGGCACAGCTAAGGAAGACTCTCCTGGCACAACGAGATAGAAAAACAGATAACACGAAGCAGATCAAGGCACCACGCGCTGAATCACCACGGGAGGACCAGACTTTCTAAATGATGCCTTTTTGAGCGATTTTCATTGTTTTCTACAAAGATGTTCCCATATTTGGTTTACAAAGTATCTCGTAAAAATTAATCTTGAATTATGAAGAGGCCCAAATAAGGCAATCATTGCTATTGAGAATGAGTGAGAGCTAATGAGTGTCTCCCAGAAACAGAGTTAAATCAGTAACCGCAGTGTCAGATCATATGTTTCTGAAACAGGTATTCCAATGCAGTCTTCATGGAACACCTCGGCTTCCACTGATCTGCAGAAAACTTACCTCATTTGGAGAATACTGGCTCCCATTACTCTGTAATGTTAGATCATGTTGCACCTTAAGGAAGAGGGAAAAAAATGCATAGTATGTTCCATTAGACTGTAAAACTGACAAGGCAAGAACTGTGCCTTATTTTCATCCTATTCCTGGCACAGAAGCACACAAGAAATATGCAGTGAATTAACTGGTATATTAAAGAGCTAAGGAGGTCATACTTACATTTTCTAAAACTATGCATCTGTATTCATAGCTGTGATACATGTGAAGTATCCGTAATTTAAGATAAGGCTTTTCCAGCATAAAGAGCTCATTCCCAAGTGTCTGTGGACATTGGCTTCCCTTGGTAGGTTGGTTATCCACCTATCCAGGTAACCACCCCCATTTTAACTGTGGGTTTTTAGAAATGGTTGGTCCAAGGCAATAGTTCAAAAATATGTAAAATCACATTGGGAGCTTTTAATAATTACGCATGCCTGGACCCCAAATTACCTGGGCAAAACTCTTGTAGGAAGTTCAATATCAGTTTGCCTTGGCAACCACTGGTGCAGTGTATGGGATTTACAATTGGCTGTGGTTTCCATCACTGAGAATGAAGGAGCAGTTTGAGAAAGTTATTCTATGTAGCCATTAGAGAATGGCATGCTTATAGCAGGGAGGTGAAAGCTGAATGCTAGAAGTAGGGTGAGGGACTTGGGGCATTATGATTTATGGGATGCTTAAGGGTGGCCAGATGCTCCACAGGTAGTCAGCATGGAAGGAAAGAAACAGTAGCTAAGGATGGAATCCTAGAAAGGGACACATAGAGACCAGGATGCCACAAAGGGGACACTCTAGCTTATTATTTTCCCAGATCTGCCTTCTTTATATGATGATCCAGACCCCACTGGTACACCCTAACAAAAAAATTTGGTGCTAACATAAACATCTTTATATATGACAACAAATTAAATTTAAGATGCCCATCCCTAATCATGTTGAAGAGTACTATTTAAAAATATTCCCAATTTTTGACATAAATCCAAGGAAAAATATTTTTAGAATAAAAGGTCAATAATGTACTTATCCAATCGATAAGCTTTATTTGAACTGCTAATAAGTGACTTTAAATTTGATCATTTTATCTTCCTATAAGCAACTCCTTCCTTTAATTGTTCCTGTTGTCCCTCTCAGTACCTACCCCATTCAATATGATTTATGCATGAACAGGCGATTTACATTTCTTCCTGAATGGAGGACAGTACTACCCAAACTTGATGTAGATCTTCTAAATATGTTCAAGGTCAGATAATGAGTCAGGTCACCAAACGCAAAGTACTCCATAATCTTGGCCTTCCTGTTCCATTCAATTCACACTTGGCACTGAATTCAACATAGCCCTACCGACTGACACAAAGCACAGTCTCCTGGCTACAGGTGCAGTTTCAAAACAGTCCAAAAGGTGCAGTTCACTTCCTTGGCCTTAATCTCCTGGTCCCTTCCCCAGTCTCACAGAACATAAAAAAACACTCTCAGGATGGCAGACTATCTCACGTTCTACTTTGAATTTTTTCAATATCTAAATCTTCTCCCTTTGCAATTTTTAAAACTCTTCAAAACTGAGGGCAACTTCCTGTCTTCCACATTCCAGTCTCCTCCCCCAAAACAAGCTGACCCCAGCTGGGTACTCAACAAATGTTGTTAAATCAATGCAATCTATCTGCAGGATGCTGCTTTCTTCCTGAATGAGAAGGAAGAGTGGTGTAAAAACCACCAAATCACACATGAGGGTCACATTTAAGTTCTGCATGACCGTCACCACCCTTGAGAATTCACCACTTTCTTTTCTTTTCCTTCTTCTCATGATGTCCTTTTTCTACCAGAGCCAGCTATCCCCACTTCTTTTTTTTAAACTTATGGGGGTATGTTTGTCAAGGACAGAGAGTTGCTCCAGGAAGACAGGGAATAAAATTAGGTTACACCAAATATAACTTCTTGATTCAACCAAAGAAGAAAAACATATTAAAATACCACAAAACATTATAGTTTGAATAGAGATGAAGTACAGCTATCTTTTTTCCTAAAACTTTTGTGCCTTTCTGGTACCTCTAAAATCCTGGACACAGGTATGTTCTTTTTTTTTTTTTTTTTTTTTTTAATTTTTTATTGTTGGCTGTTCAAAACATTACATAGTTCTTGATATATCATATTTCACACTTTGATTCAAGTGGGTTATGAGCTCCCATTTTTACCCCATGTACAGATTGCAGAATCACATCAGTTACACATCCATTGATTTACATATTGCCATACTAGTGTCTGTTGTGTTCTGCTGCCTTTCCTATCCTCTACTATCCCCCCTCCCCTCCCCTCCCCTCCCCTCTTCTCTCTCTGCCCCCTCTACTGACATTCATTTGTCCCCCTTGTATTATTTTTCCCTTTCCCCTCACTTCCTCTTGTATGTACTTTTGTATAACTCTGAGGGTCTCCTTCCATTTCCATGCAATTTCCCTTCTCTCTCCCTTTCCCTCCCACCTCTCATCCCTGTTTAATGTTAATCTTCTTCTCATGCTCTTCGACCCTACTCTGTTCTTAGTTACTCTCCTTATATCAAAGAAGACATTTGGCATTTGTTTTTTAGGGATTGGCTAGCTTCACTTAGCATAATCTGCTCTAATGCCATCCATTTCCCTGTAAATTCTATGATTTTGTCATTTTTTAATGCAGAGTAATACTCCATTGTGTATAAATGACACATTTTTTTTTATCCATTCATCTATTGAAGGGCATCTAAGTTGGTTCCACAGTCTTGCTATTGTGAATTGTGCTGCTATGAACATCGATGTAGCAGTGTCCCTGTAGCATGCTCTTTTTAGGTCTTTAGGGAATAGACCGAGAAGGGGAATAGCTGGGTCAAATGGTGGCTCCATTCCCAGCTTTCCAAGAAATCTCCATACTGCTTTCCAAATTGGCTGCACCAATTTGCAGTCCCACCAGCAATGTACAAGTGTACCCTTTTCCCCACATCCTCGCCAGCACTTGTTGTTGTTTGACTTCATAATGGCTGCCAATCTAACTGGAGTGAGATGGTATCTTAGGGTGGTTTTGATTTGCATTTCTCTGACAGCTAGAGATGGTGAGCATTTTTTCATGTACTTGTTGATTGATTGTATGTCCTCCTCTGAGAAGTGTCTGTTCAGGTCCTTGGCCCATTTGTTGATTGGGTTGTTTGTTCTCTTAGTGTCTAATTTTTTGAGTTCTTTGTATACTCTGGATATTAGGGCTCTACCTGAAGTGTGAGGAGTAAAGATTTGTTCCCAGGATGTAGGCTCTCTATTTACACAGGTATGTTCTTTAAAAAAAAAATCTTTAGGACTGAAAGTTGAAGAACATTTTAGGGAGCAGGCCCAAATAGTTGCCAAGGTAGGCTGGACCTGGCTCGTTCTGTGTGTTCAGAATGCTAACACAATCTGTCTGGCCAGAGCAGAAAATTCACTCTGGAGAAAAGTGCAGTGACTTGCTTAAAGACCCTCAGGGTCCCGGCATGGGCCTTGTGTAGGACTGCAGCTCGGGGTCCCCTGATTTAATAGCTGATAGAAGAAACAACTGGTTATTAAAGGCCGCTGGGGTGACTGCGCTGCCTGAATGATTGACACATGACTTGGAAGTCAAATTTCCCTCCTGAAGGGGACATGGCTTTTCTACATAATGTAATGAGGGCAAACCATGGGTAAACTTAAAGAAAACCCATGAAGCTTTAAAATCCTGCAGAAAAGTGTCAGATCAGTTTCAAGGTACACAAGCACAAAGATGTGTCATCAGAGTAACACAATATTTAGTATTCCTTAAATGATGGGTTGTTTCAGCTACTGCATCCAGGGTCTCTACATCTAATGAGCAGGATGCTGAAGTTCTGCAGACCAAAGCCACTTCTTTGTTGGAGGGGAGAGGGTTACTGGGGATTGAACTCAGGGGCACTCAACCACTGAGCCACATCCCCAGCCCTATTTTGTATTTTATTTAGAGATAGGGTCTCACTGAGTTGCTTAGGGCCTTGCTTTTGCTGAGGCTGGCTTTTAACTCCATCTTCCTGTCTCAGCCTCCTGAACCGCTGGGATTACAGGCATGCACCATGGTGCCCAGGCTCCAAAGCCACTTCTTACTATTTCCCCTCTCTCTCCCTTCCTGTTTCCCTCCCTTCCACAAACCCTCACTGAACACTCACTGTTTACTAGGTACTGTGCTAGGTCCCCCTTCAAGTGAAAATGCTAAGTGCTTGTGCCATGCTACAAAGAAAGACACAGGAGGAAACAAAGACAGGATCAATATATGCAGTAAAATTCCACTTCAAAAATCTAAACCTGACTGCAAAGATCTAGTTCATCTTTGCTGATGAGGAAGCTGAAACTATCTTGGACTTAAATGAAGGGAATGGGGCATTTAAAACATTTCTTTCTAAACCATCCAAATGCTTAATATCAATAGCAATTCTTAATTATTACTGTAATTGGCTGTTTTTTGAGGTTCAGGGCAGTGTTCAATATATTACCTTAGATATTCAACAGTTTATTATAAAATATGCTATGTGTTAATGATTCTGCCCAATTTCAAGCTAATGTAAGTTTTCTGAGCATGTCTACAGTAGGTTAGGTATATTAAATGCATTTTTGACTTGCAATAATTTCAACTTCACTGTATTCATTAGTTATTTCAACTTCATGCATTTATTGGGTATAACCCCACTGTAAGTTGAGAAGCATCTATAATGATAATAGATACAAAGAACATGGTCCAGCATCTAGCAAGACCTCTTCTGTTTTTGGTCAGGAATATACACATTTTAATCAAAGACAAAATTATTGGAATGACCAGCCAATTCTCCATCAGAGATGAAGGAGAGTTACCTTCTAACTAGAAGTTTTGGGTCTTCCTGACACTCCTGAAATCATGCACACAAGTGGCCACCTTTTTTACTAGTGTCAAAAGTGTTTCTGTAGCAGGATACTAAGATGGTCTTTAAATACCTCTCTCCACAGACTAGTTATTAGTTGCAAAAGAAAAATGAAACTGTAATTATGCAGTGAAGAAATGGAGTTATACCTCAATTGGATGATCAAATTAAAATTATACATGAGGGACAGATGGACATTTTTTGTGTGCCCCTAACATACTCTGAGACGGATAAACATCATCACCTGGGCAGCATCCCAAATAAAAACACAGAACCTCAAACCAATCACGAGGAAATGTAAGATAAATACCAAATGAAGGACATTCCATTAAAAAGAGGAAATTTGAGTTCTTAAAATTTTGAAGGTCATAAAAATTAAAGAAATGTTACAAAAACATTGCATACAGGAATATATATATCTGAAAACTAGATCCTATACTGGATAGGGAAAAAAATGATCTGAAAACATCTTAGAACAGTTGATAAAATTGCATGTGTAGATAGCAGATTGGATAAAAATAGGTTATCCATGTAAATTTATGAAGTTGATAACTGGCATGTGTTACCTAAGATAAAATCCATATTCTTAGAAGATATACACCAAGATGTTTAGGAATAAAGGACAATGATGTATAAAACTTACAAAAAAAAAACCCAATGTGTGTGTGCAGGTGGTAGGGAGAAAGAAAGAGAGGAAATTAATAATATATAGGGATATAATATAGGAATAGAATATATATATATAATATAAGAAATATGACAAGATGTTAACATAAGTTGAGAATCATTTATCCAAAATTATTGATACCAGAAGTGTTTTGGATTTTAGAATAACTGCATAATTAGGTATCTTGAGATGGGACCCCAGTCGAAACACAAAACTCATTTATGTTTCTCTACAGTTAGCCTGAGGTAATTTAATACAATATTTTTAGTAATATCTGTAATTTGACTGCAACTCATTACATGAGGTCAGAGGTGGCATTTCCCCCTTGCAGCATTATGTTGGTGCTCAAAAGTTTCAGATGTTAGAGTGTCTGGATTTTGGATTTCCAGATTAGGGATGTTCAACCTGTAATCAGTAAATCTAGGTACAAGATTGTAATTTTTTGCAACATTTTGTAGAACCTTGTAATTTATTTATTATTTTATTACTTATCTATGCACTCCTTTGTAAAGTTAAAATCATATCCAAATAAGAAACATAAAAAAAAAAAACATGAGTGTGCAGAGAACCAAATCAATCTCAAATGGAAACTTGAGGCCATGAATCCAGGACAGCCTGCTAATGAAAGGCTTCCTGATGCTCCGCTACTGGAGTAGTTCAATGCTGCCTCCACCCAGAGCAGCAGTGGTACCCGGCTCCCTCTAGAGACCACACCAATAACAATAACAGAGCAGGAGGTGAACAGCCAGCACTTAGGCGCCCTGTATGGTGAGGCCGTTCTGAATCATCTTATTTAAGCTTTACAATAGCTATTATTATGATCCCAATTTACTGAAAATGAAGGTTAAGTTTAGAGAGGTTAATTAGCTAGCCTAGAGTTAGCAAGTCTTCGGGACGCGGCTATAGCTCACATCATTCCAAGTCACTGCATTTAACAATGAAACCATACCATACTCTCTGGGAATAGTTCTCATACTCTCTTGTACAGTTCTTTTTTCCATATTTCTTGCACACAGGAACTTTTAATAGTTAAAGGGTATGAAGCTTTACTGGTAATACACGTGTAAACACCACAGGGGGAATAGATTGGTTTGTATATAATCTGGTTACCTAAACTAGCCACCCTAAGCCCATTCACAAAGAAGGGATAAAACAGATTTAAACAGGCCATAACTCCCAAATCATCATGCAAACCTCTCTCTCCGTAACTGGGGTAACAATCTTTCTTTGGGACCTTTTAGGCTCATCTCTAGTTTTATGTCAAAACTGCTTTCTCTATAGCCACTCAAACCCCTGTAACTCTACCTAATCTACCCTCACCCTGCTCCCAAACACCCCCACCAGTTTATAATATTCTCTTTTAGATTTTTGTTTTCCTTTTTCTTTTTTCTTTCTTTCAGCCTTGGGAATTGAACTCAGCAGCATTTTATTATTAAGCTACATTCCCAGCCCCTTTTTATTTTTTATCTTGAGACAGGGTCTCTCTAAGTTGCCAAGGCTGACCTCAAATTTGTGGTCCTCCTGCTTCAACCTCCTGAGTTGGTAGGATTACAGGTGTGTGCCACCACACCCAGCTTGTAATAATCTCTTATCTTCCTAACACGCAGAAATTAAATTGCTCTTGCTTTTCAGGTCTTTTCTAGCCAGACTTCTTCCTAGGGTCCAAAATCTATACTACATGGACCTAGCTCTAGTTTCTAACAAAGAGCAGGTTTCCCATGCATCACAGCGGTTGACACCTGACTCAGTGCAACTTTTTATAAAAAAATTTAAAGAATCTATGAGAAATAGCCATCTCTCATCTTTAATAGAAGGTGAGATATAACAGAGAAGCAGAATTAAGAGAAGGAAAGTATACAAACACTGAAAAATGTGTCTTGGACAAACATGGATATTGGTCTCACTCATAAAAATGTTTCCCCGGACAGATCTTTACAGAATGTGGTAGAGTATTCTGGAAAGAGCACTGCTCAGTGCTGTAGTCTTACCTCACACACTGGGGATGTCTCCAGCTGCATTTGACCACTGTGGGCACAAGGAAAGAAAAAGGAAGACATAAGGTAGAATTTTAAGCATAAGTACTTCAATGTCAAAAGAGAAATATCTTTAGTTATAAAAAGGCAAACATACTTAAGTGCAGAATCTGGTAGTTCTAAGGCTTCTGCTGATCCCATAGGATACAGATTTAAAACACTTCTCTCAGTAATATCTGCACTTAATCTAAAAAGTAAGGGGGAAGAAATGTCAGTATATTTATTAAACTTGTTATAAATTCTCCTGGTCATATTTAGTTTAAAACTTTATATAATGAAAAGCAGTGTTTATCTAAGATTAAGTGAAGAAGGGTTTATGACAAAAATGAAAAACTGTATGGCATTTCCCAACCCACGGGGGGTCAAAATATAATTTTCCATCTGTTATTGGTATTGAAATCCAACTGATTCACAATGTAAGAGAAATTTCCAATAAAAATCTCAATTTTCATAGGTAGCATATACTAAGTTTTATTCTAGAATTTCATTAATTTACAGAAGTTGCTAAGAATACTACAAATAAACATATGTGCCAACAACATTTGGTTCTGGTGGGAAGACCTTTGTGGTATAAACTTAATCCTCTCAATTATAAAATAAGAATTCAGAACTGTGGTGAAGCTCAGTCCTAGGGCACTTGCTTAGCATGCAGGAGGCCTGGGTTTGACCCCCAGCATCCTCCCCACTCCCAAAAAGGAAAAAGAAATCATAATCAATTTGATACACATTTTTTACTTTTGAAATTGTCTCAGGTATAGTTTTTTTTGAATTACGCAATTTTAAGAGGTAAGTTGCTCTTTTTTTCAAAGAACAATGAAGCCAGGAAATCCATAAGCGATAAAAAAATTATAAAGCCATCTTTGCATATATAATTCAATAATATAATAATTATAATAATATAACACAATATAATAAATATGCCTATGAAAATGTTACCACACTAACACTGAGAAGGCCTAGAGAAGAAAACGAAATAAAGAAAAACAGGACAGCCATATTCCACTTAAGTTTCTGGACCTAAAAAAACCCCCTGGATCTATGAACTGTGAGATAAAGGAGAAACCCAATATGTATGTAAACATGTTTATTGTTAATATTTTAAAATCTAGAAATAAACATGTCTTGAATTCCCTCTCTTTATCAGAAGCAAAACAAGAAGGACTCCTACTTTAACATGATTACACTGGCTTACAAAAATACTGTTAGAAAATCAGACTTATAGTAGTTATTTCAGAATAAATAACAAAATCTAAAGTAGCCAAAGTAGTGGATTATTTTAGGGAGGAAATGAACTCCACAGGAAATGTTTCAACATTTATGATTTAAACATAGCACTTAATAAAGACGCAAACCACGTGTGGCCAGGGACATTCCTCCGGGCTCTTCCAGAGTGCAGCTACACCCACCATCCCATCCACATCGGCACAACTTGTGGCTCCAGACATTTCAGAACTGCGGAAGAGTCGGAGCTCCTTGGTTCAACCTACTCCTCATCAGAGCAGGAGATTAAGGCCCAGAACTCGGAGCCCCTTCCTCAGGGCACCCATGTCTCACTATGATTCCAGCCCTGCATCCCATGCCACTGCTATGTCACCCATGTGGGCTACTCTGTTTTGCTTTGGGGTTATATATTAATCAATCCAAACTTCTAAAGCGAAAAAATACTAGAAATGCCTGGAAGGAAAGAGCTGGGTCTTGTTCATCTTTATATCCCCCAAGGTACACACCATAAATCATGTTCTAAACACTCAGTGAGTGTCTGCAGAATGGAAGTGCTTTTCAAATCAATTGCTGAAGATTTCCAGTCAAACTCAACCTGACCTGCCATCATTCTTTCAAATGCCAGATGATATTGTTGGGAATATTCTTGAAAGCACTCTGCATTCACTAACCACCTTTATCATAAATTCCCAGAACCCAGATAAGAGTGCTGTGGTGTGATTCCCAAGTTCACCATATTATAAGACCACACCATGTTCACATAATTCCCAGGACTCTTGGACATTTCACAACAGACAAGCTTTGGGTCTGTTTCTCTAGTGGTCTTATAGTTATTATCTGATACCTGATATTGTCTTACTGAAAAATATTTTGTCCATGGGAATTCCATTATCCTTACCTAAGAAACAAACAAAAACTACCCACTGCATATAGCGTCCGCTATCGACAAAGGCCAACTCAAATTCAGAAATCCAAATCTTTAGATTTCTAAAGATTATATATATATATATATATATATATATATATATATATATATATATATATATATTATTGTTTATATGTTACTTGTATTTTGGTACTATCAGAAATAAAAATAGTAATGTTTATTTATTTAATCTTCATTCTAGAAAAAATTTCCTTGTATTTCTGTAAATCAGTGGCTTAAGTTTTATGTTCTTAAAAAAAAATCTTTACACACACACAAAAAAAGTTTTACGTTCTTTTGCCATATTTCTGTTTTCTAAGTATTGTACCAAAAATCCCATGTGGATTTCATGAGAGGTGAATGAATTCCATTAAGAGCTAAAATAGGGAATTGACCACCATCTCTGCAAAATTCTGACTCTTTCACTTTTGAATCTTGGGAAACTGGTAATTAAAATGACTTTTACTTCATCAGTGGTTATACTGGTACCAAAATGTGTATATAAGTATTTTAAAAATTGAAATAAGGTACTCATTAGATTGGTAGGCATTAACTACACAGGAAACCTGGGCTAAAGGAAGACAAGCATACCCATTGGGATCTTGCAGCAAATCTACTGCTTCTCTCAGCTGCTCAATCATTGCTATATCCACGTCCTGATCTTTGGATGAACTTATTCTGTAACATAAAACCAAGTACGAAGCATGAAAACTTGATCACTAAAACATGAGTAAACTTAAAAGTAAACTTATAAAAATCTAACAGACGGAAATGATTTTGACAGATTCAATATTACAATGAAGACATGTCAGTACCCTGGAGGGCAGGGTGCCAGAGAGCCACTGGGTGGGGAAAGCTCAGTTCAGCTCAGCTTGAAGCCCCTGGTGCCCCACTACACAATCAGGCAATAGACAAGATGGGTGGGGCTCACAGTGTGCTTTCCTGGGTTCCATGGGGTTTCCTGAGGGTTCCACTGCACCGTCTGTACTACCTCAAGACTCTGAACACCAGTTAAACCACCTGGGCACAATTTTGTTCTTTCATACAATGTGGGCTTCACATTGCATGGTATAGGAGAGTGGTTCTCAACCCAGGCTTTATGTGCAGCAAAATCATCTGTGTGGCTTAAAACAACAGGCCAGTCCAGATACTCTCAAGTAGGTCTGACCCCAAATAGGGTTGGTCATTTTATAAAGCTCTACGGATGATCCTATTTTTGTAAGCAGCATTGTGAACAGCAGATGTGAGTTTGAGAACAGAGTTTCTAAAGCTTTATCTAATTTTCCCTGTGAGTCTAAGGTTCTATAATCACAAGGTTCAGTGGAAGGCTCAGATCAACAACCCAGATCATGGAAAACAAAATCTTGAGAACCAAAACTCTAATCTATGTCACATGGTCCAAACTCAAATTCCTCAGAAATGATTCATCTGATAAGACCACTCATCTGAGGGCTGGGATTGTGGCTCAGGGGTGGAGTACTTGCCTTGCAGGTGTGGGGCACTGGGTTTGATCCTCAGCACCACATAAAAATAAATAAAGACTGGTGTCCATCTATAACTTAAAAAAAAAATCACTCACTTCCTCCCTTATAAATTTTGCTAAATAAATATTTTATTAATAAGAGACTGGAGGGGATATTCATCTGGTATAAGATTGCTCGGGGTTAATGGTGACCTTGGAAGTACAAAAATCAGTTTCTCTGGGCCCCAGTTTTATCATCTTTGAAATAGGGGACAAAAGAACTCATCTTCAGGGCTGGGGTTATAGCTCAGAAGTAGAGTGCTTGCCTCACATGTGTGAGGCACTGGGTTTGATCCTCAGCACCACATAAAAATAAATAAAATAAATAAAGATATTGTGTCAATGTTTAAAAAATTCTTATCTTCATAGGATTACTGTGAAGACCAAATGAATTGTGAACCTGTTAAGTATTTAGGACAGTGCCTGGCATGTAGTGTTTAGTGAACATAAGCTATGACACTTATCAGATTTGGGACCAGGACATTAGAGGTATATGCTCTCCCCAAACCAGAAGACCCCGTAGTTCACCTGAGGTCCAATTGTTGGCTTTTTCAGGTAAAGGAAAGCAAATGGCAATCTCCATTCTAGACATTCTAGCTAATTCTCTGAATTACATTTCTACCCAGAGCCTCAAATCAGATAAAATTCAAGGCCAACAAAGAGGTCCAACTTTGCACTGTGCTGTGGTTTGAACTTGTCCGAAGTTCACATGTTGGAAATGTAATCTATAAGACAATAGTGTTGAGGCCTCTATGAGGATCAGGTCATGAGGGCTCTACCCTCATAAGTGGGTTCACCCTCATGCTCTTGCTACACAATATCTTTTGCCACATTACGATGCCACAGAAGTTCCTCACCAGATGCAGGCCCCTTCCATCTTGGATTTCTCAGTCTCCAGAATTGTCAACCAAATAAACTTCCACTGTTCATAAATTACTCAGTCTGTGGCATTCTGTTATAGTGGCACAAAACAGTCTAAGACACACTATTGCGCAATACTTGTGACAAACATCAGGCAGAGGGAAATTGGGAATTTCTTAATCAATATCACCCAAAAAGAAAAGCATGTAAAAATTCTACCAGGACAGGGTTGCCAGTGTATTTGAACTGGGTCTCTGGCACTCACATTTCCTCTGTCTGCCAGTGGGCATCCTCTTCTATCCGTAACAGCTCTTCACAGTCTTCTGCCCTGTCCTGTAGACAGAACACATAGTTTCTGAGAACCACTGGTTGTTCAGTGAAGAGTTAAAGCCTGCCCCAGCCCATATCCATGGCAGTGTTATTCACAACAGTCGAAAGATAGAAACAAGCCAAGTGCACATCAATGGATGAATGGATAAACAAAATGTGATGGATACGCGTGAATGATTATTCAGCCTTAAAAACAAGGAAAGTCTCGCATTTGTTGTATACCTGGACACTATGCTAAGTGAAATAAGGCCATCACAGGTGGACAGTTCTGTATGGTCCCACTCACGTGAGGTACCCAAAGAGTCAAATTCCTCCAAACAGAAAGTAAAATAGTGGTTCCAGGGACCAAGGGAAAAGGGAAGGGGGAGCTGTTCAACAGGCACCAGATTTCAGTTTTCCAAGATGAGGAGAGTCCTGGAGATGGTGAATGTACTTAACACACCCTGAATTATATGGTGAAAAAACAGCTAAGATGATAATTTTATGTTACATGTATTTTGTACTAATTAAAAAATGAGATAATTAGCCTGTAATCAATCCCAATAGCTGGGAAGGCTGAGGCAGGAGGATCGAGAGTTCAAAGCCAGCCTCAGCAATAGGCGAGATAGACCCTGTTTTTAAGTAAAAAACAAAATAGGGCTGGGGATGTGGCTCAGTGGCTGAGTGCCCCTGGGTTCAATTCCCGGTAACCCCCTGCTCACCAAAAGAGGATTAAAACAAGAATAAAAACAATAAAGCTGAATCGGTTTCCTTGTTGCTCTTTTAGCACCTCCTTGTGTTGACAGATGCCTCCTTGAGTTCCTGAGTCACATATGAATGTGCATCCATGTGTTTGTGAGAGGAGACAAAGGGGGTGTGTGCAAGCCTGGGATTGTGCCTCTCCCTGTGTATGTGTTTTGGGGAAAAAAAGGTAAAAGTACTTAATGACAGAAAAATGCCTCAGAAATATCCAATAGCCCAATAATTTTCATGTGCACATTATCCAGATCTCACTCAAAGAATGTCCTCTCTGCACTGCAACCCACCCCCTGCAATGTTTCCTGAAGAGACCCCAGGAGAAGCAAATGCTGAGATAACTGACCCTGGGGGCCTCCCTTCTTTGCACTTTTGCCTCTGACACAGAGAAAACACTGTTTTAACCAGGTCAATGCAAGAATGGAAGCTGCCCCAGAGTGGCAATGGCTGGGGCATATCCTTAACTAACGCAGGAGCAGCAGAGTCTGCAGCTATGTCATGAAGATGACGCTGGCCCTGAGGAGGAGGCCAGCCCCTCAATGTGGCCTCTGGATCAACAACACTCAGGCCTCTGCTGCCCTGACTCTACTTTCAGTGTGCAATAAAGTTAACTATATAAATGGCCACGCTGCTCTCTAAATGACAGAGAAATTCATAGGTGAAAATATACTGCCAGGAATGACCCAGGGAACGTGGTCTAGTCCTTCTTATTGGTTTCAACTATAGGAGACAGGAGTATTTCCTTCCAGTTTTCAGTCTCAAGATAAAAAGTAGCTGAGAGCATAAAACATCTCATGATTTTCAAAGTGCAGAACCAGTTTTACTGAGCTTCTTTTGCTAAGTCGGATGGCTATACAGTGAATTCTGTTTGTAGATTTGCCTACTCAAATTATTCGTTGGTAGTCCCCAAACCAGTACTCGTTGTGGTGCTTCTGAGCCATCTGTAGACACATGCAGGGTGATGAAAGATGAGCCCAAAGACACACAGGTTCCCACTGAGGTGGAACAGGGGCACTGCATTCTTGTTTCAGCTCCCACGTCTAGACAAGTTTGCTTGTCATAGTCTATATAGTGCCACAATTTCATATTTTTTATGCTTAAACATTGTGCCAAATGCTATCTAGTGCTATCAAAACCGAGAAAGGTTTTGATGTGCCTCACAGAGGACATACAGGTGGCAAGGTAAGCACGCACTCCAGTGCTATGGGCCCTGAGTTCGACGGTGACGAACCAGTGACAGACTGTCATGTGCCATGTGACGACATTTCAGTTGAGGACGTGCCACTTACATAATAGTGGAGCCACAGGGCTATATCACCCAGTAATGCTGGAGCCACCTTGGTTTCTGGAGCACTCTCTGTGCAGTTTTTACAATGATGAAACTGCTCCATTTCTCCAGACTCAACTCCATCACTAAGTGACAAATAACTATATAAAGTGTGGTGTCGTGAAACAGAAACACATAAAATAAGGTCACTCATTGATGACATATATGTGACCGAAGGCTCACAGGCACTTGTCTTTTCTCTAGAGCGATGGCTCAGTACTGGAAAATTTAATATGCATAGTGATGTCACACACTATCGACTACCATGAAGAATGAAAATCGAGTGCAGTTACAAAATACAAGATGCTAACTCAGTAAACAAAACAGGATAATGTAAAACAGAACTGCTGGTCCAGGCACTGAGTGGTCTGGCACACTTGGGGGCCTCAGGCACATATTCATAGATGCTAAAGTGGTGGAAGTCAAGCAAGACATGGCCTGATTTTCAACACACAACTTATCCTTGCCCTTATAAGTTTAGGGTTTACTTCATAATTAGCATTCCCCTCTTGACTTTCCAGGACAAAGGTCTTCCAGGAAACATTTGCCAAATTGACTTCCTCATCCCTTCTCACTGCTAAAATGTCTGGCCACTAGCTCTAGTCCCTAGAGCAGACTTGTTCATGGGGTGATTCGCTTCCTGAAATCTCTGAATCTAGGGAACTTCGCTTTTCTGAAATAGCATGCTTTTCTTTACTAACCACTATCTCCTTCAAAATTTATATTTGTTGGGCCTGACTGTAATCTGAGTGACGGGAGGATTGCAAGTTCAAGACTAGCCTTATTTACTAAGACCTTATCTCAAAATAAAAAAATAAAAAGGGCTGGGATTGGGATGTAGTCCAAGCACCCCTGGATTCAAATTCCAACACCAAAAAAAAAAAACAAACAAAAAACTTTAAATTTAAGCATCTTTGAAATATATTCTTCAAAATTTCTATCTTTAGGGGAAATGAAGGGGGAAAAGTCCTCTAATTTTCTATGTTTTCCTGATTGAATTGTCCCATAAAGCTGATAGACAGTGGTGAAATCTGGAAGAGTCTTGTGAGGACCACTGGCCTGTCAGTGATGTGATGAGATTTGTATTTCAAGAAAAGGTTTGGTGGCAGAACATGGTGTGTGTGTGTGTGTATGTGTGTGTGTGTGTGTGTGCACGCACACGGCACACAAGGTAGTGCAGAAGGGAGGGGGCTCCTATAGCCATTAACTTAAGAAACAATGAGGCTCAACCAAAGCAATGCCCATGGGTCAGTGGAGATGGAAAGCAAAAATGAGACTCGACAGGTTAATGACAAAGTAGAGACACAGAGTAAAGAGTTAGCTTTCCTGTTTTATCCTTCTATATGCTTTTGTAATCATGGTTGATGGTCATATTCCACACACATATGGCAGGTCCATTATTTTTGTCTTGATGGCTTGAGCACACAGGTCTCAAACAGTTCTCCTCGAGGGTGACACCCAGAGATGCTGGTTTAGGCTAGTCCAGCCCTGCTAACAGGCTCCTCAAGAGTCTAAGGAGGGTCACCTAGAGATCCCATTCTTGGCTTCAACATAGTAACTCAAAGATGAGCACCTCTCACAAGCCACAGTGACTTTATTTCACCAAAACAGGAATCCTCAACCTGAACCAAAAGGATGGGTAGAACATACCAGGGCATCTAATCAGATCATCAAGTAGCTGAGCCTGACTGCAAATCAGCACAGGCCTAGTTTTTCTCTCCTCCCTTTTTCTACCAGAATTAGGGCTTCCTGACTCCTTGGGGACTTCACTGCCCTTTCAATACTTCAGGGCAACTACAAAGTTCAGGAACACATGTCCTTGGAGTGACCTATCCACAAAGGAAGAGTTACCTCCAGATTTTAAGTCTCCACTTCTCTCTGGACACTAAGGCATCCTTGATCCAAAAATCTGAAATCCAAAATGCTTGGAAATCTGAATTTAATCTTTCCCTTTTGGGGGGCGGGGGGAAGAGTACTAGGGATTAAACCCAGGGGCACTTTACCATTGAGATATATCCCCAGACCTTTTTATTATTTTGAGACAGGGTCTAAATTGCTTGGAGTCTCACCTGCTAAGCTGCTCAAGCTGGCTTTGAAACTGTAAACCTCCTGGCTCAGCCTCCCAAGTCACTGGGATTACAGGTATGTGTCACCACGCCTGACTGAAGTCTGAAACCTTGTAAGGTTCCAAAATCTGAAAATTTTTGTTAATAAACTTTGGGTTTCAGATTTGTGGATTAGGGATGTTCAACTAGCAAAATCTATGCAAAACTTCCAAATCTGAAAACCTCCAATATCTGAAACACTTCTGGTCCCAACCACTCTAGACAAGGGATACTCCATCTGTATGTCAAGCTAAGTACTCATCTAGAACATACTGAGCAGCATGAAACTGTTTTAGCTTTTACTGAGCGAGTGATAATAGTAATTCTGGTAAGTTGAGTGATAATGGTAATTCTGGTAAGTTGACTAACTTACGTGATACAGTGAATAGTGGAAAAACTGAGCAACTTCTGAAAACAAACCAAAACAACACAAAATCCATATGCATAAGCAGGTAAACGCAGAGACATACCTGGCGAAAAGCAGTTCTGAATGTCAAAAAATAGACACACTGAGCTTTGAAAAGATGTGCTGGAGGCTTCAGGCAGGCCACAGCAAGTGGGACTTTGAAGGTGATGGATTGGAAACCCTGAACTTAAGTTCTGAAGTGCCCAACAGAAGAATGCAAGTAAGAAAAATTAATTGATCCTCAAAACCTTACCTTAATATAGTTCATAAATCCCGAATGAAGAACATCTGCCCCATCAGCAAACTGGTCTCTTTGTTTTCCTGAGTTGTTGTTGTCCCCCAAAAGGGAAGGCTCTGGTGGAAATTCCTGATGAAATTCCCCTATTAGGGAAATACGGAGAAAGGAAGAAAGCATGATTTTGTGACAGAAGCATAAAGCACAGCGATCCTCAAACACATCATCTAATTGTTTTCACCTCCTCTCTTAGTTATTACAGAGGTATAGGAATGACCCAGATTTTCTTTTCCCTATAGAATCTGAGGAAAAGATTTTTTAAAAAATGGGAGAGGAACAAAATTAAATGAAAGTCTCCAACTGAATTTACAAAGTCAAGACCTCTTTGTGGCTTGGTTCATCATGAGAGAAACAAAATTTCCTCTTACTCTTTTAAGAAATTGAAAAAACAAATTATAAAAGAGGGCTTCTGTGTCCTCTTTTGAGTAATTGTTTCAAATTCCAGGTTCAACAAATATTTAATTAGCAGCTGCTAACTGGCAGGTATTATGCAATACACTTGGGGGCTTAAAAGAATCAGTCAAATATGACTCTGTCCTTAGGAAGCAGATAATCTCAAGGAAGACTGTGGGACAGGACTAGACAAGAGCCCCCAATCCTAGCAAACAGAAATGACTGCAAAAAAGTCCCACAGGGGTACAGGCATGTTTAGGTGGGGCACAACCAAGGGGAACATGTTCCAAGGGATGAAGGAGAAGCAAAAGAAACAGTATGAGGAACTCTTCTGACCAATCTGAAGACTAAAAACGTTCTGCTTCAAGCACTCACATAACCAGCAAGATACCCTCACCCAGAACAGGTTGAAAGGGGGGCTCCCTAATAGCAGATTTCTTAATCCTTTAATTTGAAAATTCTGCCTAAAATGCCCTCCTGTTTTGCATAATGTCACAGTTTTGCCTTCATTAATACAATGGCAGTTATTAGGCAAGGAAACAGTTCTATTTTTGGACAATGTATGCTTCCAATCATAAGTTTAATGCTGATCTTCTTACATGTAATGCTAACCTTAAGCGCTGAACTTAAAAACTTAAATCCAAGTAGTAGAAGCAAACATCAAATTTTGAGTAGCTTTAAACAACTCTCTCATTATTAATGTGAGCATTCTTAAACTATCACAGAGATAATCTGTATATTAACCTTGTTCTTTATAATTCCTGCATCATGAAATCCTTTGTGCCACAAATCAGAAAACATCGAACTTTAGTATTTTCCCTAAAAGTCATTGGGAAACAGTCATCATAATAATGTAACTTGATATGAAATTAGTTACAAGGATTTTGAACGTCTGCAAGCCTCCATGTTTGGTGATCATTTCATGATTATTTAACAACAACAGAGCTGGGCATGGTGATGCACACCTGTAATCCCAGCAACTTGGGAGACTGAGGCAAGAGGATCCCAAATTCAAGGCTAGCCTCAGAAATTTAGTGAGGTCCTGAGCAACTTAGCAAGACCATGTCCCAAAGTAAAAAAATAAAAAGGGCTGGGGATGTGGTTTAGTGTTAAAGCACCCCCAGGTTCAATCTCCAGTACCAAAAGAAGAAGAAGAGCAACTTGGGAGCTATGAAGTTCAGCAGTTACCTAATCAAATTATCTCATCCATAGGGGAGGTAATTAAAATCAACTGACTTGTCCAAAGTCAAGAAAGTTCCTGAACTACATTAGCTACCCTCATGTGGAGTTAGATGTGGCTGTGAACTGAAGTCTAGCTTGTAAGTAAGTAATGGACACTCTCCCAGGCCCATTACTAGCAACAAACCCCTGCCAGCAAACCTCCATGTTCTTTCCCTTCTGGTTTAAAACAGAGGAATTGTTTGTTTAATCTCAAGGAAGACTGTGGGACAGGAATCTTAGTCCTGTATTAACAAAAGAGAGTCACAGGACAAAAGTAGAATGAGTCCTTGAATCAATGCTTGGAGTGGAGTTCCCTGTACATCACTAACTCACTAACTCCCATTTGGACTTAATTTGGATTGTGTTAAATCACTGATATTGGGGGATTTTATGTGTGACAGCAGCTAAGGTTGTCCTAACTAATATATCTACCATCTCAAAATTTTCTTTCCTAAAATGGATTTAAAGAATCTTTTGTAAACCTCCATAATGTGAATAATTCTACTATTTACTGTAGGACGTGGTACCGGCAAGTTACTCAAACTCTCTGACACTTGGCTCTCTCCTGTATAAAATGGAGATGAGTAGAATATCTATCTCAGCAGTCTGAATTTTAAAAATCTCCTTTCCAGATGAACACAATGCCTGAATCAGGGGTAATGTGCAATAAACATTAACTATTATCACTGCCACATTTGTGCATGTGTTATTTTAAACATAACCTTTGAAACTTGAAAACAAGCACTTCTTCCCTCAGACCTTTATTGGGGCTAAGGCGATGGCACGGGTCCTCCTTGATGATCTGGTCTTCCTCCATGATATTTGACATTGGCACATTAAGGCTAACCGTGTCTTCATCAGAAGGCTGAAAAGATACAGCACACAGTTTCATCCAAGTGAGTTTTATCAATGGAAAAAAAGAGAACACTGTATTAAAACAATATCCTGTGATCCTTGCAAACATTATGTTGAGTAAGAGAAGCCAGACACAAAGGACAATTCTACCTGTTGAAGTTGAAAACCAGAATACTGCTTCCATGGCATTTGAACTCAGGATAGTGGGTGTTCTTGGGGTAAGGGTGGGTGCATAAGCCAGGATTTCTGGGGTACTGGAAAAATGGTTTCTTGCTGTGGAAGCTGGGTCACTAACACTGATGGTACACATGCACTTCTCTTATGTATGTTCTGAGCGAACTCTTGTCAGCTATCTACCTTTTTCTTAACTAAGAACCCATATTAAGGGTACTAAAAAGGACTATGTAATATCCAAATATTATAGTAATTCATAATTATTCCTAATAATATATAACTTAGGCCTAAGTCCAACCAATCACTTTAATCACTCTGAGACCTGAACACAAGGCTAATTTACCAAAACTACATGTGAGTTTCATCTGGCTAGCCATAAAGAGCTGGCTATGAAGATCTGTGACAGTATCTTATTTACTCAGCCTGCCTTTTACATGTGACATTAAGCTTCAGTTTATCTCCTTGGTTCAGGCTGAGGAAGCTGCGCTATATATAAGAGCCAAACAATGGCAGTCATTAAAAAGGAACATGTGGGCTGGGGTTGTGGGTCAATATAGAGCGCTCACCTAGTACATGCAAGGCCCTGGGTTCAATCCTCAGCACCACATAAAAATAAATAAATAAAATAAAGGTATTGTGTCCAACTATAACTAAAAAAGGAAATATTAAAACAAAACAAAACAAAAAAAGAGGGCATGTGTTTGGTGATTTTCAGAACAAAGCTTCAATGTAGTTATTGGAGTTAGTCCTCTCTGAGGATTCCTTTCCCACAGCAGTTGATGAGGTTTATTCAGAAAAGCTGTCACAAATGAAATATGGGCTGGATGCAGTGCTATAATCCCAGCAGTTCAGGAGGCTGAGGCAGGAGGATTGTGAGTTCAAAGACAACCTCAGCAAAAGTGAGGTGCTAAGCAACACAGTGAGACCCTGTCTCTAAATAAAATACAAACTAGGGCGGGGGATGTGGCTCAGTGGTTGAGTGCTCCTGAGTTCAATCCCTAGTACCCCCATCAAAAACAAAACAACAACAACAACAACAAAAATGAAATACGGAGGCTCATTAATTTTCCTGTCTCCATTTCTCCGTTGTTTTTTAGTAAAAAGGTTTCTAAGTCCCAGGGACCAGAAATCTCCCCAGAACACATTTCAGGTGATTATGACCTGCTCCTAAATTCCTGAGGCTAGGACCTTTAGAGTTTGTCCCTATTTACTTTTGGACACATGAGCAGATTGTTTGGAAACTGGTGGAAGCGAGCATACACTTCATTCTTCAAACAAATGTTCGGAGGACTCCGCACGTTCTTGCTTGTTTATCTTAGAAAAGTAGATTTTTAATTTCTTCATGACAAATGCAAAAACAATCAGACAATGATAATAGCCAAAGAAAGGGAATGAGAAGTGATTCCTGAGGCCCACAATGAAATCCTAGTGGAGGAGGGGGTAACATAGTTGCCAAAGAAACAATAGAACAATCCATAGGAGGAAAGAAAAACCCTTCTCAGTCCAACAAATTTCTTAGAGGCATTCTTAGGTAATAAGACTACAGTGTGAGAAAAGAAAACATCAAAGAGAAGTCATACATTTTATTCTGCAGAATATAATCCTTTCTGAAGCCTCTTTTCCCTCCACCACCCCCATCTTAAAAATTGACCAAAATTCCAAAGATATGCATTGAATTAAAGGGAAGACAATAAATCCTTAGGTTCCTCTTAGAATGATATTAGCATCCTACTTAAGCTAAGAGTAACAGAGGAATAATGAACATCTTTGAGTAATGTTTTATTAATGAATTTAATTAGCTTTAGAAGGGAGATAGAGGATAAAGCAGAGTCTGTTTTAATTTAATAGAAAATAAGTATAGGGGGAGTAGTTTCTATAACAATGGCCCATTTGAGGGGCCTTATGAGTTTTAATAAAGCCAAAGGGGATAAATTAAAATGCAACTTAGAAAGCTCTGTGTTTAGTATGCCACCCCACCAGGGAACCCTGGTCAACTATTAATGTGGCTTTGTGTAGGCCATTTTCTTTTACTGACCCTGGACTTCTTCTTCTGCTAACTCTTCTTCCTTTCAAAATGTTCTGTATTCAAAAAATGTTGAGGAATCTTACTTTTTTTTTTTTTTAATACACTGCTTTACAGAGCGTTTTTTGGAAAACAAATCCCAAAACCTTAGCTACCTATTAAACCACCAAGATCTGAGAACTGGGGAAAGGCTCCTCTGGAGTCACACAGCAGAAATGTGATCTCCTTAGAGAGGTGACTGTCCTATTAGGAACAAATTCTTCAAAGAGGATCATGATGGTTCAGGACTTAATTACTATAAAATCTCAGTAACTTCCCTCAAAAAAAGGAAAGAGTATTGATGAGCTCCCCGGACCACTTCTATCCCTTCTCATTCTCTCAGTGAAGAAGCTCCATTTAATGGTACATTAACGTAAGACCTGGGAGGGGGGCTCTAATACAGGATATGAGATAATAAATGTATTAATGAACAGTGATCTGTAATCACTAGAGAAACTCTAGCCTGTGAAACCTCTTAGCTTACAAATTAACCAGACTTTTATTCAACTAAACGGTACACAATTTGTTTCAGGAAAACAGTTATTGTTGTCAAACACAGCTACTCATAAATGCACTCCCTATCAGTAAACTACTAAAATGCCACATACACTTGACTTCTTCACATTTATGCATGCATATAACAACATTTTCCTAAGTTCACTTAAAAATTAGCATATTTTAAAAGTTCTTCATGGATACTTGTATACCATTTAGTCATTTCATAAATATTTATTAAACATTCAAGAATATTCCAGGTAATATGTGGGAGTGGCTAATATCTGCATAACCCTTAGAGAATTTCAAATTGCTTTCACAGAACATGATCACATAGTCTCATGCAGATGCATCAAAGTCCTTTTCCAGAAAGGAGTTTAGCAAACATGGACAGATATATCCATTAGCACAAAAGAAAAAAGATCTGGTCACTAGTTTTACCTCAGTAGCCGATAATCGCTTATCTCCATTATCACTTCCAACTCCCGAATCAGAATCCTTCTTGCTGGGATAGATGTCATCAATATTGAATTCATTTAGGAAAAATTAAAAGCACAAGTCACACCAAGATATATCAATTATATTCTAATAGTTACTTTCCTATACAAATTTGTATTATTATTATTATAAGGCAACAAATCAGCCTAGTATTAAAGATTATAAAGACACAGACCCTACAAAAATCATAGATTTGTACCACCCAAAAATACAAGAGAAATTCTTTATGTTCAGTTTTTCCCACTCTTAGATTTCATGATTCTTTGAAACAGTTACCAATTTTCTTATTTATTCCAGCATATAAAAAAGCAGTAAACTGCGTAACTGTTTTACCTCTTAGCTTACAAAATGTTTTCAAGAATTCTGTATACTTTTATTTGGTGATTATATAAACTTGATAGAATCTTTACAAACATAAAATAATGGATACATACTTGAAACATTACTTGAAAATACAATTAGGGTAGTCTTTTAAGTTGCCCTGTTTAGGAAAAAGTGAGGAAAAGACTTCTGCAATGGAGACTCCTCTGAAAGGACTTGTATTTCTCCAAGTGTGTTCATTGTGGGAATTTTGTTTGGAAGGTCATTTGGAAGGTCAAAGCCTGATTTATGCTATAAATGACCCAAGGACATGTGAAAGGATCTCAACACTTCCATTTGAAACAGGAAGTGGCAAAAAACTACACATTGCATTTCTGAGAAACAATTTTTAAAAAGCCTTGTGTTCTTCTTAACAAAGTTCAGAAGGCACACTGAAAAATCAGTAATTGTTAAAAGGGCATGTCTGAGCTTACCTGACTGATAAGTAAAAAATGCCCACATTTATATTATAGATCTTACTTATATGTATCCATACACTACTCAGGAAGGACTGATTATTGATTAGGAAATGAAAGCTGAGATATTTAAGAGATGCCAAAACATTCTCAACAGCTTCAATTTTTCTTATTCCAGTAGTTTCTGAACTCTGAATTATAAAGTAGAATTGGGTGGTTGAAGCAAATAAATTTTTGTTGGTTACCTGAACAAGCTTGGCCTAAGCAAATTTTTTTTCCTTTTTTTAAAAAGAAATAGATTTATTATTCTGATCTTAAAATAGCATAGGCTCACATGGGGGTTGGATGGTGGTCACCAATAATGACAATAGGCAATAAAGCCCTCAATTTAAATTCAGATGGGAAGCCTCCTAGATGTTTTTCTGAGTGAAGGCATGGACTCACCTGTCTTCAATATGCTGGTGTAAGTGAGGCCTCTCCATGGTGTGGAGATAAAGGGAGTCAGTTGTCTTAATCTGGCACGCTTGTATGCTCAGATACTTAAATATGTGCACTTTGCCCTTTGTGCAAATCTACAGAGAAATTAATAAAGCACATTAAATTTTTAATGACAAAACAAATTTTAAGTACCAGATACATAACCACATATTTTAGTTTTCACAATTTCAGTTTATGTAACACTCTAACGATGCACACTAAATTGGACCTTTCCAAAACATGTAAGGATTTGGGGAATCATTTCTACAAATTTTACTTTGACTAAAAAACCATGCTCAAGAAATTCCTGACTTTTTAAAAAATTAAACTACAAAATTCTAACAGAGATGTATTTTAGTGTAAAAAGTATAACAGATAACTGGACTAGCAGCATTCCAATAACAAAAGATGATAAAAGCAGAATTATTTTCAAGCCCATAAGGAAGCAATTAACAGTTTATAAATAACTGAAGGTTTAAGAACTTAAGTCATTTGAAAAATGACTAAACATGAAAACATTTACATATTTACATCCAAAAGAACATCTACTTCTTATTGTTCTCATGCTTATATCTGAGCTTGAGCCCTATCTCTAAACAATCAATAATCAGTTTTTAAGATGTTTAAACTCCATTTTGCAGCTATGATTCAAATGAGGAGCATAGTACCCCTTTTGTAAATCACCTGCTCCATGAAAAAGTTTCTAAGGTATGTATACATGACAAAAATCAAATACATAATTCTGGAGCTGGAATAGTCAAAATAGTGAGTCAAATGCAGGTAAACAGATTGGATTCCGCAGAAGGCAACTTAGTATAGTCTGATTCACCTAGGGTTTCATCTTTTCAGATTTGGCACTTGCTTCTGATCACAACTGATACAGTATTATTCAGCAGATAATGAAAGTGGCTCACCTGAGCTGGTGGGGACTGCAGGGGATTGTTCTCAAGCAGCAACACTTGCAACTGCTTCATCTCTCTAAAGCAGATGGGAATCACCAGCACTTTGTTGCAGGAAAAGTCAAATTTTACCAAGGGAAGATCTACTAGTTCTAAAAGAATAGAAAAAAAAATTTTTTTTTTTCAGAAAAAAACCTAATCAAATGGCTAAACATTCTCAACTTAATTTTCTTTTTAGTGGGAAAAACATCACTTAGCATAATCAAAAATAAGTCGTGTATTAGGAATACGTAGTATGTATACACAGAATTTCATTAAATGGGAAAAAATCTTTCACTGGGATCTCTGTAATTGTTGTTAGTTCTGGTAAGAGCTGAAAACACTTGATATTTACAATGTCTATTGTTTAAAAAGTCCCCCTCCCCTTTTTTTTCCAGCAAAAGAATCATGCAAGCCATGTCACACAGGATATGTTTGTGTTTCAACTTTAAACTGTTTTCAAGTAACACTTGCTAGCACATGAATAATATGCGAATTACAGAATATTCTTATCTATTCAATGTATCTGGGTTGGCATAATCCCAGAACTAGTTAAAATAAACATGTTTATGTTTCTTTTAAATGGATTTTATCAAATGTTGTCTAATTTAGGATTTTTCCAATGGGCCCTATAATTCGGATTTGATGAGGCTTTATTCCACTGCTTTTTAAGTCCTGTGTAGCTCTGCTAACAAGATGGAACATTATACTTAGCTTAAAATCCCCACCCAGTGGCACAGTAAACACTCAGTAATTTCAAGCATTCAAACCGACATTGGCAGCTGCTAGAAACAAGTCAAATGTATTCCATAGAGCAAAGAAAGGCTGAACCACGCCAGAATCCGGGGTGATGCTGGCAAATCACTGAGCACTCCGTCAGAGGCTATGGGAGGTTCACTCCAGAACGGGACTCCGGCACTCTTATTATGGGATTCTTGGTGCTTTAAAATATTCCAGCAGTTCCAAAGTGAAGGAGGGCAAGAACCAGATAAAGAAAAGGATCTTACAAACAGAGAGGAAGAATTCACACTATATCCCTCCTGCCTCCACCATGCCTAAGGGTTTTCACTTTACTTGGCAACACAGCTTAAAATTCCACCACCAGAGATTTCCCTAGTCAGGAGTGTCTTCTTCCCAGAATTCATCATGCTGTAGGAGTAGAAGGGACTTTCCTTCTTTCATACCTTAGTGAATTACTTAGTCTTAGGCAAAGGAGTGGCGGGCCTGAAAGTTTAGGAGGCAGGAGCACACCCAACTCTCAGGTCCCAGAGTCAGGTCCATGATAGGTGAGTTATGTAGAAACTCAGAAAGTGTATTTTTAAAACAGAGACCCCTGGGCCAGAAGCCAAGGAATTTTTATTGCATATTGTCCTTAGCAGTTAGTTCACTGCTCAAACACAGCTCTCATCTGGACTCACAGGAGGATGAGCACCTCAGGCCACATTAGTCATGGAGGTCATTTGGACGAAGGGGCTGGGAGCAGCTGTCGTGGAGAGAGAGGTAAGCCCGGAGGACTTAGAAGCACAGAAATAAAAGGAAAAGGAAAGTTTAGATGCACACACACACACCCCTTTTATATTGATACTAGAGATTGAACCTGGGGTGCTTTAACACTGAGCCACGTCCTCAGCCCTTTTTATTTTTTTTTTGAGACAGGGTCTCACTAAGTTGCTCAGGACCTCACTAAGTTGCTGAGGCTGGCTGTGAACTTGCAATCCTCCTGCTTCAGCCTCCAAAGTTGCTGAGATTACACGTGCATGGCACCATGCTCGGCTAGATGCCCTTTCTTCTAGTTCCTAAAAATGCTAAGGATGAGGGGGATTACAACAGAGAGCTTCCTCCCTACTGCAATGCCAAGTCTCACCCAACTCAGGGTATCAAATCAGTGGCAGAATGTAACAGGACTCCAGATCTTTGCCACTTAAAATTAAAACCCTGAAGGATAGACTAAAGGGCTAAATTCATGCGAGAATAGCAGGATGTAACTTACAGGGAAATAAACAAAGGAATGACTCGATAATGATGATTTTCTTTCTTGTAGTTTCTATTTGGAATGCTGAATTTCTGTAGCAGCTTTGGAACATGAGAACTCAACAAGTTTCCCAGCAATGAAATGAGAGACTGCAAGGACAGTCCAAAAAAGGTTCAAAGAAATGGAGAAAGGTAAGGAAGAAAAAGGATCAAAGAGAAGAGGAGGAGAAGAGGGAGGACAAGAATAAGGAGGAGTAATCCCATTTCTCTCTCTCCACTGCAAAGAGGGGCAATGAATGGATATTTTAGCCCTCTGTTCATTCTGGCTCCAGAAAGAACAAAATATGGTCTCCTTGTTGTAGTAGTTGTATAAAACCACCACAAAATTGATATGCGTAATTAGGCCACAGAGTTCTCTCTTTTTTCCCCCTCCTCAAATTGAAAGCATATGAGGAGGGGTTCCCAAAGAAGACACACATGTAAGTAATATGCACAGTTCCTAAAGCACACTGCCTGAAAGCATTATCAGTGCTATTCTGTCAACAGAGTTCTCCAGAGTGAAACAAAAAAGAAACTGGATATTCAGGAAATCTTTCTTTCTTTCTTTTTTAAACAAGGATTTTCCAGGAAACTAAAGTTTTAGCTTTGAATCTATTTTTAAAATTATCAAAACTGAGAAAACATAATCATGGAAAGTAGAGCAATTTGTGACTGATCTTTTTAGGGAAAGGAATATTTCTCAAGTGAGAGAATAAGAAGAGGTGAGAGGTGGGCTGTGGCTGTGGTACAGTGGTAGAGAGCACTTGTCTAGCACATGCGAGGCGCTGGGTTGATCCTTAGAACCACATAAAAAATAAATCAATCAGATACAGGAATTGTGTCCAACTAAAACTAAAGGATAGAAAAATTAAAATTTAAATTTAAAAAAAAGGAGAGGTGAGAAAAACAAAAACCTAGATTTTGCAGGTACACCCTTTTTCCAAACACTTCTAGATTATTACAGCAAACTGTAAAATGATGTCAATCATTTTTTCTTTTGGAAATCAAGAGTTCGATTTTTTGTGATGCTTTCACAAAAAATAAGCGTGGGGATCCAATTTAAAGGAAAGTTTTCTTTCATGTGTGAAAACGGATGTGTATAAATTTGCTCTTAATAAAAAGTCTCCCATCTGTAACTTGCATAAGCCAAGAAAAGCTTACACACATTCAAAAAATGTGACTGCACGCTGACAAGATGAAAAAATCACTATTTTTATATGAATGCATCTCAAGTAATAAAGTAATAAATCTTACACTGAGATACTTTCTAATTCTACTTCTTTAAAAATGTAAATCAGCAGGAGAAAGGTGGGAGGTGGCTGGTGAGCACGTAATCTTCCAGCCATCAAACACCATGCATTTTGCAAAGTTGTCGTCCAGGACTCCATGAGCTCTGTTCTCTTGCCTTGAAGAATGAGACAGCTCAAGCCAAAGATCAAGATGTGGGAACAGGACAATGAAAAAATCAGGTAGCTCTCAAGTTGGTGCATTAATGTCAAATGAACCTGATGCTTACCACTTCCAAATACCTGCTTTTGGTTTTAGATTTTTTTGTTTTATTTTTTAAGTTATATATAATAGTAGAATGTATTCTGACATATTACACACATAAGGAATGTAACTTCTCATTCTTCTGGTTGCACATGATGTAGAATTACATTGGTCTTGTAATCAGATATATTTTTAAGTTTATGTTTGACTATCGGGTATGTCTAGATTCCTCAAACAAAAACTATGGAAAGCAAGATGATCTTTGAAAGTGAGCGTGTGTGATTCAGCATTCTACTGCTCATCTACTCCTTCCTGACCCAGGCCCAAACCCAAATTTGAAATCCATATCCATTACCCACAACAGGGCTGCTTTCAAGCAGCCTATCTAAATGAATCTTCTTTTTACGTGAACCCTCATATACCATACTGGAGGGACATGCTGCAGAAGCCCACAACTTCCAGAGCAGGGCTGTCTGAGGTACTCTTCATGCTCAGGGACAGGAAGACCCAAGTCTCAATGCTGAGGCTATGGGACCTGCATGGTGAAATTCACCAAAACTACCAGTGACCAAGGCTTAACCCTCAGGGGTAGCACCCTCACCAAGAACTGAATCTGAATACTGGGGTACACAACCAGGGCTCCCAGATCCCCAAGGCTAGAAATCTTGCTAGCCAGGTTCTTCAGGATCTTTCAGGTCTAAGCGTGTCCCCTAAACTATTGGCTTCATTTCCCATAACATCACACATGTATCCAAAAACAATTCATGCTGCTGCTATTACAAACGGTTGGCTTGTGTGCCCCTAAATCCTAACCCTATATCAGGCTATGAATGTATTTGGAGACATGGCCTTCAATGAGGTCATTAGGATTTAATCCCTTGGTGTCATTGTAAGAAGAGACCAGGACACAGACACACATAGAATCTCAGACTTTTGGCCTCCAGAACTGAGAAGATAAATTTCTGTTTTTTGTTTTGTTTTTTTTTTTTTGTAGTTGTAGATGGACATAATATCTTTATTTTATTTATGTATTTTTATGTGGTGCTGAGGATTGAACCCAGTGCCTCACACGTGTGAGGCAAGCACTCTACCACTGAGCTACAACCCCAGCCCTAAATTTCTGTTCTTTAAGCCACCCAGCCTAGGGTTCTTTGACAGCAGCTTTAGCAGACTTATACACCCTCCACCCCACCCTCCACAACTATAGACAAGGGAATGTTTGTTACTATGGCCCTTGATTTATGAAGTTACAACTTTAACATCCCTTTTCGGTCACCTGCATGTGCAATTCAAATGATTAATATTAATAGGCATACACACGAAATAAGATGCACCCTCTTCACAAAAGTAAACCAAAAAAATAATAAATGTCTCCCATTTTCTTCACCTTACCCTCCACCCCATTTTTTAAAAAAATCCTTACCTGGTGGCAAAACCTTTAGGTAATTCCTCCTGACGTTCAGCTCCCGAAGAGACTTGAGCTGGCCTATCTGCGGGGGCAGCGCTGTGATCTCGTTGCAGCTCACATCCTGCATGGAAAGCCAGGAGAGAAACCATCAGCGCCTCTCTCCAGGAAATCAAGCATTTTGTGTAAATTCTCCTTAGGGACCTTAAAGAGTGGACAACTACACAGGTGTCTCCAGGTCCCTAGCAAGTCAGGCTCAGCACAGGGAAGAAAAAGAAAGTTCAGTTTTAAACACTCTTGGGAGAGGGGAAAAGGGGAGAAAGGAAGGATGCTAAATCTGTAGCTGCTTCTGGCACGCTTGCTTTCCACGTGCTTCCATTTAAATCTCACGACAAACCCATGCAACAGTATTACTAGCCTAACATTTATAGATCAAAAAAATGAGGCTTGTTGGCCCAAGGCCTGCAAGTGTCCTCCATGAGGGACTGGCCCAGTATTAAGCCGGTGTGTCTTGGTGCTCTAGATAGAAGAGACAACGTCTTCTATCTTGCAAGTTCAGGAATATGGATTGTTTCAGCTTAGATGTGTTATCCCCCAAAAGCTCACATGTGAGACAATGCAAGAAGGTTTGGAGGAGAAATGATTGGGTTATAGCCTTAACCTAACCAGTGAATTAATCCCTGATGGGATCAACTGAGTGATAACTGAAAGCAGGTGGGTTGTGGCTAGAGGAGGAGGTTCATTGGGAGCGTGGCTTTGGCTTTGGGGTATATATTTGTATCTGGCTCTGCTTCCTGATCCCCATGTGAGCTGCTTCCCTCTGCCACACTCTTCCTCCATGATGTTCTGTCACGTTCCCCTGAGAAATGGAGCCAGCCTTCCATGAACTAAGACTTCTGAAACCATAAGCCCTTAAATAAACTTTTTATTTCTTTTTTAATTTTTTAGTTGTTGATGGAACTTTGTTTTATTCATTTATTTTACACGGTGGTGAGAACTGAATCCAGTGCCGTGCACAGGCTAGGCAAGCGCTCTACCACTAAGCCACAACCTCAGCCTTTAAATTTTCCTGGTCAGATCTTTTAGTTGCAGCAGGGAAAAAACTGAGTGAAACATGAATGTACTGTCTGGTGCTTATTTATTTAAAACAGGGTTCTTAACAAATGGCTGGCAAACCTTATAGCTAATGAGCAAGACTGTGGGTAGGAAGATTTTGAAGACTAATGCCCTATTCATCCTTGATTGGAACCACATCTTGACACACATAAAATGGGATCCATGACTTGATAGTCTTATATATCCTTATTACCTCACTAATCCTACTCTGTACCTTCTCCTCTCCCCAACCCTGCTCCTCCTTCAGTCTGGACCATCGCTCTCTCTCTCTCATTGGTTATATATGGCAACCAATGACCTCCTGACTGGTTTCCATACATCGCTCTCCCCTTCAGATCCATCCTTCTCAGAGCTGCCAGGGCACACATTTCATTATGGTGTCTACCAGCTTAGATATCTGAAGAAAGTTCCAGCATCTACAGTGGGTCTGTCAGTTCCTCCCTTGAATCCTACATTCAAGCCATAGGGTCCTGATTTGCAGTCATCAGCATGTGCCACTGTTTAGTGGTCCCAAATGTATTCACACTATTTCCCTGCCTGATGTCCCTGTCTACAAAAATGTCATCTTGTCCCACTTACTCATCTTTTAAGACCTAATTCAACTCTCAACCTCCTCTTTGAAATCATCCATGAGGTTCTCCTCCCCTCTCTGACTCTGATCCAACACCTGAAAGATGGCCCACCTTTCCCTCTGTGATCCCATATACAGTGTGTTCACTGGCTTTGCCTTCCCCACTATGAGACCCTCAGCATCCTCCTGGTGTCTAGCACAGTGCCCGATATAAAGCAGAGACCAATGAATGCTGGATGAACCTCTGAAATCCATTTATGCTGACACTTCACGATGTTGTAACTCCTTCTGCCTTTTGGCTGGGAGCCCAGGACGCTCCAACATACTTACTTAAATTCCAAGAAGGCCCTACTTGGTATTGGAGATATCCAAAGATAGAGTCACATTATAAATGCTCTCCATAAGACCATGTTCTTAAATATCCCACTTTACTTTGGAACCCACAACCCACCCCCCCCCAACTCACCTTTGAAGGCACCATGGCCCATGTATCAAAAATCCATTTCACTTTCATTCAGATGAAATTAACTCATCACTATGATTAACTCATCCCCTGCAGCCCCTGATCCCTGTTAGACCAGGGCTATACACTGTCAGTGAATCCCCACCCTCTGACTATTTCATCTACAAGTCCTCAGGCACCTGTCATGATCATCATGATGCTCAATAGACGAGAATGAACAATATTGTTGCTGCCATGCTGCCAGCCAAGAAGCCTGAGTGCACAGGTGTCGTGGACCCACTGTAGTTTTCTGTCCTCGGCTGCTGAAGCACTGCGGTGGGATGAGATGGGTTAGGAACACGAGGTGTTCAGTGGCATTGCCCCCAAGCTGCTGCACTGCTCCTGGTCCAGGACAGTCACACACAATTTTAAGAAAAACACTCCCAGTGTTTAAAACAACGGAACTCCATGAACACTCCCCTAAAGAGACTAAGACATGTGGGGAGGCCAGGACAGAAGGAGGAGGTGGCCCAGGATCTGTCACAGAGGTCAGCATCCAAAGCCTTCCATTGACAGCCACACCTTTCTTTGCCTGAACTAAGAAAGAAACCAGCGAGAGGCACGATTCCATTCCCTTTTAAAAGACTCCAGTGGAACACAGGCAAGCCTCAGAAATACGTGACAGCAAATCATTCTGCTCGGCCCCTACCTGCCACGGTCACTTGGGTGATCTTGCTGGTGGTGGAGGTGAGGTTGTGGGGAAGAATTATAGGGAATCATTTTCCATCTGTAGAGAGAATTTATGCTGTTGGACTCTAAAATAAGTTTCATTCTTTTAATAAGTTTTATGAATGACAGCAGGAGAAAGACCCTTTTACAGATCATGAAAATCACTGATTTTGATTGTGAAACTGACAATTTTCAGAGGTTTCAAGGGCCTTTCTCTCAAAAAATAAGGAGTACAGAGAGGAATGCCGTGACACGCGACTAAATCAGTCAGGGTCACTTCAGGTGAGCTGGGCTGACACTAAGTAATCACACAGGCACAGAAAGTACCTTTTTCTTGGGGTTCAGTGACGGCTCTTCTGTCCCGGCTCCCACAAAGGAGGCAAGGGAGGTAGACAAAAAAGAGAGCAAGTGCAGCCTGAAGCCCTATTTACTGGGGGGAAGACACTTTAGAGAGTTCCACCCAAATGAGGCAAGTGATTGGGTTTCAGGGGGGTGTAGCCCAGTCCCATTGGGTGATGCTCACACCCAGAGCTGTTCTCCCGAGTAGGGGAAGCCAGTTCCACACTTCCATCACTTAAGGCTAAGGGTACGTGCTCAGCTCCTATTCAGACAGAGGAAAGCAAGGAGATAACCTAGACATTTAGTCAGCATATGCACAGCATGAAATCTCCTGACATGAAACTCACACTTATTCTATTTTTTTAGCATGAAACACACACACACACACACACACACACACACACCTTGCACTTTGCTGGTCATTCCTGAGTTGACCATGAAATCAGGGTAAGCCATCTCTCTAAATGTAAGTTAATTTTTCCAACATGTATTTCTAACATAATGGCCTCATCAAAGAAAATTAACTTCTGTCAACTATATTTAAATACTCACCAGCAGAAAAAAAAAACAGTTACTTGGTAGACTTAAACAAACAAACAAACATTTCCCATAATGATAAAAACAAAATTTTCATCTATATGATAGGACATCTGTAGACAATTTGAAACACAAATTCCAATTGTCTTTTCAATGTTGAAGGACACAGGGTAAAAGCCAGATTATTTTATTAGTACTATGTACTCTTGGTTACTTCCTCCACTGACAAAATAATGGGGAGACATTACCCTGGCAGATCTAGCCCATAAGGGAGATAAAGACTTTGCATCATCGTACAATCAATATTGCAGAAAACAGTGCAAAACTCCAATCCCCACAAGTCATTGAATCTTGTCAAATTTTAAGGAGGTTATGAATTTCATCACAAAAATAAAACCCCATGGGTAATTATGTCTTAATTAGCTGGAGAATGAGGAAGAAAGAGGAGATAATAGTCTAGGTGTCTAGGGATAAGATAGTACAGTTTTGAAAATATGCAAAAAATATTTCTAGAATGGCCCCATTTTCTAGAACATTTTGGTCCAAATTTAGTCTAGAATGAGTTATGGATTTTTATTTAATTACCTGATGAAGATAATATTTAGGAAAATGAATTTTAAAAGTAAACAACACTAATGCCTGACACTTCTGCAGTTAGTGAGGATTTATCAGGTTATAAATTCCAGGCTCACTTACTTAATTATCAAATGAATTAATTTTGAATTTTCTATTATCCCTAAGCTATGTCTTTAGAGAATAATTATTTCAAGCTTCTGTGAAATCAAATCACCACATATTTAATGTTACCATATTACAAATAAACAAGTAGATCAAGAAGAATCGTGAACATCTGTTAGATGTATCAATTTCATTCTTTTTGATACAGAATTAAATCTAATTATAAATAATATAAAAAGCTTAAGTTTTTCATGAACCAGTCTGTCCAACTTTGTTATTCTCATAAAAAACAAAATAGAAAATTCTAACTATGATTTAAACTCTACCTATTTTCTATGGGTTTAAACATCATGTTTAAAAAAAAAAAAAACCTTTGGAAATTAAGGTTCTCTCTTTGTCACAATAATGGAAGTCTTACATTTTTGTTACTAAATGCTAATTGCTAATGTACCTTCAGAAGGCAAAATGAGAAGGATTTATAATAACAGAATTAATTCAGGAATTATTAAGCTAAGTGATGCTCACTCATTTGAGAATACAATATTTCAAAAAAGACGAGAAGTGTTTTTACAGCAGTAGCATCTAATGAAAACCATCATAAACACTGCGACAAGATAATCTAGGTTAGAGCAGAGTCCAAGGAGACCAGGCGACACTGTGGAGTTGCAGGTGGCCTCTTACTAGTGACCTTGCTCTGGCATTCAGGTTTTCAAAAGCTTAGTGTGCTGATACTACTAGCTTAAGTGGAATTTTTGGTAATAAATTCTCATGATCCCATTTAATTAATGGAATACAATGTTCTAACAGGAAATGCAAGTTATTAACACTCCACTCGCCTCCTGTCATGTATCCATGCCCTTCCATGGAAATCCCTTCAGTATGGTTCAGTGAGCAACTTCAGGTATGGATTACCTTCTCTGTGCCTATAAAATAAAAGGTAAGCTTTGAAGAACTAATTTTCTCCCAACATCAGGAAGACCCATTTCTGATATCTGAAATAATGAAAACACTTTGGTCGAAACACAGATATCTTGACTTGTTAACAACGGATAAAAAAAAAAAAGAAGAAGAAAGAAGAAAGAAAACCTCATTGCTCATGGGTCAGAACTTTAAAAAGAAGAAAAGTCAACATATTCACTTCAATACAAATACATTTAAATACAAACCACCTTCAGCAACTTCTGGTATGATAAAGAATCTCAACACCAGTGCCTCTCTCCAGTATAAAGCTCTACTTCACAGCCCTCCATGTACCCACAAACTCATGCTCCACACTGCGGCTCTTCCTAAGAAAGGCAGAACTGGAAGCCACAGAGGGGCCTTAGAAAGCTTAGGGTTTCCTACCCATCCCACAGCAACCTCAGATGTTAGGAGGCATCTCCAGAGACCAGGAATGGACAAATGGTTAGGGAGGACACCTGCATTTACATCGCCTTTACATGCTGCAGTTTGGAATGCTATGCATAAAAATAATCAAGAAGCCATTTTCCTCGGAAGCTGCTCAATACATCATGTCTAGAATCAATCTTTGAATTCAAACTTCCCACACTTCCAAACATTTCATGAAAAGTGAATAACAAACAGTGTGTCTGTTGAGGGCTAGGAAACACTTTCCAACCAGTTATCACTTGATCAAGGTCTTCTAAGCTTTTGGATGTCAAAATAGGTTTCTAAATCCATGATATTTTGGATCAGAGCTAAAAGACATGACTTTCACCGACTGTGAACTCGTGGAGCGCAGAACTGAGAAAACCCAAAGAGCTGGAGCCCCAGTGGACTCCATGCACATAAAACCAGAGAAACTCATAGATCTCTGACAAATGCCCCGCAAAATGCTCTCAGTTTTACTGTGCTCTGCCTTAGTGTGTTGATCTTCACAGCTGTTACCTGTAACAAGAGGTATTTAGACAGCACCTCTCACCAAACACCTCATCCCTCTGCAAGATTCCTCAGTAAGAGCCAGGTTTCCAACATGTTCAGAAGGATTGGACGGGTAAAACGCGATTTAGTCAATACAGGATAAGACTATAGACCCTACCTGACTCGGTTCCACGGTAAGAAAATTTTCCAACACAGATACCCTTACTATGGACTCCAGGGAAAGAAATCACCAAGTGCTTGCAGCCTAGAGAAGGTGACAGTGGCTACACTGTGGTGCAGGCCTTATTTTATTTTTATTTTTTGCAGTAATGGAGACTGAACCCAGGGCCTTGTAGCTACATCCTCAGCGCTGTGGTGTGGACTTTAATCAGACAAACTTGCTTCTGACCCTAGTTCCACCATGTAGCCACATAGCTTTGGGTATGTCATTCCTAAACTGGCCATTTGTCTACAAAATGTAAAAATGATACAGGCCTATCTAGGTTATTTTCAAGATTCTATGAATTATTACAAGTCATACCCTAGCAGACTACCTGAATTAAGGAGGTACTCAGTAAATGTTAGCATTTTACCTCCTCCCCTTACAGAAAACACATGCAGAGACAGGCTTACAAAGCAACATCAACGTACACCATACCTGTAAGATGAGAGCAGGTAAGAAGTCATTTGGAGTGGTCAAGGTCAGAAAGTTGTACATTATTCCCATCAGATATGACCCTCACAGAACGAGCTCGAGAGAGCTAAAGATTCCACAAGATTTTCCCCCACAGGCAATGTGGACACACCACCTGGCCAATGTTCTTGGTTCAAAAAAAGGACATCTCATAGGTGACTTCTTCATGGGAAAAGAATGATTTTTTTTTTTTTTTTTTTTTTTTTTTGGTGCTAGGGACTGAACCCAGGGCCTTGTGCATGCAAGGCAAGCATTCTACCAACTGAGCTATATCCCCAGCCCAAATGACCACTTTTTGGTATTCCCTGACAATATGAAATGGCTGGACATGACTTTACTACACTGGGAATGCTTTTTGTTTTAAGATTATAAGGTAACTGTGATATAACTAAAAAGGTAAGATAATGTTCTCCAATTTCACTCCCTTCCCAAAATAAGAAATGACAATTATTTTCCGGTAGATGGCAAGGTATTCTGGTTTTGTTTTTCAAATGGACATTAAACTCGAATGTTCATCCACACTTGGAAGAAAAGAGTTTCAAACCAGTTTTTAGATACTTGAGTCTGATGTAAAATTAAAAAACACATTTTTCCCCCAAAACAGTTAGCAAACAATGCCAAGAGACTGATAAACTGAGCCACTTCCTCAGCATGTTGCACTAAGCTCAAACATTCTGCCTCCATGAGGATTCTGTTAACAAACTGGTAATATGTGACTATAAAACAGAAGCTTCCTGCTGTAATTCAAGAATTGCTTTAAGCTCTGCAGGGAGTTTTTTGTTCCAATTGATAACTAAAAATAATCTGACATTGTTACCTATAGTAACACTACTATTTTAAGCAGATATCAAAGATAAATGATAATGGATGGAAAATAATCTTTTTTTAGTCTGTGACCTTGACCAAGGCCAGTCACTTCCTTGTGGTTAAATAATGTCAACTTATTAACTTTTCAGCTACTTCACAGACAAATGCTTTTTACAAAGAGCACTCTTGCTCAAACACTGCAGGCAGCAGAGAAGAAACTGCACAGGCTTGACATGGCCCTCTCTTGTCATGCCTAGTGGCTACTGAGCACCAGAAATGTGGCTGTCCAACCTGCAATGTGTTGTCAATATAAAATGCATGTTGGATTTCAAAGACTTGGTGTGTGAAAAAAAGAAGTAAAACATCTCAGTATGTTTGATGTTTAATAATCTTTTGGCTATGTGGCATCACATAAAATATTGTTAAATTAACTTGCTTCTTTTTACTTTTTAAGATATGGTCACTGGTACATCTCAAATCACCTTTGCTGTTTACTTTTCCATTGGACAATGTTTGGTGAATGTATTTCAACTTAGGTGACCACTTAGCAAGGGCGACCTTCCATACGTTGCTGCTCTCTGATCTGGGTTTCTTCAAGAAGTCAAGAGCTTGTGGCTGGAGATATAGCTCAGTTGGTAGAGTGTATGCCTCGCATGCATAAAACTCTAGTTCAATCCCCAGCCTCCCCCACCCCTCACACACACAAAAAGAGGCCAAGAGCTTGGACTACATGCCTTTTACAATCAACTGTGAAGCTAACATTCTAGAACTCGAGGGGCCTAGAGTTAGTGCTGGTGGAGAAAAGTCACAAGATCTAGGAGAAGACAGCACAGTAATTAAGATGCAGGGTACCCCTGCCAGAGTGGGGCACAGGACAGGGGACTAAGAAAAGCTCAGAGAGCTCCTTAAACCACACACCAGCTCCAGTGCCAGGACTAGAGGCAGCACCGCTCCAGACATGCCAAAAATCTTTACAGACTCACAGTACCCTGTTCTTTCTGACTTAATTATATACCTTCCTATATTCTGGCCTACTAACTTATTTGCAGATTATTTCTTTGGGTTAGCCATAATTTTTCATAATTTATATTTAATCTGGAAAAATTATCTAACTACAATGTGATAACCTGTCAACCTCAGGAACTATAAATTCTGCAAAGTTCAGGATCTGCATAAACTACAGGAAACTTATAAACTTTAGGAACTGTGTCACAGCAAAGCCACAGGCTGCTGGCGTCATGTCACCCCATTTAATATCCTTATAACTGCACTTCAGCAACCTAGCTCTGCTATGGATTGGATGTGGTGTGTCTGAAGCTTAGTCCCCAGTTTGGTGGTATCAAGAGGTGGTAGAATGTATAAGAGGTGGAGCCTGGTGGGAGGTGGTTAGGTCACGGGGATTAACACAGTTCTCCTGAGATCCCAGTAAGCTCCCATGAGAAAGTTGTTATAAAAAGCAAGAGCAGCCCTCCCTGCTCTCTGGTTTCTCATCTCACCATGCGACCTGTCTCTCTGGCATTTGCCCCCACCAGCTGTATTGTGATGAGCTGAGAGGTCCCTCACGGGAGGAGAAGTGGACAAGGACACCTGATTTTGGCCATTCAGCCTCTAAAACTGTGAGCTAAATAAAGTTTCTTTCTTTATAAAGGGTCCCGTCTTGGTTGTTTTGTTATAGCAATGGGAAATGGACTAACAGAAGCTTCTCCTTACTCAAATGTAGCAAAAAGTCTTTTAGAATACCCTGATAGGTCATGATTGGTCAACAAACAAAAAGAGCATCTTAGAAATCAGTAACATACCAGCTCCATTAACTGTTTGAGCTGACCTATCTCTTCTGGTAGTGATCCCAGCTTGTTGTTACTTGCGATTAAGACTTTGAGAGGCAGACCACACAGGCAGGCGGGCAGGGCAGACAGCTGATTTCGACTGTAAAGACAATACAACAGAAACACACATAAACAGAAAGCCCACTTCATACCATCTGTGAACACGCTTTTTAACAAGAAAAGAAAAAGAAGCCATCTGAGAAGATATTTTCCAAATACAAAAATCCCAATACATTCTCTGGTAATAACTCCAATTACAAATACAGAAGAAAACAAAATATATTTTTTTTAAAAAGAATGGTAGATAGAAACAGAATGGATAACAAGTACCAAAAAACAATTAAATAGGGAGAATATATTCTAGTATTCTACAGCACAGTAAGGTGACTAGAGTTCACAACAATGTATTTTATGTTTCAAAATAACTAGAACAAAGGGTCTGAAGGTTTCTAACACAAAAATTATAAATATTCAAGGAGAGGGAAATACTACCTTGATTTGCTCGTAATACATTACTTAACATGTACTGAATTATCACACTGTATCTGCCAAATATATACAATTATTTTGCATCAGTTATAAATAAATAAGCAGGCAGTTCTAAGAGATGAAAAGATACTGGATCAGTATAATATAGGAATCCATATTTATATGTAAGCCACTTTTTCCAACTCTTCCCCACTCCAAGCCCTTTTTCCAGCTACCAAGAGAGGAGACAGTTCTCAGATTTTCTGACTTATTTTCCCTGCCACTCTGCTGATGAAGCAAGGGCCACACCATGAAACACCTAAAAATCTGTATATCGTGTGGCTGCAATTATTTATAACTTTTGTGTATTGTGCACACATGCATAAAGCTTCAAAGGTTGTGCCGTGTGTGTGTGTGTGTGTGTGTGTGTGTGTGTGTTTACTGGGATGCATATCTGTTTACGTGTAAAAAGGAGAGACAGATTAGAAACACACCTAAACGTTACCAATGCTCATTCTGGGGTATAAGTACAGTAGGTGGTTTCCATTTCCTTTAGTATATTTTGCTGTCTTTCAAAAAATTCCTACAAGAGCTTGAAAGAAGCATCTTAACAAGGTAAATTCAATCGGATGTTGCATCGGTCCATTTGTTTGTGGAAACTCACTGATGTATATTTTGTGAGCACTTCTCTGTATGTATGCTTAACCTAAGGGCGTGTCTAACTGATGGGCTCAGAAAAAGCAGGTGCTGTATTATAGAAAGATCCTTTCTAATGTGGGCCTTCTCCTGCCAACACCCTGATACCACTCCTATTCCAAGCAAATACCCAGGTAAATAAGTTTGGGCAAGAAATGGTACAGCTGTATCTTCACTCCATTGCCCAGATCTAAATATATACATACGTACACACATAAAACAATAAATTAATTAAATAAATAAAAGCTAGTTCAGGAAAGGGGCAGAAGAAGCGCTTTCTCTATAAAAGCCCAGCAGAGGGAGGAGGAGATTCAGGTCCTGGATGCAGGGGGTGGGTTTCCTAGCACTGGAAGGACCAGTTTTATGTCCCTGGTTGCTGGGGTCCAGTGAATTTCTCCTAGTCACTGAGACAACGGAGGGGGGCCAGGGCCGCTAGTCTGCCTCTCTCTGTCCTCTCATACCCTTCCTCCTGTCCTCTCTAGCTTGTGGGGACCCAGTGGGACTCTTTTGCTGAATGAGCAGCCTTTCTGATACCCAGTTGAGAGGGCTTTCACAGGTGCCCAAATAAGGCCCTGTAGATAGGAGCTCTGGAAAAGAGAGCTCAGTATTAAAAGATAGCAAGTGAACAAATTCAAATCAAAATTTGTTGCTATAAAATAGGTATTAATAGACCATTTCAAAAAATGATTAGCAAATAACAATGTTAGCAAGGCAATTGTATTATTTTGAAGCCATATTTAAATTTCCTCCTAAAGAGAGGCTCATTGGTAACAGGGATTAGTATTTCAGAAATTTCTACAGGATTAAAAATTACAGGCTGAGATATTCCTTTTGCTTTCTTGCTTTGAAATGCAGCATGCAACTATTCCCAGTCTCACTGTCTTGCAGCAGGCATCTAATCTGATTAGCAGATCTAGGACTGGGAGAGTCATTCATCATAGCAGTGGAGGCAATGTAACAAATGACAGCTCTGCTCACTCCAGCTTACTCTCTCTGGAATTCTTCCAGGGTGGACACTAATTTAATAAAATAAAAATTCAGCCTGTAGCCACTTTCATGGGAATGAGTGCTATTTTACATTAAAAACTGCTGAAGGCATAGCGTCTCCCCCACTTGTGCCCCATACATTCCTCCCATTCACTGAGTTGATTACCTGTGGACTTAGCAAATCCACCATGCCAAGAATTTCGTCATAATACAAGATGTCATAGACCTGGGGCATACTCCTTCCACTTCATCCATCTGTTCCCTCAGCCGCCACTTCATCTATTTTATCACAGGGTGTTCCTATATTTCTTGCTATTTCCCTAATAGATAAAGGAAATACACATGCATACAAAACCCCATCAGTCTCCAGTGAACATTTATAAAGGAGAGGAGAAACTGCATCCTCTTTAATCCTGAACCCACTCCAAACCACATCAGCAGCCTTTCCTTTCTGAAACCGCTCATCTGGCAGCAATTTTTCTCAAGCAAATAAGTGCCTCAGGCCACCATCTACTTTCCTACCCCCACTTGTCTCCCATAGGCTTCTGCTATAAACAGGCCCTGTGCAGAAAGAACATTTAAAAGTAAGGCCATATAGTATCTGATAAGGTAACAGCCAATATTTATTTTTCATTCTCCCCTTGAGTCACATCAAAAAAGCAAAATGTATTTTTTTTTTTTGGCTCACTCATTACAAAAGATGAAATTTGTAAGAGAAAGAGGCTATTCCTTTAGAAGTAGAAATTATAGATTTGGTCATGGTGGCCTGAGATCTTTTGCCCTCACCAGGGAGGAGTAGCCTGCCTGCCAATTCTGGCTTATACTGACCCTGCCCTGTCTGGGCAGAGGCTGGTGGTGGGCAGGAAAGGGTAGTGGAGGTGGCTTTGCTGGGTCCAAGTTCACTGCAAGGGCTCTGTCTTCCACCTTTTTCAGTAGAATGACTCTGAGCTACATTTTTCTATTTCCTCATCTGGAGATGAAATGAGGTAGCTCACCATAATCTAAACATTTTTGGTAGCCTAAATTTATAGGGTATACTCTCTTTGCATCAAGTACCACTGTCCCTCCACTTCACTCCTGAATTAAGAGATTTACAAGCCATGCCACTTCTTATGGTTTGATTTTAAGAGAGCTTATTTTAATGTACTGTATCAGTGGCACTTATAACATTCATATTTTGAGACCCAATGTTATATCTGACATTTTTGATTATCTGCTTATCAAATGCTTATTTTCCTTAAAATGTGTAAAAATAGAGACATGCTGTATTATGTGATTTTATTATTAGGAAACAACACATTTTAAAAAAATTCTACAAGAACATACCTCTTTATTTTAGTGTTTTAGTATATTAAGTTCCATCTCTTAATAATGGAAGATAAAATTCACTTAAAAATACTTTATAGAAAAATTTCTATAATAGATTCACCTGCTACACTGGCTGCTTGGTGTCAGAGAAAGGATACCAGTTGTGCAATCAGAAGTCTTGGGTTCAAATCTCACCTTTGCCATAAGTCGTCTCTATGATTATGAGCAAGTCTTTAAGCTGTTTGGATTTGTCAGCTAGAGAACAGATAATAAGACCTAACTAATGTGAAATCATAGATACACAAGTGCTTAGCCCAACACTAGATAAAAATTAAACCATCCATCCTCAACCAATAATGTGGCAAAGAAGTGGAAATGTGACCCAAAGAGCATACATGTGCTCAGCTTCATTTTATTTACTTGTTTTATTTATGATATTTCCTAATTGCTAAAATTTCAGTTACTTTTAAAATATGGGTTCACGTTCCACTTGTTGAAAATATCAAGATGATTGATCAAAGACATACTGGGAGAACCAGGCTGGGATATCAAATTTCAGGCCCAAACAAGCAAAATACCAATTTCCGATCTGGATAACCAAGACTAGAACATACACATAATCATATGATTGAGCATTTCCCTTCCATCTTCTCTAATTCCAGGATCCTATCTTTTGCTGAGAAAACAAGAATACCCTGGAGTCACCATCTCTGTTTACAACTTGGTCTTCAAATGGTAACAGACATAATGACATGGAAGCATTAACTTTCACAAAACTATGAGGATGATGCCATAGGCCTAGATCAACAGGGCCACAGGGAAAGCAGGGCACATTCCAAAGCCAGGACACCTGGCTCACCCAGCTAAGAGAAGGGAGCAATGACCACATATAGTAGTCATTGTTTTCCTTTGAATCTCTGCTTGCCATTTTGACCTACAGTAAACAGCAGTTAATGCATTTGAGCCAGGCAAGTTTGCTTTTCTATAGGATCACTCATCTATTTTTGTTTTTATATTAGTTTATGCACACTCTGTTTACCATTCATTACAAGCAAAGTAACTTCTTTTTCTGTTTTGCATATGACACCTGTTGTCCCCATACACACAAACCAGTGAACAATATCCATAGAGAACCTTTTCCTTTTTCCTGCTTAGTCCATTCTGAAAAGCCCGTCCTGTGAAATGTCTCACCCTTGTTTCCCCTAATGACTGAATACTTCCCCTTGGTGCCAGCCCTCCCCCGCATTCCCACCCTCATTGTGTGTCTAAGACAATAACTTTGCTTTCATGGCTTGGTGATATTTTTGGTCCACTTTAATTTTATTCTACAAAGTGAAGAGCAAACAGAGACTGTCTGACTGCTTCATTGCACAACTGAAAAGTAATATTTTTACATTCATTTTTAACACTGAATTTTATTTTTAAATTACTGTTGTTATTATTATTCGGTGCTTGGGCTTCAATTCCAGGCTTCATGTATGCTAAGCATGCACTCTCACCACTGTGCTACACCCTCAGCAACAAGGCAGAAATTTAATTGAGAATATACATCTGCATTGAAACTTGGAGCCCAAATTTAACTGTGACCAGCAAGTACACTAATTGCAACTGAGTGTGACAGCCACTGGAAAACTTAAAATGTTTCAAAACTATAAAAACAGTATCATCATTTACATAGCACCTTGATCAGTTCTTGAAAGCCATCCCAATCAATTTCACTCTCCACACATGTAAAAGCTGTTTTGAGAAGATAAAGGACTAGAAATGGGAACTCTAAGAAAAAGCAATTGACAAAGAGTGAGGCTTTAAAGCAACTCAGAACTTGGGCAGATTTCTGCAGCAGCTGTTCCACTGCATTTTTTCTGTGCACACCCGCACCATATTTGGCTACTGCAACTAAACTGGTTTCCCACAATAACAGCCTATTGGTCTCCTCTTTAGTAAAAATAAGTGATTACTTAAAAACATTTCATTTTTTTAGCATGCCTAACAGCCAGCAATCGTTGCCACTGATGTTATATGTCAAAGGACTGTTAGCTGATAATTTGCTATACTTCTCAGTTATTTTCCTTCCTTTCTTCTAAGAGTTCTGAAATTCCAAAAGGACAAGGAGTATGTGGTATGTGGTACTCTAAAAACTCTTTACTTAAGACTCCTTCATTTGAAATGCTTAAAAGTCAAGGAGATGTTCAAAGGAAACTCAATATGCAATGCCAGCAAGAATATTCATGGATCAAACAGCTTCGGAGACAACAATGTAGGTTTGGGGTTTTAAGTGTTAAGACTGTAGTGGCCTGAGACCCATGACCTGAAAAGTACCACTGTACTCAACGATGGTGCTGGCATTCAGGAAACCATCCCTAAGTGCCTGGGAAAGATGTCTTGACACTGCGGACAACTCCCACTTATTGGAGCTCTGTTCTAAGTAGAATGGACTCTAGTTTCCTATTACCAGGAAGGTACCCCTACCTTCTTTTTCCATAACAGCCTATCGAGGTCAAGAAACACACACACACACACACACACACACATATTTTATGCAACATTTTTCCCCCACAAAAAAGGGAGGAGACTGATACTGATTTAAATGAACACAGACTACTTAGATCAATTTCTACCCAGGGACACTGCGCTAAAAATATTTCTAATAAAAATTAAGATGTCTGAATATTATCACTAACCATTTGAACCCAAGTGCCTGTCCATCTTTTTCTGGGAATTTTTAAAGATGCAATGTAGATTCACCTGCTTGATAGCATGTCTAGCATTCTTTTTCCTATTTATCCTTCCAAGGAGGTGACTCCTCAGAGAGTTCTTATCATGTAACTAAACAGCCACTCAGTTCTTAACTACTTTGATATTTTTACACACCCAGAGCACATCCTCTTGACCAACAGCACATCCTCTTGACCAACAGCACAGGACCCACTTACTTTAATCAGATACAGAATCCTTTACCATTATTTTTCTTAACCCACATGGCATCTGCATGTGTTAACTTGATTCAACAATTTAACAAACATTTCTTGGATAGTTACTATGTATAAGGCACTGTGCTGGCATTTAAATAAATATTATTTTATTTATATTCACAACAATCCATTAACATATTAATACTCCATACTTTTTGGACACAAAACTGACATTGTTCAGAGAATTTAAATGATTTGCTCTGTGTTGGCTGGCTAGTGAGCTGCTCTGTGCTGGGCATCTGAAACCAGGTCTGTGAGGCTTCAGAACAAAATCTGTGGTCTCCCATTCATACAACACAGCCTCTTCTCATTTTCTCTGGAATAAAAAGTGTGGGGGATCCAGGAAAACAGCAGGAGGGGGGCACAGAGTTTCCAGCAGAAGGCAATGGAGATGCTGGACTAGTAACTAAAGACTGATTTATGCAAAAAGCAATAAAAGAAAGTGGTCAAAATAATTTAAGACATAAAACTAGGATTCTAGAGAAAAACAGTAGAAGTTTACAAATGGGAAGTTAAGACATGCTATTTTGGAATTTTGAGACGTCAACAAGACAGAATGTTAAGCAATGGGAGAATTGAGGACTGGAGTTCAAGTAAGTCAAAGGGATGCAGAATAAATTTAAGACTCATGAGGCAGGAGGTCTGAGAAAAGATTTAAGGACCAAAGCTTTGGAGAACTCCAAATTGAGGTGTAGGAAGAGAAAGAACATCCAGACTCAGGAAGAGAGAAGAAACAGAGGCAGAAAAGTGACTAGGAAAGTATGTGATCAAAGCCACGGAAGGAAGATGTCATGGTGGCCAAGAGTGAAAAGAAATACCATTATCTCCTACACCACCTGGGTGCCTGCTCTGTTCAAGAAGATATGACATGTATAAGAATCCTAAAACTCCATCCCTAACAGAATTAGGTAGCACCACTCCAAGCTGTTATTCCCTACATCCTAACTGAACATGAATGGTATATTTTTAAAATTGTGTAGCAGCAGATATTTTCTACTGGGTTAAGTTTAAACATCTGGTGACTCCAAAGGATTAAAGAAGAAAGAATTCCTTTCTGGATCTTATCATGTAAGGTGGAACATAAGGATTCCAGGTTGCTCCTAAGAACTCTTTACTTCGGTGCCTATAGACTTGGGCACCGCCATCATGGGTTGTCTCAATAAAGAGCCCATAGTGGCCCCCTGTCATGGTCGTCTCTTTCTGGTACTCATCTACTAGATGGACCACCTGTTGTAACAGTTTACTTAAATTCCTTGAAGATCATCCATTCAAATTATTGGCCAAATGAAAATGTAAAGCTCTCAAAGCACACAGGTCTCTCCCCAGCCCCAGCCCCACCACCCATCCACAGTCTTTAGGATCCAGGATCTAAAAGGAAGAGCTGACAGACCCCACTAAATGTCAGGGTGCTGTTTTTCCTCACTGTTTTTCTATTTAAATAGTTCATGAAATTGCATAACTCTTACGTGTGGTGATATAAACTGGAATTACTGAGTATATCAGGAAAACTTGTGAATGGTTTTGAAATGAGAGGAAAGACTGCTGAATACTTAATCTAGTGTACCCTTCCCGGTTATCTCTGCCTGCAGACACCAAAGGTTAGGGCAGAGGAGATGTATACCCCCAAATTAAAAAGTTACACTTTGTGGATTTACTGGAATCCAGCATACAACACTTAAGAGACTACACATACTTGTTTTCAAGTACATGTGGAATATTTATAAAGTTAACTATGCACAGGTTGTAAAGCAAATTGTACCCAATATGAAGAATCTGCATCAAACAGAAAATGTTCTCTGAAACAAAGAAATTCAATTAAAAATAAATTTGAGGGCTAGGGTGTGGCTCAGTGGTAGAGTGCTTGCCTAGCACTGGGTTCGATCCTCAGCACCACATAAATGTAAAATATTGTGTCCACCTAAAACTTAAGAATAAATATTAAAAAATAAAATTGAAAAGATAAAAGAAACCTATTCTAAAAATTAAAACTCATAGGACAAATAAATAACAGTGAAAACAGGGAAAGATTTAGAAGTGATAGAAACAAACAAATGATATTTTCTGCTATGATTTGGTCCATGTTTAAAGGCTTGGTCCTCAGGGTAGCACTATTGGAAGGTGTTATAGATTTTTTAAGAGGTAGGTGGGGCCTTATGGGAAGTTCTGAGGTCATGGAGCCTTCTCCTGCCTCTCTGTTTCCTAGCTTAGGAGGTAAGATTCACCACTTCCTATTACCATGATGTGGAGCCCTCAGCAAAGGCCCCAAACCATGGGGCTGCTGGTCTTGGACTAGAAACTCTCAAACTGTGAGCCCAAATAAATCTTTTCTCTTTATAAGTTAATTGCCTCAGATTTTTGTTGTAGTAACAGAAAGCTGACTATAACACTGCGTATCAAACCACTGAGTCAGTCAACGCTCTACGTTTCCCTCTTCTACAGGGAAATCCATGCCTTGGATGCTTCCATAAGAAAAGAAAAGAAAAAAAAGAAGACAATGAGCTAAATATCCCAAACTCTATAAATTAGAAAAAAAAATAAGTCTATAAGAAAAGAGAAGGAAGGAAAAGAAATAGATAAGATAAAAAATTAATAAAGTAGAAAATGAAGAACTAACAGATTTGGTCAATAAAATCAAAAGCTGGTTTAAATACACACACACACACACACACACACACACACAGAGGGAGAGAGAGAGAGAGAGAATAAAACGTCTGAAAAATGAATTAAAAAAAGAAAATGTACAAATTTATAGTTTTAGGAATAAAAGGGGAACCAATATAGACAATGGGAGCAACTTCCAAATGTGAAAAATTTCCCTTTTTTAATGATTTTCATAATTTTAAAACTGTTTTAAGGACATGGAAGGCAAGGGAGATGGTGCCCAATAAGATAACAGATGTGAAGGGGCTTAGCAAACTTTATAATACCAAAGAAATGCATCTCACTTGTTTCTATTATTTATGAAATAGGGTGTCCTAGGGGTGAGTCACTTTCCTATTTCCTAAAGACTAAAGACCGTTGAAGGGCTCAGAAATAATGTTGTAATAGCTCAACCCAATTTAGCTATTAAGATGTGGCAGTGATGTTGATGATGATGATGATGATTCCCAAAAAACCACAACTTTTAGAATAATCGTCCTAAGTATGCTCTTTTTATATTTCTCTTCTCATGTACAGCACTTTTGTTATAAGCCTTTGTAAACTGCAATAAATCTTAGAGGAAACATAATAAGTTGATTATTGATGAAACGGCAATGTTTCCAAGGACTTTTATCTGTTTTAATTAGAAAAATAAATGTCATTTGGGGCTTGTTCATCTGGGGCTTGCAGAATAAACTTTGAAAATTACTATAAACAGGAAAACCTATACTAGGATTTAAAATTAAGTATTTACCTCACTTCCAGAGAGCTGTTCTGCAGCACAAAGACCTTAACATTTCTATTAAGATCAGAAAACAACACCAACAAATTCTGACAGCACTCTAGCTATCAAAGACATAATATACCTTTGTGCCACTGTTCTTTTCCTCAGTACCAACATTGAACTAAAACAACATCTGTGATCAGGTGGTGTGTATAATGGAAAAATCCTCTTAGGAAGTCTTGCCAAGTATGGGCTATACTAAAAGGAATGGAATTTGATAAGAGATATCCAATTATTAACTTGTCTGTGCCCAAGAAAGCCCATCAGCTACCAATGCCAATGGACCGAATTTAACAGGCACAATGATCTATAAACGATTAAATTTTTTTAGAGACTATTGGCTATAGGGTTCACCTGGGAAGCAAATGACTGAGGAACACTAGAAAAGATAAGACCTAATCCATGTGTGACCAGCCACGTGTGTAGAGTGGACACTGCCATCCTATGAAAATCTATTTCCAATTTTTAAGATTAATACTTTCAAATTCCAATATGGCTCACTGTGTTTTGGTGTCTTTCCCATCATCTGGCATTTCACAAGATTAACCTGGCTATCAAAGACCAGCTCCAAAACATAACATAGACATAGTCTTCTCATTTTGCCTTTGAATGAGATAAAATCTTCACAAAAGGATGTGGGATATAAGTTTGTGTTGAATTGAACAAAACTCCTCCCCCTTTTCCAGTTTAGGAGACAACATCAATTTTCTCGTTTTCTAGAAAGAAGAAACGCTATCTTGCCTTGGATAGCTTCTTTAGAAATGTCAGCATGGGGAGAGGGAACAATGAAAATTAATTTTTGGCTCACAAAAACAAAACAAGCACACAAAAACATAAAACCTGTGTTTTCTAAAGCAACCGTCATGCGCAGGATCCTTCAAATAGTGAGTGATATTCTGAGAATTAAAGATTATTTATCAGAATGAGTCCCAGAAGAATGTGGGCCTACAGGTTAGACAACCATCAGGAAGTTGGCTCTTTCTGCACATTGTTTAGCAGCCAAAAAGGATACCAGGCTGCAGAGAAAGCGGCCAAAACACATTCCTTTTATGGTGTGATAACAGTTTGTGTAAGAAACTGCCTTCTTTTCAAGCCATGTCTCAGAACCCAGTCCCAACAGGCAGGGACAGATAGGAGCTTCTCATGAACAAGCCAGACCTAGCTGGGCCAGTTTCCCCCACAGAAACCAAAAACCTTACCAAAGTTCTATAACGAACTTTCATTTTTTGGCAGCCCTGTCTTGGAACTTCTCTGAGATGAGACTTTGAAACCAAGGTCCCTATTTTAGATTCACAACATGCCAATGGTTGCCAAGAGTTTTGCTACTCTGGGTCATGTTATTGTCCTAAGGTATATTTTCTTCATGAGACTCATCAACAAAAACCTTTCCAACGCCTTAAAATAGATTTTAAACTTTGTGAGGCTTTCCTGTGGGTTTCAGGTTCAAAGTGTTTGTTCCTATATAGGAACCAGTCTTGCTTAATCATTTTTATTGCTCTTGGCTGTGTTTCTTGGATTAAGATACTTTATAACAGGAAGAGACACAGTGGCACATATACTAAACTAACATAACTTTTTGTTGTGAATACCAAGAAGCAAAGATTAAAAGCCTACATCCTTTAAACACATGCTACATAAACAGCAATAAATCAATATTTTCCACAAATAGAACATTTCCATTATGTGAGAAAATGTGGAAAACAAGTGTTTTTAACAGCATTTCATGATGAAGATTATTTTTAAGTTGCAAATTAAACCCATCTCTAGCTTAAGACATGGATAAAGCTGTTGGCACCAAGCAACCATTTGACATTTACAGATGACATTTCTGAGACAGCATGTCAGCCAAGATTGAGCAAGCAGTGACATCCCCATTCCTCATTATCATCATCATCACTATTATCACCATCACCATCAAATATTTATGGCTGTTTGCTAGAATACAAGATATCTCAGAGGGTATAATCAACTTCAAATGTTTCCAATAAATTCAAAAATCTTTCTATGCATCACTCCTACCTTGGAATGTTCAAAATTAGTAGTTTCTACATGTGATTTCTTGGGTGAAAAGAAATTTTAAGTTCACAGACTGGGGTTGTAGAGGTAGCTCAAGTGGTAGAGTGCTTTGCATGCAAGATGTCCTGGGTTTGAGTTTAGGACCACAAAAAAACAGACCCAGTATACATACAGAAACACTGTGGAAATTGGAAAAGCAGCCTCTGCACTATTTTATCTAAAAAAAATCTTTCTTCCTAATTAACAGAACTAAGAGGGAAAATCTTCAGTTCTATAGAAAATATTTCAAGCTACTTATAGAATTGGATCAGTTGGCCTATTTGTTAAAGGTCTTTCAGGATGTGCTTTCTTTGATATAATCTTCCTTACAAGTATGGATTCAAAAATAATTTATGTTACTTCTTTAATGTTTTTGCAATTTATTCAGACTTCCCCAATATAACTAAATTAACAACAATGTGAGGTTTTGATTATATACTTTGATCATGAATATAAGCTTCTTTCTTTGCCATATATAACAATTATGGGACAAAAATGAATTAAAGGCAACACAGTAGCTCCTCCACCGTGTGCCTGCAGCATCCTGAGTCTCTGTTTCCTCTTCAAGCAAAAGGATGGGCAGCCTGTCCCCAAAGACCAAAAGTTAACCAAGTCCACCAATACCCTACACCATGCCCAAGAAGAAATACATTTCATTCTGTTAATATTCATGAAGGGCACAGGGGATCACAATGACCAACCCTAATTGTCATGGAGGAGGCTTATGTCACAATCACACACAAGTACCAAGTTATTCTGCACGCCTCCTGGTTACCAGATTGGGGACAGCTGGGATGGGGGCGGGGAGGGTGACAGTGTAAGGATCCGAAGAACTCACAGACAATACTATCATGTGGAAGATATTACCGAACATCTTAGACTTAACAATTTAATCAGATGCCACCAGTATTGCCTAGATACTAATACATATTTGCAAGTAAAGAGATGTGACAGTCGCCTCCTATTTCAGAAGTCACAAATAAATCTTTCAGGCAGGAGTTCTACTGCATTCTATCTCAAATCACTCCCAAACTGAGAAATAACTCAATTTTAAGGTCCAATTCCTAGAGAAAAAATGGCTCAACTAAATGCAGTGGTCAACCAGGAATTAAAACACATGTAAATCAATAACACAAAATGACAATCTTCCTGATTCCTTTAAAGCTTGCCCTTAATTCTATTTTAACTTTACAGGTTTATTTTCAGGCAGTAAATTTTATAGGAGATATCAAAAATAATTAGCATCTGCTTTTAAAAAGTTCAGAAGCTATTCATGTATTTTTTCATATCCCTTACACAATCTATTTGGGATGTAAGAGAGAGACTCTTTCTTATTTTTTTCTCCAAGTAGTCATCAAATTCCTTCAAAGAACATAAGATCCTACACAAGAGAAAAGGCCTTATATATGGTCACATTAGAAGTAGGAAATGTGAACAAAGAAAAGCAAAACAAAACCAAAAATTATCAAAACAAATAGGAAAAGAAAGAAGTAAACATGAAATTAATGTGTAACCAATGTGATTCTGCAATCTGTATACGGTGTAAAAATGGGAGTTCATAACCCACTTGAATCAAATGTATGAAATATGATATGTCAAGAACTATGTAATGTTTTGAACAACCAATAATAAAAATTTTTAAAAAGACAAATAAAATTTCAAGAGTTGGATGCTGAATTGTCCCTTTATTTCTTTCTCTTTTCCATTACCTACAGATTTATCATAAAACTCTGTTTCTAATGCACTACATAGTTTTCTTGGGCATCGTCAATGACTCCTCTGTCAATGCTTCTGCAGCTCTTCTCCGGTCTTTTCATAAATAATTCTGAGATCCATATTCCAATATAGTCATTCTATCGATCTGAAGACAGTAATAATCTTCTACTCTCAACTAGGTGCAATATGAAAATTATCAGTAAAAAAAACCCAAACATTTATCATGTCTTAAAAACACATTAAGTTTAGATTATCTTGTGTTTTTAAATTTTATAGTTTGTGTCACTCTAGAAAAAAAATGTCATCTATCCACCAAGATTTCTCAGTACATATGGACTTAATATACAATGCAAGGTTAAGTCTATTACATGCAGGGCTTCTAGGAGTAAACATGCAGCTTAAGGGGGCGTGTAAACAGACCAACTGCAATGTGCTTTTGAAATGGTTCCCCTCTGTGGGTTGGGATTAGAGGACCAAATGTCTTGGGGAGACACTGAACCAAAATCTACAGACACCACTATGCTGGCTTCACCAGGCAATTCCAAGATAACTAACATCCTGCTGAGGCAGAAATTGCAAGAAAACTTATAATGATCAGATAAATTAGAAATCTACAGAAGCAAAGATTAGATAAGACTCCAAATTATAAATACATCCAATAAACTTCATCTCCAATAACTTACTTCTTATTTACCAAAATTAGGACAATTCATAAACATGTCTAGAGCTTTTTTCAACTCTGACAAAAAAAACATGCACTTTTATGGGAAATGTAATAGAAACCCATTTTTTGACTGCAACGAAAGCAATAGAAAATCCATGATTCAGTAACTAAAATAAAAAGCAAACCAAACCAAATGAAAAACCATTGGCATTATTATCTATTATAAAATGACTACCATACCTGGTTCAATGGGAATTTTGAACTTTAAAGTAGATTTGTTACACAGCACAAGCAAGGCTAACAGGTGCTATCCTTTAAACTCCAAGATGATACAACTGACATGAGAAAGGCTACACTCCGGCTAGAACCTGAGAACTTATCCTTATTTTTATAAGCGAGAGAGAGATGAAAAAAAAAAAATCCTCTCCTCCCTCTCCTGAAATCCTATATGTAAAGCAAGAATTTAGGAGACAAGGAGCCAGAATCTGATCAGAACATCCAACTGCAAAGTGTAAAACCAAAGCCTTAAAATAACTGATTTTCCTAACTTCAGAGGCATTAACATGATTTACTGTGTTCTGCATAATCAGTAAGTCAACACGGACTACCAAACCATTCTCAGCAAACACTGACCTAATTGATGTCTACAGACATCAAACCTTATATCTGGTTACAGTAGCTCAGTACTCCTCCTCAACTTTTTTCAAGTGAACAGGCTCAATCATTACTAAGCAGCAAGGACAATGGTACCAAGAGTCCCCAAAGACCAATAAAGCCTTTTTTTTTTCCTTGCCCCTGATTTGTCTCAACTCTCAAATTATTTTTCATTTCCTTTACCCTTCATTCTCCAAAATCTTACAGGAATGTATGAAGACAATATACCTACCAACCTGAAAAGCATCAATCAGACAAATAGTATAAACTATCTTATGTGATTCTTAAAAAACCAAAACAAAAAGAAAAGATGTCATATTGACATTTGTCAGGGAAGTCTAGCACCAAGAACAAATTAAAGTCCCTACAAATTTATTACAGAAGATGTTTATTCAATGATCTTTGTGTGATTTACTTCAAAGAGTGATCACGGGTTATAAAGAGGAAAAACACAAAAGAAATGAAAGCATGATTATGTTGTATTTCGCCATTGAATTTAATTAACCTACCTCAAGTTTAAGTAGGTCAGCATCTGCAGATTAATGATGGCCTCAGGAATGACTCTGATACAATTGTGATACAGATTAAGAATTTCCAGTGATACAAAATGGCACAATTCCATTGGAACTTCAACCAGTCTGTTTTTAGATAAATCTGTGAGAAAAGGACAGAATATTTGGTCAATTAATCTTCAACATATATATATATATACTCCTCAATATACTCTTATCAACGAATAATACTATTTCTCTTAACATTATAATGTAAATTTAGATCAACATCATCATGTTTCACACCTGTGTGGTACTGTAATGTGTATTTTCTAGCCAAATTCAAACACACAGTGTATCGAAAAGCAAAAGTACTGCTAAGACGTTTTAGCTTTCTCAATTAATTTGCAAAACCAAGCACATAAAGATGGGGGAACTTTTTAACTCTATCTAAAATCTGTCTCAAATTCCTTCTACCCTAGTAGAGGATACATAACTGTACCCTTTAATACTTCTGAATACATACCTTTACCATAATTTTTTTTTTTTTAAGTTGGGATCTTGCTGTGTTGCCCAGACTTCAGCAATTCTCTTTTTTGGTCCCCCAAGTAGCTGAACTATAATTATTAATTCAGTATATCAACTCCTCTATATGCAAGGAACATGTCTCTAAGATAATCTGAAAATGAACACATATCAGACACTAAATATTTCTTCACTGGAATTACTGAGTACCTATCCTGTCCAAGGCTGAGATAAACCAATCATGTGTCTATCAAGAATCAACACTGTGACTAAGGTTGTGGTAGAGCGCTTGCCTAGCACGTGTGAGGCCTTAGGTTCAATTCTCAGCACCACATAAAAATAAATAAAAGTATTGTGCCTAACTACAACTAAAAAATAATTTTTTTTAAAAAAAAGAGCACTATGTCTGCAGCATGCCACCAGGAAAATAGGCGTCCACTAGCCAAGTGTATAAGGATGATCTGCAGAACAAGGTGAACAAACAGTGTGGTTTATAGCATCACCACCCCAACAATAGAACAACGGAAGAGTCCCGAATCCACATCTGGAAATGGTAGATGTCAAGTACCCCAGGGAAAGAACCACCGCTTTTGAAAACAGTAACTCAACAATTAAAGAGCACCTTTTCCTGTCCTGTATTAGGAGGGTCTCAACAATATTAATGAAAGATGTCCAGTAAGTAACAGGGATCATATACTTAAATAACTACATCCTGACTAATAGGGGAAGACACATCAAAAACTTAAACAGGGGCTGGGATTGTGACTTAGCGGTAGAGAGCTCGCCTAGCACATGTGAGGCCAAATAATTATCATTATTTGGGTTCTAGCCTCAGCACTACATAAAAATAAATAAATAAAGATAGTGTGTCTAACTACTACTAAAAAATAAATTTAAAAATTAAAAAAAAAAAACTTAAACAGGTTAATACCACAGATAAAACAAGTCAAAGATCTCCCTTTTCGGATCATCCTTTCATAAACAAATGCACAAATAAACAGAAACAGAACTAAATGGATTCACAGGGGGAAATGTAAAAAACTTTGAAGGAATGATTCTGGTAATATTTAATCTATTCCAAACCATATATAAAAGAAGGAAAGTTTCCAAATTTATATTTAAAAGATGATACTATCATCCAACAAAGAAGGCACACAAAAGGGAAACTGCATTCCAATCTCTCCTTTAAATACTGATATAAATCCTGGATTTAAAAAATTAGCAAATTGGGCTAGGGTTGTGGCTCAGTGGTAGAGCACTTGCCTAGCATGTGTGAGGTACTGGGTTCGATTCTCAGCACTGCCTACAAATAAATAAAGATCCATTAACTACTGAATATTTTTTTAATTAGCAAACAGATTTGAACAGCACATAAAAATATCAATATACTATGAAAAAGTGGACTTCACTCTTGGAATATAAGTATCATATTAAAACAATTCACCATATAAATGGAACAAAAATGAAATAGCATATGATTGTCTCCATGGATACATTTGATAAAGTACTATGTTCATTCTTTCTTTCTTATTAAAATATATTTTATATATCAAAAATTTAATCATTCGCAGCTTTTAAAATTCAATCTCTGGTAATTTTACTGAGCGGTGCATTTATCACCGTGTATAAGTTTTAGAACATTTACATTCAATTGCTTAAAAAAGGAGAACAGTTGGCTATTTCTTTTACACACACTCACACACCTACATAAATGACAGAGATAATGCTTTAAATTACTTTAAATCGTAAAAGACTAGTAATGTTACTGTAAAGTCAAGATAAGACTTCACTACTACTCTTACTACTAATTTGTGTTATCGTTTAAATAGCACTAGTCAAAGACATGAGATGAAGAAAAGAAAGAAAAATCAAAATTGTAATGGAGAATACAGAATTATCATTATTTGCAGATAATATGATTGTTTTCTTGGAAAAATGCAAGAGTACCAAGAGAAAAACCTGTTATAAATGATATAAGAATTTTATAAAGATACACAGGAGAAAATTAATGTGCTGAAACAATAGTCTTTACATACACCAACTAGAACAGAAGTTAATAGCTAAAGGGGCAGAGGTTGTGGCTCGGTGGTAGAGTGCTTGCTTAGGATGTGTGAGGCCCTGGGTTCGATCCTCAGCACCACATATAAATAAATAAAATAAAGGTATTATGTCCACCTCCAACTAAAAAAAATAATAATTTTTTTTAAAAAAGATAATAGCTAGAGGGTAAAATACTTAGAAAATCATAAGAAATGGGCAAAGGTTATATGAATGAAACTTTAATATGCAACTCAAAAGTCAAGCCCACTAAAAAGATACTCCATGTTTTTAAATACGACTAAAAAAAAAGACTCAGCATCAAAAATGTGTCAAGTTCTGTAGCTTAATGTCCTATAGTTGTATGGATGTGCAATTTTTTTAAAAGTAAATTCTTGTGTTGTTAAAATTCTATGTACAAAGTCCCAAATGACTTTAAAAAAATTTTTAAAAAGTAAAAAAAAAATGTGTCAAGTTATCTTTAAATTATGTCTATATAATTTAATGCACTCCTAATTTTAAAAGCATAGATTATTTTCTAATTTGCAGTTATTAGAAAAGTTGATCCTAAACCCACATGGTAAAATCGTGCAAAAATAGTGAGATGTCTCTCTAAAAAGAAGAACACTGAAGGGAATCATCTCTCCTGAACATTAAATACACATGGTAAGGCACTGTGGAAATCTCAATGGTACAAATTACAAAGACAGGAGATGGGTCAAAGATACATATGTCTGGAAATCAGTGATGCAATGAAGGGATAAGATGTGAGTTCAGTAAATAATATGAGAAAACCAGACAGCCATCTGAAACAAACAAAAACAAAAAAGAAAGATTATTGTACACCTCACACAACTTTAATCTCTATTAATCCTAGATGAATCAAATGCTTCACATTGTGAAAAGTGAAGTTATTACAACACATGGGAAACCTGTCAATGATCTTAAGATGGGGAAAGCCTTCCTGTGAATAGCATAAAGCCAGTCTGAAATATTTGACATATAAAAGTGAAAACTTACAGTTTTACAACAAACTTTACCATAAATACAGATGATAATCAAAAATAGGGGAGGGGTGGCAGATGGGAAATCCTTCAATTTATAAACCTAACAAGTTGATCTTTTATAAATGTAAAGACCTGCAACCGTCAATAAGAATAAGACTGGGGAGTAGCTCAGTGATAATAGCATTTGTCTACATGATTGAGGCCCTGGGTTCCATCCCAGCACTGCCCAAAAAAGAAAGAATGAGTCTGAACACAAAATTAAAATAAAATAAAATAAAAAACCACCAGGCTTACAGAAGAGGAAACACAAATGACTCCTAAGCTTAGGGAAAAAAAATATGACAGACCTTAACTGAAATAGAGGAATAGAAATTACAGCTGCATGGGATAGTATTTTTCACCTCTAGGGGACTAAAAAATATTTTTAAAATTGATAAAGACACTGTTTAAAACTTTTAAAATCTAAATTAAAAATTTGAATTAAAAATGTGAGATATTATTTAATTATAAAACAGTGCAGAGGACATGGTGAAAGAGGGATATGGAAATGAAGACAGTTTAGCAATGTCAATCAAAATTACAAATGGAAGGGGTCAAGAGGAAACAGAGGTTAAATCAAAGGTATAAAGTCGCAGGTATATAGGATGAATACGTCTAGAGGTGGACCGTGCCACCTGAGACAACGGTTCATAATACACTGCAAATTAGAAATTTGCTGAGTAGATTTTAGGTAGCCTTACCACACATATCTATGCAAGATGACACATATCTTAATTTACTTGACTCTAGTTCCCATTTCACTATGTACACATTTATCAAAATACTGGTTGTATACCTTAAGTACACAGAATAAGAAATTACAAATGTGCATGCACTTCAACCTAGAAATCTTTTTTTTATCTACAAATATATATATGCAAATAACACATTCTTTTTAGCAGTTTGAAACAGTATAAAATAGAAAGCACTTTAAATATCAGTAGAGGGCTGGTTAAATATTAATATACCATTGATAAATAGCACAAATAACACTGAGGTTAAATCAACCAATACATACTATCAAGAATTCCATTTCACATGATGGAATGTAACCTTAAGCATCAAACTCTATAATGCAACACTAATTCCACACAGGCACTAAAATGAACGAAGCAGCTCTCTATGGGTTTTTATGGATATTTCTACAATTATTTAGCTATAAATTATCACTTCACAGTTATACAAGAGACTGGTAAAAATTGTTGTTTCTAGAGAGAAAATCTCTGGCTGGGAGGACAGGATTGAGGAGGAAGATGACTTCTCACTGTGGATTCGTTTGTACCTTCAGAAACCTGAATGCACTGCTTATCAGATTAAATATATGATATGTAATATATATATATTATTAAAACATATAATCTGCATATGTGTATGTATATATACATATACATATATATATGCATACACACATAATCATATACACATAATCTTTTTTAAACAACAGATCTTCCTATCAACATCCTTATTTTAATTCCCATATTTTTTATTGGTTCATTATAACTGTACATAACGGTGAGCTTTGTTGTTACTTATTCTCAAACTCACGACATAAGACTATAATTTGGCCAATATCATTCCCCAGTATTTCCCTTTTCCCTCCCCTAGTCCCTTTCCTGTACTCTACTGATCTGCCTTGGATTTTCATGAATCTCCCCAACCCACCTTTCTTTTTCTTCTTCCTCTCTAGCTTCCACATATGAGAGAAAATATACAGACCCTTCTGAGTCTGGCTTATTTTGTTTAACATAATGTTCTCAAGTTCCATTTCATTTTCCTGCAAATGACACAATTCCCTTCTTCTTGATGGCTGAATAAAATTCCACATTTTCTTTATCCACAGCATCCCTACTCTTTATCTACATACACGAAAAAAAAATGGTATTTCATTTTAAAAGGGTTAAGGAGACAGAGCAAACTATGTAGTGAATCTCATTAAATTAAAGGAAAAATAGAGCAAACTTTCCTTCACGCATGTTTAGGACCATACCAGAAAAAAGTTCCAGAAATCTCTTAAAATTCTTTCCTAGACCCAGAGATTGTCATGTGCTACAAAGCTGGAAAACTGACCCCCCCCACACACACAAATGTATGTGTTGTTTCCTTCAGGTTCAACGCGAAGAAAATTCCACTCAAGCTCATACAGAAACTACTGCGGCATATAATCTGGTACTGCTATGACTATTTAGAATACAGATTTTATTTGCTCTCCCTCCCTTCTTATCTTCTCTTCCACAGTCTCCAGATATCAGGGGAAAGTTCAGCATTTTCTCCTTCCCAGAATTACTTCCTGGCAGCTTGACTTGCATCCCAGCAGCAGGGGCTGTGCTGAGGGCCAGGCAGAGCCTCTCTAGAGATGGGACTGGTCCTCCTCCCTAAAATTGGGAAGAGGTGGTACATTTGGTAAAACCTTAATTTCCTCCTCATTTTAACTATATCCACTCTCTTAAATTTCTGTTTTTAGATGTGCTATTTTGTATGTACTTTTTCAGGAACCCTTTTTTGAAAGAAGTCAGGCTATGAATTACAAAGAAATAAAGTTATAAGGTGATGGTAGTGGGCATCCGCCATGCCTAGGCCTTTGTCACCCACCAAATGAGCAGATCTCTATCCACCTATCAACCTGGGGTTGTGTCATAGTTTCTACATTAGAGGGAAAGAAACTGCATTACACACTCTATACACAGTCTTTCAATGCCTATATAGAAATAGTTGGCTAGGTCAGTATTGCTGAAGTTAGACAGAGAGGAAAGCTTTCCTTGTGTCTTTGTTGAGGTTAATTAACTAAATGTTGAATTCTTTATGTGTTCATCAACATTTCCTAAGTGTATGGTTTCTACAGAAACGTAAAACCATCACACAGGCCTGTTTTCAAGGAATTTGAACTTTGAAAAGTAAGATGAGACAAACCCAGAATGAACTAGAAGGCAGGATGTCTCTAAATGTGCTTTTTAAAAAGTCCAAATAAAGAGCCAAACATTGGCTGGAAGGGAGATGAAGTATCTGGCAAGGTTCACCAGCAGGCCAGACACCCAAGTACCAGAGGGGGCACTTCATTTAAACCACTGTATGGGCCCATTACCACCACCTATAGACGAAGAAACTGAGGCTCACTTTGGGTTACTTGTCCAAAGCCACATGGGTAACTGAAGTTTGATTTCCTTACACAAAACCACGATTTTTCCATGGAATAATGCCAACAAGACCATGATGAATCCTGTCACTATATTATTGGAAAGATACAGCAATTAAATCTTCACTGCAGGGGACTGGGGATATGGCTCAGTGGTAGAGCATTTTCCTGGAGTGCATGAGGCCCACCAAAAACAAACAAACAAACAAACAAACACCAAAATCTTCACTGCATTTTGATTTGTTCAAAACAACCAAAATAAAAACATGGTCTGTGTATAAGCTCAGAGAGTAAGAAAGTTATAAACATCATATACAAAAAGGAAAGTACTACAAATAATATGTCACTGATGGGCTTAATTCTGGAAGTGACCACACACAGCTTGCTAAGTGGAAACCCTGGCTTGAGCTGCTAACCAGACCAATGTTACGGAAACACTGTTTCACTGAATGGATTTTCAAACATGGCTTGTGTTTTCTACTTGTGTCTGGGTATCATTTAATTCTCAGTTAACCTTGTTACTGGAAGACAGAGTGCAAAAAGAATGGGTATGTTTGTTTTCCTATGCTTTACTTAGGCTACTGTGGAAATCATCCTGTATCTCTGGGAACAGACTAACCCACAGTAGGGAAGAGGCCCAGAAAGGAAGGCAAAGTCAGTCTGGATTAAGATGCTTTGACTCTTGATAATATGGAAGGGATAATCCTATTGCAAATGGTGGTGGTGGGATTACACTGAAATATGTTCAAAATGTTTCTAGTTACCTGAAAACAAGGAAATAAAATAAAGTCTAATGGAAGAAGGGAAAAGGGAAAGGAGGGAAAGACCAGGGAGGGAGAAATGGAAGGAGGTGGGGAAGAAGAAAAGAATTAAATCAATTTAGGACTTAGCTATAATTAAAGACCTGAGCTGGTGGTCAGTTAGTACTGCCCATAGGACATAACTTGGCCTTTGAAAGGCAGATCCCTTTCAAAAGCAAGAGATCCCCAGCAGGGCGTTGCTCTCCTCTAAGGATTACAGACTCATGGAGGTGTAAGCAATGAAGGTTTTCCTACTAGGAAAAGACCGAAAGCATTCAGAGCTCATAGGTAACAGGCAAATGTTAAGAAGGCAAGTGGTATACTTGTCTTGAATGACAGCAAAAACTGGGGTGCGGTGGGGGTCAAGGGTTGTGATAAAACCCAACAGGATATGAGTGACCCAAAAGCAGGCAAGCTTCTAAAAGTTGGAGACAAATATGGGTAAAGAATGTGTTTATTTTTGGTGTGTATTGCTCTAACTCGATTATAAAGATGTAGAACTATCAACGAAACAGCTTAGGAGCTGTTTCCCTAAATAAAATACATGACCAGTGTTTCTCAACCTCATTAGCACACTGGAATCACTTGGAGAGGTTTTTAGAATCCTGAAACCTGGGACTTACAGACAGAAACTTTAGGATGAGATTCCAACCTCAAGATTCCCAATAGGGCAGTTGATTCCCACTCTTCTACAGCAATCGCAGAGGAGGAGAGGACCTGGCCTATGTCAGCTTTCCCCACCTAAACCAGGCCTGAGCAGGTGGCACTCTCCTAGGGACAGGGGGTGCACAGGAGGGGTATACTTGGGACACCAGGAAAATACCTTAGCAGCTATCCTAATTTGAGAAAGGAAACCAGACCCAAATCATTGCTAGAGTCAATTCTTACTCCACCTTCCTTCTCAGATAATTTCTGAGACAATTGGAACAACAACAGTCTAGCCTGGAATGGAATTTTGTGTATTTTGAACTGGCCCTGAGCATAGAAAATTCATTTTATTACTTCCTCATTGGATCCTCACCTGAACCTGGTGAAGCAGGTGTTACTACAATTCCAAACTATGCGCAGACACCAAGGGGCAGAGAACTTGTCTAAGGATGTGGGGAGCCAGCAAGTAACAGAGTCAAGAACTAAACTGCCTCAGTATGACACAAAAGTCCTTCTTGAACTTTTAATGACCAGGCTCTGTAGGACTGTAGTACAGGGAAGATCAGTTGCTCATGTGCTTATAATTTGTAAAAGGAATAAAAGTTAACTGACCCACTTCAGGTGGCTGGTTAGCAGGCATTAAAAACATTCCGTAATTCTGTCCTAAAAGTAAGTGACCTCAGCCCAGGTCCCTGGTATTTTCTCCAGAAAGACAAGCATGTGTGGCTGGTCTCTGTCCTCCACCCAGCCCAAGCTGGGAACTGTCCTTTCTTGCTGGAAGCCCACCCTGGGGTCTAGTGCTGCTGTGGGGAGCCAGGTCCACTGAAGCTCTGTGCAAACACTCCCAGGCAGCAAACCAACCGGAACCCCAAAACCATGCCCTCCCGTGTCCGCTTCTTAATTGAAGCATTCACATGAAAGCTGTACAGCCAGAAATAAAACAATAAGTGTCACCCCTGCCAAAATAAGCTTTGCAAATCCCTAAAATAAAGTAGCCAAGTGAATAAAAATAAGCAGGGTAGGGTAGAAAAACAGTCGGTGGAATCCAGTGCAGTCAGCCCGAGGGGCGGGGGCATGGTGCTGTTTTTGTTTAAAAAAGGAAAGTGGTGCTCCATGAGGAAGGGACAAGACCCCCCACGCTCCTGGAGCAACATCCTGAGTTTCCAGCCACCACAGCCACAATGCACAAGAGCTGACGGACTGGGACAGCTGGGAACTTTGCCCGTTGGTCAGATGAAAAGGCCCAGTCTTGGAAGTCAGTATCATCTCCAGTTCCAGCAACACCAAAGGAGACCATAAACATGTTATGGAAAATTAATTTCAGAATTCAGTAAACCCCCTTATCAGAGAGAGGTACCTCCAAGGTCCCTAGTGGATGCCTGAAACCACGGACAATACCGAGCCCTATGCACACTATGTTTTTTCCTCTACGTGACAAAGTTTAATTCATAAATTAGGCACAGTAAGATAATAACAACCATAACAAATGATAAAATAGAACAACTGTAATAAGATTAATAAAATTATGTAAATGTGATCTCTCTCTCTTGAATGACTCAATACTCAATATAATTAATATTTTTGGACCATGGCTGACCATGGACAATTGCAAACAGCAGATGGGGGGACTACTTATTAGAGCTAACCACGACCTCAATAACTGGGTGAGGTATGTGTCCCTCACATATAAATCTGAAGCCTTGGCTCACCCCGTGTTCGAGACCTGCTGTTCTCTATTACTGAGGAGGGATGCTCCCTGCCTGGGTCTCGCCTGGTTCCTCCAGGAGTCAGGGTCTCTGGAGACAGCCCCTGGGTGGTGGGATAGGCTGGCATCACCTGTCCTCTGTGGACAATTTATAATCCTCTTCACCTAGACAGGCAAGGAAGGGCCTCCAGGAAAACCCCAGCTCTATCTTTCTATCTGTCCTGAACTTCCTCTGCTTTTCAAAGTCCCCAGTGTCACTCCATTCCCCTGGCTTCCCATTCCTCTCTCCACAGTCACGGGACCTAGGCCCATGGTTCAGCACCCAATCACAGGGGCACACATTCAGAAAGGAAGTGGAGTAAGGGAAGGTGGCCCCAGGCAATGGGACAGAGCCCAGGGCTGACTCATCCCCAGCTCCACACACAAAAACCACCCAACAGCGACAGGGTTAAACTGGCAGAAATTAGACATAAGATTTCTAAAAGTTTTGAGTGAATCCAGTTCTTAGACAGCATCTCAAAGGGATCAACAAAGAAATCGTGTCAAACAACAGAGATCTCAGAAGCAATTCCTCAATGTGGGCCAGGAGGTTTTCTCCTGATCACCTACTTAAAATTTCAACATATCTGTTTTAGCCACCCTACTCTTTCTATGGTTTCTTTTTTTTTTTTCTTGGTTTTTAGAAACTGATTTACTTATGTATTGTGATTGTTAATTTTATCTCTTCCCTTACTTAAATATAAGTTCCATGAGGGTTAGGATCTTGGATATGAAGAGCTCATGGATACAAAGAGCTTAAAATTTGTTAAGTGGATTCAAAGACAGATATGGCCGGAAAATTTGGGGGTTAGACGGCTTGAGTTCAAATCCTGGTCCCACCACATAGCAAGGTAGACCAGGAAATAATGATTTAACTTCCCTTTGCCTTGGGGTTTTCGCCTGTAGTATGAGGGTAATAATAGTACTGAGTTATTGAAAGGATTAGATGAGATGATACATAAAAGCCCTCAGAGTGGTGGAGGGAAGCATTCTGGGAACAACCTAGCAATCTGTTAGCTATTATTAGGTTCCACGAGACATCAAGAAATAAGGTTTGAGCTGGAGAGGAGCTTAAAATTTAAGCACGCAAAGCATATTCCATATGCAAAAACAAATGAGTCATGCTACTGTACAATGAATGAAAAATCTGTGAAGGTTTCCCTTTCCACTAAATTAGCACTCCACATTTTTATCTAGCTCCATCCTTGATCAACATATCCATTTGCTCACTCACCAAAGAGCCAACCACACGTGCTTGATATATCTGCATCTCACATACCAAAGTTGTGGCTTCAGTTCTAACAATCTCACAAGGCAGAAAGGAAGACAGGAATGGAATTCTAGAGAGAAGTGGGGGCACAGGTTACTGCAATGGGGTTCCCAAGGTGCAGAGGTGCCCCAAGGCTGGCAGGCAGGTACATCACAGTTTGGAGCTTGGTTGGGGACAGGGTACCCCAGCAAAGCAAACTAAGGGCAGCTGCTCAGCATATGGGAAGGGCTAGAGATTTAGAGTCCTCTAGGGTGCAAGGGAGAGAACAAGTCTCTGGAACTTTCCATTTTGAGTCCCTTCCCTATATCACATGATGAAATATTTGACGTCTAACAAATACTTTGCTGCTTCATTAAGCTGAGCAGCTGATAATAGCATTTCACTAGCAGTTCCTAGACAGTCTCTGCCATAGAGTAACTGGAAAAAGACCCATTCCTAGTGATTAAGGGATCCCACAAATGCTTCGAGGTGAGTCATTGGGAGAATGCAAAGAATGTGAGTCCCAAGGACACTAAGGAACACTGACCTCCTATACATGCAAACTTAAACATTGTCCGAGTGGATTTTTGTCATAGAGGGAAAGGCAGAGAAGCTGGCTCTGTGGACTCAGGACTGAACCTTACTATCAAGGATGAAACCAGGCACCACTGTGAGTAGATGATTATATAAAATGTCAACATTCTCAACAATAAAAGACATGTAAATTTACTGGAGGAGGAAAAAAAGCCCTTTATAAGAAAATGACCAAACCATAAAGTTTTCCCAGGACCTTTACCTTGGTTGGGAGCTTCTAAAATCAACTATACTGACACACAGTCTCTTAAGCTTCAATTTATTACATAACCCCGATTTTCTTTTACTATAAACTTTTAAAGTAGCAAATAAACCAAGTACAGTTAGTGGGGAGGCTGAGGCTGGAGGATCCATTGAGACCAGGAGTTCAAAGCCAGGCTGGGTAACATAGGGAGACTTGTTCCCCCCAAAAGAAAATAATAAAAATTAAAAAGCAAATAAAAACAAGAGGAAAGTTAATCCTACCCCTCAAAGGTAGAGAGAACATAAAGCTTTTATGGTTTATAAAAAAATTCACATATATTATTGATTTGCCTTTTAGAGGCAAATCAAACTTTATATTTCATTAAAATGTACTATAAATAATCTTCAGTATGAAATGATCATCAAAGGTAAAACGACAGCCCCTCTAAGAGATTGTAATTTAATACAGAAATGTGTTAGTACATTTTTAGAGGATTCCAAAAGAAATGAATCTTCCCTTCCATGAGAACTAAATTATAGATCCACTAGCCAGATAGCCTGTTGCTCAAATTACCAAACTTCAGGAATGGGTCCTGTTAAACTAAAGTAGAGTGAAAGTGACAACATCATTTTGAAGTAGAATTCATGCATAATTTAGAATTTATACCATAGGGTGTTAATTACGTTAGTAAGTTTAATCTCAAATGAGGCCAATGATTCATGCCAGTTTCATATATGTTCCTTAAAGAAGTCAAAGAAAGAATTATGACCATAAATTTTACCAAAAAAAAAAAAAAAAAAACCCCTCAAAGATATTACCAGTGATATTTTTAAGTACATTGAAAGTTACATAGTTAAGCTTAATATCCCATTAGAAAACAAATTTTAACATATGTTTATTTGAAAATCCACAGCAATTTTCTTGTATATAATCAAAGTATAATTTTTATTGTTAATGACATTTTATAAGTATGAAAAGGTTCAGCACAGCCTAGATTTACATGTTCTTTTATTGTTGAAAATTATAATTTTATTTATATGTCCTTGGAAAACAGACATTATTTGTGGGAATTTTAAATTCAGTTTTGTTATTATTTGGATGAAATGAGAACTTAAAATTTCAATTTAAGTCTTTGGTTTTAAAAGAAGGAAATGAGCAATTCATGATGCTTTCCTGTACTGTAAAGGTGTCTTCTTTAATAGGGTCACTTGACAAATATTTATTGTACACCTACTAAATGCCAGGAGAGCTAATCGCACTGAAAATTTGGCCTTTCATGGCCATTAGTGGCTTTTGAGCAGGGCCTGACTCCTTTCCAAGTCTCTCACTAGAGCAAGGACAGGAGAAAGGAGACCAGAGGGAGGCTGCTGCCATCATCCAGCTAAGAGAAGGTGGGCGGACAGCAGAAGTGACAAGAAGTGATCAGACTCAGGCTGCCTCTTTTGAAGATGGAGCTAACTGAATTTGCCGACTAGATGCAGTTTGACAGAAAAAGAGCAGACAACTGACTCTAGGCTTTGGCCTCAGGAATGAGAGGAATGGATTTTCCATCCTCAGATTGGAAGCCTGTGAACAGATACAAGAGGCAGGTCAAGGGTCATTTTGGAGCCACTTACATAGAGATACCCATCAGGCAGGGAGGCGGGCAGGGCCAGAGCTGGGGGAACAAATGTTGGGAGCTGTCTGAATACAAATGGCATGTAAAGACATGAACTGCCAAGATCACCAAGGGATTGAGTGAAGACCTGGACCTAGGGCCAAGCATGCCCTGGGACACTCCAACACACAGAGGAGGGAAACTGACAAGCAGGAGTGGTCTATGAGGAAGGAGTGGATCCACTGTGCCCAGTGCCCCTGCTGGGCCAATAAACCAGAATCAGAGAAGAGAAGCCTGCATTCCGACAAGTGAAAGTCACAGGTGACCTTGAGAAGAACAGTGAAAGGGAAAGTAGGAGCAAAAGCCTGAGTGAAGTGGATTCAAGAGAGAATGGAAGGAATGGTCCAACTCCTAGAGAAGAGGGTGGGGTGCTGCTTGCCAGGGGCTGGGAGGAGGGCGCACAGGGAACTTTGTGTTGAATGAGTAAAACAGTTTCAGTTTTGCAAGATGAAAGAAAACTAAAGAGGTCAAAGAAAAGTCATCACCTGTTAAGTCTGTTCAGCAAGACTTCATAGGTACTGGAGGGAGGCTCACAGCAGCTAGGCGGCACCCTCTCAAGCTTTCTCACCCCTGGAAAAGCCACCAGCATATTCTCTCCACTTGCTTATCACTTATTGATATCTTCTGTGAGGCATATACCATACTAGACAGCATATATACAGACGAGTGAGAGTCAAGTAACTCAGAGTCGGACTGGGGAGGCAGACAAGTAAACAAAAGAATATGTGCAATGATTAGAACTACATTTTATCAGCATGGTGAGATCTCTACTGCAAAGATTGGGAAAGGCTTCAAAAGGCAGGGACTGGTAGGCTGAGTCTCTGGTCAAGCATCTGGGCAGACAGGACAATTGATTCCAGATTGACGGGCCTGACCTGGATAGAATGGAGGGATGGGGTAGCTATTTGAGGAACTGCTACCAGCATGTGGCTGAGGCCTATGGTTCTGATGTTGAGCCGGAGCCATGGAGACTGCTTGCTGTTAAAGACAGCAGCCACAAAACTCCAAGGGGAAGTAAGGCACCAGGAGTGAGGCGAAGGCGGTTGATATGGAAAGGAAGAAAGAACAGGGAGACAGGAGACATTTGTGAGGTGGATCTGGCAGAGTTTAGTGATCAATTAAACATGGAAAGTGAAAATAAAGAGACAGAGCTCAGGGCATCCAGGAGTTCCTGGTGCGGCGAATGCCCAGAAGTATGCTACTTGCTAAAAGAAAGGAAATAACTTTGAGAGTGATGGGGGGGGGGGAGTCATCAGGAGGTTAGTTTCTTTTTTCTCTTTTCTTTTGGTACTGGTGATTGAACCCAGGGGCACTTAACTACTGAGCCACATGCCCAGCCCTTTTTTGCATTCTATTTAGAGACAGGGTCTCATTGAGTTGCTTAGGGCCTCACTAAATGGCTGAGGCTGGCTTTGAACTTGTGATCCTCCTGCTTCAGCCTCCCAAGCCACTAGATTTCAGGCATGTGCCCCTGTACCCGGCAGGAGGTTAGTTTCTGAATCAAAAGAGGTTAAGACATCCATTGGCCACCAAGCACGCTGGCCCCTGAATGGTGGGTCTGAGACCCATGAAAAATAGCTTGGCTAAAATATAAGCTTGGAAGATATCAGCATCTAAATGAAGAATGTGAAGTCACACTGGAAAAATGTGGAAAATGAGTAGAAAATGAGCTAGAACGAACCTCCCAGCAGCTGCTGCCATGAGGACAATCCACTCTCTTCCCATCACAACTTCTCTAAGTGGGAGGGCTTGGTGAGTCCTGGAATTCACACCTCCTAACCAGTGTTATCTCCACCATAGCACTCTGACCCACATTTATGACTCAGTTCAATAACAACGGTGGTGTTACACTGACACCCTGACCAGGTGTGTGTAATTCACTGACAAAATTTAATTGCTACACCGGCACTCACTTTAGGAAACAAACATGCTCTAAGCATTAGAAATAAGAATTCATTCAGTTATAATTAGGGTCACTATCAATTCCCCAAACAAGAAAAATACTGCAGGCTAAATCTTTAGCCAAAGCAACTGAGAAGTTAGACTTCTTCCAGAAATACTTCCTTGGACAATTTTTTTTTCTTAGCCCAAAAATATGAAACAAAGGATGAACTGTCTACAAAGTGCCTGGTTTTCCAATTTTTAAAGTTCACGTTTAGCTAGGGCAGTGCTGATAAGAAAGGCATTTTTGTGATGGTGACTGAATATAGTATATTCCATTGTGGGAACATGAATTTTAAGGCTAGAAATAGTTCATTTATTTCACATGATTCCTGCCTTCTTTTTTTACAAGTCCACTTGGAAGCATCTTGGTGAATTAAAAAGTAGTAAGAATGCTGATTATAAAATGGAAATGTTTCACATTATTTATTTACCAAAAACCATAGTAGAAACAATTTATTGAAACAATTTAAGTGGATATATTTAACTGGTGTATTATTTTTAAACATACTATTTCTCAAAGATTTAATGCTTATTCTCTTAAGACTTCTCTGTTCTCCCCTCATTTTGTTCACGCAATTTACTCATTTAGAATTCATGAATAACAAATAATTGCTCACATTTTCTTAAAACAAGAGGTTTTCTCAAAAGCTCTGAAAAGCAGTACTGTTGGTGGAAAACATTCGGGTGCTACCCCCTTCAAGTCTTTTGCATTACGCTTTAAATTTGAAGACCAAGAGTTTTTATCTTTTCATTGTTAATTGCTCTACAAACAATGTGAAATTCAAATCTGTTAAAAACTCTGTTTCTTCCCCTGAAGTTCAAGCTGCATATTAGTCCTGGGTCAAAGTGGATGCAAAAATGAGGCAAAACTGCCCAACTTTTGCAATGAAAGTTCTCTAGATCTTCCCCCATGATTTAGTGGGTAATAATCACCACCACATATGCATATGCATGGGGAATACATAGGACACCAGGCTAACTAGAAAACGGGGGCTTGCTGGTACTATATACAGGCCACTGCCACTATTGAGCACTTTCTATGTCATAAGTACACCAAGTGTTTTCTATTAGTAATCTCATAAAAACTTGCTGGGCACAGTGGTGCATGCCTAAGACCCCAGTGACTCAAGAGGCTGATGCAGGAGTATCCCAAGTTGAAGGCCAGCCTCAGCAACTTAGGAAGACCTTGTTTCATTATTACCAAAACCAAAAATAAACAAAATAAACAGAGCTGGGGATATGGCTCAGTGGTTAAGCACCCCTGGGTTCAATCCCTGGTACCAAAAATATAAAGGATAAACAAAAAACATTACTGGGCATGTTATTCCCACTTGCAGAAAAGAAATCAAGACACGGGAAGGTAAAATAATTTGATCTCCAACACACAGCCAACTCACAGGCTAAAAAGCTGTGAATATACTTAATGCCACTGAATTGTACACCTAAATGCAAATGGCTAAAGTGAAAATTTTTTTCCACATTTTTATTGGTGCATTATGGTTGTACATACTGATGGGATTTGTTGTTACATATTCATACGTACCCACAATAAGACAAAATAATTTAGCCAATACCACTCCTGTACACTTCCCTCCCTCTCTCTTTACCTTCAACAACTGGTTTCTTTCCTTTACTGGTCTCCCTTTGATATTTAGGAAATCCACTCCTGTCTTTGTCTTTCTTTTTCTCTCTAGCTTCCGCATATGAGAGAAAACATAGGACCCTTAACCTTCTGAGTCTGATTTATTTTGATTAACAAGATGATTTCTAGTTCCATTCATTTTGGAAATTTTCTTTATGGCTGAATAAAACTCCATTGTGTATATATACCACATTTTCTTTATCTATTCATCCACTGATGGACACCTACACTGGTTCCACAGTTTAGGTATTGTGAATGGTGTTGCTATCATCATGGGTATGCATGTATAATGTGAAAAATTGTATGTGATCATTTATCACTATAAAAATCATTTTTAAAAAGAAAAGATGGCTAGATACAAACTTTATTGTTCATACCAAAATAAATTCCAAATAGATTAAAAGATTAACAGCAAAGAGAACATAAAATCACTTTGGGATTTTTAAAAAAGGCAGAAAATCTGGGATTTGACCCAAGCAATCTAGCTTCAGAGTCCATGCTACATACTAATGGTCTTCCACAAATTGCTAATTTATGGGTAAAAGCTACCCAAAATGTTATTATATACCCCACCTCATTATCATCAAATTAAGTTTCATCATAACTCAGTGTTTCATGGCTTGCTGGAAATTATGGAACGCAGCAGGCATGTCTGGTAGCTGAATATGTGGGGGCAAAACCCCAAGCCAAGGTAGAAAGCCGCCCAGCAAGTCCAAAGCATGGCGTCTTGTTTGCTCACCGTGGAGAGTCAGTCTCAACCAGAGTGAGACTAATGCACCAAGTGCACTCGAGAACCTACTTTTGGAGCCTGCAGTTGAGGGAGAAATGTTTGCTATGGAAAGGACGCAGAAAATAATCACACTCGTGTTTTAAGAAACCACATGCATACAGCAGAGAACAAACAAAATTACAGTTTTCCAAAATACCTCAGAGTTGAAAGCTTGCAAAAAGCCTCAAATCTTTCCTACGCATCTAAAATAGAATTTTGAGAGAAGAAGGAGGGGCAAAGCTATCATGAGGTCTCCCTGTGGCCTTCAGACAGATGGATTCCCAGACCTAGGGAGCATTTTCATACCAGGAGACAGGAGGAGGGGGAAGTGGAATGGCGGAGTAGAATGGGGAGGGGGAGACTGCAGAAAATTAGAGAAAACCAGATCTACCCAAAGCTTGAACTTAGAATGAAGACAGTGAAAATGCTTTCATATATGGTTGCCCATCTGGTGGATTTTACCATCTTTCATATATTAAATTTACTACTGCTTTATCACCATTGTTCTGGATATCAGCTTAGCTGCACTGTACAGAGGAAGGAAGGTAAGTCAAAATGCAGCTCTCACCATGCATTCAAAACTTCAATGCTGGGCTGGGGATGTGGCTCAGGCGGTAGCGCGCTCGCGTGGCATGCGTGGGGCGCTGGGTTGGATCCTCAGCACCACATACAAATAAAATAAAGATGTTGTGTCCATTGAAAACTAATATATATTCCTCTTTAACAACAAAACACCTCAATGCTGAGTGTAATTTCCATCAAACTGTGCAGTCCTGCCTGTCCCAGTCCCAATTTCTTAATGCACACAAAAGCTTGGCAGACAATTGAAAAAGAAAGAGTACTGACTGCTTAGTAGCACTCTTACCAAACTGTGGAACTTCAGAGATGAAGTAAATGCCCCTTAGATTCTTATACAACTGGTCAACGCTACTACAAGAAAAAGTGATCTACAGACTCAGATCCCTGCTTCACAAAAGCCTTAAGTCCACCCTCGCTAAATCTAAATAATCAATATCATTCTTGGATAACTTTGCTAAGGGAGTGGTAATAATGAATAGTGATAACCTTTCAACAACTTTGGAAGCTAGGACCATAAGGAGAAACTCCATTTTTATAACTTATAATCAACAGCCATTGATAGGAAAAAACAATATTGCTGTATCAACCACTGACTATGGCCCCAGGGACCCAAACCCTGAATAAGCTCTCCAACTTTCCATATGGCCATTATCATCAATTTTCAATGAGCGCTCATTGAGCGAATGGCAAGAATAAGACACACACACACACACACACACACAGCAGTCAGTTGCCCTGTGTCCCAGGAATGAGATCTACTGATATTGTTATTATTATCCTTAAAAGCCCAAAGGTATATCTCTGTATGTTTCCTTGTCCAGAATTCCTCCAAAAGCTCACTCTCCTTCTCTTTCTCTAACCCTGGGCTTTCTTTAAAAATTCACTGGATCACCACCCCCTTGGGGAAAGCTCTGTTTCATCAACAAAAGAGATATCTGCTTTTCTTAACTCATTTTTGTAGGGTGGACCACATGAAGGCTCTTACCCATATAGCCCTGAGACCAAGTGTGCCTGATAAAGCAGAAAACCGAGTTCCTTGAGGGAAGTGATGTGGGACACCCATTCAAGCCTGCATTGCTGGCTCCTAATTTGTATATCTGCTGCCATTTCTCCCCATTTCTCAGTCTTCACCGCTGGTTCACATGGACTCACCGAGGCACAGGCCATTCCCCAGCCCACCTGGCAGTAGTACCACAGAGCCTTCTGCAAAGTCTAGGGCTCCACTGAGCCCCCCATGTTGGAACCCAGGATGGGGGCAGACTCCTGAGGACAGAACCAAAAGGCTCCAGTCAACAGCCCACCCACCACTTCATTAGCTGCTCACCAGCAGCCAAAGACATCATTCTTATTTATTTTTACTTGTGCTGGTCACACGAAGTGACACAAAGTATCTTTTCATTGAACTAGTATAGAAAGGTTTAAAATTGAAGTAACAGGTGAGACTAAGAAATAAAGGGCAGAAATGGGCTGCAAACCCTCGGTTTCTATTGGTGGTTTTATCCCTTGGGGAAAGGTGCCTCCCCCTCCTCACCTGCCTCCCATAGAGGAATTCTATCCTGTTGCCTCATTTGTTCTTAAAATCACTCATTTTGCCCCTGGGACTTTCTGTAACTTTGCCCTTGGGCTTTTGCAAATGTTTCCCACAGCTTACCAGGAACCTGGTATTAAAGTTCTTGGGAAAGGCCCTCTGAAATATCTTTATTTCTTTTCTGGAGTTCAGGGAGATTTAGCAGGCTGCCATCAAATTCAGAATGAATAATACATACAAAATAATCTTTTAAACTTACAAGATGGATAACCCAATGGGCACTCTGGTGCTCTTTGGCAGCAGGAGCAGAGCTAAATGTCATCTATGCAGCTCCAGGACATGTTTCCATGATGTGAATTAGACCGGCAAAGGACTGATGGTGACATAGTGCAGGAGTCACCCAGGTTCATCTGTGATTCTTCTCACATATTACTTTTTTTTTTTGGCTGTTATTTATTTTTTAATTTTTTCAATTTGTTTTAATTAGTTATACATGACAATAGAATGTATTTGTGTACTTTGATATATCATACATGGATGAGGTATAATTTCTCATTTTTCTAATGGTACATGTTGCTTTTGTACCTCGAGGTAACAGCAACTGGATGCAAAGCTCACAGTGAAGCTGACCAGAGAACTGTGCATGGCACCAGGTTCCACCCAGGCCTGTTCCTCTTATAGGCTGAGCCTGCTGGGCACTGTGCCCCCTGCACAACCCTCTGCATGATTTCCACAGATCTTTGTGCTTTTCACTCCTAACACTCACCATATATATATCCTTTCTTACATTCCCATCTATCAAGCAACCTGAACATTTCTTAATAAAAGTCATATTTACCAAAATGTGTCTGTATATAGAGGGATTTAAAGTGTCCTGAACTGTGCTACTGTTTCTACTATGGTTTTGACTGTCTTGTTAGTGTTCTGGTTGCAAAGCAGCATAAATTTAGACAGGTTGTCCCCACCCTATAATACTCATTAAGTCATGTCATTGTGAATATGATTTTGCAGAACCCTGAGTTTCAGGTATATGAACATTGCGGTTATAGCACAGACACTGTAATGGTAATACAGGTCAGGAAAACTACCGAAAAAGAAAAAAGAATGTGGATGACTCAAGGATATTACATGGGTCCAAAGCTTATGAATAAAAAGGAAAACCTAGAAAGAGGGACCTATATTTAGCCCTAGAAAATATGCAGTTGTTGTAAGTGATCAACAACCAAGAACCATGTCTAGCCAGGAACAGTACTGGCAGGCTCCAGTGGAAAAGCAGCTTGGACACAGCATCCTTCTAGGTCTTTGATTCAGGAGTGTGTGTGTGTGTGTGTACATGCTAGAGTAAGGTGGACCAGGGTTGAAAGGAAGAGAGAGAAAAGGAGAGAAAGACTGGGGAAAGACAGGCAGATATAATGATATAAAAGAGCACTAAATGAACTCTTCCTCTAATAAGCACAGGGATTTGCATAATTTATTTAACTTCTCTGGGCCTCAATTTTATTCCTGCCAAATAAAAAGCTTTAGCCATATCTAAAATTCTATAATACTAAGCGAGAGAGTTGGAGGCAAAACCCCTCTTGGTGCGACCTTAATTCCCAGGAGGACAAGTGACTTAGCTTGCATCACCTCTATATCACAAATACTATTGGTCACCAGTCACAGAAGCTCATCAAGCCCACATTACAACCATCAAATTTTTACATACTCATATCCTCTCAAACTGGTCAACTGGTTAAATTGGATCTTTCTAATTGGTCTATGAGATCATATTATTTCTTCTCTTTCCAAAAAGCACCTTTACAAGTAAATGGCAGAACCAAAATGCAAATTTAACCCTAACAAACTCAAAGCTGTTTCCATTCACCATGCTGTCTGAATAAAAGTCACAAGAGGCATTTGAAAATACCCATAAACATTAATTTGAGAAGCCTTCATCAAGAAATTAAAGGAAAACACTGCCTGGTGTTTATCTCACTTATAATGAAAACAGGATGTCCGGATATTATGGTCACTTGCTTTTTCTTTTCTTTTTTTTTTTTTGCTTTTCTGTTTTTTATTTTCATTTTTGCATAAACCCACAGATGGGGGATGGTTAATAAAGACAAAAGTAAACATGGCTATTTATTTGATACATTAACAGATGTTCTCCTTCCTCTATGGTCCTTAATTTAAAATTAGAAAGGCAATATATACTCTCAACACAAATTTTATTATTGCTCTCCATGCCATACCCACAGTGCCTAATAGTGTAACAAAATCAGAACTGTGCCTTAGAACAAGGTGTTGTAACTCATCTTGCCACACAAAAAGGTCTAAAATTCATCTAATGAAAAAATCACATCTAGTATTACAAATTGTGCACACATATGACATTATCATGGTTTCCATGCTTAAAATTTAATTAACAAGAAGCTAATCAATACACAACAGAAGTGGTCTCCCTTCACAACCCTTTAAATTACACACAACATTATTGAATATAAAACCTATGTTAAGCATGGTGGAAGATATAAAATGATGAAAACTTATTAAAATATCACTTTCCAAGTTCACAGCCTATTTCTCAGCTGCAATTTAACTCAACTCAACCCATATTTTAAAAAAGGATCACTCTGTGCCAAGTGTTATCCGGTGAGCACTTTAAAATAACAGAGCTCAATTGCGACTGCCTTTAGGATGCATGTCATTGGATGACCCAATTTGCAACATGCCAAACCCCTTGTTATCCTTCAGAAACGAAATCTCCCATCTACTACATAGTTATCACCCATCTTTCCATCTATCCATTATTCACTCAATAAATACTTTCTATGCCTATATTGGGCCGCAGGGATTTCCATACAGAAAGTCACTCTTCCTGTTCTCAATTTTCTAATCCAGTAAGGAAAGTGACTTGAGAAACCAAAATAACTGTAGTAGCATGCTGATTTAAAAATGTCTTCCACTATACCCAAGTCATGGTAGCATTACTCACAGTAGCCAAAAGGTGGAAGCAGCCCAAGTGTTCATCAGTGAAAGAATGGATAAACAAAATGTGATAAATACATACTAATGGAACATTATACAGGAAATTTTGACACAAGCTACAGCGTGGATGAACTTGAAAGACTTGGGCTAACTGAAATAAACCAGTTAGAGAAAGACAAATACTGTAGGAGGCCAGTTTTAAGAGGCACCTAGAATACAGAGAGTGATTAGTCCCATTCATAGAATGCCTGTGACCAGGGCTGGGGGAGGAGAGAAAGGGGAGCTATTATTGTTTAATAGGCACAGAGTTTCAATCTGTAAGAAGAAAAGATTTCTGGAAATGGGTATCATCGGAGAGGACTGCACATCAGTGTGGCGCTACTTCCTGCCACTGAATTGGACACAAGATTAAGATGATGAATTTATATTACACGAGCATTTTGCCACAATTAACAGAACAACTGGGAGGAGGGATCCATATTTCCCATGTTCTTTCCCACTACTCCTATCAGGAAGTGACCTCTCTGTTCTGCCCACACCAAATGTGAACAGGCCTTTGTGACCACCTCAATGATTATAATGCAGTGAAATAATGGTGTGACTTCCAAGACGAGGTAGGTTCTGCCCAATTCTCCTGGAACACTCCCTTCAGGAGCCTTCCTCCACCATGTAAGAAGTCCCGAGACTACCACCTGGAGAGGCCAGGGGAGAAAACACTGAAGGAGATTCTCAGGGGTCCCAGCTATGGACTCTTCCAGGTCCCAGCCTCAGATGTGTGAGCAAAGAAAGCTTGGGGTTGAATTCAGCTCCAGCCACCCTCTGACTGCTCCGGCAGGAGACACTCTAAGCCACAACTCCCTAGCTGAGCCCAGCCAAGCCCCAGGTTCACTAATAAAATAAACTATTGTTATTGTTTGTCTTTGTTCAGGCCCCATGACAAACGTACATAGATGAGGTGGCTCAACCAAAGGTCATTTCTCACAGTTCTGGATCCTGGGGAGTCCAAGATCAAGGTACCAGAGAATTTAGTCCAGTGAGGATCTGCTTTCTAACTCACAACTCTAATCTTCAACTCTAATCCTCTCCCCATGTCCCTGTGAGGCAGAAGGGACTCCTCTGGTGCCTGTGCCTTATAATCACATTCATGGGGGCTCAGAGATTTTAACGTGTGAATTTGGGGACTATATGCCATTCAGTCTATAGCACTGGCCTAGGCTACTGTTTGGGGGTGACAATAGCTGTGTGGAACACAGAGAGACACTCATTAGAGGAGGTTAGACTAGAATACTCCTCCAACCGGGGCTGAGAGAGTCAGGGAACACTGAAACACTTCAGCTCAACTGCAAAATGCCGACAGGATGTCACTAAGCATTCAGGCAAAGGAGAGGGCTGGGAATTCAAAAAAATAAAAGGGTACAGTTGCAAATGTTGGTAAGGAGGCATGGTTCCAATGTGTGCTAGAATAGAAATGAGGGCTAAGACAGCATGAACAGACAGTCCAGGGTTTCTATGAGTATGACTCAGAGGCTGTGGGCTAGTGAAGGTTTCTGTTTATTTTCTTTTATTTATTTATTTATTATTTTAGTACTGGGGATTGAACCCAGGGGGCACTCTATCGCTGAGCTACATCCTCAGCCTTTTTTTAAAATTTCATGTATTTTGTTGAGACAGGATCTCACTAAGTTGTCCAAGGTGACCTTGAACTTGTGATTCTCCTTAGTCTCCCAGTTGCTGGGATTATAGGTCTCTACCCACCATGTCCAGCCACTGAAGGATTTTAAGTGAGAAAGGAACAAAAAAAACTTCATTGGTAGGAAGATTAACTGATCAGAATGAATCTGCCTAACAAAATTCTGCTCTACAGGGCTACTGTAACAAGGGTTCTTTTAAGTGCATCTTGAAAGAGTCATTAACATATTTGGAGTTGGTAGATTAAGCCACCATGGTATTAATAATGTCATTTTCCCCCTTCATCTTTCTAAAACCAACTGCATTACCAACACGAACAGCTGAATTCTATCTTTGCAAGGAGACACTCCCCCTGACACACCTGCCCAAGCTTCCACCTGTCCCAGGACCTTCTCACAACGGAAAACCCATTGATTCCCTAAAAGACTTTTCACCTCTGTGGATTCCCTAAAATCCTCAGCAAACTCAAACCACCATTTTAAAAGCATTCATGTCCCTTTCACCAAGGAAAAGTGAAAGAGTTTTAACTGAAAATACAGAATGATCAGTTGCAATAGCCCAAATCTTAAAGAGCTGGGATGGGTTAGAAAATGCAAGAGATGGAGAAACTCTCAAAGCACCATCATTCCAAAACTAAGTGGGTCCTGGCCAGCTGTCAAAGTGCTTTCCTTAATGCATGGAACATCTCCATTCTCCAACTCCAGGCCAGTCAAGTCAAACAGCCAAGAACAAAATGAAAGCAGGTAGCTCTTACAAAGGAGGGCACTATTGTGTCCACAAACCTTATAATCTTTTATCAATTCAGTCTTGAAGAAAGTTGATGGCAAGCTAAAAACAAAGACTGGGTTGCATAAATTATTCTCTGAGTCAAGAAAAGTGGGTGGGGTAGCAGTGGCAGGAAGAAGGATCAACTTAGCACAATCACTAATGGAAGATGACAGCCTAAACACATCCCTGGAGGAAAAGGTTGACTTTGAACATGAAGAAAAAAAGACCTGCCAAGGATGACTATATGTTTATAAAGGAAACTAAAGATTGGATGCTTGGATGCTTTGCCTTACTGGTACTGAAAAGCTAACATTTGATAGACATTTTATTTAAGACTCTTAAACTAATCCCATTTGTGGCTTTTCTCATCCTGCAGAATGCTTGCCTTCTCCCCATCACTATCCTTATATTAAATACTTGCCTTCCAACACTACCACCTTTTTGCCAGAGCCCCTACTCAGTGTGCACATTCTAATAACCACAAGCATTATCTTTCACCAAGATTGTGCATTATTATCACCATTAATAAGAAATTGCTCCCAAGATGAGGCAGGACTGCATTAAACACAGCAGATGATCGGTCCCCAGCTCACACGGAATCTGCAGCCTTCCACCAGCTGCTTACAGTGGAAGTATAATCTAAAAGCTCAGTCTGAAACCACTTGCCCAATTACAGTGGATGCAAATGACAGACCGGCATCTTTTAACTACACTAAAAGCTTCCAGCCCTGCTTACTCTGGGACACGTGCCAGTGGGATCAGCTATTACACCGTAGGTCTCTCTCCAAGTGCTGTTCTCCCAAAAGGCTTCAGCTCACGGAGCAGTATGACACAACAAAGCTGCTATACTGACATTACTGAAGGCAAACTTCTTAGAAAAGCAGTAGCAAAGGTAGAAAGTTCTGAATAGAAATGCCAGCTTCATCCCAATATTTCCAAATGCTGGAAAATGCTGCAGGTGGTCATGTTCAAATTAGAAGGTGATCTTCTGAGCATAAATTAACTGCAGTGCATATACTTGCAAAAAAAATGCTAGAATTCCTATTTCCCATTCATCTTACAGGTTCTTTGGTTCTTGGACAGCTTCTCTTGGGTTTATGTGAGTGGTACTCATCAGACTACATATTCTAGGACTACACTTTCAAGGTGGCAGGAAAAGAGTGAGGAAGCTCTACCAATACTGGAAATACAATCCACTTTCAAGCATTCTGCAAGTTGATGCCTGCTGCTAAAGACAATGTCAGGATTTGCACTGATTTTTAATGAGCTTCTGCCAGCAAACCTCTTGCAGATGCTTGTCGGTTAGCAAAGATGCAAATCACACCCACCCAAGCTGAAGTGAATTAAAATCTACTTAATAGCCAAGACAGTACAGCAGTAGATTACATTTTATGCCCTTTGTAGGGCTCCAGTGTCACTCACCAAGTTAATCACATACTCTATTAACCAGGCAGGGGGTTAGCCAACTGGAATTCAACCAACACAGAAGACCCAGGATAACTTGCAGGGGTTAGGGGTGCGGGGTGGGGGGGGGACCATAGAAATGCTTATTTGGATATAAGTTTTTAAAAGATCTTTATTATACAAAAGCTTCATCATAGGGCTTCTTTAAATAGCAACTTCTGTAAGCACATTCCATTTAACTCAATTTAACATTTAACTCAGGACTGATTTACACACAACCTTACATAAACATTTCTATTGCATAAGGGAGAATAATGTACTGTTTGTTTTATGTTTGGAGTCCAATGTCTGGAACACAGACATAATAAGACTATGTGTTATTCAGCTTTTAAACCCCTCTAGCATCTCAGAGCACATAGAAGGGACTAGATAAAAGTCTACAGGATCAAAAAAAAAAAGCAAACCTCTCAAAGCAACTCATCCTCATCTACCTGATGAGTTTTCCATTTTATAATACAGTATAAAAAAACACTGATTTAAAATATCTTTACTGATTATAAGGTTTTACTAACTCTACATTCCCTTAATATATTGGGCTTTATACAATTTTATAATTATAATGTCACATTAACTCCATGGCAAATACAGTGAAAGCCTGATATAAGATTGACTTTTGGGGGGCTAGGGTCGTAGTTCAGCAGCTGAGCGCTTGCCTTGCACATGTGAGGCACTGGGTTCGATCCTCAGCACCACATGAAAATAAATAAAGATATTGTGTCCATATCAAAAAAGATCTTTAAAAAAAAAGATTGACTTTTGGGGCTGGGATTGTGGCTTGGTGGCAGAGTGCTTGCCTCACCTGTGTAAGGCACTGGGTTTGATCCTCAGCACCACATAAAAATAAAATAAATAAATAAAAGTATTGTGTCAATCTACAACTAAAAAAAATATTTTAAAAAAAGATTGACTTTTTTTCTGATGAAATCTAGTTAGAGCAATGAGAAAGAAGCAATGCAAAGCTCACTTCTCCCCTCCAGGGCTCACTTAGATATGGTCAAAAACTTTCTAAGTAAGTTTACCCATCCTCCCTTTTCTCATGCCACCAGAATTCACTTGTTAGGATGCACATGAAAGCCTGTCACTCAAAAACCTTTGGTTGTTTCCTACTGCCCCAGACCAAAGTCTAAATTTGATTTTCTGACATTCAAGCATCCTACACTGAGACCTGAGCTCTAGTGCGTGGGCTACATCTCCATTCATTTGACTGATGTGCATGACATTCCTACCCTTTGCCCAGCTCTACAGGAAAGGCTCAGCGCTGGCCCTCAAGAAGCTCAGAGAATGTGTAAAACATCAATGCGGGTAAGACGCAGAAAATACACTCTGGTACCTGCAGTACACCTCCCACAGACAGGCAAATTTCATTTTGCTGTCAGGGAAGTATCTGATTTACTATGTTTACATGATATTGGAAGAAATCATGTCAAAGTAGAAAAGATAGAGAATAAAAAGGCTGTAAAGTACCAAAAAGTGTGCTCAGACACATCCCTATTGGAGGCCCACAAATCATCCTGGGTGTTGAAGTGGAAAACATGAACAGCAGGGTCTCCTGGGAGGAGGGGCACATGAGCAGCCAGTGCCTGAGACCCACCCCTGTTCTCAGAGCCAGTGATGCCTACAATACCTGCAACCAACAGTGGGAACTCATGATTTCATCTCTTGTGTGGGCCAAGAAAGGTAACAATCAGTCCCCGGTAACATTTCAGCCCAAGATACAAGGCAGCTCATTATCTTTGGTAAATTATTTACTCCATGTGAAATGGAAAAAGAATAAATGTTAATTTACTAACTAAAATTCAGATTAAATGCAGGAAGAGAAATGTCCAACTCCAAAGGCAAAATTCTCCATAAATCATAAGGCAAACAGCAAGATCCTATCAACTTTGACTACAGAACTCAACACTGCTCCAGAAATAAGTAGCAGATCACAGGTCCTGTCACATCTACACAGCTTCCTGTTCTGGCTAATTACTTGACCCAGGCTTTTGTGACAATTAGAACTCTCTCCTTTGAGCTCTATACCCATTTCTAGTGGCGAATGCAACAGCTTCCATTTTATTCTGCATTTTCATATTTTTCTTCAAGAAATAACTAAGCATAAGTGTCCACCATGAAATAGTGCATCATTAGTGTAAAAACAGGAAGAAAACAGTACACTGTTGTTTTGTTGGTATGCAAAGATATGCAAGGAAACCATAAGACTGGTTTCCCCAAGGAGAGGTGAACTGGGTGGCCAGGGAGAGACCTGGAAAGGAGTGTGCACTCTGCACCCTTTCATTCCTGTCAAATTTGGAAACATGTCAGAATATTTTAACAACCAAATACAGCCACTATGATTACATTAACTCCATTCATAATTAGGAAATTAGTTCTGAACCAAAAGGAAATTAAATGCACTCTCTCCCTTAACCATGATTTTAATCCAATATTCAAAGAAATAAACTGTATGCAAGTCTACACTTCAGAAAAAGTGTTCCTGGCAGTAACACAAGGACTGAATATTGAGTATAGAATTGAAATGCTTCAACCTAAGGATTTATTTTAGCTAAATTTTTGAACACGTGAAATTTGTGAGGCTCACAATTTAATTCCCATCTTCCAAAGGAATACATAGAAATAAAGTTCACGAAAACCCAACAACCTCTTCATTCAAGTGTTCACTTTCCTTTCCTCTGACTTCAAACACCAAACTTTGTGTGTGTGATTTCTTTCCAAGAATGAGATTAACCCAAGGATGACTTCTGCTGGTACTGAAGTATCTTTTCTCTACAAACTCTGACCATCTCTTCCCCGCCCCACCTCACCCCCACCCCTTGTCTTACAAACCTGGGCTCTTCTTTTCAGCCTGTTTTGCTGAACAATCCATTCCTTAATGGATTTCCTGGAAACGCTAGCTGCTTCACACCCAACTTTTTAAGAAGAAAAAATTGTGAATGGGAACTCTGGACATGAAGCCAGTCAAAAGGTCCCAAGAATCTGGCAAGATTTTTTACTAAGAGTATTTCTCCACTCTGAAGCACCATTCTTACAATATAGTTTTACCTAAGGGAAAATTTCACTTAGGGAAATTCGCCTCCTTTTCACAAGACAAACCCACCCAGGGAAAATGCAATGGAGGCACAGGGAGAAAAGCAACCTGGTTCTAAGTGAAATCTAACAGAATTCAGCTCTGAGCTTCCTCGGGGATAAAAAGGAAAACATAACTAGGTAGAAAGTTCACAGCTATAATAATAATAATTAAAAAAAAAAAAAAAACTTCAAGTAACCCAAGGTTGTGGTGGCAACTGCTGTTTATGTTAAACTTAGGACTTCAAGGCCCACTGTGAGCCTTACAAGGAAGTCATGCTGTAGGATAGCATCCCATGTTCTCAATACTATCTACGTGGAAAATGCAGAAATCTGTAAATGTAGATGGTTCTGTATTTATTTATTTTCGTGGCCACTGTGGAGGAGAAAATACCACAGCAAAATTCAATACATATAACACACAGGAACAATTTCCCCATGCACCAAGCTTCATTGAATAATGCAGTAGCTCTATTTCATATGTATGAATACTTATACAGAAAGCTTTTGTAACACATCGAGGGCATCATTCTCAGGGTAGAAAATTTCTTGAAGAGAGGGACTACATCTTTTTTATCTTTGGGCCCCTTTTTTATCTTTGTGGTATTATCAGGTGCTCAGCAGATTCCCCAAAATATCTGTTGAACAAATGAACTAAAGCGAAACAAGAAAATGACATCCTATCATAAAGGGGGAAAAATGGTCTCAGGCTTATCTTAGATGAGAACTTTTACTGTCCTTCTGGAACTTCCCTAAAAAACTCTAAGGAGTATGCTTTCATTCTCTAAGGAGAATCTGAGTAAATAAGCCTAACTGCCACAGAGAGAGGGCCTGATCTGTGTCTTTTTTAAAGAAGGTAAGGACAGAGGACATCCAAATTCCCCCTGTAGAGCAAAGACAATGATGAGACCCTTGAGGGGACTCCAGGTTGGACTCACAGTTGACGATCGCCCTTGCTCTGAGCTACAGGGCAGCTTCTCTCAGCCTCCCTGGGAAGCAAATAAGAATGTACAGCTCAGGTGACCCCGCTCCTACGTCAGAAGGTCAGGCTCCCTGCTCACAAAAACCATGTTGAAAGGGACCACCCAGGTTAAGCAATTTTAGGAAAGGAGAGAAAAAAAAACAAAAACAGGCTGAGACAAATGAAGTGACTTGCTCACACAGCTAGTTTGTGACTGGTCAGAACAGTAACCAGCTTCTCCAAGCCGCTGGTCCAAAGCTGTGTCCAACTCAACACACTCCTCTGCCAGAAATGACGGGCTGCTCCCTGCCCATTCCCCTCCAAAGCATCCAATTATGAACAAGCAAAGATGCCTCTGCAGATAGCCAAAGACACCTGAGGGCTGAACTCTGCACTGGTCACTAAGATATCATGTGCAGAAAAAGTACTTCAGGGCTGGGGCTGTAGCTTAGCAGCAGAGAGTTGCCTTAGCACGCATGAGGCAGTGGGTTCAATCCTTAGCACCGCATAAAAATAAACACATAAAATAAAAGTCTGCTGTCCATCTACAACTACCAAAAATAAATAAATGAGTAAAAAAGAAAAGTATTTCAGATCAGTTACTTTTATAGGAAGCATAAGATTTCTTCTGGGTCATGTTTTACATATTTAAAAAAAATTGTTTGCTTCTGGTCGGTGGGGACTATATCTGTTTTATTTTGTACAATGCTAGGGATCGAACCTGGGGTCTTCAGCATGCTAGGCAAATGCTCTACCACTGAGCTAATCCCCAGCCCTAATCCCGTTTCTCAAAACAATACTTCTTGAAGTTCTCTGGGATGACTATGAAAGTGACTGAAGACATTAAATTTTAACTCTCATTTTTAGAAACTGACCAAATAGCCAGGCACAGTGGCACACACCTATAATCCCATCAGCTCAGGAGGCTGAGGTAGGAGGATCCTGAGTTCAAAGCCAGCCTCAACGACTTAGCAAGGCCTGAAGCAACTCAGTGAGACCTTGCCTCTAAATAAAATATTAAAAAGGGCTATGGATGTGGCTCAGTGGTTAAGTGCCCCAGGGTTCAATTCCTGGTACAAAAGGAAAAAAGAAAAAAAAAACAAAAACAGAAATCAACTAAATAATGGACACATTTTGGCCTTCACTGCCTCTAGGATTCTGTATTAACCATGCTAGGATTTCTATAGGCCAGGCCTATGCCACCAAGCAACGCAGGGACAGGGTAGGGACAAAAGAAAAGTCAGTTATCAGAGGACAGTTGTGATTTAACTTATTTTGACAGCAAAGAAATTATTTTTGGTAATGCCATAACATAAAAACCCAGTTCCCAGGGCTCTGTTTCTGTTTACTGCCATTTACTTTCAAGCTTTATTTTAGAAGCTGGTCTTGTGCTGGGAAAGGCTCATCTGAGAAGAGTAAGTACTGACACAGGGCGCAGGGTCTCACCTTGTTCCAATTCACTGAATAAAGCCATTTTCCTTATCTGCAGAACTGAAACCCACTTCAGGATACTTTTCTTTTCCCGATACACAGTTCCTCTGCCAAATGCATTACCGCATCATAACTCTTTGCCCCATGTTTACATTTCCAAGAAACAATGTTTAATTACACCAGAAGCAAAATGTTAAGGGAGCTGTTCAAATTGTTAACAAACCATAGCTATAAGAGTTGCCTTGTGCAGAGGGCAAACCAAAAAGCATAAAAGGGGCAAAGGCCTAGGCTACATCCACCTGACGGCGTCACCTCTCCAGTAAGCAAAGCATAAAGCTTTTGGGGAAAAATTTCCATCAAACCATTAGTAACAATTGGAACTTCATTTGGATGCTCATCCACACAGACTGTCACAGTTGGGCATGTCTGCACGTGTCAGAAATAACTGGAGAAAATACAATTGAAAAATATCCACTATTGGGAACAAAAACATGACTGAAATGCTATGTTTAAATTCCTTTTAGAAATGGAAATGTGGATTACTCAGATCATTACACACCCTATATAAGTATAGAGTTAGCACACTGTACCCTAGAAATATGTACAATTATTATGTGTTGATTAAAAAATTGAATCATTCAATAATAAACTTCCTTTTGGTCTCAGGAAGTTATAACACAAAAGCAGGTCTCAGAGCCATCACCACCATGAAGGCTTTGATAAGGGAATAGAAGCAGGTTCAAGGCTGGATTTTCAAAAAGCAAAAATTGCTATGGTAGCATCTTATGCCACTTAGCTATGGAAAAAGAAATATTTAAGAACTCAGGCATCAGTAGTGGTAACTCAGATTCATTACTATTTACGGAATCCATGGCATGGGCAAGAAACCCAAGCCCGGGAGAGCCCTAAAGACAACAGCACAGTCACAGTACAATTGATAACGGGGTGTGGGCATAGAATGAGGTCAGAGTACAGATGCCCAAAAGTCAGGTTGTAACTCGGAGATGGTCTCCTATATTATAATACAACTGCAACAGGATTTTTTGAGTCACTGCCTTCTGTTCCTGGGACAAAATGTTTTGATGTTGCACTGTGATACACAGTAGGTTCTTCTTACATCATATTCATCTCAAAAGTCATAATACCCTGGACCTGAGTTTGACAGCCCCAGGCAAAGGGAGCTACACAATAATACATGAGGGAACAAAAACATCAATCAGAAAATATGATTCAAAATAAAAGTAGAAATATGATTGTGAAATAGTACCTACCACTGGAGATCAGATTTTATTGAGTTTCTTTTTACATGCTTCCTTAATTGTGCATGAGATTCCCTCTTTCCCTCTAATAACAGTTTACTTCATCTTTTTTTTTTTTTTTTTGCGGGGGGTGTTACAGGGGATTGAACTCGAGAGCACTCAACCACTGAGCCACATCCTCAGCCCGATTTTCTATTTTATTTAGAGACAGGGTCTGAGTTGCTTAGCACCTTGCTTTTGCTGAGGCTGGCTTTGAACTCGAGATCCTGCTGCCTCAGCCTTCCGAACCACTGAGATTACAGACAAGTGCCACCACAGCCAGCTGCTTCATCTTTTTTTTTTCCCCCAGTTGTTGATGAGCCTTTATTTATTTATTTATACGTGGTGCTGAGAATTGAGCCCAGTGCCTCACACATGCCAGGCAAGCGCTCTACCACTGAGCCCCGGCCCCTACTTCATCTTTTTTAATTCAACATTTCTTTTAATTTTCTCCTTATGTGGATTGTTTGGCAGATGTTTATGATTTCAGTTTTACACTTTTGTTCTTGTAACATCTTTAAGCTCTTTTTATTTTCTTTCTTCTCATTTTTAACAATTTCTCTCCCTGGAACCAAACAACAGGTTCCCAGAATTCAAGGGTGGCCAACTATACTGGGAGAGGTGGGGAAAGTAGGAAGGTGTAGGTCAAAGGGTGCAAAGATGCAGTTATCTAGGGTAAATCTAGAGATTTAAGGTGCAGCTTGAGGAACATAGTCGATAATATTGTATCTATCGTATACTAGAAATTGGCTGAGAGAGTGGATTTTACGTACTCTTTCTGGAAGGAATGGAGGGGAGAGAAAAGGAGAGGGGAGGGACATGCAGGGGAGAGGGGAAACTACATGAGAAGATGGCCATGGCCATGTGACTGTATGGATTGTGGTAATTACTTTGCAGTGTGATGTGTACTGACGCATCGTGTTGTACACCTTCGACACATGCAACTTAAAAAGAAGGGAAGGGAAAGAAGCCCCAAAAGGCCTGATTATGAAGCCAGTCTCAAGAGATTAAAAACTCATTCAAAAGCACAGGATGGAGCAAAATGTCCTTCTAACATTTGCAATGCTGGAAGAGAAGTCGTTGGAACCGGGCCAATTCAAAAGCCTCAGAGTGGAAGGTAAGAACTTTAGGACACTAAGAACACTGTGGACTTTGATGATAAATTCTACCGTCACCCTACTAAGGTTGTACCTATTCAACCTTAATTAAGCCAGGTGGGGTACCAACCAATTAAATCAGAATCTCTGGGAGCAGAGCCCAGACATCTGTATTTTAACACTTTCAGGGTGATTCTAGTGCACCCCCAGGTTGAGGAATCACAGCTCTGGCCAATCCTGCTTCCGCACTCAGGTCTCCAATCACTTACCTGAAGCACATGGAAAGCAGAAGCTGATCAAAGCTGAGAGTTTATTATCAAGGAAGGGGGTGGGGCAGGTGTTGCTGGAGGATGGGAAGGAGCAAAGAGGGTAAGAAGAATTTTAGAAATTTATAAGGCTTTTTTTTTAAAGAAACTATAAACTTGGTAATGTTTATTATGGTGCTATGAAACAATGTACAGATTACAGGTTCCTGCAGTTTTTGTTTTGGGGGGCGGGGTGTACTGGGGATTGAACTCAGAGGCACTGGACCTCTCAGCCACATCCCCAGCCCTATTTTGTATTTTACTTAGAGACAGGGTCTCACTGAGTTGCTTAGCGCCTCGCTTTTGCTGAGGCTGGCTTTGAACTCTCAATCCTCCTGGCTTTCAACAAATCACATTATTCATCAATGTACCCACACACATACGTATGGAACTAGGAACATGTATAGTTACATAATCATTCCATTCTGTGACTCCAAAAGGTGAAAATGAAATGATTGCTTTAAACTTTTGTTCTTAATTGGCCAGATGCAGAAAGAACAAAACACACAGCCTTGAAGATGAGGAGGGAAATAGCTTTGCAGTCTTCACGATAATACTGCAATTTTTTTCAAGATCATCTGCTTGTCTAGGAAGAGATGTATAAGGAGCAATAGAATCCTCCGTTTTTATGATCTTGTTTTGAAAACACAAAAATGAGCCCACTTATATCCTCTGTAATACTTAACCCAGAAAATACAAAGGTGAAAATGGAATGTCTCTCAAAGACATCAAAGTCATCTCATGCCAAGAGGGGTGCTTCAAAACTAGCCCATTGCTCCAGTCTCAAGGAAACTGTGAATTGCTCTTAAGAATTTACCCTGGGAACCCAAAATTCAAGAGGTAAGTTGTCAAACATGGTGGCATGTCACATTACTTCTTGTTTATACATATTTAAAGCTACAGAAGAGAAAGAAATATTGGTACATACCCATTGATATGTTCCTGTCTTAATAACTGTATATAAAATATAGATATTTTTATTAACTTTTAAAAAGCTGGGAACATAAAAGGTCTTTCTTTACCTATTTTATGCCATGGCATCATAGACTGGTGATGAGCCAGATAGATTGCATTCTATGTCACTTTTCCTAAGCCATTTTCAGTCACTTTTGCTAATAATGCTCTTCATTCAGATGTCCTGCAGTGTAGTGAGAGGTAAAGAACACACCAGAGGAGCACAGATCTAGAAAGACATCTGTTATGTCTGGGAGGGAGATTTTGGTGGATAAAATTAACAAAATTTTATAAGCTTTTAAAGGAAAAAATAAATCAGGGATCATATTTTTCCCAAAACCAAAAAAAAAAAAAAAAGGATAACATGATCTCAAATAAGCAGAATAAATCAGTACTACATTAGGAAATCTACTTTTGAACATAAAATAATGGGCAAAAAAAATATATAGAATCACATATAACTTGAATATTCAAGTATAGGGTTTATGTTAAATTCTGCAGATGATCAAAGGAAAAAAATCATTTTGAATATCATTTCAAACTCTCTCCCAAAGAAATCTTTCTCAGAATTAAGGTAAGGCATAAGAAGTGCACATTGCCTCCTCGTCCTTCTTTTCTGTTTGGATCTGATGGTGGGGCCCATGGATCGTGCAAAGGTCTGACTGCCCACCTTGAGAATCAGGAGCAAGAGGAACTATGGAAATAAACTCCTAGACACCCTCGCTCCACCTCCCGAAGCACAGCCTCGCCTCCTGTCTCCCCACCGACACTTGTGTGTGGAACAGGGTGGATGTAGATCTCCTCTGCATTATTTCCCACTCGCTCTCCAGATCAGTTCAGATGTCCACCTTTGCCTTCCAAGCTCCATCTGGTCCTCCTCCCCTACTAGCCTTTCAGAGTCCCTCCCACCCAGAGGCTAGGAAGACAACTAGAGTTTCTTTCCTAAAGAACAGGGGATAATAAAACCATGCTCGTCAAATACTTGTTATGAAAGAATTATACAGCATGTTACAAAATATTTACTTCTTTTTTCCAGAAATTAATCCCATTCTGTCTTATGATCTTTTCCTCATGCTGAGTAGAAATAGAAGTTAAAGTCAGGCCAAGTGACACCAGGCACAGTCAGTGGAAACTGTGATCATCACTGGAAACATAGTCTCTTTGTAACTCCGAAGCAAATCATCCATAATGGTGAGAGTGCCATCTTCCATCTTGGGTTGTACCACATCTGAAGGGACATTCAACCTGTCTGGATTTCTCTCTGTCCTCTGACTAGAGTCAATTCAAGGAGTCCCTGGACTCTATGACTAAGAGAAATAAATGTTCGCTGGACCCCAAGTTCTCACAATTCATCTGTGACCTATGACCCCACTTCACAAATCTCTAGCTTCCTGGATGGCACGGCTGAGTCATGGTGCATCTATCAGCAACTTCCAACTTGTTGCTTTGATCAGAGGGTAACTTGCCATCCGTAAATTGGCCACACAGATAGTCAGGCAGCCCTGTTTCCACAGCATTCCCTGCCCTTGGTTCTGTTTCATAACCAAACAGTAATTATGAATTGTGTTAGAGATGAGGAGACCCACTGAGTGTGGCAGATCCTCCTCCCAAGCTGACATTCTCCATGACTGAGACCCACATCTCCTGACATCTCCACTCTTCCTCACCCCATCCCACCCCACACTTGCTGCTCCACCTGGTAAGGAGACAAAAAATGACAGTCATTTTCCTGTGGTATCTGAGGACCTGAGTTTTATGTTAAGTTTTAAATGTTACTAATAAAAGGGCTTAACATGCCAGATAGAATTTTAAGTGTATATGTATAACCAGAAATTTTTGAAGGAGTCAGGGACAGGGGGTTAGTTATTTCTGGCACAAAATGGCTGAAACTAACTAAGTTAGTGTTTAAACTCCTGGAAGGTAGTGGCTGTGTCCTTACATACATGAGCACCTCTTCAGAGTCTAGGGACGCATCTACACTCTAAAGGCACACAAATCTCCTAAGTTCAGGTGCGTGTTGGGAGGTGGGGTATGTTGCTGAGAAGCACATGGAGAGGGGTTTTCCTGTGAGCACTTGAGACCAGAGAGAAATCAAAATGCCTGTATCCTAGCATTATGCACAAGCCTCTTCTTTCTGTCCAAATTTCTGACATTCAGGCCCAACAGAATTGAAGGGACTGTATTTGTTCCTACTGATGCTATAACAAATAACACATACCTCAGTGGCTTAACCAGCACACGTTTATTATCTGACAGCACACATTTATTCTCTCTGGAGATCAGAAGTTCAAAAGAGGTCTGAGTAAACTAAACTCAAGGTGCTGGCCGTGTGGCATTCCTTTGGCAGGTTCACTCCTTCCCTTTCCCAGCTTCTGGAGGCTGCTGATGTTGCCTGGGAAGTAACACTATATCACTCCACTTCTGTTGCTATTCAGTGCCATATGTCCTTCTCAGACCGACCCTCCTATTCTCTTTTATAAGAACCCATGTAATTATGTTGGGTCACTGGGAAAATCCAAGCTAGTCCCTTCATCCCGAGATCCTTAACGACATCCGCAAAGTCCTTTTTGCCATGTAAATTAACAAGTTCAGAGGTTCAAGGAATTATGACATAGATGACTTTGAAATGTCTTTATTAAACCTAGAACACCCACCAAAACTACCATGGATCATACTTTAGTGTTATCCATGAAGTCCTTGACATTTCAGTCAAGTAAAAAAAATTAACTTCAGTCTTCCTACAGACAAAGTTAGGTTGAAGTCTTTCTGATTCATTATTTTTGACTATATGAATTATTATTGTAAGCCCTCTTTCTCTGGCTCAGTGACTCCATCTCTAAAAGTAGATTTTCCCCATTAGTTGAAATTATTAGTAGAAATACTCAGAAGAACCTGTCTATCATAATGTCTTGTAACACTTAAATACTTAGAGGTGTTAACATGTACTATCAGTTTCCTACCTTCCTGGAGTCACTCAGAAGATAGCCTCAATTGCCAAGACAAGTCTGAAATCCAGCAGGTAAGCCACAATGTCTATGGCAAATCAACACAGATGCCACTCGACAAATATTTACATCTGGGTTTCTCCTGTGTGCAATGCTCAATACCAGACACTGTAGAGAATCCATGAGCTCATAAAGGACTATACTGGGAAAAGAAAAGAAAATGCACACTAAGCAAACCCTAACAAGTGGTAGGTGCCATGTTGGAAATGTGAAAAGGGTACTTCAGAGCTGGAGCTGAGGGAGGTGGTCAGAAATGGCTGTTCCGACAGTGACGTCACAGTAACAGTGGCCCTTGCGCTTGGTTGAAACATGGGTGGAATTTTTCTACAGAACCTTTCCAACTAGAAGAAAGAGAATGAATCATGGTCCCGGGGCAAGAAAGTTCTCAAACAGAATCAATTTCTTCATTACTCATGTACATGTGTCTCCAAATAAAATAGCCTTGTTTCTAATTATAAAAATATTTAGTCTTTGCTTTTATAAAGTCCACAACTACAGACAAGCCCCAAAATAAAGTAAAAATCTAACCAGTTCCCCCACCTCCACACAGATGCGCGCATACACACACACACACACACACACACACACGCTCACAAAATAATATACAAGCAGTTCCGGGACTCTCTATGAAACATGCACAAAATACACACCTTCCAATAGGTTTGGGTAAGTGGTTTCTTGGGTGACCACAAATTTAAATGCAGCACAGTGATCCTGGGAAGGTGTCCTGTGTTTTCTTGGCTTCCATGTTTATATGTTTGGTGTCCATTAATTACAGGGTCAAACTGACAGACAAAGTGGTTTCCATCTGCACTGCGATCCAGAGCCCATCCACTGAGCCACCTCTTTATCTAACTCTCACATACCCAGCCCAGATTTCCCCAGCCCTCATTCACCTAGAGCCACACAGCAGACAACCAGAGGCCCCTAACAGCTCAGAGCCCGCTGCCACTATTCAAACAAGCCAGTCCTAAGCTGCTCTCCCAACCTTCTTAGCTTTCCCCCACAAAATCCCCAGTAAAAGCACTGGGTTTAGGCTCCCTCGACTTGCCTCTCCTGTTTCTGCCTCTTGACCCCAAACTGGTGACTACCCACAAGGCCCTGCATGGCATGGCATACCCACTTCTCTGGGAAACGTAGGTAATAAAAATCTCTCAATGGCGCTGGCCCCTCTGTGCACCACTAAGTCATCTCCATAAGTTAAAATCTTTTGGGGACAAATCAGACAGAAAGGAGAAAACCTCATTATAAGCATCAGCCTGGAAAATAGCAAAAAGTGACAACTGTCAATGAGGAAAGGTCCCAAAAAGCCATAAAATCAATCCATTCATTCATGAGCCTTGTCATGCAGGAGTCTCAATTCAACCATGGGACAAGAGTTCTAGAAGCACCTAGCAGCAAAAGATATCCATTAAAAACTGTCAGGGCTCACGGAGCAGGGCTGATCCATAAGACTGAGGAACAGATAAATTATGTTCTACATAATTAAGATTTTAGAAGATTAATGACTTTAGAACAACTTTCAGAGACCAAAGTGTCACTTAAGGGTAAAGCAAACTCAAAGCTCTGGGTTCAATCCCCAGCACCCAAAGCAGACTCATAAACCAAGAGTAACTTTCACTAAAAATAAAAACAAAACAACTGTTTAATTAGTTTGAGTGCTTAAGGATATTTCAGTTGTCCGAAAAATTAAACCATACTGAACTTCCTTTCTCAATGAGAGCTCTGCTCTGGAATCAGGCAAAAATCAGGTCTTGCTCTTAGCTTCACCATGAACTACCCATGTGGTGGAAGTCTCCATTTCCTCTGAGGGAAAATAATGAACCAGATCATATCTGAGATTCCTTCCAGCTCTGACATCTCATATAAAAGTGAATTGTCAGCATTAAATCTATAATGTAAATTCCAGTCACATAACCACTATCACAAATTATAGGCTTCCTTATGCCATATAGCCAGATGTATAATATCTGTAGCCAGAAAGGAAAGTGAAAGGAAGAGAGAGAGAGAGAGAGAGAGAGAGAGAGAGAGAGAGAGAACCCAAAGTTCAGAATTACCCTAAATTTTCCTTAAGGAATTTATCTCATGAATAAATACCCAACCTCCCTCCCCTAATCAGGATGTTTAGAAATCCCAGTCAAGAATGCCCAACAAAAATATTTACAGGCACATGACCACAAAACACAAGTTTATGATTATTTAAAAAAAATAAAAAAGGAGAAGAAGGAGGGGGAAGAAGGGGAGATGTAGGGGGAGGGGTGGGGGAGAAATGAGAAGTCCCCTTATTCTCAAAACATATACACTGTGGAGACTCTAAACAGAAAATACTCCACAAGTTTTGAACCTCTGATCCTGCAGGACCCAAGTCTGTTTTCAAAGTGGATAAGAAAGGATAAAAGGCACAGGCTTCTGTAAAATAAATACATAAAGTATCATGGAAAGAACACATTATTGTTCAAGAGTCAGGAAGCCTTGGAGCCCAGCCCAGGAAAACACTCAATAACCTAAGGTGCGCCCTTTCCAAGTTTTGGTCTGTTTATAAAGGGCTTGGAGATAATTCCAGACATGTGTGACTTCGTGTCAATCCAGCTTTCCTTAGAGAAAACATGCTGAAGCTCAGAACAGTTGTGATTTGGAAGGGAAAGGTGGGGATTATTTCAATAGACTTTTCAGTGTTGTTGCTGCAAGCTAAGAAAGCAGATGCCTCCTCCTGGAATCATTTCTCCAAACAGGGTCCACTACTTGAGGAAACAGCACCATGACTTAACTGACAGGATTTCATAAAGCGCTTTCAGCTGGACAACTGTCACTCGGCCCAACATTTTTCTCATTCATCTCCGTTTTTGCTCCTGAGACTTCAATCACTGAATGTGGCTTAAAAAAACAAAAGATTTCAGTGATGCTCTTTTTTATCTCGTCAAAGCATGAGGACAAAGAGTTTCTGAGATGCTAATTTAATAACCATCAGTAGGCTGGTTCCTCAGAATAAAGATAGAAAATGTTGGAGATGGGGCTGTGATAAGAGAAACAACCAAATGACTTATGCTCTAAGCTGCCCGGTTGAAAGCACTTCACAAAATCCTATCAAATTTTTTCATTTTTCCTCATTGCTTAGATAATGAAAAAAAGAGATGAATGGGTAAGCCTCAGAGGAAGTCAGAGGCTGAGAGCAGAACAAGACCAGCAAGATCTAAGTTCTACTCCAGCTACAATGCCATGCTTATGCAGTATCATTGGAGGAAAGGGCAAACAATTGGAAATTAAAATATCATAATTGAGCAAGCTTTTCTGAGAGCCTGGCCCTCTGTGTTCCTTTAGAATTAAGCTATCCCCTCGCCTCCAGACATCACCAGCACCCTATTCTGTGTCACAGGGAGGAGGCACAGGGCTGGAGACCCAGGGAACAGGGCTGCCCTGACACAAGAACCCCCTGACTCTCTGACACCTCTCCTTTGGTCACACCCAGGGCCCTCCCTGCCACCCCACCCCACCCGAATTGGGGTTGCCAGAAAATACAAGAGGCCCAATTAGTTCTGAATTTCAGATAAAGAACAGATGGTCCCATGACCTAAAGATGGCTTGATGTGAATTTTTCCCTTTACCATGAGGGGGAAGCGCACCATACAAACCCGCTGCTTTTCAGTATGCAGTAAGTGATACGAGAGGCCTTCAATGCTCTATTACAAAACAGGCTTTGTGTTCGATGATCTGGACCAACTGTAGGCTAATGCAAGTGTTCTGAGCGTGTTCGAGGGTGGCTAGGCTAAGCGATGATGAGTTCAGTTTATCAAATGTAGTTTGGACTTAAGAATATTTTCAACAATATTTTTTATTTATGATGGGTTTATCCAGAGGCGATCCCCTTATAAGTGAAGGAACACCTGTCATTTTTGTAGTAAAAGTACATCCCAACTATTGCATAGATCATATTTATTAGAAAATCACTATTTATGTGAAATTCAAATTTAACTGGATGTCTTATGTTTTTATTTGCTAAATCTGGCAACCTTAGCCTCCTAATTTTTCAATATTCTTCCAAGGTGTTCTATCATACAAAAAGACAAATTCTGGTCCACAAATCAACTGGCAGGTGGACAGAGATCAAAGAGCCAATTAAAAGAAAAATTCAACATTCAACAAGAACAAGGACAAATGATTTTAAAACAATAACAAAAAGTTGTGTGCCAATGAATTAAAGGGTTGACCATCATCAGAAATACACAAGCTCAAAAAGGCACTGTGGGTCTGTAGAACATAACCTCTTTCCATAGTACTTTGAATATTAAAGTATAGAATTATGGTGAAGGGACATTAAGAAACATTTTTAAACAGTACATTCAAAACTTTACTAAGTGCTTACAGTTTTCTAATACAATTGACTCAGCTGTCTATACTAGATATCTTCTTTTTCTTTTTTAATTTCTGTGTGTGTATTTTACTGAGGATTGAACCCAAGAGCATTCCACCACTGAGCTATGATTCCCGGACCCTTTTTTTTTTTTTAATGCTTTATTTTGAGACAGGGTCTCACTGAGTTGCTCAGGCTGGACTCCAACTTGCAATCCTTCTGCCTCAGCCTCCCAAGTAGCTAGAATTACAGGTGTGGGCCACTGCACCCAGTTGGTAAATGACATTTTAAGATTCACTGATGGCTTTCAGTGTGGGCTCCACTACTTTCCTCTTAATCACTTGCCTTAGGGATACATATGCATCCTCCCTGAATTCCTTTCTGGGTACCTAGAACACCTCTGCGACACTGGCTATGGAAACATAAACTCTGGAAACTCAGTTGTGTTGTGTAAGAGGGCTGCTGATAGAGAATGGGATTGGGGCTCATACAAGGTTTCAGGGAAGACTTGAGTCAGGGTCAGGAGGAGGAAACTGGACGGGTTCCCAGTACCTAAGATCCACAGTGTGGCTTTGTTATCCCTAGTGATCAGACACACCCGGGCTTCAAACACAGGGCCATGCCAAAAAGAAGTCATCTGGAGACTGTCCGTATCTGTTCCATGCACATAATGAATTTTCTGCTTCCCAGATCACAGAAACTGCAAGAGGTATAAAATGAAGAGAGACAGTGACAGAATGCAGATATTCCATTATGAAAGTATAGCCCTTTATTTATCAAGAAACAAATGTATTTAAATTGATTGACTGCTTGATTGAATAAGTGCTGAGCAAGGGCTATTAATAACTCTCTGATCATGCACAATGTCAGCCTGGGGTTCAGAGAAGAGGTTGATGGCAAAAAGAATCAAGGCTATAATTCTACATCAACCTCTCCTTTTGTCTTATGCTATCAACACCCTTTCATTCAGAAGCAGTAAAGTGCTGAATATTTTCCAGGTGCCAGTCATTTACATCAATGTAGCATCTCATTTAATGCTCACCAAACCTCTCAGCTAAACACCATCCTTATTTCTACCTGCTATGGGAAGACGATGTCTGAAAGGAGTTAAGGAGCTTGTCTAAGGGTACACATGGTGAACACAGGGAGCAACACAGATCCCCTGCAGATTAGCCCAAAAGCTACACTCCTCCTCTGAGTGAACACCCATCTCAGATTAAATGGCATAGGTGTCTGCGTAGTAGTTGTGACACTGTAATAGATGTAATAAAGAGATGGGAAGTATCCAAGGGAACTCACTTAAGTTGCCCCAGCCCTTGGTTATACAATGGAGCTAGATCATCTCCAAAGGCCTTCCCATGCCCAGAAATCTAGGCTTTCTACTCAATCTGAACTCAAAATTCCTCACAGTCAGCTCTACATAGTTATAGTTAATCTTCTTGACACCTCTGAGGCTTAGAGAGGTTAAATGGCTTATTCAGATTTTGATCTTTCAGACTCACATGCAGGATAGTCACCATAAAACCACAGCAGGACTCATAATCTCTGATTATGTGATAGTGTTGCAAGATAGAAGATGTAGACATAAAACCACTCAGGTTGGAGACCTACAATGCACCAACTATTAACTCTTAGGTTTGTCAAACAGACTCTTACTAATAAAAGAGAAAATAGCTGGGTATGGTGGTGCACACTTGTAACCCCAGTGGCTCAGGAGACTGAGGCAGGAGGATTGAGAGTTCAAAGTCAACTTCAGCAACTTAGCCAGGCCCTAAGCAACTCAGCAAGACCCTGTGTCTAAAAAGAGCTGGGGATGTGGCTTAGTGGTCAAGCACTGCTGGGTTCAAGCCCTGGTACCAAAAAGAAGCAGAGAGAGAAAAAATAATACAAAACTCGGGCTCAGTAGTTGCGTATGCAGAGGCAAGCCTAGCTTATGTCCCTAATATCCCAAGCACTGGTACCCACACAGGGAGGCGTGCTACTCTACCCACCCCTCCTCCCCTAAATGCAACCGGTCCTATAAACAACAAAGTTCTGTGATGCCAATACTCAGTATTTGTTAAAATGCACAACAACTGCATGACTTATGGGTCATGAAACTGATTCAGTGGCCAGCATTTTTGAAAAGAGCAATAAGGATCAAGATCCAAGGACTGATCACAGGATTTACAATCTTGACCTCAACGCTGTTACTCTCAGTTTGAAGTAATACAAGTATCTGAAGAAAAAAAAAAATACTGCAAAACACCTAACAGATTTCAAACACAGGTGTCTGGAAGATGCACATCAAAAATAATAATAACCTCAGGTTTTGAAAGAAAAGACGCTGTGTTCCCAAATAAAGACATTACTAAAACAAAAGTGTTACTGTGTTTCAAAATCTGGCCATTAGACATGAAGTGGGGGGGGGGGGGGGACCTCAAACACCAGAGAAACAATGTCACACAAGCACAGTCTTAGTGTGGGGAAAGAATAGGATTTTTTTTTCTTTTAAAACAGTAACATATTTACCCAAATTATCTTTTTAATCTTCTAAATGTTTACTTTTTGGATATGAAAAACAAATATTTTTAAGTGGCTACAGAGATAACAAAAAGCAGGACTAAAACATTTACCTTACATCTTCTCCAATTTCATTATGTGTCTCCCTAACAAATAACATTAACTATCTTCATGGTCACTCCTTCATTTGACAAAAGCTAACTGAGCATCTAGTGACTGCCACAGTTCTAAGGTCATGTAAGGCAAACTGGTTCTGTCTAATGTGTTTAACCTATGTGACTGAGGGGCTAGAAACAGAATATAAAATAATCCTGAAGTGAAACTATCATCCACAGATGGTCAAAATTTCTTGTTAGGACATTGTAATAGTTATTCAACAATGTTATTTAGTTAGGAATATCAGACAACTAACAACAACAATAAAAAATCTTGTATCCTGTTGGTGGGATTATAATTTTTATTTTATTTCTATTGATTTATTTATTTTGGTGCTGGGGATTGAACACAGGGCCTTGTGCATGCAAAGCAAGCACTCTACCAACTGAGGATTATAATTATTATATATACCCCAGTTCAGGATTATAAAATCTTGAAGTTGCTGTGCAAAACAGTATGACAGTTCCTAAAATATTATAAATGGAATTACCATATGATCCAGCAACTCTTTATACATACCCTATAACACAACTCTGAAATCAAGGTCTCAAAAAGATATTGGCAAACCCACATTCACAGTAGCATTATTCACAATAGTCAAAAGGGGAAGCAGTTCAAGTGTCCATCAACAGAAGAAAAAAATAAACAAAATGTGGTATGTACATAAAAGGGGTTATTATTAGCATTTAAAAGGGAGGCAATCATCTGTCATCCCTACTCTGAAGGCTGAGACAGAAGGATCACAAGTCTGAAGCCAGTCTGGGAAACCTAGTGTGACCCTGTCTCAAAAAGGACTAGGGATGTCACTTCATGGTAGAACACACCTGGGTTCAATCCCCAATCTCTCACATACACACACACACACACACACACACAGAGCAGGGGAGGGGGGGATTCTGACTTATGCTACAAGATGGATAAGCCTTTAAGGTACTATGCTAAATTAAATAATCCAGACTCAAAGACACAAATACCACATGGGTCCTCTTTGGTCAGAAAGTCAAATTCACAGCAATGGAAAGCAGATGGTGGAGTTCCAGTGGTGCATTAGTTGGAGTGCAGTACTTGTAAGAAAGTAGATGGTGGCTGTGAGGGATCAAGGCGGGAAGAGTCACTGTTTAATGAGAACCGAATTTCAGTTTTGCAAGATGAAAAGAGTTCTGGGACTGATTGCACGACAATGTGACTATACTTAACACTATTGAACTACACTCTTAAAATAGTCAAGACGGTAAGTCTCGTGCATATTTTACCGCGATTATATAGAGACATACATATATCAGTGTTCAATGCTGAGGTTTTATGCCCCTCGGAGTGTCACCCCTGGTTCTGGAAGCAGAGAGCAACCCTTCTGAGTGTTCAGCCATGGAAACTGAACCCCAGGCCCTGCAGCGCCCCTCATTTCCCCTGCACAAAGCCCATCCCGGAAGTTCTGACTCAAATTCATTGTCTAACCAAAGAGCCTCACAAAACCATTTCCTTAAAACACAACACAGGGCTGTTTTGTTTCTTTTTTCTTTTTTTTTTTAAGTGGTAAAACTCTAAAAGCAAAAGTTACAGGGAGTAAAGAAAGGCAGGCAACTTTTTACCTTGAATTTTAAAAAAATTAAGATTTTTTTAAAGAAATTTCATCCTGAGTGGGTTCAATCCCCAGTACCAAAAAATAAAATAAAAACAAAAAATTAAAAAATCTTATCATGAAAATGGATTTTTTTCTTGAATCTGCAGAATATTGAATAGAAACACTTCTGTAAATCTGCAACCAAAGGTCTCCTTCCCCTAGACAGGCAGGTTCCTGTGTTGCCTATTTTTATACTGATTGTACACTGAACTGGGGCACCCGCGCTGCAGGAGGGCCAAGGAAACAGGCTCAAGATTGCTCAAAAGAAAGCATTTTTTTGCAAGTAAATAAACAGCGGTGTTTCTGGAACTTCTGCAGGAAAGAATACCCTATATACTGATCTACTCTGAAAATGCCTCAAACTGAGGAGTTCAAATTATTTTACTTTATTTAGGGTTCTGGAGGAGCATACCAACACATATCCACATTTGTGGTGATATGCCAGTTATAAAATGGCTTTTGAGAACTGTTTTGACCTGATTACGCTTACAGATTCTGGAGGAACCAGGTATGGCTGAAGCAGAGGAGTTTCAGCATACAGTAGGCCTCGCTGCTCCAGAAGGAAATTCTACTATACAGTTGCCTCCAACACTGCATTAGCTGCTCCCAGGAGAAATTCAGGGTTAGGCTCCTAATAATTCCATGGTCATATCTGCAACAACTGATGAACACAACCTTGTCTTATGTATGTTTCTGTATTTAAATTACCTTTTTGGAGATGCTGTTGGTTCATAAGCACTGGACTTGGGGAACAGCGGTATCTCATTCTCAAAGCTTCCCAACACAGCATCTTTACCTTAGGTGCACTGGACAGTACATGTGTCCTATGGTTGGGGCCATTTCAAACCCTGCTATCATCAACAAAGGCACAAAAAATGCAAAATCCCACTATGCTAAATGGACTGCAGCAAGGACAGATTCACAGAGAAACAAACAAGACAGAGTATCACCTTGTTCCCCCCTCAGCCTGGTATGTGATCCCTGAACTACTCAACCTTGTTGCTCCATACATGTCCACCAACGTAGAAGCACCTCCGGTACTGATTTGGGGATTAAGATTGGCAAATTCACAAACACAGAATCCTCAAATAATGAGGATCGACCATCCTAGCTGATTTGGAACCTTCCAAGTCCAAAAGGTACGGTAATAAACATGAAACCTATTCAAACCCACCAGCAATGACCCTTTCCAAAGATCATCTGACAACTGAAGTTCCCTGAGCTGCACATACTGTGCACCAGTCACTGTCTCCTGGGGGTGGTGAACTGTTCCCTCTACTCCCCAAATTCAGCAAGTGTACTGCTGAGCAAATGGTCAACTGCTTAGGGACCCCGCATGCTGACTACCAGTAGCAACTGCACAGCATTTGCATGGCTTTGATCTGGTTGCAAATCTGGTTGCAATACCCATGACAGGATTTCCCACAGCTTCCAGAAGATGCTTCCTCAAAATCACTCCCTTTGTCTATTCACACCTTCAACATCTCATCTGAATGTTAACTTCCAGGGAAAAGTCACTGAAATTCTTTCACATCCTAACAAAGAGACCTCTGTTCCAAGATCTTCATTTCAGTTCCATATATATACTTAAAATAAAATTCATGATAAAAAAAAAGACCAATCTTTTCCAATTTGCTATACATGACAACACCAAGTGTCCTGCATCATAAAAATTGAAATAGATGATGGACTCAAAACAGGTTCCCTGCAAAATAACCAATGCTTGTTTACCTCCCTGGAGAAGTAAGGCCACTTTGATTTACAGTAACTATCAGCATTAAATTGTACGACTTTCTTGAGGTACAGAATGAGCCATGAGACCTCGTGCGTGGGGAGTTCCTTGGGACCCCAGGGTGTCTGCAGCACACATGAAAGCTCAGAACTTGATAGCCCAACACTCTTTTGTAAGCACTCAAGAGGCGTTCCCTGGGAAGGAACCATTTTGCTGCGTGTCACCTTCCTCCCCCACCAAAACCATCCAATCCTCAGCTCCTTCCCCTTTCTCGTGGTGCTAAAACAGGAGGCAGTGCTCTTGAAAACTTCTGCTTTTTGCAAGTCTCAAAACTGGTTACTTTTTTTTTAGCCTCTTTTTACAAGTTTTTTTTAAAAGGTTTCCAGCTTTCATTAAGGTGACAATTACTATGTTTAATCTTAAAATATATTCGCCATTCTTTTATATATATGTGTGTGTGTATGTGTGTGTGTGTGTGTGTGTGTGTGTGTGTGTGTGTATATATATATATATATATATATATATATATATATATATATATATATATATTTTAGTTGTTGATGGAACTTTATTTCATTCATTTATTTTATATACAATGCTGAGGATCGAACCCAGTGCCTCACATATGCCAGGCAAGGGCTCTACCACTGAGCCTCAACCCCAGCCCCTACATTTGCCATTCTTAATTACTTTCCCAATTTCAACATCCCTTTCCTACACAAAATAGTCAAGAGAAAAACCTGGGGGCCGTGCTTTGCGTTGTATGGTGCTGATTTTATTCTGTGCCAGTTGCCAGCAACATTGCGTATCTGAGCCAACTGGCATGTGCCTCCGGCCTTCCCTGGGCCTTTTGTTTCCTTGAGCCTGTTCCTGTCAGGTGCAAACGCTCCAGAAATGTGGAATTATGACATGGGAACTGACTGAGTCATAGCTAGAACCATCTTCTCTTCTGAGTTCACAGTGAAAAACAAACCAAGTCTAAAATTACACTTAAAAACAAAAAGGTAGGTGGAAGTTGAATGTGCAGATGTGGCCTCGGTCCCTGCTGGATGTGCTCAGGGGGAACAGATGTCAGTAATAAACCTAGGAAGAGCTACACAGTTACTTTATATCCATCACACGCCCAAAAGGAACATGTCAACAAGGACTTACAACTGTCCCCCCCGTTGCTTCCCTACCCTGAGTGGGGCGGGTGCTGCAAAGCAGGTGGGCCACATTGGTGGTGAGGAAGTGAGAGTGTTACATGGCTCTGGCAATCTGTCACTCACACCATCAGGGAAGCTCCTGTTTCTTCGGATGGCTGGCACCAGGCCTAGGCATCCTTTAGTTCCCCAGGGACAGAAAATGCCTGACCAGTTGTTAAACTCATTCAAGTCGGCCACAGGGCAAGACAGTCCTGGCTGGTGTCTGGGAGATGGGAAAACAGAACTATAAATGCCCAAGAAGGGGTACAAAATTAAACCTGAAGTGACCAGGACAGAAAGAAAACCTAGAAATGATCACCATGAAGATGGTAATTAAAGACTGAAAACCCAGAATAAAGTCACAGAAAACCCGGGGCCTGAAAAGGTAGAGGAAGTTAGTGTGGTGACACTGGTGAATGTGGCTTAGATGAAATCTACTGTGGAACTTTCCTCGGAGTGACAGACTAGTCTGTGTTAGCATAGCCTAGAGTCCACCAGGGTTTTCTACAGGATGCTGTTGTTACTGGACCTTATGACAGCGTTCACACTCACAGGTTCGTTTTCTTTTTGGAAGGCAGTAAATGTGCACTTGAAAGCAGGGGCAATTTTCTTTTTCATGTTTTGCAGCCAGGTGATCTCATTCACAGAAGCTAAATAAAGTGGTCACTTATGAAGTCCTACAGATGGATTTAGCCCAGTCTCCTGCAGAAACCTGGAATATTAAATTCTGTAACACGGCAGCTGGAGGTCACTTAGCCCCCCCATCAAACCAGGAACTAGCACCTAGTTTGTGGTCTGAGCATCCTCTACACCAGGAGGAAGCATGGTCTGTGCAGTCAGTCATAACTAGAAGTGAGAGCCTTTGTCCCTCCGGGGAGACTAAAAATTCCTTTTTTTTTTTTTTTCCTTTTTAAAGAATCTCTTTGCTGGAATTTTCTTTGGGTCAGTGGTACTCCTCAGAAAACAAAGATTCCACACCTGTCCTGTAGTGACTTTCTTAAAAACGTTATCAGCAAAGAAATATTTAGAACAATTTACCATTGGTTTGGACCTTTACTACAGTATGTGTTTATTTTACTTAGTGATTAAGCATGCACTTTCCCACTTATTTTTTTCTGAATTAAAACAATACCTTGACTTGTTTTCTGAAGTCAGACTGCCTGGGTTTAAATCCCAACTCTGCTGTGTGATCTTGGGCAAGTTACTTAACCTAACTGTGTGCTTCATCAGTGAAATAATAGTAGTCATTACTTCACAGAGTTGTTGTAAGAACTAAATGGGTCAACTCAATATGCAGAGCACTTAAAAAAACTGTTCTGGTCCCATAGTAAATGCTACCTGAGGGTTTGCCATTGTTTTTGCTATTATTACTTACAAGACCATCCCATCCCAACTCCTTTATCATTGAAAAGTTATAGTACTGAATCCATAGCGATGCCTTTATGTTTAGCTATTTCAAATTAAAATTAGCTTTATGTGGACAATGATATATGATTTTAAAATATTTGAAAGAAAAACATCTGAAGTTTTTTCTATATCATCATTTGGAGATAACTTAAGTCACAACTGCCCCAACAAACAAATATGCAATCTGATCTGGGTGAGTTTAAAATTCATCAAGGTAGGAGAAGCTGATTAGATTGGGAGCCTCCTCATAATGCATGGAATATAGCACTCACCCGGGCAGTGCTGCAGGCCAGCAGCAGGACAGGTGCTTCTGTGCTGGGCAGCCACTCTAATTCATCCAAGGTGCAAACTTAACTGAAAACATCACCTCACTTACTTGAGATTGCAATTGCAATTTATTCAGATCACAGTGATGTTTCACCGATGTCACTTTGGCTCTCTCGGTCCTAGAATCCAGTAATTCTCTGCAAAAGTTTTTTTGGTTCCAATTCTGTATTTTCCAGCATGACATAGTCAGCTAGCAAGTACTAGGATTCCTAGATATGTGTAAAGAATGGCATCATGTCCCCATGAGCCACATTTTCTAACCCACTTAGAGACTGAAGGACAAAAAAAAAAAAAAAAAAAATTAAGGAAAAATAATTTTGCTTGCTTGCTTGCTTCAGGTCTCCTTGAAAAATGATTGACAGTACTATGCCAAGCTTATATACTGAACACAAGGAAGTACTGGACACAGTTCAATGTTTGGATGACTTGAAGCCTAAACTTCCTTAGGGTTTTAAAAGAGTTATAAATACAAGGTTAGCAATCCAAAAGGGACATTACTTCTAGTTTGGAGGAAAATGGGGAAGGCTACATCAAAGCACAGGCTGAGACCCATGTCCCAAAGGTACAAGAGGATCTGAACAGATGGAAACTGGAGACAGGGAGGAACAGAGGAGTACAGGTGGCAAGGGAGTTTTAGGGAAGCCATAAACTCAAAAGCATGGTCCACGTTCTCTATGCCAAGCACAAAGGAAGAGATTAGTCTAGAAAGGTAGGGCTGGGCCAGATCAGAAAGGGCCAGACCCCATGGCAAACCAAGGAGTTTAGGTTTTTAGCCTAACAACAGTTGGTGATTAAGACAGGATTTCTGAATCAAAGTAACAGATATTGGGAAGAGGGTGACTGATCAAGTGAGTGGTTGGGAATGATACAACAGCAAAAATGTAAATGCTGGGGGTGATGCAAAGCATCATTTGTAGCATACATACTAAGGGCTTAACAACCATTATCAATCTAATTTCATTGTACAAATGAGAAATTAAGAGGAATTAAAAAAATTATCCAGATGTGTGTGATTCCACAGGAAACCAGTAGAGAACACCCAATATCCCAGTAAAGCACTCAGCACGGTTTTTGGTACAGAGTAAGTGCTCAATAAATGTGAGGTTTTTTCCTCCCCCATCCTTGCCTATCACCGTTGGAGAGGGGAAATCCAGAAACCAAAAAGCACGGAAAGACCCAGTGGCATATCTCATGGGGACACTGTCATAGGCATTACATTTGGGGGGATGTCGTCTTCTGAAAATTGTTGCCTATGAGCTGGGGGGTGGGGGGAGAATTATATCTTACTTGCCCAAAGATCTGGTGACACTCTGGGGCTGCTTCCAGGTTTAAGAACTCTAAGGAGGTCCGTCAGACTGAGAGCTCTCCAAAATCATGACTTTTGTCTTCACTGCATGTAGGAGGCAGGGGGCTCATCCGGAGCACTGCTGAATAAGTGATATCTTCAAGTGCATGCTGAAAGCGGCCTTTCCTATTTCATCAAGTGCACATATGAAATAATATTTTCCCCTCAAATCTGACTCAAGTGTCCGTGGCATTAATTCCCCTAAGGCCATCGTGATGAAGTCCTCCTGAAACTATTTTCATTCCAACAAATTAGATGTTAACAAAGGTTCACCCTCACCACTGAAGAGAGGAACTAATTCATTATGAAAATGACTAAGGCACATACGTGCCTATCAAAGGCCCCTAGAATAAATATTTTCATAGGAAAGCTGTGTTTTTCGACTCTAAAATTATTCCCAGCATTTGGCATAGAGCCAAGACAATTCAGTAACTTCGCCATTTATAGCAAAGTTTAGGCTAAGTTGCAGGGCAACAGAAAAGGGACACTCGCTCAACGTTTTAAGGCCATAGAGCAAACCAGAATGTCGATGAAGGAAGGGACTTTGTCTGACTATAATAACGAGCTCTGTGAAAGTGAAACAGAGACCACGTGTTTGCAGGGGTGTACAGCTGGCAGAGCACAAACCAGAAAGAAACAAAAAGACAAATAAAAACATGCCCAAGGCAAGAGGAAATTAAGTTCAGAGAAGACACACCTCAACTTCCAAAAGGAGAGTTGGAAGATAAAATAAAAGGGCATCTGCTAATGTCAGGCCTGTCTTCTCACTTCACCTGGGGACTAGAACTGTGGGAAAGTAACTAAACCTAGAGACAAGACAGAAAGCAAATCCATCCAGCGTTTGAGAAGACAAACTGCCTACCAAGCAGAGGCAATTCAGTGGTGCACCGGGAAAATTCATTCCACCACCCAATTTAAGAACAAAGTGTTAAATGGAAATAAATGAGCCTGGGATGACACTGAATTCTGTTGAGCTTCAAAAAATTATGGACAAAGTAACATCATCCTTGATATCGTAGCTCACAAGCTGATGGGCAACACGGAAACATATACAATAGAGTTGCTACAGCATATGGAAATGCCCTGCTGGTGGTACATACTCATGACCATGGAAGGCCAAAGAAGAGACAGGAAGGGGCGGGAGAGAGGATGCAATCTGGTCTACTTCCAGGTTAGGTCTTTTAAAATAAGGAAGAGGCCCTAATCAGAAGCATACAAGTATCATCTTCCAATAAAGTGAGCATCCTTCTCCACTTTTCTCAATATTACAGAGGCCTGAATTTTAACAAAAATCACTCTTGCAAAGACAATGTTGAGGTTTTTCTTAATTCCTCCACCTCATCTCCCCACAAAAAAAAGATTAAAAGAAATAATAGCCTCTGAACTCTTCATCTAATTTCTGGCTCTAATTTCTTTATAAGAAATATAGGGTTGAGAGAAAACTGAATGGGAAACAATCATTCAAAAGTCAAGGGCTGGAGATTCATATACTCAGTTGGTAGAGTGCTTGCCTTGCATGCACAAGGCCCTGGGTTCAATTCCCAGCAACACACACACACACACAAAGTACCTTCAATGTTGGGGAAACATTGCTGGTGGAACTGCAAATTGGTGTAACCACTATAGAAAGCAGTATGGAGGTTCCTCAGAAAATTTGGAATGAAACCAACATTTGACCCAGTTATCACAGTCTTCAGCGTATACCCAGAGGACTTAAAATCAGCATACTATAGTGACACAGCCACATCAATGTTTATAGCAGCTTAATTTACAATAGCCAAGCTATGGAACCAACCTAGATGCCCTTTAATAGATGAATGGTTTTTTTTAAAAAGTGATGAATGAGTTAAAAAATGTATGCACAATGGAATATTACTCAAACATAAAAAAGAATGAAATTATGGCATTTGCTGGTAAGTGGGGGAAACTGGAAAGTATCAAGCTAAGTGAAATAAGCCAATCCCAAACAACCAAATTCTCTCTGATATATGGATGCTACACACAATAAGCACAGGGGGCAGGGAATCGAAGTTCATCGGATTAAGACAAAGGAGAATGAAGGGAAGGCAGAGATGGAATAAGAAAGACTGTAGAATGAGTCAGACATAACTTTCCTAGGTTCTTATGTAAATAAATGACCAGTGAAACTCCACATCACGTACAACCACAAGAATGGGATCCTAATTAGAATTAGAATGTGTGTATAATATGTCAAAATACACTTTACTGTCATGTATATATAAAAAAACACATTTTAACAAATTCCCTATCATTAGGAAAAAAAAAAAAAGAAGAAGAAGAGGAAGTATTCTCAAAGTGGGCCTTTCTCTGAGTCAAGTGGTCTGGTCTCTTTAAAAAGTCAAGGTCGTGCTGGGGTTGTGGCTCAGTGGTAGAGCACTTGCCTACCATGTGTGAGGCACTGGGTTTGATTCTCAGCAACACATATAAACAACTAAATAAATAAAGGTCCATTAATAACTAATAAAATATTTTTGAGAACAAGTCAATGTCACATAAGAAATGGGACAGAAGTATTCCAGACTCTTGAATATGAAGATTTTAGGGCCAAAATGTGTATTGCAATATAGAACCTCAGTTCAGGGAAACAATTAATCATCAATGACATTTTGGAGACAACTGGAGGAAATCTGAATATGGACTGAATACCAGGAGTCATGAAGAAATTATTGTTAATTTTTGTATTTTGAAATGTCCTTGCAGTTAAGTAAGAGACTGCCCTTATTTTAATAAGTGTTCAAATATCTGGGAGTAAGCATCATAATATCTGCTTATCCCAATTCACCTCAAATAATATGCACACATACGCAAACAGACAAAGAAAATGCTGTACAATATTAACAGTTACTGAGTCTAGTGAGCAGATGTGCCCATATGCTGTGCTTTCAATTCATCTACATTTTAAATTTGTTATAAGAAAAGCCGGGAGGTCAGCCTCAGTGCACATCCTTGTAATCCCAGCAGCACGGGAAGCTGAGGCAGGAGGATCGCAAGTTCAAAGCCAGCCTCAGCAAGTTGCTAAGCAACTCAGTGAGACCCTGTCTCTAAATAAAAGACAAAAGAGGGCTGAGGATGTGGCTCAGTGGTCAAGTGTCCCTGAGTTCAATCCCTGGTACCCACCCACCACCCAAAAAAAAAAAAAAAACTTTGAGTGGGGGGAAAGGAAAATACTGCTAAGACTTTAAATATGTCAAAAGAATGTAAGCACAACTTTACATTCTTAAAACAAAAAATCTATAAGGAAACTTTATAAAAAGAGTGAACAAGGAAAGTCATGTGTTATTTATCATGGAACTAGCAGCAACATCTAATCAGGCTAATAGGTAACTTATTTATCTCTGAAAATTACTACCACTTTCAGTATCTCAGATTTGTAGGGGTTTTATATTACAAGCCATCCCAGAATTACTATGTAAATAAAATATATTTTATGACTTCAGATGGTAGCAAAACTGCACGGTCCTGGTTTTTACGCTTTAGTGCACAGCATGTTGTAAACATCCATGGCTCCAAGATAAGTCAGTCGGGAAAGATCAAATAACTCGGCAAGTACAGTTCTACCATGGCTGGAGTTACCATCATGGAGAAATGCAGCCTAGAGTGTGCACATTCCTCTCACTTTCTCACATTAAACTATATTTAAATATCCCCATATTGGTAGTGGTCACAGCCCTGCCATCCCTTAACTGGTCTGTGGAACCAAGATGAAATGGAAACCCTGAGACTAATATCAGCAACTGAGAGGAGGAAGCAGAGATTAGTTCTCATACAACATGTATAATAATGCAAGTGACATATATATTTCACTGTTTTTCATAGCTCCTCAAACCCTTTATTAAACCCTTTCTAAGGTGATAATATTTAAAGTTGATTTGATTCAAATTCTCACCAGTAAAACCAAAGGCATTTAAAGAAGTGCATCCTCAAAAGTTTATTATAAAACAGCAATAAGAACAATAAGCTATTCATAAATTTGTCTAATTTCTAATGAATGCTAACTATCAAGGGAAGGAGTTAGTAAGAGACTCATTCAACAATTCACAACAATTAATTTGTCTTGGGTCAAACACTTCCTCTCAGGCATGCACAGTACATTCCAACACCCTTAATAATTTTCTCCTAAACAGTCTCTTGCATACTGTTAAGGTTATCAGCAGTGTCCTGAAAGGCGGCCTAATGTGCCTTAATTCATCAGTGTCAAAAACCAATTCCCATGTCTCAACATTTTTTTCACTTAATCAGTGTTACTTTCAGTCCTTACAGAAGCATATGACAAATTAGACAATAGTGTTTTTTTGGTTTTTTTAAGGACTTTGCCTTTCTACCACATATTCAGAGTCAAGAATGAAGACAGTACCAAAGGCCCTCCTTCTGCTCTTTTCCAGAATCAGAGTAATGAAGAGATGAGGCTTCACCTTGAGCAAGCAATGTCCTTTGAAGGCTGTCATAAGGCCACTTACAAATCAGCAACTTGGACTGGCAGAGAAAGATCTAGACTTATTAATAAGCCTTTTCTAAAATCTGTCATATGCTGTTTGAACCTTAGCAAACCACACAACACCTCAAGGATCTGACCTAGAAGCCACTGCTCTTTAATGGTCAACTCCTGGTCTTCAAAAAAGAAATAGAGACCCTGTGGGATTCATGATCTCTACAGCCAAAGCTAAGACCATATCCTGGGTGAAATGAACCATATCCGTCTAAAATGTCTAACAATCCTTTCTGCTTGGAGAGATCCAATGCTGGGAAAGACACCAAGATCCAGAAACAGATATATGCCAACAAGATATGGCATCATATCCCAGGACCCCATCCTGAACCCCAAACGCTTCCTTTTGAAATTCAGTATGAGTTCTTAACACACAGAGGGAACTCAACAGAAGTCAACTGAATGAGAAAACAAATAAGGTTCTCCTCAGCCTTTCTCTGGATGTTCCTGGTCACCAACTACATGTGACAGGCAACCTTTGATCCAATACGAGGCCCTTCCATGAGACCTTCCTGGGAGCAATCTTCCTAGGAGCAAGGACAGTGTTGAATTTAGCAAATGTGCCATCGCTGTGGCCAGGACCACCCATCTTCTTCCTTCTCGGTCATTCATCATTCATTTATATTCATATTCATTTTCTCTCTCTCCTCTCTCTCTCTCTCTCTCTCTCTCTCTCTCTCTCTGTCTCTCTCTCATCATTTATTTCCTATCATCCACATGTTAGTGTGTTTCTAGATACTTAACTGTCAATACTTAACTGTCAATAAACAGCTTCCACGGTCATGTTCCCAGTGTCCTGTGAAAAGTATGCATGAAGCTTTTAAGGTGTTAAAACCCAAAACGAAAAGTAAAAAGAAGTTTTAAAGCGCAGGTTCTCCCTCCAGTACTGGCCTCCTCCATGATTGAGAACAGAGACATTATAAACAGAGAAAACTCTAAAAATGGATACCTGCAGGGCACAACCATATCTAAATGTATGGTTTAGATTTAAAAAGGGAAAAAAAATTATGAAGACTTAAACCACAGTCTTTGTGGTTTGTTCCTTTAGCTGGAAAGGATTTCTTAGCCCTGCAATTACATTTATTATACCAGTTTCCTCAGGAGGAAAAATGACACTACGCCACATTCTTATTCTGAGCAAATCCAGTTACAACCGAAAAGAGAGAGAACGGTAAAAATGACTTCAGTGGACAATACATAGGTAGGTAAAACACATTCAGGGCCACTGATCTCAGATCATGCTTAATTTCTACAATATTGCTGCAAGTTCTAGAATGGCTGAAGACATTCTTTTTTAAAATTTTTTAAAATATTTTTTTAATTGTAGATGGACATAATACCTTTATTTTATTTATTTATTTTTATGTGGTGCTGAGGATCAAACCAGTGACTCCCACATGCCAGGCGAGTGCTAAACCATCAAGCTACAATCTCAACCCTGAAGGCATTCTTTTTTGTTTTTTAATATTTTTTTAGTTATTGATGGACCTTTATTTTATTTATTTGTATATGGTGCTGAGAATCGAACCCAGTGCCTCACGCATGCTAGGAAAGCCCACTACCACTGAGCCACAGCCACAGCCCCTTGAAGACATTCTTATGAGTAACAGAAACACAAGAGTCAAGCGTTTTCAAAACATCTTCTTTTATGAGCAGATTCAAAATGTTTTGAAATACATTTCAGAAGCTCTAAGTCCGACCTACTCATTCCCCAAACCTTACTAATCATGACAGAAAGACATCTGTTCATTTTGAAAGCTGGAAATGTTTCCAGATACCTATGAAAAATGTAGTTCCCTTAAAGAATGACTTCTCAATGTCACTCTTACCCCGTAAATTTCCCTTTACTTTTCGGTAGTGAAGAAAAATTGAGAATTCTCTTATCTTTCATTGGTTGGTTCTATGCAAGAAGTTTGAAGAAGGAACTTTTATAGCTGACCAAAATACAACTGATGGAGAAGTGTATTTTGGTCAGCTATAAAAGTTCCTTCTCCATCAGTTCCCAATTAACATAAAAATTCCATCCATACTTTACATATAGCTTCATCTCGGGAAGATCCACTTTTTCGTAACTAGTGGTGCTTTATAAAACACTCTAATGGATTCCATGAGGATTTTAACTATAAAATTATCACAGACTGCAACGGCATGTTAAAATTAAGAAATAAAAAACTATTATGTTCAGAACACTTTTTAAAAAAAAAATCAAAGAGATACAAAAAAGCACAGGGAAGTTCAGTTAAAAAGCCCAATGAGAAACTTGGAGTACAGGGACCAACACACTCAGATGGTGGCTGAGGGAGCCCTGCATCATGGTGGGAATGAAGTCAGAGGCTAAATCTTTACATCAGCAACACAAGCTATACCAGTCAGACTCGGGCTGCAGATCTACTGGGGTGGCAACACTAGGAGAAACAGATAACTCTGGTGTCTTCAGCAATGTCCTTCAAACTTTAATGTGTACACAAGTCACCGGGCATCTTGATAAAATGCAGACTTTGATCCATGAGGTCTGAGGCGGGGCTTGAGATTCTGCATTTCTCATAAGCTCCCAGGAAACACCAGTATCACTGGCCCACGCACCACACCCTGTAGGGATTCACAAAGCAAGCCAGGAGAAGGATTGAGGCTATGTGTGCAAAGTACTTAGGCTCCCTGGAAGAAAGCCATGACATAACAGAAATTTACCCCAAGGGTAAATCGAAATGTCTTAATTATCCTGTGTTTTTGAGTACAAATCCCATTGCCTAGAATTTCAATTATATATACTTCAGATAAAATAATAAAAAGATAAGCTCTTATGAGCAAATGCAATATCCCCACTTTATGTTTTTTTTTCCTGAGATTTAAAATAATTTTCTAATAAAAGGCACGTATATCTCCTGAGATACTGGAAAACATAAACATTTCTTTTCTAATAAACCAGATAGCCTATTTTTCAACCATTCTTTGCATAAAATTTTGTTTCCCTACTTCCATTATTTCACTCAAAAAAAAATCATTTGTACCTCTCCCTCTGTGTCACTGTCCTAGTTATTCTTTAAAATTTAATAAAGCACTGGGCACAGTGGTGCATGCCTATAAATTCCAAAGCTCGAGAGGCTGAGGCAGAAGGGGTCTGAGTTCAAAACCAGCCTCAGCAAAAGAATACAAAACAGGGTTGTAGGGCCCGGGGTATATAGCTCAGTTGGTAAAGTGCTTGCCTTGCATGCACAAGGCCCTGGCAGGGTTCTATCCCCAGCACCACATTAAAAAAAAAAAAAAAATAGGGCTGGGGATGTGGCTCAGTGGTCCAGTGCCCCTGAGTTCAATCCCTGGTAGCCCCCCCCACACACACACACAAAAGTTACACATAGCAACAAATAATATGATATCAGTTAGCATTTACTGACTATGTACTGTCAACAAACACAGTGCTTTGAGTGGCTTATTCTTCAGAAATCTCCCATATCCCTGTGTCATCCCCATTTTACTGAAAAGGGAAATAGGGCCCTGAAACACTGAGACTTGCCCAAGATCACACAGCTAGCAAGTGGCCAAGCCAGGATCTGTATAAGAAGGAGACTTCTGAGCTCCATGTCCCTACCTGCTGCCCACACCACCTCTCAAGCATAGCTCGAAAATATTCTTCTTTAGGAAGGGAAAACACATTACATGAAAAATAAGTTTCCTGACCTGAAGGACTTTAAAATGTTCAGCGACGAAAGAAAGCAAAATCCCTTAGCTGAAACCTTCACAAACAATCAAATAAGTGATTAAGTTCCAAAATTTATAGTGTACCATCCGGTCAGATCCAACCATACTGTAAACATTTATTCTATTAAGTGGAAGAGAAACCTAGCTGGTTTAGTTACTATCGCTCTCCTGGAATCTACAGACCACATAACCTGTCCACAGGTGAGTAATGACAACAGCAAAGGCAGCAAGGAATCTGAAGCCATCTTTGGAGCCCTGTGTTAGCAGAGTGGCTTTGAGTTAGGGACTTTCCATGCAAAAGAACAGAAGAATGTCCCCAGAGGGGGGACAAAACTACAGTGCCAGATATCCAACTGAGAACTCTAGCACAGGACTCATTGACTTAAATGGTCAAAGAAAAAACATCCTGGTGCAATGAATTTCGATGTGGTCACTGTGTTGTCACTGGCAATTTTGTAGCACTCTGAGACAAGCAGACTTTAGTCCTCCTAAGTGCCTGATCAAGAGTGGCCATGAGGGTACAGCAGATATCACCAAAACTTTAGAAAAAGGGAAACTAGAACTGACTTATTCTGATAGCTGTCAAAATCAAATATTTCATGTCAGAATTGATGAACTTGCAAAAGGTAAAAAGGTTTTCAGGTTTTTGATTCTATGACATTAATCCGTTAAGTCCCAAGTTTTCATTCTGCAAATATGTCAACAAAATTTACACAAGTGTAAATTTGCAGGTGTGGGGTTTTTTTGCCTCCCTAAACTCTCCCTGGAGACTGTCACAGAATATTCCTGGAGAACACAGAGTATGGAAATTAGATGGTCTCTGGCATTGACCAAAGTGGATTTCTTGGGAATACATTTTTGAGAAACACATTATGCTCCTGAATCCACCCTCCATGGGGCTGTACAGAACTGTCAACTGTTTCCTTCCTGAGAGAGCAAGTCTTTGTGGTGCAGGGTGTCATAGGAGTTGGGGTAGGAACCTTTATTCCTAAGCCCAACATCCTCTGTGAAGTGCTTGGTAACAGTGGCTGTCTAATTCCACCAAACACGCTCATCTCCTTGAAGACCTCCCAAGGACCTCAAAAACAACCATGGAGAGCCTCATTGTTCTCAGTCTCTGGAAAGAAGAAACAAACAACAACCAAAGAAAGAGCAACAGTCCTGGTGGGAAAGCCTGGTAACAAGGGTCCTTTTGTGTCTTGAGATGACAATGCATTCTGATTTTTTTAAAAACTGTCAAAGTCCCTTGAAATGCAGTTTTAAGCTAAGTCCTTTATTTTCTCAAAATAAGGAATAAAAATGATTTTGGATTTTAAAAAGGAAAGACAATTAATTATAGAATGGAGAGGAGAACAAAAACAGGAGTAAGTGGCGATAAGGCAGAACATCAGTAGAGACAGGTGGGATGATCTGAAGGCTCTAGCCACCTTTGGTTGTGATTTTTGTCCCACCTTTTCCTAGTGTGGTTACACAGTTAAGGACATTAACTGGAGTCAGGCTGCTTGAGTTCAATCCTGAATGGACCACTTCCCAATGGAAAATTTACTTGCCCTCTTGGGTTTCCCAATCCTCATATTTGCTATGGGGAGGGTCATCAGGGCACTTTGCCTTATTGAACTCTTGTGGACTCAGATGAAAGAATACAGCTAACATGCTTGGAACCACGCCCAGAACATGCTGCACGTCCATGGAGCTAGATATTCTAACTTGACCTCTGTCTTTCAATTCCATCTCCAGATGCTCTGTGTCACATTTCTTTCAACCCCATTCCCAGTTCTCTTTTCATTGGGTTGTTCTGTATTTACTTCTGTCTCAGCCTCCCCACCTGGCCTCCCTTTAAGCCTCTTCCTAAAAATTCTGCAAGCACAGTCCACTCACAGGTCTATTTGCACCCAGGGTCCTGGGGCCTGAGGTTGGAGGTGGGAGGCAAAGCGTGCCAGCTCTAGAGGGCTCGGCCAGGCCAGCAGTGAAAGAAATGGACACCCAGGGAGGCAACAAAACCCACACCTGCAAACTTCCCAGAGTCACAATGGAGATGACGCATGAACCCAAACCCACCTTTTGATACAGCAGTGATGCAGGGTTTTAATTTATTTCATTCATCAAGGCAATGCTAGATCCCTGAAGCCATCCCTGAAGCCGTAATGCATCCATTTACAAAAGGATGAGTTCTAGCTACACACTTCAATTCTGGAAATTTCATTAAAATACTCCTACAATAAAACAATAATAATGATGGGGACCCGGGGCCAGCCAGTCCTGTGGCTGGCTACCCACCTTCCTAAAGCTTTATTAGAACTGACCAGGTACTGAAAACTCTGGAATGTCTACCTCTTCCCTCTTTGTTCCACCCTGCTGTTATCACCGCAGGGCATTTAAGGGCACCTGCAATGTCTCGTGGGTGACAGCAGGTTTCTCCACTGGGCCCATGCTAATGAAAATACATCTTATAGGATTAAGGATGGCAAAAAGACGACTTTCCTTTTCATTTCACAAAAGAGTTCCTCATACAAGCCCCGATGCATAATGTGAGTTAACAGGTGGCTTACTAATCTTCCAGATCTGTCCTAGATCAAAGGGAAGTGTTCCCATTTACAATGTCAGGGCCCTTGAAGCAGAAAGCACCGTGCAGTGTCATAAAGGCTGGGACTGCAGGAAGACATGGGATCCTTTGTGTTCTTTTGCAGTTTTGCTGCTGTTCAGGGAGGGTGCCCATGCAAACTACCCTCAGGATGATTTCACATCCTCTTTCCAGCAAGCAACCCAAGATTCTGTTAAGGAGGTAAGGATGAAGACTCTTGTAAGAAGTGAAATAACTGAGCTCTTTTCACTATTTAGAACTTTACAGAGAGGCAGTCATCAGGTACAATCTGATACAACTAGTATCAAATGATACAACTACTTTCAAACTCCTCTATGAAAATAGTACTACAAAGCTTTTTCTGGACTAGTTCATTATCAAACAAGAATGAATGAAGTGGAACTTCATTTTTTAAAAACTGGAGACGGTATGAGAGGGCTTGGGAGAAGAATAAATGCTATAAAAAGGCCTTAAGCTAGACTCAAAACAAACGTTCCTGCCAAAATACTCCCTCGCACAACCTACTTGATGGAGAGATTTCACTTCTTCATAAAGCACTTTTGAAACCTGTCTTTTCCAGAAACTGACCACAAGCCTTCTCGCGCCTCTGAAGTTCCACAAAGTTAACTTTACAGAGCTGAGGTTCTTACCACCAAGCCCTTTAGGGTTTAATATTTTAAACTGCCAGATGATGAATAATTTGATAGGTGTTCCTGAAACATGATTTGTTTTAACTGACAGTTATGTGGATGTTCACATCGCACCGGCACAACAGCAATAAGGTCACCTGCTGCCTTCCACTGAGTTCTCAGAAAGATGAACTCTGAAATGTACTGAGACAAGGTGGAGACAAGCAAAAAGATGATTTAGGAAATCAGATCATTATCTGATTACTGATCTGTTGTTAACTCTTTTATTCCTACCTTATCAGATCCATAGTTATAAGCCCCAGAAAAAAGAGCTGATAACCCTTCAACTCAGCCAAAGAAGGATTCACATAGAGAAAAACAATCTTCCTTTCCCCACTAGCTACTGAGTGGGCATATGTGAAAATAAGTTCCACAAAAAAAAAAAAAAAAAAAAATTCACAGTATATCGATCCATCTAACATTGATTGACATTTCATCCCATGGTATTATAAGATGGTGCATTTTTTATAGTGATTAATACTTTTCTGATGAGTTGAAAAAAATAAACAAAGGTGACTGCTAACAGCTCACGTTACTGAGTTCTGTGAGTCCCTACTGGGTGGCAATCTGAGGCTATTGAGCCTCCTGCTTGGCCAAGTCAACTGAACCAGGATTTCAAAGGAAGCAGACCTTGGTATATTTTTCTGTTTATTCCCAGGACTACATACAAATTGTTGACAATATAAGCATCTCTCCTTCACCCCACCACTTACACACCAAAGTTCCCCATAAGGAAAGGAACTTCTACCAGCCTTAGGTTTTCTCTGCAAAACGGATGCTGCAGTCCAGCTAGACTAGTTAAAAATATTAATTAAATAAAAGAATGCCTCATGATGAAGATTAGGACCTACTTTTTCTTCTATTAGACACAGAATCTCTGATTTAATTCCTAGGTCCTTGATCCATTTTGAGTTGAGTTTTGAGCATGGTGAGAGATGGGGGGTTTGATTTCATTTTGTTGCATATGGATTTCCAGTTTTTCCAGCACCACTTGTTGAAGAGGCTCTTTTCTCCAATACATGTTTTTGGCACCTTTGTCTAATATTAGATAATTGTAATTTTGTGGGATAGTCTGTGTGTTCTATTCTGAACCATAGGTCTACAAGTCTGTTTGGTGCCAATACCATGCAGTTTTTGTTATATTGCTCTGTAGTATAGTTTAGGTTTGGTATAGTGATGCCACCTGCTTCACTCTTCCTGCTAAGGATTGCTTTAGCTATTCTGGGTCTCTTATTTTTTCAGATGAATTTCATGATTGCTTTTTCTATTTCTATGAGGAATGCCATTGGGATTTTGATCAGAATTGCATTAAATCTGTATCGTGCTTTTGGTAGTATGGTCATTTTGATAATATTAATTCTGCCTATCCAAGAGCAAGGTAGATCGTTCCATCTTCTAAAGTCTTCTTTGATTTCTCTCTTTAGGGTTCTGTAGTTTTCACTGTATAGATCTTTCACCTCTTTCATTAAGTTGATTCCCAAGTATTTCATTTTTTTTTTTTTTGAGGTTACTGTAAATGGGGTAATTTTCCTTATTTCCCTTTCAGAGGATTTGTCACTGATGTACAGACTTAAAAACAGCATACTACAGAGACACAGCCACAATAATGTTTATAGCAGCACAATTCTCAATAGCTAAACTGTGGAACCAACATAGATGCCCTTCAGTAGATGAATGGATAAAAAAGATGTGGCATATATATACAATGGAATATTACTCAGCAACAAAAGAGAATAAAATCATGGCATTTTCAGGTAAATGGATGGAGTTGGAGAAGATAATGCTAAGTGAAGTTAGCCAATCCCCCCAAAATTATACATACATAAGGTGGGGTGGGGAAGGGGAGCATGGGAAGAATAGAAGAACTCTAGATAGGGAAGAGGGGTGGGAGGGGAGGGAGGGGGCAGGGGGTTAGCAATGATGGTGGAATGTGATGGACAAAGTACATGTACGAAGACACGAATTGGTGTGAACATACTTTATATACAACCAGAGATATAAAAAATTGTGCTCTATATGTAACAAGAATTGTAATGCATTCCTCTGTCATTGATTTAAAAAAAAAATCAATTAAGAAAAAAGAGAGAGAGAGAGAGAATGCCTTGCTTCCTCTCTAGAGAGCTCTCATAAAGCACTGCCTGGTCCTTTCTGGTACCAGGATACATACCCTATGTGCCCATCTCCCATGATGTTAGCATCTGACTGCACAATTCCAGTGTCTCCAAATCCAGGCCAGCAACTGTCATTTTTGCACCAGCTCATGGAGACCGCCCAGGGCCACCAAGCTGCTTCAGTTCTCAAGGGAGTTCAAAGGACCAGCGTATTATTTTTGGAAGGAGCGAGGGAATTGAAAAACAAGCACAGGCTATTCTAAAAGAGAATCACATAGGCACTTGTGACTGAAATGTGGTCCTCACCATCCAGAAAGGCACTCTCAATGTATCCAACTGCTCATCAGAGGAGACAAAGGCTTTTCTGTCTGTATATTACCAGGCTCCAGCCTTCATACTTTCCCCCGAATTTTAATGAGATCCTCCAGCTGCTATTAATGTGTCATCCTTCTGCCTCTGCAATGCACAAAAAGCAGCAATGTTTACACAAGGTGGCACCCAGGCCCTGGGCCTGCTGGAGACGCAGGCCACTGTCTGCAAGGGAAGCTCCCAGGCTGGGCTGATGGATATCAAGTCATGGAGACTTTCACCATGTGGACACCAAAACACACACATCCTTTCTGTTCCTCCAAATTAAACACAGACGTCACAGTTCAAGATGGTTGTTAAAGCTCATCACAGCCAGGAGATTTGAAATGAAGGCTTCCTTTCCACACCTAACTGCAGCTCCCTGCCCTTGGATTCGAAGGGGCCACATGCGGCATGTTAAAGGGATCAAATAAAGACTCACACTGGGTTTTTCCTTCAGCCTAGGGCAAAGACTGGATCTCTGAAAACTAAAAGCAAAGCTGAAGGAGGTGCCCTTTCCTGAGCTCCTACACCCCTCTGCAGCCACAGTGGCTGTGCTACAGAGCAAAGGCAATCCTGGGTCTCTGAGCAGCGGGGGTTGGGGGAACTCCTCTAGGAACCACCATCTGAAGTCTGCCTGAGACGTGATTTCCTTCCCCTCCTTCTCGTTTCCTTCCTTCCTTTTCTACTATCTTAGCTCTTACGCTTATGTCTTAGAAATACCAGGAAGCAGCTCATTAGTGATAAACTGCTTGCATCTGTGTTCTGCAATAAGGAACTCAAAACCTTCTCTCACCTGTTCTACTCAAAAGCTGGTTGGTGTTGCCACCTATCAGAATTCATTCATTTCATCTCTGTATTCATACCCCACATCTGTAACCCTGGTGGACACATGCTATGTAATCCTCTACCCTTGGGGGGGGGGGGTGGACAGGGACAGGGAAGGGGATGGGGTGAGGGGGATGGGACAGGGACCTGTGAAAATGATGAGACAACACTCTGATGATTATGTCACTTTATATGACAAAGGAAATTTGAGATGAGCCAACCATAGAGAAATGAATTAGTCCAATAACCTTGGAAGCTTGGATGAGGACTTGAAACCCCAGATGAGAATAACCTAAGGCAACACAGAGAGAACCCTGCTAAGCTGTGCCCAGTCTCCTGACCCACAGAAATTGAGTTGTTTAAGCTACTGCAATAGTTTGGAGCTTGAAAGTCCCCCAAAGACCCCTGTGATAAAGATTTGGTTATCACTGGGATAACCTTCAAGAGGTGGAGCCTAACAGGAAGAAGTTAGGTCTTTGGGGACAAGTCCTTGAAGAGGATATTAGAGCCTCAGCCTCTTTCTCTCTCTCCTTTCTTCATGGCTGCTTAGAGGTGAGCAGTTTCCTTCACCATGTGCTCTCACCATTATGTGCTGCCTTGCCACAGGCCCAAAAGCAATAGAGCCAACCAACCATGGATTGAAATCTCTGAAATCATGAGCCAAAATAAACCTTTTCTCCTTGTAAGCTATTTATGTCATGTATTTTATCATAGTGACAGAAAGCTGACTAATAGAGTCACTAATTTTGTGACAATTTCTAGCACTGGGTTGAGATGCTTGGGATAATACATAGAGAAGTGCAATATAAGAAGGTGACTATGATAAAGGAAAAACACCAAAGTCTGTGGGACCACAGAAGGAAGCTGCTAATCCTGACTAGGCAAGGTAGAGAATTGTCTAGAAATAGGAAGTATGATTCCCCAGCTTTTCAAAATACACCATAGTTAACATCATTTAAAACTCTGAGCTCTAATAAACAATAGCAATGGGGCCGTACTGTGAAAACCCACCTTGATCTCAAAACATGTTCAGATAATCAGCATGAATAAAGAATGTAATTATTTCTACCGAGTTCAGCAATAACTAACAACTTTAGTCACGATTCCCACTTATCAGACGGAAAGGCGTTTACATTTCTTTCATTTGGGAATTCTAACCAGGTTTACACCAACAATTGCAATTCTACAGAAGAAAAAATTCTAAGTCAGTCTCATCAAGGCCTGTGTAAAGGGAACACTGGTCTTGAACAATGCTACTACCATGCCTGAGAATCTAGCTAAATTTGCCTCTGAGTTTCTTATTTCTCTGGCTTAGGGTGACGCCTACAAGTTGCAGGAACACAAGTTCCATGGCAAATGTCTAATCCAGTTGGCTTTCCCCTGGCCGCCAGCATGGCTCAAGGCTGCCACTTTCTTTGGTCAGAAGAGCATGTGCTTCAGGAATGCCGACTAATTCCACCACCGTTTGTGCAGGCAGAACACAGGGAGGTAAGTGCACTTCCAAAAATAAAAATGCATTCCAAAGTCAAATATTAGTCACTTTGAGATAAAGAAAGAAAGAAAGAAGGGAAGTCCTCCTCCGGTGCTGTTCATCATGTTCATTCACATCACCACTCTCCAGATTTCTCAACAGATCTTCTCCACCACCTTAGGAGAAGTGGGAGCTCAAGGCTCAGGAGCCTGACTCACTCTCTTATTTCAGCCAAAAAGAACTTCTTACATGCCTTTCAGGAAACACTGAGAGAAGAAAAGGAAGAGGAGGAGAGGGCAGAGGGAGCAGGAACGTGAAAACATGACGTCCCTAAATGTAAACTGGGCAATGGTTTCTGTGCCATTCTGTTCCATTTAAATCCATCCCATGAGCACGCATTGATCTCCAACTGTTTTCAAGTTACTGTGCCCAGGTTTAAAGTATTGCTGACACCTAGTCCACACACAAGAAGCTGAGAACCACAAGCTCTATGCAAGACCTGGAAAACCCCTGTCTGAAGATTTTCACAACTCAGAATGAGACTTCCTCAAATGTCGCCGCAATCACACATACACCCACTCACTCCTGCAGCTTTTAATTTTGCAGATTTAGGCTGTAGTGCAATATGTCCTTCAACTTGAAGAGAGAATCATTTGTGAACATAACACAAGCAAAGGAAAGCCTCCTAAGCCAGGGTCTACAGCCAGAGCAAAATACAATAAGAGTTGCATAGCTGAGGTGCATAATCTTTACTCCTGAAAAACAGTTACTGATCTGCAGAAATCACCACCGTTCTCATTGATGCTGGTGGCAGGAACCAGTAGCACATTATTCTTCCAGAAGCTCTTTGATAGAACAGAATCAGGTACAACAGGAATGGAAAGAAGAATAAACTCTAATAAGGAGTTCTACCTAATAAAAGAGGTGGTTCTTATCCATCGGCATATTTTGGTTTGATTTTTTTTTCATTTATCTCACTATCCATTGGACAAAAGAATGGATATTGCTATTCAAATAGTCCAGAATATACTGGTAAATATTTCATTTAAACCTCATCCCAAGACTAAGACAATGCAAAATTTGTATTATGTATAACCTGCTGCCAAAACAATAGAATGTATTTGGACAGACAAGGAAAAACCAAGAAACAAGCATATACCAAAACAAATAAACACACCCAAAACTCCCAAAATACAAATTAATCCCAGGCAACCAAAATTAAATGAGTGTTTCCTAATTAATTTTAGGTTACAGTTTTAAAGACCTTTTAAATCATTAGTCTGTTTACCTTCTTTTTTAAAGACTCAGAACATGAACATAATAGTTCTTATGTTCAAAGAGAGAATAATTCAGATGGAAATGCTTTAAAAAGTTAGGGAGAGAACACAAATAATCGTTTTAAGTCTTCAAATGTCTGAAGGGAAAATATGACCTGTTTATCAGTCAATCTACCATAGTCTGAAAATGCTACTTCTCTCTCGTCCTGCAATCCAGAACAGTGTCACCCATTTCTTTCCTGGCATGTCACTTGTCACCTTCTGTTGGTATTCCTCTAGTTCTCTCTTCCATATGACTACCTGCTCCATTATGGCAGACCCCAGGTTTTGGTCAATGGTGTCTACAGAATATCCACCATTGAATTTGGCATTCATTCATCCATTCACTTGTTCATGCATTTATTAAGCCCAAATAGGTACAAAACTCCTACCAAAGGCCAGACACTGTCCTAAGAATTGGGCACTTTAGATACAAGAGAAAAGGAGAACCAAGGTGTCCCTCAGTATTCAATGATGGAAGGAGAGAAGAATCATGAAGAAGCAATCAAGTAACAACAGCTCACATTTATGGAGTGTCTCTCTTGCGCCAGGCATGGCTCTGCATTCCCTGAAACCCCCCAGAGCCCTCTGAGATAGGGGCCACTATTATTTCTACTTTATGAATAAGGCATCCAGATTACAGAGAAGTTATGCAACTTACTCAAAGTCACCTGCAGGAACCCGGACCCAGCAGGGCATTCCAAGCCACTGTGCATGCAGCTACCCTTATCATAGCCAAAAATAGGGGAAGGAGGAGCTCATGAGCAGTTTACATATGCTGGATAATAAATATCTGTTGGATGAATGAATGAATAGTATAAATGAATGAAATAACACAGCTGTGGGTTTATAAAATGTGGGGTGTGGATTCTGAACTTGTTTAAAGTCTTTTGAAGCCTGTGCAATGGCTCACTCCCCACTCTACACTCTACCTTCTATGTGACTCCACAAGTTGGGAAATTTTTGTTGAGTTATTTGTCTTTAGCCAATATAATGAAAATAATGGTTATAAATATTTTTCCAAATTATACCTGCTCCTCTCTGTTAAGAATTATCACTCTGAAGTATTCATAGTAAAAATGCAGAATTTACTTTTAGATCAACCTACTCTCCAATCAGCATCTATTTCTCTCTCTTCGTTCTCTCTTTTATCCATTCTATATTTTACCAAGAGCCAAAACACAGCGCAGTATGATAGGGTACTGTCAACAATTAAAGTCAAAATTTGATTTTTTATCATCAAAATTAAAGTCACAGAGTTTAAAGATATGATGCAGTAAGTCCCAGGATGGTTCATGTAAGATAAATGTATCTGATGAGAGGACGACAGCTTCAGAGGGCCAGCACCTGTTTCCCAGGCAGCCTGCGACAAAAACAAAGTCCTCCTTCAAAGAGCAGCAAGCTCCAGGCTGGGTAGACACCAGGCTAGGGAGTCCTCAGGCACAGCCTGGGACCGGGATACGAGGAGGAAGAAGCCCATATGGAGTGGCCTCGCCCCATGCTGGCAGATCAAGGGAACATGGAGACAGCTGTACCAGCCGAGAAATATGTTCCCAGACTAGTGGCACAGACAGATGCAGGTCCCCAGCATAGATGGGGGTTGGGAACAGTGAGGAGACCCCTCCTCTCTAAGAATAGCTCTCCCTGTGTGGGCATCGCAGTTCAATAAACAGCCACTAGCAATTGCACACACGCGCGCGCGCGCGCGCGCGCGCGCGCACACACACACACACACACGTGTTGTATACTTAAAGTTCGTTACTTTCTCAACTCCATAAAATGTTTATTACTTTCACTTTACAGATAAGAAATGAGAGGCTCAGAGACATTTATGAATTGTGCCAAATCACCCGAGAGTGTCATCGAAGTGACAGAGCCAGATTCTGACCTTCATCTGTTAGATTCCAAGCCCATATTCCAAACAGCTATGACATTAATCCTCATGGACGGTCACAGCAAGAAGGCATGGGAGCCATCCCATAAAGACACAGTGACTTGAGCACGTGGGCATCCACCCTGGGAAGGCTTCCACATCCAGCACATTCTAGAAAGCCTCACGGCCTTTGGGAATGACAGGCCTAGCCCACTTTGAGAAATCCAGAGCACATGGCCAACTCTTGCCCAAGTCCTGAGAGCACAAAGGCACTGCATAGAAGACAGGGCTGGGGCCCACCGTCACCTGAGTCTCTGGCTCTGTGCTAACGTCCATCGCTGCAAATACCACCACCAACGGTTCCCTTGGCAAGCAGCACCCTCAAGACAAACACCTCGATGATGAAAATGAAAGTGGAGGACATACTCCAAGGCCCAGGAGAGACTCCTCATGCAGGCCTGTCCTTTCAGTGCCTGGTAACCTGGACTGAAAGCCCAGAAGCATAGCTTACAAGATGGACAGGCAGAATATATGTGTTTTGATCACCAAAATTCTAACATTTTTAGAACATAAAGGAGTTCCTATTTTATTTTTACTTTTTGTAGGTATGGGTTTTTAAAAAATGTTAAATTACCCTGAAGGATGTGCTTTAGGGTGAATGGCAGTGGTGTACAAACCCACCGGCGGAAAGACCCAGCACAACCAGCTGTTACCGTGAGCTTCTGAATCTGAGAAAGGCAGGTAGAGAAAGGGAAGATCAATGAAGTTGGCCGACTGTTCTAGGCTAACAATGCAGCCACTGGACAGTCTGAACGGGAATACAGCATCACCTTCTCTCTTCTTTTTTTAATTTTAGACACTCCTCTCTCCAAAGACAAATAAGAAATTCTGTGGCTGCCATGCATGTCAACTACCTATGGTAGCCTATCTGTTTCCACCCTGTCTCTTCTAAAACTGTAATTCTCTCTATGGGCTCTAGACTTCCCTGCTGAAATATGCCTTCCAGGTGCATGCTTCTAACAGAATTAAAAATGTCTTTGTTTTAAGGCCGAATGTTTTCTCTGATAAGTGGAAGCTGATCCATAGTGGGGAGAGGCGGTTCTAAGGGCGTGAAGGAACTTTGGATTGTGCAGATGGCTTCAGTGGGGGTGGGAAGGAAGGTGGAATGAGACAGACAGTATTACCTTATACACATATATGATTACACTACGGGTGTGACTCAGCACCATGTACAGCCAGAGGAATGAGAAGTTATGCTCCATTTGTATACAATGTGTCAAAATGCATTCTACTGTCATGTATAATTAGAACAGATTTTTTAAAAAGTCTTTGTTTTGTTTTTGTTTGTTTGGCAACCAATCCGTAACTAATTGAAAAGTTTCACTAATATCCAGCCCTATGCTGGTCCCTGCAAAGACTTACCCTGGATGCAGGAAGGCATCCCTTGGGACAGAAGCTCTGATTTAATTTGGATCTCTCCACTTATCCGCTCTGTAACCTTGACTTAATTATTTAAACAGAGCTGCAGGTTTTTGGAGACCATGTATATCTAACTGAATGTTAAGGCAAGGATCCCCAGCGACAATATGCTAAACCCTCCACACACAGCACAGCTGTGGGAAAGGCTCAGCAAAAGTCAGTCTCCCTTCCCTTAGGCTCCATCACAGAATAGTCAAACAAGGTTGGAATCTGTCTTTCCACTTAATAGCTCTGTGATCTTGGGCATTTCTCTCTGAACCTCGATTTTCCAATCTTGAAAATGGGGAGAAAAATGTGTATTTGCCTCCCAAGATAATTTTAGGAGTTAAATGATATAAGCCACATAAAGTACAGGGTACAATATCTGACTCAACAAATAAAGTTATTATTATTATATTATATTATATTATTACTACTACTACTACTAATTGGAGAAGAAAGACATGAAATTCGAGAACCACCAAGGGTCCATTCAATCAGTGTAACTGCCTGTTACAGACCACAAGATGGAGGTGAAGGGTGGGAGAGAGGCTGGGGCTAGGGGAACTGCAGTAAGATCAGGAGCTGCAAATCTGAGGATGACTGACAGGGACCAGAGGAGGGGAGGGTTGTGACTGTTTCCTTTTCTGTTCTGTTCTACCTGGTAAATGCAGGAGAAAGGCATCTTAAAGGTAAAATGGAGCCACTTAACCTGGAACAATGGGGACACTTAAGAAAAGGCCCTTGAGGAAGGCAAAAGGAAGCCCCAGTAGGAGAAGCAGGGTGGTGTCACATTCCAGAGGCACCAGAGCTCCTGGCAGCTGAGCCTGGGTGGGCAGGCAGGAGAGAGCCAGGGGAGGGGCCTGGGCAGGAAGGGTGCAGGATCACAGTTGTGACTTGGGAAGGTGGGAAGTGACAGGCCACATGATCCAGGGCTACAGGACACAACCTGGGAAGCTAGCCAGAGTGTTCCACTGTCCCCAGCAAAGGGCAGATCACTTTGACAAGGCACCTGGTGGAAAAGGAGGTTCATCTTTCAGAATCAGCAACTGGGGTTCAAACCCTGGCTACTCCACTCCTCCACGGGGATCCTGAGCAAGCTACTTAGCACCTGTGAACTTCAGTCCACACACAGCAGTGAGGAAATTTAAGGCTGGGGAGGAGAACGTGAGATCATATCTGCAGTGTCTGGCATTCAGTAGGTACTAAATGAATGCCTTGGACTTGATTGGCTAACATCATTCTAGTGTTCCTGGGAAACTTGGCTCAGCATCACTGTTTTCTAACAATAAAATAAAATGCCACTTATTATATTGAAATTGAAATATTTGTGAGTTAAAAGCATTAATAACCTACTTCAAATAAAAGAAAATGAGATCAAAGCACCTGTCCACTAAAATAGAAACATCAGTCTTCTAAAAGTGGGTATTGATTCAGTTGTAAGGCTCCAGTTTTCCTGTATTTTAAAAACAGCTTGCCACACACTGGAGAAATGAGAATTTTTTTTAAAATGGTGCTGGGAAAAACTGGTTATCCATAAATAGAAAGAATAAAACTAGATTTCTGTCACCCTGCACAAAAGTCAACTCAAAATGGATCAAGGACCTAGGAATTGAACCAGAAACTTGGCAAATGCTACAAGAAAAATGTAGAATCAGCTCTCCATCACATAGGCACAGGCAACAACTTCCTTAAAGAACTCCTAAAGCTCAGAAAATAAGATCAAGAATTAACAAATCAGATGGCATCAAATTAAAAAGTTCCTATACAGCAAAGGAAATAAGAGTGTAAAGAGATAACCTAGATAACCCAGCTACTCTTCTGGGTTAATATCCAGAACATATAAAGAACTCAAAAATATTACCACCAAAAACCCAAATGGCTCAGTCAATAAATGAGCAAATGAACTAAACAGACACTTCTCAGAAGAAGAAATTCAAATGGCATAAAAATATATGAAAAATGTTTAACATTTTTCGCAATCAGGGAAACGCAAATCAGAAACTACGCCGCAATTTCATCTCACTCCACTTAGAATAGCAGCTATCAAGAATACAAATAATAAATGCTGGAGAGGATGTGGAGAAAAACAAACATTTTTACACTGTTGGTGGGACTGTAAATTAGTACAACCACCATGGAAATCAGTGTGGAAGTTCCTCAAAAGACTAGGAATGGAACAACATGACCCAGCTAGGCCATTCCTCGATATTTATCCAAAATAATTAAAATCAGCATACTATCGTGATGCAGGCATGACCGTGTTACAGCAGGGGCAATTCATAAGAGCCAGATTATGAAACCAGCCTAGGTATCTGTCAACGGACGAATGGGTAAAGATAATGTGGGCTATATACACAATGGAGTTTTATTCCCACATAAAGAATGAAATTATGCCATTTGTAGAAAAATGAATGGAACTTGAAAGCATTAAGTGAAGCAAAACAAGCCAAACTCAGAAAATCAAGGGTCCTATGTTTTCTCACCTATGTGGAAGCTAGAGAAAAGAAAGGAAAATAAAAGGTGGGAGAGGGGTGTCTCATGAAAATAAAAAGGAGAAAAAGGAGGGGAGGAGGAAGGGAGGTGCAATGAAATGAAACTGACCAAATTATATTGTTACATTGTTTGCATAAACAAATATCAAACAATGAATTCTGCTATTTCATATAATTATCAAGCGCTAATTTAAAAAAAAAAAGAAAAGAAAAAGAAAACAGAAAAAACCCTAGCTTGTCCATTGGGAATCAGCAACAGGCACACAGCTTAAAAAGGTATTAGAAATGTTCTACTTTTTAAGCTGGATAGTGCATATATAGGTGTATTTTAGTGTATTTTATCAAGTTATGATTTCCATACAATAAAATGCACCCATTTCAAGCATGGCATTCTGATAAATGTATGTACCTGTGTACCCATCATGGCAAGGAACACTACCATCATCCCCACACCCTTTTTCCAGGTGACTGACTCCCCACCTCTAGTCCCAACTGTTTTCTGTCACCATGTCTACATGATTGTCATTATTTAAATCATGTCTACATGGTGTATAGACTCCTTTCTATGTATTTGATATTTTATAATTTTTAAAGTATTGCTATATTTAGCCAGCTAAAATTCACAACTGCCAAAGACCTTAAGGAGAGGGTTTCTTGGCATGAAATCAGCAAAGTCCAGTAATTCTTTCAAATGACACAATTCTGGGCAACTGACAAAAGATGACCAGCCTATGCTAGTCTAATTGTGAACTTGATCTGACAAGACTGGCTGAGGGACACAGGCAAGCCACTTCACCTGTCTCCATTTCTATTTATTTTCAAAAGATGGTATCTAGCCATGCACCATGACACATGCCTGTAATCCCAGTGACTCAGGTGGCTGAGGCAGGAGAATCATGAATTGGAGACCAGTTCGGGCAACATAGTGACACCCTACCTTAAAATAAAAAATAAAAATAAAAAGAGCTAGGGATATAGCTCAGTAGTAGAGCACCCCTGGTTCAATCCCCAGTATCAATTAAAGAAAAAAAAATGTATCTACCATCTGCCATGCCCTGTATGTGTGGGAAGACCATACAGTATATCCAACTGGGATGTGTTAAAAGGGGGTGCTAATATTAATTAGGCCATGGCAAGGGTACAAACCAAGACTGCTTATGACAACCTGGACTGAGGATCAACCTATTAGGAGCATCGTCTAAGAGCACCTCTATCAATGTCCAAAATCACCTCATGTTCTCTCAGAACACATAAGAGTGTTGCATGGATTTAGCAAAGTGACATGACCGAAAGCAGGAGTCATTTATCCAAGGGTGATAGAGCTCGTCCAATCCCATCTACCTTGTGGTGTTCGGAGGTTGTACATAGGCTGCTCAAGGAAAGAAGGGGTCTGACACTCAGGGGCACCAGAGAAAACACACACTGAAACCATGAAAGCACTCTAGACGGACTGAGGCTGCCTGCCTGTGAAAGCTCTTAGCTGGGTTCCACTGTCTCTGTCACTCAGCCTTGGAGGCCAACATCAAGGCCTCTATTAGGGCATATTACCTCCACACTCCCACTGTGCAAATGTCATATTGAGACACCAGCCTTCATTAACATACCGATTCCAAGGAAGGAGCCTGGGTGATTGTGGGGGGAGTACAAAAGCAGGTCTTCACAGCTGCCCACTTGGTTTTATAAAATAGATCAGATTTAGGAAATGCACACACATAAAGTTACCGCATAGTACCCTTTAAATTATTGCACAGACACAAGAACATATTAACTGTAAGTATCGGAACAAAGTGTAAAACTACTAGAATGATGGATACAACTAAAACCATTTGGATTTATCCAGGCTGTCTAAAGAAAAAATAAAAAAACAGAAAACCCAAAACCACACGTAACTGCCTTAAATTGCATGCAGAGATATTATCCACACCTCTGAGGGAAATGCACAAAGACAGATCTATTTACTTTCAATTGCACAAGCAGATTCCTTTAAATTAGATTCAAATTGCATACTAGAAAAAAAATTTTGGCTTTTAGCCATCATTTCTGCATAATCTTCTGCTGCCCTGCTATTCATTTATAAGATTTTAAAAGAATATTAATTAGTGTATTGAAAAAAATACATTTTTAGAAATAAAATCAATGTTGCATTCCATTTGTGTAATGATGAACTGAAATGCATTCTGCTGTCATGTACAACTAAGTCGAACAAATAAAAAATTCAAAAAAAAATCAATGATTCTTAATACATAAAACTGCTTTTAGAAAATAATCATTGGTATTACAAAAAGAATGTTCAAGAAAGAAACCTTACTGGTCTTTTACCCAACAGCTGTTAATTTCTCATTGGAGAGAATGAAATTTAGTAAAATGTTAATGGACCATTAGGTTATATATTATAAAGTCCAAAAGTAAAGTTTGCACCAAACTAAAACCTAAGTACATATCTACATTTTTTAATAAACATCTTGAAGAATTTTTAAAACTAACAACAGTTAGTTACTTTAAAACACATTTCTTAGATATGAACAATAATAAATGCTGGAGAGTGTATGGAGAAAGAAACACACTGTTGATGGGATTCTAACCACCACTATGAAAAACAGCATGTAGGTTCCTCAAAAGACTAGGCAAGGAACCACCATAGAACCCAGCTATCCCACTGCTGGTCTATTTTTTCTAAAGAAGTAAGTCATCATACTACAGCAATACATGCATACCCATGTTTATAACTGCACAACGCACAACAGCCAAAATATGGAAACAGCCTAGGAGTCCATCACTGGATGAATGGAAAAGGAAAATATGATACATATACACACAATGAAGTTTTATTCTGCCATAAAGAAAAATGAGATTATGTCATTTGCAGGAAAATGGACGGAACTTGAGAACATTATGTGAAGGAAAGAACCGCATGTTTTCTCTCATGTGGAAGCTAGAAAGGAAAAAGGGAAAGAAAGATGGTGGGGATCTTAGGAAAGTAGAAGGAAGATCAGCAGAATAAATGAAAGGAACCAGGAGGAAGGAAGAGGGGAAAGAAAGGGAACACTCCAGGGAATTATAGTGTTATATTATGTGCTTGTATGAGTATGTAACAACAAATCCCACCATTATGTACAACTATGATGCACCAATTATAAAATACGGGAAAAAAATAAAACACAATTCTCAGAAATGGAGCCAATAGCTGGCAATTTACAAACAGGTGAAGTTCATGGCTGGAATTTCCAAGACGGACACCTGGGTCTTCTGTGGTCACCTTCAGTTTAGTGTGGAAAATCACATGGGTCAGGAATCTGGGTCTTATTCAGGGATGAACCCCAAAATCTCTGTGCTATCCTGAGAACCAATTGTCAAAATGCTCTAGGCTTGATTCTTAAAATCTTCTCTATTCTGTTCCTCTGGCTCTAAATATTTAGTATCCAATAAAACAGAGGGGACTCTGGCTCTTCTTGAGAGTTTGGGTTCCAATTCTAGCCCCATCTTTACTGGTCCCACATATGCAGTCAGATTGCCCAGCTGTTACATTCCCTTCTGAGTGACACCACCACTGCTGACTTCTCAAGGGTAATTTGGGGACTAAACAAGAAATCACTCTGAGAGACCCTAAACCTAGCGGTGATGCTGCTCAACAAATGATGGCCCTTTCCTTTTCCTTATAGCATCTTCAGGATGATGCTGAAGGATCAGGATCATAAGGTTTTTAATGAAATAACTTCTGATTAAATCTCGAAATAAAGGTCAGTTACCAGTAACACAATGAGAAAGACACAGATTTGGATCTTTGTTTTTACTCCTGAATCTCCACCTTCTCAAAGGCATGTCCTCACTTCTTACTGAAACATTGGATGCACATCCTCAGAGAGGTCTCCAGGAACATAAAGATTCCCAAACTGGTTTTTGCCAAGAGCATGAAAAAAATGATCAGTGTCTTTACTTCCAATCTGGAGGAGCATTTGGTTAATTGCAGGACTCTTCCAGAAGGTGCAGAGATGCACCCCAAGTGCTCCTCTTGAGAGCCCGCTCCGTCCTCCTTCCCAGCCCTCCAAGCCTGAGGACAAAATGAAAGTCACCAGCACCTTGCACCTAAATACCTAAAGTGGCCCAGGAATGCGACTCCCCATCCTCCACTGTGAGAATCTTGAGCTCATCCTTCTGTATTAGATTTGTTCCCCTCGGGATTTCTCTGTCCTGGTGAAAATCAAACCAGACCAAAGAACACTGTTAAACTGAAGGGAAAAGAGCAAAAGCTCAGGAGAAGATCCTGGCTCAACCAGACCAGAAGCGAAACGCATAACGCAAGGGAAGCTCTTCCCCATCCAGTGTCTTCTGCCTTCCCTACAATCCTCCCAAGATTGTCAAAAGAATAGAAACGAGGCCCACACACAAATTGAGCACACCCCCTTCAAGCTTTTTGAATATTGAGATTATTTGATTAATGTCATAATATTTCCAGGAAGTTAACCTTCCTGTGCCTTATAAGATTGAATATCTTTTCTAAAAATATGCAGTCTCAGAATAGTGGGAAAACATCAGTGCCAGGCAATGACCTGAGCAGTTGACACATAATCCTTTCATTTCCTTCACCCAATAATCCTATGATTACTACCCCCATTTATGATGGGGAAACCAAGGCCCAGTGAAGGGATCATGAAGCCATGATCTGGAAGAGCCAGGACAAAGCCCCAACCACAATCTATGCTCTTAGCCGCCATGCTAATGACATGCTAACAACTGCCTACTTTTTATTTGATTGAAGAAAACCATACCACCTAGCCCTGTGGACATCAACAACAAAACGAGGCTTTAGTAGGTCACTCACTGGGGACCAGGCCTGCTCAGGGTACTGCATTTTACTTTGTATATCAACATAAGTTGATTTACCCAAGGGGTAAAGAGCATTTTTGCTTTTAACAAATTATAAACCTGGGCTTCAGAGAGATGCAATAACTTCCCTCCGATTGTAAAATTAATAATTGGGAGATAATATGAGAAATAAAAAATTAATTCAGGAAATGTCTAAATCCTGGCTGTCCCCCTCAGGTGGGTGGCTCTCGGTCCTGCTCCATCCTGCATAGTGGTCTCTCTTGACTCCAGAGCTGACTTCTGCGGATTCCCGGCTTATGCCAAACCTGGCTCCCAACACCAATGTGGAGGGACACCCAGTTGCTGGACCCACGGATCAAGCAGCCTGGGAAAGGGGTCAGGCAACTCTGGCTCTTGGTAGAAACAACCAGAAGGGAGAGAATTACCCTCCAGGGACAGGAGCCCACTTCTCCAGATTCAGGGTATCACGTCAGAACTGAGGCAGCATTTTTCTAAAGAAACAATAAGAAAGTAACCACTAACCCAAAGGCCCATGTCTGCTAGGGTTAAATAGCCTTCCTGGGTGGATAAGAGAACCCAATCCCTGCTACTACAATGTTTCCACAGGAAAATGTCTTCCCACTTTTAAAACACAAGGTCACTCTGAAAAACCTTCCCTGGCCTCTGGTTTGTGAGTCAGGGGCTGCCTAACATGGCTGTTAATGCTTGGAACCCTATGTATACTATGCTTTTTTCCTTTGCATACATACCTTTGAAAAAGTTTAATTTATGGATTAAGCACAATAAGAAAGTAACAATAGGGCTGGGGTTGTAGCTCTGTGCTAGAGCATTTGCCTTGCATATATGAGGCACTGGGTTTGATCCTCAGCACCACATAAAAATAAATAAATAAATAAACAAACAAATAAAAAGGTATGTGTCCATCTAAACTAAAAAAAAGAAATTAACGATAACTAACATAAAATAGGAAAATTATGACAACATACTGTAATAAAAGTTATGTGAATGTGGTTGTCTCTCTAGTCTCTCTAAAAATATCTGGGTACAGTAGTCACTTTTCTTGTGATGAAGTGAGATGATACAATGTCTATGCCATGAGATGAAGTGAAATGAACGACAGGCATTGCGATGTTGCACTGGGCTACCACATAGGGGTTACTTGAACCAAGAGCTGGCATACTGCATTAGGCCATTTGAAAACCAAGATGGCCACTAAGTGACTAATGGGTAGGTAGCATATAGATCATGAATACTCTGCACAAAGAGATGATTCAGTTCCAGTGGGATGGAGCAGAACAGCACTAGAGTTCATCACACTACTGAGAACAGCACACAATATGAAACTTACGAATGGTTTATTTCTGGAATTTTCCATTTAATATTCTGGGACTTCGGATGACTGCAGGTAACTGAAACCATGAATACATAAAACCATGAATAAGGAAAGACTGCTGAACCAAAAGAAGAAGGCCACGAAGAAAATAATACAAAGATGCCTTAAGGCTAGGCATGATTCAATGCTAAGATGTCAAAGGAGAGGCTGGCAGGGAGGCTGTCTGAGCAGGCCTGGGGAGGCTGAAGTGAGAAGGAGGTAAGCAGAATCTCACAGGGCAGTGAGGAGTGAGGACAGGAAGTGAATGAGCTAGAAAAGCAAAATTAAGGCAGTCTAGAGGAGGGCAAGTCAGAAAGTCTGTTGGTGGTACTATCTTTGAATTACCACTGCTGCCTACGGAGACAAAGTGAGTTAAATCAGAGCTAAGCTAACTGGACCAGGTGGACATACTGATGCTGTTCCTCACCCTACATGGCATAAACATCAAAAACAGGGAAGAATATTAGAGGAACACATTGTGTGGCAAAACTGTGTATAAGCACTACAGGGGTCAGCTGTCAAAAGCAAGGCCAGGTGGGAAGCCAGAGGATTAGGAAAAAAAGATGAGAGCCTTTCTCTGCACATTTGTCAAGAACAGTGAGGAGGAAATTTAGAAATCACTAAGCTGGGGGGAGCTCTGGCCCTGTTTCCTCTCACACCCTCCTCAGGTCCCCACCAGCAGATGGACAGAAGGAAACAGCAGGAGGAAGAAAAACAAACATCAGGAAGACCCCACAATCAGATTACATATCCTCCATGACTTAAAAATATTCTATAAGAATTTCAGGTAGGGTAAGTTGAGCTGCCTTTGCATCAAATTGCTATGAACATAGGAACAATAATCTCTTATTAAGAAAAAAAAAAAGTACTATTATGAAAATCAAACATTGTTACTCTCCGATTTTGTTTTTTCCTCCCAAGTATATCCTCTTTTATGGCCAGTGATGGAGGATATAGTTGGGGAAAACTATGAACATATACAAAAATCTAACTAAAAAGGCATTTTCCTTCTCTTGCATTGCTAGAATAAGCAAAAGAAGCCAAATTCTCACAGTTGGTCAACTTTCTGTTCATGTAAACAAAATCACTTTATTTTTGAATTATTTTATGGGAACAGATGGTTCCCAAATGTAGTATTTCTTACTACAGAATATGGAAGCAATATCACTGAACTCTCAAATTCAGATGAAGAATAACACATGCATGCCGGGCATAGTGGCTCATGCCCATAATCCCAGCAGTTTGGGAGGTGGAGGCAGGAAGATCACAAGTTCAAGGCCAGCCTCAACAACTTCACAAGACCCTATGTCAGAATTTAAAAATAAATAAATAAAGCTGGGGATGTAAGCTCAGTGGTGAAGTACTCCTGGGTTCAATCACCAGTACAAAACAAAAACAAAAACGCAGCCGTACTGATGCTTGACTCTATATTGGTAGGCCTACTTTTTCCCAAATTAAGTCATATTTGGAATTCTGACTTTTTTCCCCTCTTTCCTTTCTTGCTGGTTTGTTTTGTTGGTTTTGGTTGGTTGGTTGGTTGGTTTTTGCTTTGTGAAACAATTCATATCACATACACACACACACACACACAAAAAAAAAAAAAAAAAAAAAAACACCTGTCATAGAAAAATTCTGATATAAAAAATCTTGCAGCAAAAGGACAATAACAACAACAGAAGCCAGGCTTCCTATGAGTTATACATAAATAAAAGCATCAGCCAAAGTTGAGTCTGGTATCTTACATCCAGAAAACTTTTATGACAGATTATAATTTTATAACTAGATAATCACTGCAAAATAATCAAGGCAAAAACAATCTCCACCAACATAACATGCTCTACCCATTGCTTATGTTACAGGCTAATTTATTGAAAAGCAAGAGCATATTAATCATACTTCTAGAATAATACCATACAATTAAAGGCCAGGAGACCTCTGGGAATTTTTGGTTTGTGCCAGTTTGTAAAAGAACAGCCTAAGGTTTGACTCTCATCCTTAAATTCCTTTTATTGAATAGTTTGTTAGTCACTTGACATCTTATTTCTCAGTGGGTGTACATACGCCAAAATTTGGTGCACCTTACCATTGAAGAATTTTTATTTTCAATTATTGACTAAATCTCCTTAATCCTGGCAATTGAAACAATTACTGGAAGAGTTCACAAACTGGTGGACTCATCCCAAGCCAGCTTTGCCTGATATCTCTCTGAGGCTGAAGTTCAATCCTCAAAAAAAGATGAACAAAATCTGGAAAGGAGCCTCACAAACAGGTTTTCATGAAGCTTTGACCAAAGCTGAAGTGTCATGGCTTAATTGAACCCACAGCCACCTCAGGTAGAGCATTTCTGCATTTAATTTACTCAAGTAAGTCTCTGAAAGCACAGACAAGGCAGCACAGGGCCAGCACAGGGTATGGACGGAGGTGACTAAGGGGAAATACAAAGAGTAAGTAAACACTGCCTGGCTTAAATTTTTTTTTAAATTTTCTTATTGTAGATGTACACTATAACTTTATTTATTCATTTTTATGTGGTGCTGATAGAACCCAGTGCCTCACACTTGCTAGGCAAGCGCTCTACCACTGAGCCACAACCCCAGCTCCATGTTTTTTTTTAAAAAAAAGACTTTACATTTATAAAAACAAAGGTGGGGGACAGGAAAGTACACACTAAGAAGGAACACATTCTGTTCAAACAAGCAATGAAGAAGTTGAATGACAGGTCAGAAAAAGACTATGCACCCACCAGGACAGCAAGAGCAAAGGAAACAGATTTTTGAATTGACCAACAATGGAAATGAGTTTCCAAAGGCATCTACCCTTAAATGTTGATACCAAACACTTACTAAGCCACAGCACGGAAAATTTCAATTTGCTTCAGCAACTCAAGAAAAATTGTCAGTAACTGAAATAAAAACTGTTAAATGGAAGGGTGCACCAAATTTGGGCCAAATTTATGCCTCTACCAAAAATCAAATGATTGTTGACTGACAAAGCTATCCAGCAGAATCATTTCAACAATGAAGGGCAAAACCTTAGGCTGTTCTTTTATAAACTGACACACCCACAAAAAAAAAAAAAAAAAAAAAATCCCCAGAAGTTTCCTGGCTTATAATCATATGTATGGTACTATTCTAGAAGCACAATGATAAGTAAGCTCTTGCCTTTTCAATAAAGTAGCCTGCAACACAGGCAATGAGAGGAGCATGTTGTTATATTGGCATAGACTGTTTTTGCCATTTCACAAACACATGGAAGCACATCTGGACATGATTCAGAACCTCTATCCACATTGAATCTTAGTGGTTCTAAAAGCTTTTAAATTATAAGTCCTCTATATCTTAACAAGAGAGAAATTAATCAACAAAATAAAAAATTATAATCAGAAGGGGAAAGGATATAACTAATTGTTTATGAATGGATGGATATTTAAAATAATTGTAATAAAAAATAAATAAAATACAGGTAATGAATAAATACATTTTTAAAATTAGTGACTGCCACAAAAATTGATGATTACTAATAACTAATATATTTAATTAGATAATTACAATAACTAATACATTTAATTCAACAGAACAAAAATAATTCAAGAAATGTACCTTTAAAAGAACATAGAAAATACATGTGATTTCAAAAGTTTCAGTATGTTTAATAGTGAAAAATCTTTGTGACCAAAATTATGGAACAGAGCATGTTGTTAAAATAGATTTCTTTATCAAGTCCTTTGTGAATTCCAATGACAGAAAAGTACTAATATCCAAGGACCTGGTAGCTAGAGGATGAGAGCAGGGTAGAGGACATCCGCCTTCAGCAGATAAGTCACCCACAAATCTCAGAAGAAACGTCTTTGAATCAGACAGTCATCTGAGAGAGCCAGCTCAGGCACTAGGGTGTCAATCCCACAGGCTGACAAATCCCAGGCCTCAGCCATTTCCAGATTCCTCAAAGGGTCATAGGAGCCCTGCACTGTTACCCCATTACACAGTGGCAGTGGGTTGAGAGGATATGACCAGAGGGCAGGCTTAAATAAACCTCTCTTATTCAGAATCTTAGAATTTTAATGACAGGCATTCACTCCACATCTTGGAACCATTTTTCCAATAACAGAATGTCCATGGGAATTTCTAACCAAATCCATTCCATCCAAATCCTACTCTCCTATGGAAGTCTTTTCTAATCAACTTCACACAAAGAACCTTTCCCCTGCATTCTGTACACAATGCTTAACAAATGCTATTTGGAGATTTATCACCTTGAGCTCCTTCTTGGCAGCTCCTGCAGCTTCCTGGAACTATTAGCTTCTCATATATTACTGTCTCATCCTTTGCATCTACAGAAATCCATACCTGAACATAAAAAATACACATTCAGGGCTGGGGGGGAGAGCTCAGTGGTAGAGCACTTGCATAGCATGCATGAGGCTCTGGATTTGGTCCCTGGCACCACATACTCATAAAAGAAAACATTCACTCAAGTATTTCTATGCCACATTTTTATATTTCTCCTTGGACAAACTCTTCATTTCCCATATAGTCTTTCCTGCTTGCTCACAGTCACCTCACAAATACTGACAATAGCCAGTGTGAGGGTACATGCGTGTAATATAGCGAGTCCAGAGGCTGTGGCATGAAAATTGCAAGTTCAAAGCCTAGGCTGGGAAACCCTGTCTTAAAAACAGACAAACAAATAAATAAATAGGGCTGGGGATGTGGCTCAGTAGGAGCACCCTTGCATTCAGTATTGGGGGGAAAATACTGCTGATACGCCTCATCCTTAACAAGACCAGCTTTCAATGAATGTTCCACACTCCAAGCTTAAGTTTGTTCCTCTGCTTTAGAACTTCAGGCAATCAGTTTCAGATTTCTATTCTTATTCCTCTTTCAGTCCACTTTACTTCAGTCATACAAACACCCTTTGGAATTTCTCCATCCAAAATGACACTACTTAATAAATCAGCATAGGGAAAAAAAAAACGCTTTACTGATGGGCATCCTGTACTTTTTCTTTTTTGGTACTAGGGATTGAACTCAGGGGCACTCAACCACTGAGCCACATCCCCAGCCCTATTTTGTATTTTATTTAGAGACCACTCACTTTTTTTTAATAAATATTTTTTAGTTTTAGGGGTACACAACATCTTTATTTTTACGTGGGGCTGAGAATCAAACCCAGTGCATCACACATGCTAGGGGAGTGCGCTACCACTTGAGCCATATCCCCAGCCCCGCACCTCACTTTTGCTGAGGCTGGTTTTGAACTCTCAATCCTCCTGCCTCAGACTCCCAAGTTGTTGGGATTATAGGTGTGCACCACCGTGCAGGGCACATCTTATACTTTTTTATCAGGCACAATTTTATACTTTAGTTTCTATCCATCGCAGTCATCATCATGCCCTTGTTACAGGCTACTGCAAGTCAATATAAACAGCCTATGTGTCTATGAAGCAAGTTTTACTTCTATCCTTAACTCTTCCTACTCATCCTGAAAAATGAATTTCTTAATTTATCTCTTCATCCCTCCCTCCAACTAGAGTAAAAGCTTCACAGGAAGAAGAACAAGGTTTCTCTTTTGGACACTACTGAATCCCCTGTATCCACTTGTAGAGCTCAATAACTATTTACAGAAGAGATGGTGATTAAATGAATCTCCAGAACACCTCCCACATTCTGTCCCTCTCCAATCTTTCCCTCTGCTTAACCAGAGATTGTCAAAAACAAACTCAGGGTCATGAGGCTGTCAGGATTCAAATCACTAGTTGGCCTCTAAGTAGGGATTTAGTCTTGAGCCTGTGACCTGACTTCTCTCCATCCCAGTCTCCCCACCTGTAAAGGAAAATATGACTATGCCAAGTGAGGACTGTGATAACGTAGATAAAGTTCTCAGCACATAAAAGTGCACACAGTAAGTGCTAATTGTGGCTCTTAGGTTTTGTCCATCTGGGTCAGTGCCATCTGTACCACTGCATCTTTCTCCTTCTCATCTGCTACAAGACTAGCATCTCACAACAAAACTTACTTTGAAACAGAAGTAAACTAATGAGTCCAAAGTGAGAGCGTGAGAGTTTTTTCCTGTGAATAAAGTATATGCACTTGAGTGACAGAGCTTACACTTCTACTGAGCAGTTCCGGCCTCTATGTTTCTGTGTTTACACCTTGGTTTTCAACTCTGCTCAGATATGCTACATTGCCCAAGAGTACAGTTTTGCATAGGTGGCTGCCAGAAGAGTTACTTTTCACAAGACAACTTAACCAGGAGAAAAAGCTTGCTGTCACTCTCTCTCTGGCAAAATTCATGAAAATGTCTTTAAGAATCTTCATGTGATATTTTGATTTAAGAGATATTCTATAAGAGAAACAACTATCTTTGTTGCATATATTACTATTCAAACTTTCAACTCCACTAGAACTCTTCATTTGTAGGAAAGGTCAACATCATGCACGATGAAAATCCCTTTAACCCCTTACTTTATTTTGCTTTTTGCTCATCTAAATAAGGAACAGTGCTCACCTAAATATTTATTTAGAATAAAGAGAAGAATACATGTGGTTTACACCCAGCTTTTTACCTGAGTCAAAGATGTTTTGCAGAAGCAAATCTTTAATACCTTTTGGGTATTCAAATGTCATGGAAAAATCACTGACTATTTTTTTCTCTTTATTAAGTGCCTACAAACTCAGGTGACATCTCTTTGCCCCTCTGTCCCAAATAACATTGTATTGTTGGATGAGGAATTAACATAAAGATTCTGAATTTTAACTAGTTCAAATTTTCTAAAAACTAAATATGTGCAAGTAAGATTCAAAATAAAAACCTGCAAAACCCACAGCCTAAGCCGGCCAAGCAAGCAGAGAACAGGAAGGAACATTTTTAAGCACCAACCTCACATGGCAAGGTCATAAGTGAAAGATGTGGTTCCCATTTAAAGCACTGGTTTTCTCAAAGAAATGCCAACACAACAAACACATCAGGTTCACCTAATTTGGTAATGAGCATCAGCATTACTGAAGAAGAGGAAGGACCATGAGCCTTCCTGCAGAACTGGACAAACACATAGTATTATTGGTCCTGCTGGTCTCTGTTTTCTGCAGTCCTACACAACTATTCTATAATTCATGGTACACTCTATGGAGGTAGAACTTAATAGACTTTTTTGAAGTTAATGATTCAGGTAATTCTTGGACAACTTCTACTTGAGAAGATGAAACTAAAAGGTCCTATCAAAAGACAGCCCCCAGCTGCTAACAGCTCAACTCTGGAAATTCCCTGTCTTGCCCATTCCAGACTGTCCCTAAATCCAAATAACCAAGTTTAATGACCCTGGAGAGCATTTCTAGCCCCCAGTGAACTCAGAACTCCATCTAAATACTAGTTAAGGATGCCGATAAATGTTTATTGAATTAAAGGGGGAAAAGAGCACTGGAAACCTAGCATCCAAAAGCCACTGCCTGCTCCATTGCCCCACCCCCTTCTTCCTCTGTAAGAGAAAACTGGAAGATCTTGACCTAGGGGTCAAGTCATACAGGATCCAGGGGGCCTGACACTCAGCCAAGAGGTCTGGGCAGTAGCTCCAAAATGGGGCACCCACTGCCCTGAAAATGCTGGACACTTGCCAGGATACAAACCGTCCCCCAGAGAGCGGAACCGGATGGTCGGAAACCAAGTCAGTTCTGTACAGATCCCAAGGCCCCAATCCCATTCCACCACCCTGCTTCCTGTTTATGGATCCCGCTCCTACAACTCCAACAACCAAAGAGAAGGCAGACGGCTCAGAAATATGTCAACACATGACATAACTTGAAAAAGCTGGCTGCTTATTGGCGCGAGTTACAACTTGCCGGGTTCACACCAGAGAACCGGCTCGCTTTAATTACTTTTCTTTTACCATATCATGCTTCCCATCCAGAGCCCCCGCAAAAGGTCGCGTTACTGAAAACCAGGTAGTCCGGGTGATGGGAACCCTAAAGTGTGGGCGGAGGGCGACAAGCAAGGAAGGAGAGAATGGATTGCTTCCGAAACGACAGCCGACTAGGATTCACCGCGATCGCGGTGGCTACTTCCTCGCACAGGCACAGGAAGAGGAAGGCTCGGCACCCCCTCGCAGGCGGCACCGAGTTGCCCGAACGCTCAGGGATGTCGCCGAGGGGGTCTCGCCGCGGCGCGTGGATGCCCTCGGGTCGGACGAGGGCGTGCCACCTTTGTCTGGCTTTCCCCACCAGGATGGGCGACGCCTCGCTGCAAAGAGGGTTTGACCCGGTTGAGGGCAAACGCGTCTGCCCTCGCTGGGGTTCCTGGCCATGCTCATGGCCCAGGAAGCCGGATCAGTCGCTCAAATCCTTCCACTTCCACTCCGCGCTCAGTGCGCACCCGCAAGTCCCAGTCCCACGGCCACTTCCCCGGCGCGACAGACACTGGGTGGAGAGCCCAGGACCGGCGCACTCGGGCTCAGCAGCCAAGCACAACCCGGCCCTCCTGGCAACGTACTGTGGGGTGAGGCGGGCCACCATACCCTCTGCAGAACCCGCGCCCACGCGCCTGCTCCAGAGAACCCGCGCAGAATGGACCCCTAGCGCGATCAGATCTCACATTGGCCACCGCGTCGGGAAGACACGACAGCCGGCCCCCCACACCCACTGCCTGCCCCTCGGCCTTCTCTCACCTGCCTGCACGGTGTCCGAGAGGTCATGCCCGGGGACCGCGGTCCTGGGAAATTCCTTCAATTTCCTGGCGCTCAGGTTCAAGCCCCCAGAGTTGGCCGCCTCCTCCAGCGCGCGCTCCAGACCCCGGTTCAAGGGCAGGTTGAAACCCCCGCTGCCGCCGCCGCCGCCACCGGTCCCGCCGCTGACTCCGGTTCCTCCGTGGTGCTGGTGGTGGTGGTGGGAATGATGATGTGGATGCAGAGTAGCAACGGAGACGGCAGGGACGAAAGGTTGGGGTTCGTTTCCCGGCGTCGCCATCTTCTCCCGGGCCCCCCACCCCTCCCCGCCGCTCCTGCGGGGGGGTCACAGCTTTCCGCGGCGGGAAGACGGCAGCTGGGGCTGAGTCCCTGCTGTACTCCCCCGAAAGACGCTGGGACTGCGGGAGAAGGCTGAGCCCAAGCGCGCAGAATAGGGCGCGGACCGGGAGGCGGCAGTGGCAGCTCGGTCTTGAAGGTTTCCTGTCCCCGGGAAGCTAAGGACTGCGGCGGCGGCGGCGGCAGCGCGCATGTGTCTCCTCCGCCTGCTCCCTCCTCTTGCCGGCTTTCCCCTCCTCCGCCGCCTGCTCTCTCCTCCTCCTTCCCCCACGCCGTCTGTCCTGCCCGAGCCTACCCCCACGCGGAGCCGGGCAACCCGCCCCGAAATTGGAGCTGGACGCCTGTTCCGGGGTGACTTACAGTTAAGCGCCGAGCCTCTCTGGGCTTTCTTTTGCCGCCTGGGAGGTTCAGGGGCACCAGAGGCTTTAGTGGGGTTGAGAAAACAGTGGCGAGGCAATGGATGATATTTGAAATACAGTGAGATCATGGGGAAGAGAGTTATTCTGGCTGTTTGATTCAGAATTCCCCCAAAGGCAGTATTTCATATGAGATGAGCCCACAGATGCCCCGGCATTTGGGTTTATAATGAACCAGGCGCTAGTCTAGGAGGTCGTCTACATAAAATCTCATTAAATCCAGGAACCCCATAAGTGAAAAAATTGCTTCCCTGCTGGGCGCGGTGGCGCACGCCTTTAATCCCAGCCACTCCAGAGACTCAAGAGATCTAACCAGCAGGATCTCAAGTTCGAGGCCAACCTCACCATTTTAGCGAGACCCAGTCTCAAAATAAAAAGGGCCCGAGGGGTGGTTCAGTGGTAAAGCGTCTCTGGGTTCAATCCCTGGTACCGGGAAGGGGAAAAAAATTGCTTTCCTCAGTCTACACAGGAAGTTAAGAAATTTATCTGAGGTCATCCCTGCAATCAGAGGCGGAGCTGGACTCAGACTCTAGGGTTGCCCCCTCTTTACTATACACCCCTGGGGCCAGATCCCAGCGCATATAGACAAATACGATTGGGGCATAATGGTTGCTGAGGGACAGTAGTAAGCTACAAACACAGAAAGGACTTCTGAAAAAGGGTCGTTTTATGATGGACAGAATTCATTGTCAATTGAGGGAGAGGACCTGGCTATGGCCTATTGAGCCTCAAATTGGGCCGTACCAGGAAAGGTTAGAAAGCTAGTGACTCTGTAAGTCTGTCACAGACTGAGACTGAGCCTGGGTACCGCCAAAATAGCCTATAGAGCTGCTTCTCCTTTGCCCTGCGTAAGAACTGATAAATCTACATTCAAGCGCGTGAATTCACGTTCTGCCGCGGGCCAGGCCAAGGCTTGCAGGCCTTAGGGGAGGACAGAACATCTGTCACCTAAGGGCAGACCAGCTGCAAGACTAATAATCTTAGTCATTTCCTGGAGCTTCAGCTCCAACTCTCTAGGGCCTTCATTTTTTTTCTCTATATCCAAGGTTGGATTGTCCCTAGAAGGTGATTTGGCTTAATGAAATGAGGCTGTGAATGAAGTATGAAAATAAAAATCCACATTCAGAGCAGGGAGTAGGAATGCAGAAGTGTGATGGTCTAGGCACCAGGCTGGAACGTGACTTAGAGGACTCAGCCTTGAAGTATGGTTTGATGTGTGTCACTTCCATTGACTGCATGCACACATAGTCGTTCTTAATTCTTATGGGATTCTTGGCGGAGCAAAATCATCTTCTCAGAAGAAACAAGCGCCACCTACTGGTAGACCCCCAAACTCTTCCTCCTCCCCGGCTTATTTTTAACCAGCAATTTGGATGATGGCTACAGGTTCTTTTCATGTTTTTGTCTTCAGTGTCTTCCAAACATTTCATGAAGTAACAATCGAAAGTATTGAGAAAGGGGGAAAACAGGGATATTTTCAGTTCAAAATGTTGACTGTTAGAAGAAAATGATTGATTTAATCGATAGATTAAAAAAATTGAAGCCTTTAAAAAATTATTCTAACACCCAGAAAAGATACCACATCAACAAGATTTTCACGTTTAAGACCCAACTCTGTGGAACATGGTGGCATTCATCTGTAATCCCAGCGACTGGGGAGGAAGGCCTGGTTGAGCAAGAGAAGCACAAGTTCAAGGCCAGCTTGGTCAACTTAGGGAGCCTCTATTGCAAAATTTCTTTTAAAAAAATTAAAAAATTGAGAGATGTAGCCTAGGTACAGAATGTCCCTGAGATCAATCCTCAGGTGGGAGGAGGGGACCTTCTAAGTCTTGCTTAAAATGTGGAGTTCTGGACAATTTCATAAAAACCAAAATTATTAAGAATTAAGAATGGGAGACAGATTTGGGGGTGATTGTTCCCCACATGCATCTCTGGAAATCAGCAAGAATTCTCTTTTGAATTCTCTTTGAGAGAATTCAACATAGACTGAAGGGTGGGCCTGGTCCAACATGTTTGTTCTTCATGGATTCCACGGGCCTGCTCCAACCAAACTAACTGGACAAGAGACACTGACACAAGGTCCAGCTATTATTGGCCACAGATAGGGTCACCCCTCAAACTCTCCACTGAAGATTGGAGAGAAACACATGGAGACCAGAATCAAATAAAAACAGGTATTTGACTCAAAGGTCACAGAATCAGGGCTTGTTTACATTTTTTATCTTGATGTTCTCCAACCCCTTTGCTTCCATTTTCTCTTTCCTAAAAAGGTGCAAGACTGTTTCCTGATCAACAATGCCTTTTCTGGTTACTCCCTCCATATGCTCTCATTACTAAAGTATTCTCTTTGTACCACATCTGTCAATATTTATCTGTAAATATTTATGTGTAAATAATCAGGGCATGTTATATTCATTGACTTTCAAAGGCCTTTTTATTTTATGTGCTGCCTACATGATTCAGTAAGTAATGTCTGAGATATTTGTATGCTATAATGCAACTAATACCACCAAAAAGAATTTGTCTAAATATAATAAGTTTTACTATCTTATACAGACATGTTTCAGAGTTTTCCAATATTCCAGATCATTGATCTGTGATAGTTGGTGGCAAAGTGACTCTAACAAGATGAGAAAAATTTGAAGCATGTCCTGAGTTTTTTTTTTAATAAAAGTGAATTATCCGATTTCAAGAATTGCATATAATTGTGAGACGGTACTTTTCCTTTTTTGTGGGGGGCGGGTAGGAAAAAAAGAAACAATGGCAATAATAATTTGTACTGTTAGTATCCTTTTTGAAAAAAATAGAAGTAGGTGACTAGAGTCAGTTAACAATTCTTTTCATGTTATTTACCTGTGAAATCGAAAAGCCTAGAAAGTACTTGCCTGGACTGTTGGTTTTCTTAAAAAGGAAGTTCCTCATAGGTACAGGCAGGTGCCTTCAAGCATTTTCTCAAGCTGTGCTCACACCCACTGTGATTTAATGTAATGCCACTTATCTCCCTGGGAGTTGGTTTGTTTGGGCCTTCACCTCCTTCACCTTCATGCCCTTTTGTTTTATAGGGCTTCTTGATCTAGAAATTATTGTAAGTCTGAAAAGAGAATGCTAGCTGCCTTTACACTTTTAAATCTTCTACATTTGACCAGCTCTAGCTTTTTACCTTCTCTGTCCCAATATGCCCATAGAAAACCTCAGCCCCTTCTAAGGGGCTTGCTACTCCTTCTCATGGAGCAAAGAAGCATCCTGCCCCTAATTCTCTCCCAAACTGAAGCAAAACAGGAGCTCCTGGACCAGGCCTCCTTTCTAGGTCAGCTGCTACCAAATAAACTGTAGAATCTGGGCCATTAATAAAAAAAAAAATTCCCAGGCTGGGGTTGTATCTCAGTGGTAGAGCACTTGCCTAGCATGTGTGAGGCACTGGGTTTGATTCTCAGCACCACATGTAAATAAATAAATAAAAATAAAGATCCACTGACAACTAAAATGTACATACATACATGTATGTATATAAATGAACAAATTCCCACATAAGCTGTCTTCTGGAACCACTCTCTGAATGTCAACAGAGGAATAGTGTGCATAGCGTCAGAATTATCTATGTCTTAGACTTTTATTTATTTTCATGAATATTCTTGGACCCATGATGGAATGCCAATTTAGGGGACCTATTAGTATTTTCAAATCAATACTTTTAAAAATTATATATGATATATTATTATCAATTGTATGGCAGAGACAACATTCTGAGCTAGAACTTGTGAGGCATAGTAGCATCTTGAAAGAAACTGTGTGGAAAATAGAACCTGGACCATTCAGGATAAGAAGCTGATTGCCACAAAAAAATAGTATCTTTGGCTTAATGAGATTGAGATCTCCCTAAGTAAATTGTAAGGGAAAAAGTGTCAGTGAGCAATAGCCAGTCCTCTGCTTCCTCAGTAGTTTTTTTTTTTTTTTTTTTTTTTTTAGTACTAGGGATTGAATCCGGGGTGCTTAACCACTGAGCCACAGCTTCAGCCTTTTAAAAAATATCTTATTTAGAGATAGGCTCTCGCTGAGATGCTTAGGGCCTCACTAAGTTGCTGAGGCTGCCTCAACCTTCCATGCCATTTGGATTACAGGCATGCACCACCATGCCAGGCTCTCAGTGGTTTCTTAAGAGGTAGCCAGAGGAAGTCCCCAGAAAACAAATGAAATGTACCAGCTAACAGGACTTAAACTTACAAAGAAATGGTTTTTATGTAATTGGCTTTTTAAAAGATATTAATGTAAATGTTAGAATAATATTTAACAATAGCTTTACCATAATTGATTCACCTACATTGCACACATGTACCATGTTATTGATTTATGATATAGACATATTATGTTATTGGCTTGTAATGTAATGAATACATGAATTATTTGAGAAACAAATTATCTATTTTTAAATATATTGTTGAACTTTCATGGATGCACTGAAGTACCATTACCCAGTGTGTGTGTCCCTCTGAAGCTTAGTTCTCTAGGCTGCTAATAGGCATTATTTTACTATAGGACCTCTCAGAGACTTTGGTGTGCTACCAATGTACATTGTGAATATACATATTCACATGTAGTTTTCTCATATATATTTAGCCCCCAAAAAAATCTGTTTGAAAAACTGTTATCCACAGACCACACTTTGGAAACCCTAGACTGGGATAATCTCACTCATTAATGTTATCTGTAATATATCACAATTCAACAGATCAAAATTTACCACCCAATCAATACTTAACATGACGCCAGATGTCACTAAATAGCATCTCCTCAGCAGATACTTCTCAGGCCTATTGTCCATTAGGTAGTTGTTAAAAGAATGAAAAAGTTTTCCTACTTGCATAGAACTAAAGCATTAATTTATATATTCCCCAAAGGCAGTTTTTAAGACTATGGATGACAATCCAGGGTTATTTTTCAATTCAAGGTTGTCATTAGTGCCTAGTCAGATTCAGAACAGTCCCCAGTGTGACTATTCCTCCTGAATTTAATAGGAAATGCATTCCAGCTATGATATCATTAAGCATCCTATATCCGGATGATGTCATTACTGTTCCTATTATACATTAGATGTTGAGAACCTCCAGTTATTTCTCAGATCTTTCAGGTGCATCATTTAAAAAGGGGTCACACCTGGACTTAGGAAATAAGGCTGGACCATGAAGTGATAGGGAAATAGCCATTTCGTCCTTGTCTCCTGCAAACCAGGGCAACCCCCAAGGTTCAGAAGCATAATAGTTAGGACTTAGCTCAATTTCTGGTTGATGCAGAGAGAGCAAAGTCAGGATCAGTGGGATTGGCCTTAAGGGACAGACCAGGAAGGAGATTCATCCCAATGAAAGGGGACAGTACAGGAATTCTTTACCGCAACAGTGGGTGCTATCTGGAGGTCTGGTCATAGTCACTAGAAGCCCCAGACAGTCTAGTAAGAGTAAAGATATTCTAAGGTCCTGTAGACTAAAACTAGTTTCAAGCCAGTGCCTGGAAATATATATGGTAGTGTCCATCTCTGGCAGAAATGTCCAATAGATAAACAGGACCACAGCCCAGCTGTCTGGGATTCAAGACATGGCTCTAGTCATAGTGGTGAGCTGTAGTCTAACCATGATGCACTAGTAAAACACAGGATGTCTCTGCAAGGATGGACAAGAAACTAATAGTGGTTATTTATGGGAAAGAAAACTTGGAGGACAGGAGGGGACCTGACCTTTCTTTTATCACCGTTTTGTTTGGTTTAAATGCTTCATCTTGTGCATCTGTAACTTTTGTAAAACTTTTTTTTTAAATTATACTTTTAAAATACCAGTTAAGGAGGCTAAACTTGGAGCAATAGTCAATGGGGAGATGTGGATAAATCTCCATGAAGGTTTAGTGAAATACTGCTCTTATGGAATGAACTGGAAGTGAAGAAGCAAGCTAGAGTGCTGTTACAATGGTGTGGGGTGAGATAAGGAGTTCCTGGACCAGGATGAAGCACATAAGGATGGATGGCTAAGAAATATTTGGAAGGGAAAGATCACAGGGCGCTGGCATTCAACAGATATGCTAAGCGGCTTCTTAATGACAGGCTGTGATTGTTAGTGAGGTACAATGGAGGGAAGTAATGTCTCTGCACTGCAGTTTTAGAAAAGAAGGCAAGAGGTGATGCGCAGAATACCCTCAGTCCTTAGGAGAGCAGATCTAGGATGGCTTATGAATATTCAGACTACACAGGTAAGAAGATGCAAAGGAAGTTGAATTAGAAAATAAAAGCTATTTCCTCCAAGTCTTTGGGGTCAAAGGGAAAGAGAGAAGATTAATAGGTTACTAAAAATACAAAGAAAACTGGTATAGTTTTTAAGATGAGAAAGGTCCTAGAAGATTCCATAGAAAAAAAGATCCTGTGAGGAAGGTCAGAGTAGTGGAGAGCCCAGGGGAGAAAGCGAGGATGAAGATGGAGTGGATGACCTTAGGGGTGACATCCAGGGGAAAGATGGAAGAGATGAGAGATGGAATTCAGGGTGAAAAAAGGACTCAGATTTCTCTAAACCCGGAATAAAAATGTTAGGAGGCCTAAGTGAGAATGTTAATATGCCAAAGTGACCATTCAGACACTTTAGGAACTGTGTGTTAAAAGGTCAGGAATTTAAACACATGCCATTTACTGAGAGCAGAAGAGAAGGTTGGAAATGGTTCGAAGGGGGTTTTATGAACAATTTAAACCAGAAGTTGCAGGACAGTTTAAAGTGATGCTCTAAATCACAAATACTTGATCCTTGGGTTTTCAGCCTTAACAACAGTATGGAACTGTTACTGAATTCTTCCAGCTACTCACAAATGTTGGATTTTTTTTTTCCATTCTTGGATGTTCCTATTTGCTAATATTCTATGGACTGAAAAATCAAATCTGCCTTAAAATGTATAGCTTGGTATTTGAGATAGAAAAATACACAGGTTTCTAATAAGAGGCCAGCTATCTCCAAATTCCCACCTGCAGTTAGGATCACATCACAGAGTTTGGACAGAGCCTTTCAACTCCTTGGTCAAAAATGCCTTAGAAGTCTAGTCCAGCTTCCCCCAATGTACAGATTGGTAAACTGAAATATATGCAAGAAGGTGAATTGCTCAATGCCATGCAGCTGACCAGTACAGAACTTAGACTGGCATTCAGCTTTGTAGTTTGTATCCAGTGTTCTCCCAGTTCTTCAAGAGAATGGAAGTTGTCAGCTATGCCATTACCTACCACTGTTGGGGATCTGCTTCTATCCTTCTGTCAATGTGGTTCATCTTTGTGCTGCATGAGGTACAGGCTATGGTCAGAGCTGTTCCAAGAAACCTGAGATGTTTGGCTACTTGTCTAAGGATAAGGCAGGACATGTGCCCTGGGCAAGGTAAGTCCCCAAAGGCCAGGCAAAACATAAAGCCATGGATTAGCTGACATCTTTTTCATGCAGCGAACTTTTAAGATCCTTTTTGTTGTCATCCCAGGGTCTAAGTTCTCTTGACCTCTAGACCAGTGACTACAAAATATTTTGAGGGTGCAGAGCCTTTGAGGGTTTTTTTTTGACAAGATTTATATTCTCTCTTCCACAACATTAACTCCTACAAATATAGGTTGGTATACAATTACAAAGGGTTAGAAACTCTCTGAACCCTCTAGGGCTGGTCAAACATTATCTAATCAACTCAGATTCTGAACAGACTTTTCCTATTGAAAAACCTCAAGCCAGAGTGATGGTGTGTATCTATAATCCCAACAATTTAGGAGACTGTGGCAGAAGAATTGCAAGTATGATGTCAGCCTTGGCAATTTAAGAGCCTGTCTCAAAATAAAAAGGGTGGGGATACAGCTCAGTGGTTCAATCCCCAGCGCCAAAACAAAACAAAGCAAAAGAAAACCTCAAAACACAGGTAAGTACCCCACATTTTACATATAGTAGGTTTTCCTTCTCTTGAACCTCTGATACTTGCTTTGGGCACAGAGGGGATTATATGATGTTGGAACTGTCTTCCAGCAACTAAGCAGGGCTGGCAGTTCATTGACACCGATGATGAAGATGCATCTATGCTGACCCCAGACTCCATTTTTCACATTTTTAACCCTTATTTAGGCTTCCATGACCACACACCTACTTGGATCCTTACCCAGCTTCTCCTAATCACCTCCCACAGCTCAGGTTAGATTATTTATGTGTGCTCATGCCCTTTCCAGGGTTCCTGCCATCTGGCTGATGACAGGACACCATATGTCAGCAGAGGATGTGGGTGCCCGCCTATGATTGAGCACAGACTTGTCATCCTGAACATCATGGCTGCCCAGCGTGTGGCTCACTCCCTAGGAACACAAGGTATCTCTTGCCTGAATCTGCAGCTAGGACACAAATGACTGAGGTTCCTCCCACTCTGGGTTAAGTTTATGGTGGATGGCAAATATGTGTTTGAGCAACATTTAAGTTGTCCACCATCCTTCAATTATCTTGAACTCAGAGTTATTTCACATGTAGGCCCAGATATTATTTAATGAGACAATGCATTATTTCTTCAAGCTAAAAATCTCAAGAGGTATGGGTTTTCTCATTGAATTCATTGAATTATTATTAAGATTTTCACACAACACAAACCCCTAAAGGGGATGTTCAGTGAATATGGCAGAGGAGGATAAACATATGAAGCCTGGTGTTTAAAAAAACAAACAACAAACAACAAAAACCCAAATGCATTAGGTGAATGTATCAGAAGCCGAAATTTCTGTTTTCATACTTCATTAGATGGGAAAGTGGTAAGCATGTGTGTTACCTTGTGTGGTTGGCATTGAAGTACATAAATGGGGTGAGGGAAAGAGTGGAAGCAGAGCAGACCTAAAATTGCAAATCCCCAGACAATGAATGGTAGCCTCATGATCCAATATAAAAGAAGCATGCATCTTTCAGGTATATGCTTCTTTTATATTGGTACTATTAGGTTAAACTGTTCTCCACTACATGTTTCAAATTATATGTGCCTCTTTCAACAAATGGAACTGTTTGGATCCAGATGGCTGCATTAAGCAATACCTGTTTGGGGTTGGGGGTGAAACTCATAGGTAGGGTCACATGAATCCCTGTGTTCTATCCCCAGCGCCAGAACAAAGCAAAACAGAAACAAAGCAATATCTGCTTTACTTCATCACATCTGAAAGTTGAAAGTCTAAGAGATGGTCTAATCCTAATACTTTCCAAAAATGAGCCAAGGCTCATATGTGCTGCTCCTTTCAAATTTTCTTTTGACTTAAAAACTAATAATTTGAATGCAAATGAGAGATATTAAATGCAGGACTCTTAATAATTGACTGTTTCCCTAGTCATTAACAGTTGAATTAAGTAAGCAAACAAATATGTGTTCAGCTTCCATTAGCCAATCCCTTCCTAACTTCAGTGAGCTAAGAGAAAACCCCAGAAGGCTTTCATACTTGAAGGGAGGTGGAATGTGTGGCAGTCATATGACTAATCCAGTTACTGACAAAAACAGCAAAAATCTGGCATTAACTTAAATGCATTTTTGCAAATTGTAATTTAAATTTGCTCCCTTTGACCTTGCCCTTGGCTTTCCCCTCAAATAAGTAAAAGAAAAATCTTTAAAAATTGCATGATTTCATGAAAAAGATCAGAGAAGTCAGTAAAATAAAGCATTTTATAGTTATTTCTTAACTACTGTGTTAATTAGAGTTCTTGAAGGCCAAGGTCATTGAAATATTGTGTGCAATGGGAACAGAACTGAAATGGGAATGAGCAAAGTGCAGCCTTATGTCTAGCAAGGTCTCCAGTCAACTGTGTTACTGAGGCCAAGTCATTTAATTTCTCAAGAACTCAATTTCCACATCTGTCAAATGCAGGGAGTGGTTAGTGTATAGAGCTCTCTTTTGTCTCTAAGATTTCATCACTCTCAAAATTACAGTTTGATCAACGATTTCAACTTTTTGCTCTACAGGAAGCATTTTGACAATGTTTCTTATACAGAGAAAGACATTGTTTTAAAGGGTCCCCTCCCTAGTCAGAGTTGGACAAATTGTGAATGGCCTGAGTGGGCAGGAAAAGAAACTACCATCCTGAGAAATCCACAAAACAAATAATAACCTGTCATACAATCAGATAATGTGGAATACTACAAGAAAATTCAGTTTCAAAACTTTTCTCAGTTAGATTATATTGCATATTCCTCTTCTAATAATATCTTACTTCTGTAGTATCTATAGGCAGAGAATCTCAATTTTAAGAAAGTGTCAGGAGAAATGGTGCAGAGGTAGCATTGGAAAAGGAATTCAGAGAAGGAAGATCTCAAAAGGCAGTCAGTTGGTCAACCAAGTAGATTTAGGGAAGGTACAGAGTGATCCAAATTTTCATGCTGCATGATAACGCTGATGTTTCAGATGCAAAAGTTATTGAAAAGGGGTCATGTTAATGAAGTAATTCTACCATTTTGATTATATTTACATACACACAATATGTTCTGTTAAAAGATAATTTTTAAAGGCAAAGTCATGACTCTCATACAAATATAAAATAAACATATGTCAAAGAATTTACTTTAATATGAGTGAATTCAGTGAGATATTATAACCAGCTCAAAGGAAAATTCAAATTAACACATATATGCATAGGCAGATAAGGAATGCTGAAAGGAATTTATAAATAGGTATAAAAGTAGTCTGTCCACAGAGTACTAATCAATTGCCTCTCATCAGACACAAATAATTTGCAATTCTGTGGACAAGAATCATTTGCATTATTATTAGTTTTCTATCATTACAGAGTTGTAAAATAGCTCAAGGCAATGAAAGAGGGAGATAACTCAAGAAATGTGCCAGACAGCCACTCAGTAATCACTTCCCTCCTCCTCCTTGGACGTTTTTCACAATTTTCCTCAACAATTCACATTAAGGACATGTAATAAAGCTGAGTGTAACAAACCCAGGGAACAGCAACAGTCCAGCCTAGGTTTGAAACTCTTTGTCATTTTGAGCAATGTTCTGAGTCTATTTTCTTTTCGGTAGGCTAAGGATGACAATATCTACCTATGAGGATGTTAAATGAAGATGGATAAATAAAAAGAGAATAGTGCAATTCATCAAGTAGGTTCTGAGGAAGTGGCAGCTTTTATTTGGCAGTAATAATTACACAGGAAAGTCCACAGCATTCCTAAGAGATATCTTCCTGTGATCCAGGTAAAGCTTAAAGATGTAAAAGTGTCTTTTTTTAAAAAATTATAACATCCTGAATAAAAAATTAATTCATTCCCTGTAGGATTACAAAATGGTAGGTGCACTCACTTTGGAAGAGGGTTGGCAGTTTTACAAAACTAACCCTTCTCTTACCGTAAGACCTAGCAATCATGCTCCATAATGAACTATCAAGCCACAGAGAAATACGGAAGAACTTTAGCTCCATATTGCTGAAGAAGCTAATATGAAAAGCCTACACACCAAATGATTCCCATCATATGACATTTTGAAAATTACAAAACTATGGAGACAGTAGGAAAAAAGGGAGCTAATAAAAAAGAAAAAGAAAGAAAAAAGGGAGAAGGTGAGATAATTAAGTGGAGCAAGTGGATTTTTATGGCAGGGAAACTGCTCTATGATTCTATAGTGATAGATATAAGTCATTATACATTTGTTAAAATCCGTAGAATGTACAACAAAAAGAATGAATTCAATGTAAATGAATTCAATGTAAACAATGGAGTTAGTTAATATATCAATATTGGTTTATCAATGATAAAAATATACTACAGCAAAGCAAGATATTAATCAGAGAGGTAAATTTGGAAGGCAGATATGAAGGGGTATATGAGAATTCTCCATACTCTTTACCCAATTTTTCTGTAAAGCTAAAATTGCTAGGTTTCCAGAAAAGAATGACAAATCTAACTGGTCAGTACCTATGCCACACTGTTTGTCTAAATGTTTGTCATATTATCCCTGCTACCTAGTGAGTAGTAAGCCTTCCAGGACAATTAGTTACTGTTACTACTGTGACTATTTCTATTATTTAGATTTCATGCTCTAAGCACACTTTGGCTTTTATCCAAAAATGTCAATATCATCTGGCCATACATGTATGTCTTAAAATGTATTTTTTTTCCAAGGGAAAACATGAAAAACACTATACCCAGAGTGAAAGTGTTTTATATCAGGTTTTAGTCTGGGCTCAACAATGTACCCTGCAAAAATTTAACTATAGGATGATGAAAGGCAAGGCAGTTGGCTCATGTAATCATGTTATGTAATTGTTTTATCTTTAATGTAATGTTAAATAGTTATTAGGAAATTATTGGAAATGAAAAACGTTGTGATTAACAGATAAGTAAACACCATCATATCTATTTTGGGTGCCTTGTTGGATAGAAATCTGATGTTGCCATCACCAAGAAATAATTTCAAAAGGACTGGAGATTTCCAAGAAAAAACTTAAGGTAGAAAGGTGAGCCGTTAGCTGGGCAATGTGATGATCAGCACTCGATTATCCAAGAGGTATGAAGTTTGCTTTTTCCTTAAGAACAGCTTGTTGAGCAGATATGCTTTGAGTCTGACCAACTGACAAGTGCTCCCTTCCCATTGTCTGTGCGACCTCTAGGAAGGAGAAAGGGAAGTGAGCACAGAGAAGTACAGTCAACAGAACAATGGCACGATTCTGCAGGACTATCTGCACCAGCCTTCTGGTTATCAGGCCTCTCTTCATTCTTAAAAACTGATGAGAGGGGACTTTTGTTGTTGTTGTTGTTGTTGTTAGACTAGCAGAAAATAACTCACCACATAGATCAATAAATCCAATTGAATGACTTGTGTGTGTGTGTGTGTGTGTGTGTGTGCGCGCGCGCGTGCTGGAGATTGAACCCAGAGCCTTGTGCATGTGAGGCATGCACTCTACCAACTGAGCTCTATCCCCAGCCTTTAAATCACCTCTTTTGCCTGGGAAAATAGCTCTCAAATTAGTGGCAGAAACCCAGTGGGGAGAATCCTCAAAGGTAGCTCGTCAAGATGTAGCCCTACAGAGACTGGCTGCCTATTTGGCTGTTCCCATACAGCCATCGACAGGGACAGTGTCACTGCCAACTCACATGTGTTATTTGTGTGGCTCTGTCAGACAAGGTCGTAAGCTTTCTTTCACTTCTCCTCCTGGACCTGCCCTCAGATACCAGTAAGATGATCACAGGACAAAGGTCTTTTCATGAGCACCATCTATTTTTTTGCTGAGGAAGTCTTAGGAGTTGGGTAGGAGGAGTAGAGGTAGCACATTCTCTTGCTCCTGATAGCTGTCCATATGGAAAAGGTTAGAGAGACATGCAGAGGTACAGACAGGAGAAACAGAGAATGGATGCCATGATCCTATTGAAGTCTCCCCAGGTCTCTCTCCTCTGTCATAGGCCCTGCTTCCACTGTGGTCTGACTCTTGCCCCCAGCCTTGGTTTGCTCCCTGTGTTCTCCCCTTTCTGAGATCACTGACAACTGCCTCTCACTTACAGAACCATCTGGATATTATTTTCCCCCTAGGTTCAAGACTGGCTACTGACACACATTCTGCAATGGGAAAACTTTCTTCCAGGGTAGTAGGGTGACTCTGTTATTCCAGATCCATTATTGTGTGTCTGAATTTGTTTTGTTTTGTTTCTTTATCCTAAATTGCACACATCAGCTATGCTTTCCTAAATTCTGTTGAGTTGGTCTGTGGAAAAGGACTTTATTCTTATATGATTCTAAACTATGAAAGGGAACTGACAAAAGCATTGTCCACGATATATTCATAGCTCTGGATGGAGGTATCCCTGCCAGCATCCTGTGTAGGTGGGTTGGGTGGTCACATGACTTGCTAAAGCTGAGCAAAGGACCTGAGAATCAGCGAAGGCCAAGAGCTCTCCCTGACTGCTTAAGTGCCAGCCCTTTGTGGGTGTCCTCTCACCAAAACCATGTGATAGAGCTATTTGTGGGCTATTTATCCTATTAGGGAGCCAATTCTTTTTCTTAGTTTTTCTTACTCTCTTCTTTTTCTTAGTTTTCTTTTCTATTTCTATTAATCTCTCCAAATATGATTGATAATTGTTTTGTTCCCCTCCCCTAAAATATTTGCTTATTTTAAAGGGAAAGACCCCACATCTTTATTGGCAGAAATCTGTCAGTCAGCACCTTAGCCACCTAACAAATTGTGGGACAGCTTGAATTATATACCAGTGTATGGGCTGCCATGAAGAATATGAAACATGGCCTCGAAGGACTCCTGCTACAAATGTTAACTCAGAACCTAATCAAACCTTTTGGAGACAGACACTACAAGAGCAAGTTAAAGTACACCCTGAGGATACTACCAAGCACATCCAGTATAAGGAACTGATCTTTTCAACAGATTAAAGTTATTTTTGAAATATTCCAAAGTTATAATAACCATATTATTTCCAAAAAGCCCAAGACATAAGAAACAAAGGGACTGCTCTACAATAAAAGATAATGAAAAGATATAAGAATGAAGGGCTGAGGTTGTGGCTCAGTGGTAGGGCCCTTGCCTAGCATGTCTGAGGCAATGGGTTTGATTCTCAGTACCGCATATAAATAAGTGAATAAAATAAAGGTCCATCAACACCAAAAAAATTTTTTTAAAGATATAATAATGAAATGTAACTTGGGACCCTTGAATAGATTTTTATTTAAAGGGGAAAAAAATAATAAATGGTATTTACAAAACAATTAAGACATTTAAATATGAAATATATATATATATATATATTAGGGAGCCATTGTTAACTTTCTTAGATATGATCCTGTTGTTGTAGTTATATAAGAAGATGTTCTTAAAATTCTGTGCATGTTGAAGTATTTAATTCAAAATGTAATGATACCCGCAAATTAATTTCATATGATTAAGCAATAATGTAAAAAAATGTATAAAAAAGTATGTACACATATTTGATATCTGTATGTATAGTTACATATGGTGCATGTTTTATGGTTTGGATACAAGGTGCCCCCAAGAGCTCCTATGTTAATGAAAGAATATTCAGAGGAGAAATGATTGGATTATGAGAGCTGTAACCTAATCAGCCCATAAGAATTTGAATGGATTATCTGGGTGGTAACTATAGGCAGGTGGGCATGGCTAGAGGAGATGGGTCACTGGGGGCATGCAATGGAATTGACAACTGAATTGAACCTCTGAAATCATGAGCCAAAATAAACTTTCCTTCCTGATAAGTTACTCTTATCAAGTATTTTGATCACAGCAATGTAAAGCTGACTAACATAGCATGTATATGTATATGTGTCATCATAAACATACGTATACATATGTATGAACAAATATTAACAATTGTTAAATCCAAGTGTTGGATATAGTGATGCTTATTGTACTATTTTTTCCAACTTCTTGTTTAAAAATCTCTTATAATAAATACTTAAGGGGGAAAAAATAAAAATCCTTTGTGAAGTTTCCAAAACAGTTCATTGAGATTTTGATTTGAACTTCATTAAAACAATAAGCTAGTTTGGAAACAGTTACCATTCTTATAAAATTGAATGTTCCTTTCCAGGAACATGATTTCTCCATTTTTTCAATTATTCTTTTATATTTCTCAATAAATTATTTTTAGTGTTTTTAATGGTGGTCAGCATTTATTTATAAGCTTGTTAGTAACAAAAAAATGAAAGTGTTTGACTTTACAAACTCAAATCATAGTTTTTGCTTCATCACTTACAATGGCTCCTCAGAAGCTAGAGCTCAAGAGAAACTTGGAAGTCTGTCTTGTGATTAAAATACTGCAGTGATGCTATGCATGATGTCTTACAAGTGCCATTTATGATGGTGGGATGGCAGAGAGAAAAGAAAGGGATCCAAAACTGCATTTGCCTTTAGTCTTCTAATCATATATTTTCTTGGGAAATTGGTATCAGAGTTTTACAGGAACCTATTCACTCGGCCAGTTTTCTCAAGTTCTTTGGATGTTTGAATGGAGCTAACTGTACTCATCCTCTTCTCTAGCTTCGGATCCTGCTCAAAATAGGCCCAAGAAGCCAGATGTGGTTGCAAAATGCAGTATTAGTTTTATTTAAGGTAAAGCTGGTGAATTAGAGAATGTGATTTGATCTAAGTTTGGACTAGAACTTCCTGTTTTTTTTTTTTTTTTTTTTTTTATAAACCTGCCAGCCACAGGTTGAATAGTTAGTGGAGGACAGAGGGTGTTAGTCTCTCTAGTGAGCTCACTGAGGGAAAGGGGCAGCTAGGGAAGGGAGCATCTTTGTACTCTGGCAGAACAGGATGAAAGCTAAGAGGCCAAGAACTGCGCTACAATCTTATTGGTCTTTCCCAAAAAAGGAAGAGCAAGTAGGAGGGAATGTTGCCTCCTCCTACTTCTTTGAGAGGGTGAAAGGGTCAGGGCAAGTTTCCAAAAATCTTTTGGAGAGATAAGGAATTTTCATTTTATAGGCAAGATGGAGAACACTAGAGAACCCCAACATTGTTGATTAGGGTTCATTCTCCAGCCTTCCTTCTTGACTGATGGATCCCCTGGCAGATGGAGAGCGGACCCCGCTAAGAAGAAAGTGCCTAAAGGGTGAGGGCAGGGAGATGTTTGGATGAACTATAAATGAAGAATTAGTGTGTAACCTTAAATCAAGCCATTTTTTTAATGTTTAAGATTCAAAATTTTAATGTTTTTAGTTTTTCCCCTCAACAGTTTATTATGAAACTTTTTTTTCCATGCTGGGGATCAAATTCAAGGCCCCATGCATGGTAGGCAAGTGATCTATATCCCCAAGCCTTTTATTTTATTTATTAAAAATAACATTTCAAACAGAGCAATTGGCAAAAATAGTACAATGAGCACCAACATATCCACCATTTAAATTTGACCATTGTTGATAACTGGCTCTTCATGCATTTGTGATACCATTAAAGGGTTAATTATCTGTATTGTACCTCTCTATTATAAGCTGTCAATAAATTTAGCACAGAAAATACAAGGATGGTCAAAATCCCAGAAGTGAGGTTTAGTCTTCCTTCTGATAATCTCAGTGACATGCTAGCTGGTTCTCCCAGCTAAAATGTAATTAAATCAACAATCAATGTGATGAAAGTCAGGCAAGTAAAATAAATATTAAATAGATATGGTTTTGAATTTAAAATGGCATGAGAACATCCAAATACATGTGTGTGTGTGTGTGTGTGTGTGTGTGTGTTGTGTGTGTTTTGCTGGGGATCGAACCCAGGGCCTTATGCATGCAAGGCAAGGACTCTACCCACTGAGATATATCCCCAGCCCCCAAATACATATTTTATCTTGAAAAAACTTTCTCTATTTTCCCCCCGTTTTTATTTCAGCAAGTGAGAGATATGTATGAGGAATTGCACTTATAATGGAGGAAAGGTTGTACCCAGCATATTAGATTTGGTTAAGTAACAATACAGCTATGAAAGTGCAGTTCTAAGTTCTTAAAACCCCTAATTAAACCTTGACTGAAATGAATCAACTGATTCTTTGTCAAAAAGCCCCATTTTTGCAAGAATCTGAAAGAATAAATATTTGTGGAATGGCATCAATTAGGTTCTGTAAACATTCACTAAGGAAAAGACTAAAGCAGAGTCGTGACATTCAATGAAAGCAACTTAGTAATAAAGGTTTTGTGATGGTTAATTTTATATGTCAACTTGACCCAGCCATAGAGTCTTCTTGATGCTTGGTGAGACATTATTTGGGGTGTGTCTGTGATGGATTTCTGCATGAGGTTAATGTTTGAATCTGTACACGGGATAAAGCAAGTGGGCTTCCATCCTATGAGCCTGGTCCATCCTGTTGAAACCTGAATAAAACAAAATAGCTAACTCTAACTCCTGATGAGGGAATTTCTTCTTGCCTGAGTACCTTGACTTAAGATAGCAGCTTTTCCCTGCCTTCAGACTCCAACCCAAATTGCAATTCTTCCTAGGGCTTAAGTCTGCTGGTCTTCAGATTACATTGCTTTCATGGTCTCCAGCCTATTGATTACAGATTTTGGAATGTGTTAGCCTCCATAATTGCAGGAGCCAATTTCTATATATTTTCTTGGTTCTGTTTTTCTGGATAACCCTGATTAATGGAGATTTGCATTGATATCTGGTTCATTATAATTTTATTGGTGGCAAGTAAAAGAATATTGTAATAAATTGTCTCCCACAACTGGAAATTCTGAAAGTAGGCATCTTGGCTTTGGCTTCATACAGTGGTTCAAATAATGACATCAGAATCTGTTTTGTTCCTCTCTTCACTTTTCAGTTCTGCCTTCTTTGTGTTGAATCTCCAATCTCACATGGCCACTACTCTGTTGGTCACAAGATGGTTCATCGAGATTCTTATTTGGCATGAGTAAGATGACTCTCATCTGGAGCAAAACTTTCAAAGCTTTTGTTTTATTCTCAGTGTTTCTGGTGGCTTATACACATATCCCTGCATATGACCAAGAAAACATGCTATCATTGGGAGATGTGTGGCCCTGAGCCCCTTGCACATACCTGCTAGATGTGCCAGACTCACCCTTGTGATATCGAGCAGTTCTCTGGCTTATCTCCTAGGCAACAGCAGGTCCAGACACCACAGTTTGACTTAGTTTTAATGGGATGAGAGAAAACTGGCTTTTTAGTTGCTGAAGTGTTCTCTGCCTGCTCAGAAACATTGGCCCTGAGTTTCTCTCCCACAACACAGCCACTGCAAGAACAGGTGTCATCTGGCCCTCTAATCACTCTGTGGAACTGCTTTGGGAAACTTGTAGAAAGATGCTGATACTCTAGTTACTAATTTTACTGTGAGTAATGTATACTGTGTGAGCATGTCTCTGTCAGGGGCATATGTCCTGAGATGGTGGCATGCTAACAGGCAAACAGGGTAAGATTTCAGAATTTCACAGTTTTAGAAAGATGTACTGGTAGACTTGAACCTAGATTGTCTATTCCAACTCAACTACACCTAGAACACATTGACTAGGAAGAGGAGGAGAGTCGCCAGAGGAAGACTGGATACAGAACCCAGAGGAAGGGTAAATAGATGGCAGATAGAGAAAAAAAAAATGGGAACTGTGTCAACTTAATCTGACCCTCATGTGCCCTACTGCCATATTCTCATCTCCAAAAGAGCAGAGGTGTAATATTTCTTAATTTAGTTTGACACTTGGGCAATTCTACCTTGGGGTATGTTCACAGAACCCAGGACCCTACAGAATTCCTTAGGACTCAGGCAAAGAACCCAGACCCCCGTGGCTGACACAGGCCGTCTGGGAGACAATAGCTATGTGATGAGGCACAAAACCTAATTTCTATTTTTCATTTTGAAGAAGCACTTTAAAAAATATAATTTCAAACATGACATCCACAGAAATTAAACTAGAACTAAAACCCCCACCCAACCCCACCCCTCTAAAAAACCCATTTTCATTTGAATTCCCTTCTAGTTATTTTCATATATGGATCTATGTTAAATAAAATTACAGTAGAAACCCATAAATTATTATTAATATTCAACCTTTAACTGTTCCACAGGCATTTCTCCACATTTTTTGTTGATCATTTTCATGTTAATTAGGGCAAAAATTTAATGCCAAGATGTAAGCAGTTATAAATAACCTATATGCTAGTCCCTTCTAAGTGTGTCAATTATTTTCTTTTTTTCCCCTAAATAACACAAATTAATAACATTTGTGTAGTTTTAGGCTATCCCTACTTTATTTCATTTGATTCTCTTGGCCACTCAGTGAAGACAGCTTTGTTATTTTTCCCCTTTTTATAGTTGAATAAAGAGAGTCTCAGGGAGAGTAAATCATCTGTTCTGCAACATAGAACCTGGTGGCCACAGGGCTGTGACTTGAGCCCGTTCTTCCAGGGCTTCTAGATCCCTTTGCTGTGCGTATCTCAGGGTTGACACATTAAACACCTAACTGCCCAGTACCTTCTACCAGTGACCCAAGTATCAGTGTCCACAAGCGGAGCTCTCTGGCTTTATGAGTAAAAGACCTTCACAGCTCTACACATGGGGTAATTTGAAGAATCTCAGAAGAATTTTGTGCCCCCAACTTCCTAAATCTCATCCATCAAGATAGAAAGCATTCCTCTCGGGTTTGGTGGCCTTTTGGCGCTTAAGGAGTCCTTGTTAAAATCTCCAAAACATTGAGGAGGATGACTGAATAAACAAGTCTTGCTAAGCCCAGAAGTGGAGGCTGTTTTTCAGCCCTTGATGTTAGCAGATGGCAGCAGACATCTGCTGTTTTGTTTGCTCAGCACCCCACCCCCACTCTGTGCTCTTAGTGCAGTTGGTGCTTCTTCCAATGATTGGTTAGCTGGAAGGCATTCGGGTTAGAATAAGGTGATCTCTAGTGTCAAAATTGACCAACTGAGTCCTTCTATGGTACTTTGGGATGGAGACGCAGAGGGAAAGCTTACTCCCTCTCTCTCTCTCTTCAAAGGCCAGTCCAAACAGAAGGCAGAAAATTTTATTCCCAATGATTGTGAAGACTAGAATTGAGCTCTGTCCTAAGAAGCCTTCAGAGGCACAGATTGAGAATATTTCAAACATGGTGGAGGTGTGAAACCAATGACAGCGATCACTCACACATCACCACGACTTGTGAACACTTAATTTATTGTTTACTCAGTAAACACCATTGGGGAGCCTACTGGGAAGACCCAGAGATGAAATCACCTTCTTCAAGAAGCCCTCAGGTTGGCGAGCGCACCAGAAAACCAAACAAATTATTTCAAGACACATGGCCAGCACTCTAAGAACAATAAATGTGTCTGGCGAGGTGTGGTTATGGAAGAAGAGAGAAGCCAGCATGTGGTCAGGTGAACTTGAGGGCAAAGTTAATTTCTGAGTGGCTCTTGCTGGGTGGGTGGGAACTTTCCCATGGAAGGATGTTGACTTGTAGGGGCTGGGGCTATAGCTCAGTGGTAGACACTTGCTTAGTGTGTGTGAGGCACTGGGTTCAATCCTCAGCACCACATAAAAATAAGTAAGTAAATAAATAAAGGTATAAAATATACAATAATATTACCAAAAAAAAAAAAAAAGACTTTGGCATGTAGACTGAATCTGGGCATGTGCAATAGTCCCTGTGGAAGGAACCACGTAGAAGGGCAGGATGTTCAAGGAAGGGAGGAGTAGAAGAATGTGGTGCCTGGGAGGATTGGCTTGCAGTCTGCAGGGCTGAACCTCAGGGTGCATGTCAGGAAAGAGCAGGACAGGAAGCGCAAAGACAGGAAAGAGCCATCCTGGGATGGGCCTCATGCTGTGGGCTGGCAGATTCCATCCTGTGTTTGAGGGTGTTCCCTCTGTAAGCAGAAGGGTGGCAGGAAGAGAGGGAGGAGTCAAGTGCATGGGCTCTCCTCGTGGCAGATAGGCCAAGGTGGAGTCCAGCTTTGATGCCTGGCAGCTGTGTGCCCTTGAGCAAGCTGATGACCCTCTCTACACTCCAGTTTCCTCATTGCCAAACTGGCAGTCATACAGTATATACTACTATCATACCAGAATACTCTAACCAAAATGTCTTCTTTGGAGAATTCAATGGCATATCCTTAAATTATTTAACACAGGGCCTGACAAATGTATTAACAGCTAAATACTGAATAGACAGTACTAGTCATCTGAGCAGCAGGGAGTTGATACAATAAAAAGAAGCAAGAGAAGCTCAGGGTGTGTCTGGTTTCCTCCAAGCAGAAAAACCTCCTCACCTCTCTTGGAGAGAAAGCAGAGTGACCTTGTTTATTAAAGACCACTTCAAGTACTCATTGCTAATTTACTGGAAAATGTGTTTTCCAATAAACTGGATTTGAGAAAAATAATTAAGAAAAACTTCAGTGAAATAATTTTTTATTCAATATTCTATAGAAAGACCATGATAGAAACCAAAGGCCGAAGAAAGGAGGTCAAAACACATCTTGCTTGCATGATGTGGGCTTCATGACACTGGAGAAAAAAACCAAGATTATCTTTTCTTTCTCATAACCCAACAGAAGATCATGTTGACCTTTGATGCAGATGTGTTTAGCTGACCAAAGAGTTTGCAAAATGTGGGATTTTTTTTTTCTTTGTTAGATTGGCCAGCAGCATGGAAAGAGGATTTGTGCACTGGAAAATAGCGTGGGAGCTTTTGCTGTGGGATGCTTTCTAGAAGCTGAAATAGTAAAATCTACTCACTTATGTGCAAACACAGTGTCTACAGGATGCCAGAAACTTCCCAGTTTGGGTTGATTGATTAGATGATAAAGGAATATTTGGCCAATGAATCAAAGTTTTGTTCTACGTGATGCCTAACATCTGGATATTTGGAAGCAGCTGCTTGGCATCCTGTGGGCCAAATAGAAGGCCCATTATACTGCTAAGCCTGAGATTGACTTCTGTCTGATATTTTCACTGTCTCTAAGATGTAGTCCCAAGAAGACTATTGACCAAGCATGGCCAGTATCAGTTTGTGCCAATGTCAGGTAGCAAAGTTGTTTGAAAAAGAAGTGCTATTTGGGGGGCTGGGGTTGTAGCTCAGTGTAGAGCACTTGCCTAGCACACGTGTGGCACTGGGTTTGATCCTCAGCACCACTTATTTTGTTTATTTTAAAAGTAAAACAAAGGTATTGTGTTCACCTACAATTTAAAAATATATTAAAAAAAGAAGAAGTGCTAGTTTTGATTTAGGTCTAAGGAATAGGCATAATTTATTAGAAAGACCATACCTCTTAAACACAGCAGTTCATGAGACCACAGAGCATTGGGGGGAGAACAGTGAAATCAAGGTCAGAGTAACACCTCCTCAGGGACCAGACAAAGGTGCTTTGGAAGGAGGCTGCATAAAGAGCCGACAAGTTGCATTTTCATTTTTCATTCCCTCCCCCATTCTACCGGTTGAATGAAAAGAGAATAGAATCAAAAATTAAAGAACATGGGCTCTGGCTCCTGGTTGCAGAGGTCATACATAAGGCTATGCACAAATGCTTTGAAACTTGGATTTCTAGTAGGTGAAATAGAGATTGACATAACCACAGAACCACTGAGAAACTCAAATGAGGTTATTGACACTCTTGGTAAATGGGAAAGTGATTATCAAATATACATTGTCATTAATTGTTTTTGGATTCTCTTTCTTGCTATCATGTAAAACTTAAATTGATTAGATAAATAGGTTGTGAAAGTAAGACTGTTTCAGAGCTCTTGGCAGAAATGGATTGTCCTGAAAAGTACTAGGAGAATTTAGTAAAGAAAAGCTTGAGGTTTGGAGAAAGAGATGTAGGTTTGAACTTCAGTGTCAAGGCAGTGTAGCTGTGCATCTCAAGGTAAGTCACTTCTTTGTGCTTTGATGTCATGATTTGCAACATGGGGCTAATAATAGTAACTACCTGTGAGTGTTGTTGTGATGGTTTAGGAGATAATGCCAGGAAAGCACTGTACCTCATTGGAAGTAAATGGAAAGTTCTGCTGGTATTATTGTGAGTGAGCTTCCTGTCACAGAAAGGGTTGGAGGTTAAATCCCTTTCTCTCCAAAATGATGATAGAGTATAAGAAGATTAGGCAAAATGACTTCTAAACTGCCTTCCAATCCAAAGTCTCTAGGAGTGCTGACAAAAAATACACAATTTCAGGAAAGAATCAAGAAAAAAATTTGATCCTTGAAAAAGATCTTCACTTATGTGCAAGATGAGAACTGTATATGAGATTAACATCAAAAACTAGGCTCTAAAGCCTTTTACTGGCACCAAATCCAGCCCATTATTTAGCAAAGCCCATCACAAACAATTAGCAAGCTTGTTCACAATGCCCTGGGCTTTGAAGTGTCAGGATTTCAACTTCTGCTTCCTTGGGTTGGCCCCAGTACAAGATAAGTGACCAGAGGATCTTGTTGGCAAGTTAAAGAATGAAAACAGAGACAGCAGTTATCAGTGTAACTGTGCCATTAGTCCTGACTTAGGTTGTAATTGCTGGCAGAACAGATAAAGTTCTTTGGGGCAAAGCTATCAATGTTTCTCACTTTGCAAACAAAACACTATTCTTTCTGGTAAACTCATCTCTGAGGAGAGAGGAAGGACAGTTCAGCTTTGGACAATGAGCCAAGAAAAAGGACAGACCAGCTTTGGACACTGAGCACTTGGTATAGACAATCAAAGTCTCCTTAGCAAATGCGTAGTTTTGTCAGAGGTAAAGTTAACTGTAAACCTCTAAAAATACAACTTTTAAATATTGTTCTTCCTTTATTCCTGGCTTCTTGCATTCTTTTTTTTTTTTTTTGAGCACTGGTTATGTGTTCAGCACGTTGCTAAGCCTTTTGCAAGTTCTGCTGCACATTCTCTATTTACTGTTCCAGATCCACTTTCGATCCTGACCTGGGACCCCAGGAAGCTGACATCCATTAGGCTCCATTGACTTCAGGTTCATAGTTGAGCTTGGCCACAGCAAGAGTTAGAAGGATAGGAGGGGAAAGAGGTTAGCTCATTTATTTCCAGCCTCCAATCTTATATCCTTTCCCTGAGTTTCAAGTACTAAAAATCTAGGACCTGGATTGGGCTGCTGGTAGCCCCGAGGTCCCTCACTATTCCTCATGGCTCCTTTCATGCTACTCATACCTTTGTAAATAATAAATTTAATAGAAGGCCCTTTAGAGTCTGCTGTTTTTCTGCTGAACTTCTGACTGACACACATACTTATTTCCAATAGACAGCAACTAGAAATGACATAGTCCCTTTGAGGCCAAAGTAGTAAAGAACCAGTGTGGCTTCTTCATTCATTAGGATGCTAAAACCTTAAGAGGTCAGAGTTACTCTTTGGAAGCAACTTTGGTCCTTGGTCACTTTTGGGAAAAACTACCTTTTCCTTCTCACTGTGATGTGAGCAAGCAGTATATTTTCATTAGATTAAGCCCTTGGAATTTGGGGTTAATTTGTTAATGCAGCAAAACCAATGCTATTGAAACTAATCCTCTCTTTTCATTTACTTCTTATAATCATCTGATGACACTTGTATTAATCCCCATGTTATTGATGAGAACACTGAGATGAAGAGAGTTTAAATAACCTGCAACAAGACAAGAGGACTAGTGTGGGTTCCCTAAACCAGCATCCTTAATAGAATGGGGGAATGTCTGTCTGTTCTGCAAGTTTAGAGAGATCACTTGCTGTCACTGAATCTTTCTGATGGCAGGCTGAACAGTCATTCCAGAAGGCATCAGCAGAAATTTCCCCAAACCTGGAGACTCCTGATTGTTCCCTCAATACAATAGCTTAACTTCCTACCTGGAATAGAGGGATATGGAATTTGTTTCTCTGCCTACGACTTGTAACATGATTTCTCTATAAGTATAGCACTTTTACATTTTTCTCTGGAATAAAAATTGAGATCCCTCTTCGTTGACTGTTTAGGAAATTTCTTCAAAGAGATTGAAGGCTCCTTCATACCTATTTATTTTTAAAAAATATGATTCAACATAATGTCTCTGAATGGTATATTCAAAATGGTTAAAATGGTAAATATTATGTTAAAATTTAAAAATTGTTTTAAAACCCAATTCTTCACCCAATTCTTCAGATTGATGAAGGAATAAAGGAAGGAAAATATTTAAAAGGACCTTGCCAGGGATTATTTGCTTTTGGAAATGCATGTCCAGTGCAATTTCAGGGGTTCATTATCAGCTGGAGGAAACAGGCTTTGTCACTTGCAGGAAGAAATCATTGACTTAGGTCAGATCAGTTCCTTGCATTCAACAATAATAACTGTTGTTTTTTTTTTTCTGTTACCAAAGGAAATTCAGCAACACAGTGACTTCTGAAATTTTGTACATAGGAAGGAAAAGCCAAAGGGGCCCAAGCTGGAAATGTGACCTATTGAGCTTTCCTAAGGCGATGAGGTCACAGAAGTCCTTTCCTCTCCTGAGCTGGATGTGCTAAGCCTCAGCAGTTTACATTCCCTGGTTAAGAATGAACTCAAATGCTAAAATTCTCATTCAAGTGCTCTATTTGTTTTCTCAGAATCAGTTTGCTTGGGCTTTCTTCACTGAGCTTTTAATGGATCTAGAGTAGCCCTTTGTGTGTGAAATCATTCCATCCTCTTTATAAATTTTCTTTGACATGTCAGTGCTTATGGCAGTGCTTGGAAAAGAACATAGGAATTTACTTGGAAAAGACAGCAGCCTTATTTAGCCAATTCATATTTGCTCAGAATCCTTTAAAGAATCAACTTGTTCAGTAGGAGTTTTGGATCAGGTCCTCTGTGTGATGTCCAGATATAAAACAGGAGGTGGCTTCTGCACTTATTGTTTCCTCTGTATTGAGGTTGACCTTGCCTTGGTGGTCAGTGTATGTCCAAGGACCAGTTGCCTTTTCCCCATCCTGTCCTTAGGCATGGCATTTTAAAACAGTCATGCATGTCCACAGAGAGGATAAGAACTCTCAATCCAGTATGAACCTCTTGCTATATGGATTTAGGAGCTGTTATTTTCCACTAATCAACCCAGATTAATTTCCATCTTTTTCTGTCCTGCTCTCTTCTCTGGTATCCATAGACTACATCATAAGAGTCCTGAATTCTCTCTCTCTCTCTCTCTTTTTTTTTTTTTTCCAGTGGATATGGCCAAACCTGGTCACTATGGAGGGGAGTCTGAGGTCCAGTGTTCCTCTCAGCCTCCTTCTTCCTTGATTTAGCATCGTGGTTCTTGCAATGGCCAAGGGTTTCCTTTAAGATGGCTTTCTCCACCTTGATGGCCCCATTTCCTCAGGTTCCCATCCCTGGAGGCAAAGGGTGGGGAATGGCTTCCTGCTGGGCTTGTCCCTAGGTGTTTCTGGACCCTTCTTGGATCTCTTAAGACTGCTCACATCTGTATAAACAGTACTGTCCTGAAATTCTCTAAATCTCCACATAAGCAAGACTTCTGCAGCCCACACATGGCACTGAGAGTGACTCACTAATAAAAAGCCCTTATTTCTTTAGACCAAAGTCTTTGATGCCACGGCACAGAAACTGCACAACCTAGAAACTTACAGAGCCTTAAGCCACTTTTGCGCTTTCCATACTGACAGTGCAATATTTCATGGTAATTAAATTTTACTGTGAAGGAGATTATTTTAGCCATTGCCACACAAAGCATGGTCCAAAGACCAGCAGCATCAACATCAACTGGGAACTTGTTAGAAATGCAGAAGCTGAGCCACATGAGGTAGTGTGTGTCTGTTAATCCCAAAGATTTAGGAGGCTGAGGTAAGAGGATTGCAAGTTTGAGGCCAGTCTAAACAACTTAGAGAGCCTCTGTTTCAAAATATAAAATAAAAAGGGCTGGGTATAGTAATGATCATCAAATTCCACCATCATTAATTACCCCATGCCTCCTCCCTTTCCCTCCAACCCCTCTGCCCAAAGTACAGGTATGAAGACGCGAATTGGTGTGAATATACTATGTATATAACCAAAGATATGAAAAATGTGCTCTATATATGTAATAAGTATTGTAATGCATTCTGCTGTCATATATAAATAAAAAATTTACATAAAAAAGAAAGAAGAATAAGAAAAATAGAACAATGAACCATGAACTAGGGACCAAAGGCTACAAGAAATAGTAGTGAAAAACCAGCCTCTATCTCAGAGCAAAGCCTGTCCAAGGAAGGGACATGGCCTTTGTCCTTGGAAAAACCCACAGAGCACTCCTAAGCACATTCCCACCCTGCTAAGTTATTTATCTACAAATAACAGAGAGATCTGCTGCACCAGGTGTCCCTGACTCAGTCAGGCTAGGTGGGGACCTATAGCAGCCCCCTAGCAGCCACCAATCAGCATGAGACAGGGAAATACCTGGGATGCCAGATGACCCTCCCAGTAGTTTATGGTGGCTGATAACATATTGGGAAACCATGTAGTTCAGCACGTACACCCCTCTTGGCTTAAACCAATCAGTTCAAATGAATACCCCTTTTGTACTGACCAATCACCCCTACCTAACTTGTTCCCGCCAGTGGATGTGCTAATCATGCTTTAGAGTTGTTGTTTGATTTTCCCGTGGAGTGAGGTGATTTGTTATGCTGTATGTGAAGTCCCTGCCCTTTTCAAAGAATGTATATAAGCTCTGCTCAAGCTGTTCTCGGGGCTCTTTGCTCTTTGCTCCTCCGAAGTGAGCTCTGAGCCCCAGCATGCTGGACCCCCAATAAACCCTTTGCTGTTGCATGAGACAGTCTCTTGGTGGTCTCTTCCTCCGACGCTCGCCCGACCTTTACAGTAGGAACAATGAGGCATATGAGTATGTACAATAAGGCTATGGAAAAGATTAAAAAGCCAGAAAAGACTAAAATTTGGCATTCATATTTTAAGAAACAGTTGCTATTGGGTGTTCATTGAAGCAGTTTTGTCTGCTGAGGGGGAAGGTTGGGATCTGGGGATATAATGATGTTTTCAATAACATGATTATGAAATATTGTTTTGGTGTTCCTCCATTGTGAGGTAGCTGTGTTTCCAGAAATATCAATAAAAATTAACTAAGGAAAAAAAGAGGCTGGGTATGTATCTTAGTGGTAGCTCACCTTTGGGTTCAATCCCTAGTACCAAACAAACAAGAAATCAACTGAGAGTTCATATCTGATCTACTGAATCATTGTCTGCATTTTGACAAAATTCCAGTCCATCAAGATGCATCAGAAGCTTTAAGGAGCACTCATATAACCCATAGATCATTGAGATCATTTTATATTACTTCTCAGGCAGACCCTACTGCAAGGATTAAGATAGGATAGTGGGTCAGCTTTGTGAAGTAGTTCAGTAATTGCTTCATATACTCCAGGGTAATAAAAGCAGAAGAAATTTGAATTTTATCACTTTTTAACACCCCTTCCTCTAAGATATCTCCTGTAATCCTATTCTGTTGTCCTTCTTCAGCCTAACTTTAAAGAATCTGAAAAAGGGCCAGGGGTTGTGGCTTAGTGGTAGAGCACTTGCCTAGCATGTGTGAAGCACTGGGTTTGATTCTCAGTACTGCATAAAAATAAATGAATAAAATAAAAAGTCCATCCACATCTAAATATATATATTAAAAAAATCTGGGCTGGGGTTGTGGCTCAGTGGTAGATCGCTTCCCTAGCAAGTGTGTGAGGCACTGGGTTCGATCGATCCTCAGCACCACATAATAAATAAATAAATAAATAAAATAAAGATATTGTATCCATTTTAAAAATAGTTTTTAAAAATCTGAAAAAGTTATTCACCCTATAGTACATTCAATTAGAAAATCCATTTTTTTTTATTTATTCAAAATCAAACATTATTTAGCTGTCTATCATGCTCCAAACAGTGTTATACAGCAGGAGATGATAAACTAGCAGTAGAAAAAGAGAAGGGTAGTGGGAGGAATTAACTATTCAGGAGATCATATTGCTAGACGACAAGGTACTGGGGAAGCTGGGGTTGAAAGTGTGTAGAGATATTTTCCGATATTTTCTGTTTGCTGACACATAAATGAGGTATGGAAGAAAGGAAGAGTAAGGGTACGTCTAGGGAGAGAGAAGGGGGTTAGCATGCTGAGTTAGACATTTACATGCAGGAGACAAGCAGAACTAACCAGGAAAGAGACAACTGATCTAGAGGAACAGTGTGGGGGTGCGTAAATGGCTTTTTCCTCCAAGTTCAAGCAGAGAAGAAAGGAGAATGCCCTCTAAATGATCCATGTGATGGTCAGCTTTTGTCACTGTGACCAAACTACCTGACAACCACAGCTTAGAGGAAGAAAAGTTTATTTTGCCTCATGGTTCCAGAGGTTTAGTCCATGGTTCCCTGATTCCACTGCTCTGGGCCTCAAGGTAAGGCAGAACATCATGGCAGAAGGGCATGGTATAGGAAGGCTGCTCCGTTCATGGCAGCCCGGAAGCAGAGAGAGGGAAAAGGGGGAAGGGGCTTCAGGGAAGATGAACCCTTCCAGGGCACACCCCCAGGGATCCACCTTCTCCAGCTATGCCCCACCTTCCTACAGTGACCACCCAGTCAGTCCATTCAAACTAGGATGGACTGATTAGGTTATAGTTCTTATAAGTCAATAATTTCACCCTGAAATATTTCTGCATTAACACAGGAGACCTGGGGGGGGGGGGGGGCGGGGACACTTTGTATCCAAATCATAACAGTTGGCAAGTTTGAGAAGTCTCAGGTTGACACTGCACTCTTCTCCCTCCTGGAATAGAGTTCAGGCACATTCTTCTCATACCCTATCCCCACTCTGAAGGCACTTCCCCTCAGGGATTGGGAATGGATGTGACCACTCCAACCCCTCATTTGTTGCTGTTTCTGGACATCACAAATATGACTTTGGATTTGGGGTTTTCACACCAATCCCTATAGGAAATGAGAAGATGAGAGAAGTTGGAACAATAACCAAAGTGGTCTCTTGTGTAGTATTTCTACTAGGAGTAATTAGATCTTCTGAGCAATTCAGCTTGGCACCTTTCCTAGACACCAAAAGTGCCGCTTGGGAATTCAATGGGAAAGGAAACTTTTGTTGGCTGACTCTGTTGAAGGTAAAAACAAAGGGAATCCTAGTAATGAAAAGGATGTTATGTGTTTTCTTCTAGGATTAATAGCTTGCTCTCTGTTTTTTCTTTTCTTTTCTTTCTTTTAGTTTTGTTTTTGTGTTTCGTTGTTTTGTTTTCTTCAGTCTTACTTGTTATTCTCTGGGGACCTAGTTCTGGCTCTTGTACAGAAACCCCTGTCTCCAGATTGCAGTCTGTGAGGTCTCCTCATTGCTTTGGAGAATGAAATCAGAGACTCCAACCTTTGGTATTCTGAACACAGGCTGGAGAACTCAGACAAATGAATTCCAAATGCTGTTCTGGGCATGATGAGTAACAATTCCTTACACTAATCTGAATATAGAATTTATGTAACATTTTGTGCTGATAACGTATCACCAACCAGACAAATGGCTCATGGCTTCTCTACTTTTTTTTTCCTCAAATGATATCAATATTCATTTTCTCTTTTTAACAAAGGCAGGGGAAAAATTGACCATCAGTTTTACAATGTTTACCCTTTAGCCTTCTTTATAAAGTTTTTGCAGCACAAAACAAAGCTGCAAAAAATTTTTTTTTCCAGCAAAACTTAGTAGGGAGAGGACTGATATGAATCGTTTTTCAACTTGTGATGCTTTATCCTCAGTGATGGGTTTCCAGGTGAAAGTCATTTTTCCTGAATTATCAGAACAATTGTTGGAATGTGACTTTGTTTATTGGGAAGGCTTCTGGGGACTTCTTTTGAAATTTTTAAGTTAGACACAAACATCTGGGCATGGAGGTGCATACCTATAATTCTAGCTACTTGGGAGGCTGAGGCAGGAGGATCCCAAATTCACAAGCCTGGAAATTTGGTGAAACTTTGTATCAAAATAAAATATTAAAAGGCTGGGGACATAGCTTCATGGTAGAGTCCCCCTGGGTTCAAACGCCAGTACAGCAAAAACAGTGCAATTTCTTTACATGTATTCATTTAATGACATTCCTTGATACCTGTGTTAGACACACTGTGCTTGTGAGGCGGGATCATTACTCTTGGGAAATACATGTTCTAGGCATGAGACAGATATGCAGTGATGATATTTATGTGGTAAGTGATTCAACAGAATTATGTAAAAAGGGTCATAAGGATATGGAACCAAGAAGCTCTAATTTGGGGGGCCGGAGAGAAGGTGAATAAGAAAGGGTCATAGTGGGGGTGACATCGAGGCAGGGACTTAACAGATGAGTAGGAGAATGGCAGGTGGCATGGGAGGGAAAGATGTTTCAGGCAAAAGGAACAGAATTAGAAAGGCCTGGGATGAAGGTGTGTACATATGAAGGGTGGAGTTTGTGGGACCATATTGTGATTGTCTTGTGGGTGAAGCCAAGGAGTTTGGGTATTATCTTAGACAGAGTGCTGAGGTGCAGGAGGGTTTCATCACTTGATTGCTGCTTTCATTGTTAAGAAAATGTCTAGGGCTGGGATTGTGGCTCAGCAGTAGAGCACTCGCCTGACCCAGGTTTGATTCACAGCACCACATAAAAATAAAGGCATTGTGTTGTGTCCATCTACAAAAAAGATTCTATCTATCTATCTATCTATCTATCTATCATCTATCTCTATCTCTCTCTTTCTCTCCTTTCTCCTAAAAAGAAAAAAGAAAAGAAAATGTCTAGTACCTTTATTTTTAGGGTAAGAAAATCCCCATAGGAACTTATTCCCTAAGATTCACCTTCCCTTTTGAATGGGTCTTTGGTCATTAGTACCAACATTTTAATCATGACTTAAAGAGCTTTATGAACCAAGCGAGATGAGAACTCTCCCAGTGATACAGTGATTTCCCAAGATCTGATAAGGATATCAAACAAGATTTTGATTCAGTGGTTAACTGACTCAAAAGGACATTAAATAAGATTTTATTAAGCTCTAATTCTACAAAAATAAATGAATAATATGATAACATAGTATAAGATGCAGCTTGCTCTCAGGGTATGAAGGTCTCGTTCCATCCAGCTCAAGGGCAGCCCTTTTTGGGTGTACTTCCTGTTTTTGCAAGCAAATGTATCTGTACCTGTGAGATGGGGGATAGAGAGACCAGAGACAGGGAGAGATGTTAATGGCCCGGGAGCCGGATGTATTCTTTGTATAACTCCCCCAAAAGAGATGGGACCCCAGTAACAACATTTGTGCCCTCCAACCCTGTTCCCAACCATAAAGGGTTGTTTTAAAGGAATACTTCTCAGCCATGAAAAACAATCAGCTTGCCTTACCTGAGACTTTGAAACTTGGAAAAGAAATGCAATGCCTGAAAAAAATCCTTTGAACTGATTCAATAACAGCAGAGTGTGGACAGATGCTGTTGAGTTCCCTGAGTCTGTCTTTCTGGAGACTTGTTAATTTCTTCCTGGGCCTCAAAAGAAGCATTTTTGCTCTTCCTAAAATATTTTAAAAATTAATTAATTTAGTGGGTGAGCAGGAGTATAAGGATAGACCTGAACACATATTAGAATAAAGAGTCCAGAAGTAAACTCCTGCCTTTATAGTCAATTGATTTTCAACAAGAATGCCAAGGCAATTCAATGGGAAAGAATAATCTTTTCAATAAATGGTTCTGGGCTAGAGAACTGAATATCTACAGGCAAAAGAACAAAGTTGCATACCTATCTCACACCATATAGAAAAATTAACTCAAAATTGATCAAGGACCTAAGTGTAAGAGCTAAAATTATAAAAGTCTTAGAAGAAAACATAGGTATAAATCTTCATAGTCTTTGATTAAGCAATGATTTCCTAAATATAATAACAAAAGCATAAGCTACAAAACAAATTAGATCAATTGGGTAATATCCAGATTAAAATTAAACAAAATTAAAAATTTTGTTCTTTAAAGGACACCATAAAGAAAGTTAAAAGACAACCTACAGAATGGGAGAAAGATTTTGCTTGTCATATAGCTAAAAAAATGACTTGTATCAGAATATATTAAGAACTCCTATAATTCAATAAGGAAAGGAAAAGGCAATCCAATTAAATTGGGCAATGGATTTCAATAGATATTCTAAAGAAGAAGTACAAATACCAATGAGGACATACAAAGAAAGTCAACATTATTTGTCACTAGGGAAACACAAATTGAGGTCCCTCTGAATGCTCACCAGAAGGATATAATCAAAAAGAAACTTATGAATGTTGGAGAAGATGTGGAGAAATCATAACCTTCACACACTGTTGGTGGAAACATATAATGGTCCAGCACTTTGGAAAGCAAACTGGAAGTTCCTCAAAACATTAAACACAGAGTTACCATAAGCCCCCACAATTCACTCCTATGTATTTACCCAAGAGAAATGAAAACGTCTGTCCACGAATGAAATTGTGCATGAACATTCACTTATAGTAGCTTTAGTCATAATAGCCCAAAACTAGAAAGAACTCAGTGTCCATTAACTGAAGAATGGATACATAAAATGTGAAATATCTACGCAATGCAATGTTATTTGGCAATAAAAAGAAATTAAGTACTGATACGTGCTATAACATGGATGACCCTTGAAAATATGCTACATAAAAAAGCCAGACACAAAAGATCACATATAATATGGTTCTGTTTATATCTAATGTCCACCATGGGAAAATCAATAGAGACAGATCATAGGGTTGTTGAGGGCGGTAAAGAAGGAGAGGAATGTGTTGAGGAACATGGGGTAGTGACTTCTAATGAGCTTATTTTTGGAGTGGTGACAATATTCTAAAACTGATTGCAGTGATCGTTGTCATGTTTGTGACTATACCAAGAATCAATGAATTGGTCTTCATGGGTGAATCTTATGGAATGTAAACTGTATCTCAACAAAGCTGTTTTTTAGAAAATATGTCAAAAAGTGGATATCAAGGTGTCTTCCCGATGTCCCCAGAAAGTTATGGAGTTCAGTAAGGACTGCTGGGACCAAGAATCAAGTTTACATGTCTAGGAACCTGAAATGTGGTAAGAGCCAGGGTATTGCAATCCTGGGAGGTACCTCCAAGATTGCTTTAGCAGGATTTTTGTGTCCAGCTGTGGGTGTTCCCTAATCCCCAGGCCCTCAGGCTCCAGAGAATAGATAGATTCAAGCTCTGAACCTGAGACCCAGGTGCAAGGAGAATTCCTGGATTCAGCATCTGGTGAGGTTTCATTTGGCCTTTGACCTCAGCAGCTGAAACCTAATATTCTTTAGGCAGGAAATAAATCAGTGCTCTCCAGCTTTACTAGGATCATCAGTGCAGTATGACATGACCATCTGAGGCCAGGGCTCTCTGCCATTAATCAGAATAATTCAGAATACCCAAGATGGATCACTGTAGGGCCTACAATGTCAGATTAATGAATGGGAGAAAGAAAAATTCAAGTTTCCAGCCTGGTATAAGTAGCTTGAAAACCCATTCATGCCATTTAGACCACGTAATTCACCATTAAGACCCTAAAGGAAAGATCTCCAAACTGGGATGTGTTTACTCCAAAAAAGGGACCACAATCCACTGGGATGTGAGTACATATTACAATTTCTGTGCATGCTTCATTTTGTCTTTCTAAGTTGCTATTTTAAAAATACACAATTAGGAGCTGGGGTTTTGGCTCAGTGGTAGGGTGCTTGCCTGGCCCATGTGAGACACTGGGTTCAATCCTTAGCACCACATAAAAATAAATAAATGAAATAAAAGTATTGTGTCAATCTACAACCAAAAATATTTAAATAAATAAATGAAAATACACAATTACTTAATACTTTAGGAAAATATATAAGTGCATTGATTATAAATAGGTAAATTAATGTAAACAAAGGTGCTCAAATCTTTTATTAATCTTTATGTGCAATGTTTTAAAAGTTCAGGAGACTGCTGCTCTGAAGGACCTCTTGGCTTACTGCTAGATGGAGGGGTAAAGATTAACTTAAATGGTACTTTAGTTTACTTTTGAGACCTATCCCCTCCTCCTCCAAAAAAAAAAATCTCAGATTACATTGCAAAGACTTATTTCTTTAAATTTATTATAATAAATATTCTTTATTTTGCAATACTATGGATTAAATCCAGGGCCATGCATATTCTAGGCAAGTACTCCCCCACAAAGCTACATCTCCCATCCTTTTGGATTTAATTTTGAGACAGAGTCTTGCTAATTTGCTGAGGCTGGCCTCAAATTTGTTAGTTCCTGGGATTAGAGGTGTGCGCCACCGTGCCCAGCTAAGGCATTTTTTCTTAAACATGATTTGCCATAACAACCTCTAGAGTTCAATTCTCTTTGGATTGGGATGGACCCCATGTATTCAGGCCGGCTTGGATCCCTGAGCTTCCTAATCCTCTTCTCCACTAATTGGGCAATTAGACCTCCAGCCATGGTTTTGCCCTGCTTAGATCTGAAGAATATACTCAGACTTTTAAACTGCTGGGCTTCATGTGCTCTAGTCCAGTGTTCTTGGACAAAATATTAATTCACCTTTGCTACTATTCTAAGTTTAGGCCACATCCTTAATTCCAATACTTGTGTATTGACCCTGAGATATATTTCCAATCAATTCCCTGGTTCTAGTGATTGAATTTTATATTGTTTCCTGTGTCTGAGTCTGAATCTAAAAGACCCACAGCTATAGTTTGTTTGAACATATTTTGCCTGTGTCCTCCAAAGGCTCATGGATTCATGGTACCCAGTGTGGTGGTGTTGAGGTGGTGGATACTTTAAGAGTTGGGGTTTAAGGGAAAGTGGTTAGGTGACTGGGGGTACCAACCTCAGAAAGGATTAATGTAGTCTTCAGAGATTTAGATCCTACAAGTATAAGTTTTTATAAAAAGAGCAAGCCTGGCTCCTGAATTCCTCTGGCTTCTTGTCTCAGCATAGGATCTTTTCCATATGTACCTCCACCATGTGATACAGCCAGAAGGCCCCCACCAGAACTGAGCAAATGCTGGTGCCATGCTCCCAAACCTCCAGAAATGTGAGCTAAATAAGCATCTTTCCTTTATAAACTACTGGGCTTCTGGTGTTTTGTTAGAGTGACACAAAAAAAGACTAAGACACCCACTCAGTTTTATAAGCATGGAGACCACTAATTCCTGGTTGATCTTTGGGCAAATAATTAGTATCTGGATACCTGCTGACAGAATTTTCAGTGTTTTGGGTTCTTGAAATGTTTACATGTAGATGACAAAATGAAGGTATGTATAATTATCTAAAGTATCCTCATTTACTGATTGTTATCAATTATTAGTAACCAGAAAGAATGTTCATGATCAGTATTTATATATTTACTTTAGTGAATGATGCCTAACATTTTAAGAACACAAGAGCACAGCCCCAATGCCTTTAAATGTAAAGTAAAACCAATGAAACGTCTCAGTATCTCTGACCTGGAGCCATGGTTAGTTCCTATGGTTCCAGGCCATAAGATCATTGTTGAAAAATGGGTGCTGTATTGGATGGTGAGGAATTCACTTGTCAAGTAGAATCTCTGAACTCCGAACACCTGCAGGTTGATGAATTCTCTTCTTCCCCATGTCCAGTTGTTCCTGAGTGGATCCTCAAAAACTGCCTCTATGAATTAATTAGTTCTCTGCTTCTTAACTGTTTTCACTTATCTTCTGCTTTCTGGATTAAGATAGATAGATAGATAGATAGATAGATAGATAGATCGCTGTGTGTGTGTGTGTTTGCATGTGTGTGGATCTGTTACCACGATGCATTCTGAAGGACATCTAGATTTTATTTGTATTCCTGGTTCTTTTTTAACTCCTTCATAGCCCTGAGCACATGACTATCTGGATTTCATGACTAAGAGAACTGGATTTCCTTCTAGTCCAGGTGGAGTCCTGCAGATCAAGACCCATCCCATCTCACTGAATCACTCCTATCAGGATGACTTGATCACCTATTGCCTAATAACCCAACACCTCCTGGAGGTGTGACCAGAGGTTACTACAACCTGTCAAGTCACTTCATCTGCCAGTTTCCTCATGTCTTAAATTGTTACAATTACCTACCTCATGGGATGATTATGGAATAGTGTTTTAAAGACTGGAAAACAATCTTACTTCCCAGGAGTCATAATAGCTAGTCAACACTTGCCAGTGTCTTCAAATTGTTCATAGATTATTTCACATGAATATTTCTTCATAATGTTTCCATCTGAGCATATAAAGATGAAAGTTCTTCTTGGTGTTAAACTTAAATTCTTCTTTAGGAGTCCATCATCCTTGCTTTCTCTGGGAGTACTCACCATCACTGAGCCCAGATCTTTCAGTGGATAGAGAAGGATTGTGGCTTTATCCTAAGCATGCCCTTTGGTAAGTACCATTCAGATCAGAAAGAGATCATTTTTAAAGACATAACACTAAATTTTGCTTTTGACACCTCATTCTTCAGACGTAAATCCCTCCAATGAATATTAAACTGAAAGGGAAGTTAATGGAAATATTTGAGATTCTGAGAAAAGGAATTAAAATTGAAGAGAAAGGAGAGAAAAACCAGTTTTAGGGGGAAGAATTCAGTCTCTGATACTTAGAGCTGAATTACCTGGAGGTGCACTACCTAGCTGTAAAAGCTTGGGAAGGCGATCTGATCTGAAAGCTGTCTGATCCCCAAGCTTATCCGTAAAATGTACATGGGCACGATTGATATGCTGTAGCAAAGAGATCAAGCATAAGAATATTCTTACAAGAAATAAAAACATAAAGACACATAAAATATCTTTAAATAGAAATATAAAAAAACATATTTCTCATCACAATAATTCCTCAGTGAGTATTCAGGATGATCAGGGGTAAGGGTGGACCTGCTTTGCACCTTCAGTTAAGGGTCCAGTATATTATGAATCTCACGAGTCAGTGGCCACAGAGACGTATAACTATAATCCCAGCTACTCAGGAGACTGAAGCAGGAGGATCACAAGTTTGACTGAGGCCAGGCTGGGTAACTTAGTGAGACCCTATCTCAAAATAAAAATTTTTAAAGGGCCAGGAATGTAGCTCAAAGGTAGAGCACTTGCTTAGCATGCACCAGGCTCTGGGTTCAATCTCTTGTACCGCAGACAACCCCATGAGCGTGTGTGTTAACCCATTTTTCATCCTTCTGGGGCATGTGGTTGCCCATCTATGCTGTTTCCTACTTTGTGGCATGAAGTGGCAAAGAACTTCTCAAACACAATCTCGAAAACATAAACTGGCAAGGTGAAATTTGACAAATTTGTTTGCATAAAAAATAAAATTTTTTGCAAAAACACCATAAATACCTGGGGTTCTACATAGAGATTTGGGTAGATGAACTGATATCCACTCATGGACACTTATGGTATAATTTATCTGTTACTCAGTTCAGAGAAATTTGTGTTTGTTTCTAGTTTGGGGCAATTATAAATAAAATCACTGTAAATATTTACATATAGTTTTTTACGTGAACATAAATTTTCATTTCACAGATGAATGCTTAGAAGTGAGATTTCTAGACCATCTGATAAGCATGTGTACTTAACTTTATAAGAAGCTACCAAATTCTTTTCTGAAGTGGTCAACCATTCTGCATTTCCACCAGCAGTACCAGAGAATCCTGGCCACTCCTAGCCTGCCCTGTGATTGGTGTTGCAGGATACTGGCTTTGTTTTTGAATTCTAGTTATGTGAATAGGTGTGTACCTCATTGTAGTTTTAATTTGTGTTTTCCTGATGCCTAATGGTGTTAGTAGTCACCACCTTTTCATGTACTTACTAACCATTCATCTACCTTCCTTGGTCAAGTATCTGATCAAGTTTTTTCTCCATTTTTAAAAAATATACTTTTCTACTGTTGAGTTTTGAGAGTTCTTTATACATTCGGGATGAATGTCTTTTATCACATATGTAATTTTCAAATGTTTTCTCCCATTCTGACTTGCCTTTTAATTATATTTACAAACTCTTTCAAAATGTAGAGGTTCTTAAAGTTCAATAAGGCTTTTTTTTTCCATGGATAGGGCTTTTTGCGTAATTTCTAATATATATGTTTCTAACCCAGGCCACAGAGATTTTTCTCCTCTATTTTCTTATAAAAGTTTTAGAGTTACAAGTTTTATATTTAGATCCATGGTACACTTTGTGTTATTTTCTATGTATGGAGCTAGATAGGGATCATTCATTTTTTTGCACATGGATAATATTCCTGCAAATTTATTGAAAAGACTTTCCTTTGTACTGTGTGTTGCTTTCCAATCTTTGTCAGAAACAATTTACCACTATGTTTAGATTCTCTTCTGTCCGGTTGTTCTATCTTTTTTCTAAAACTATACTCCCTTGACTACTGTGGTTTGAAAGTGAGTCTTGAGGGCTAGGGTTGTGCTCAGTGGTAGAGCACTTGCCTAGTACTGCGAGGCCCTGGGTTCAATCTTCAGCACCATATAAAAATAGATAAATAAATAAAGGTATTGTGTCCAACTACAACTAAAAAAATATATATTTTTTTAAAAAGTGAGTCTTGAAATCAGTTAATAAGAGTCTATCCCATAGTTTCTTTTTATACTTTTAACACAATACAGCAAAGGAATTACAGAATAACAATTTTACTAACAAAATCAAATTAGGGGGGCTGGGGATATAGCTCAGCTGGTAGAGTGCTTGTCTCACATGTGCAAGGCCCTGGGTTCGATCTCCAGCACTACAATAAAAAAATTATAAAAATTAGAGAAAATAGAAAGATAAAAACTCATTATAAACTCTCACATGTTGGATGCAGTGGCACATACCTGTCATCTCAGATGCTGGGGAGGCTGGGGCAGGAGGATCTCAAGTTCAAAGCCAGCCTCAGCAGCTTAGTAATGCTCTAAGCAACTTAGTGAGACCCTGTCTCTAAATAAAATATAATTTTTAAAAAGGGCTAAGGATGTGGCTCAGTGGTTAAGGGTACCTGGGTTCAATCCCTGGTACTGTAATAGTAGTAGTAGTAGTAGTAGTAGTAGTAGTAGTAGTACTAGTAGTAGTAAAATAATAATAATAATAATAATAATAACAACACCTCTCACATGTATAAAACATGTTTCTTTTAAGCCAGAATATGATAAATACATATGCCTACCAAAATGTTAGTCATTTTTATACTGTACAATATTAGCAAACTGATTTTAAGATAGAAAACATAACTATTTGCTTCCTAGTATGATTTTCGCTCTCAATGGAATTTCTAATTTTCAAGCAACTCACCTTCTCCATTCCTTTAATATTTAGAGGAATTAAGCAAAGTGGAAATTTTATTCTGCCACTGACCTCTACACTGGCATGAAATCCACATTAATCTCAAAATAGTATAAAATAGAAAATAAGATCAACAAATGGAAATAACAAAATAGTAATCAGTCCAACTTTTACTTTTCTATGGCAAGGTTATTGCTTCACAATTATTCTTAGGCTGAAAGGGGAGATAAACTAAAAGTCAACCTTAGGCAATTTTAATAACTTACACACATTCAACATTTATTTATTTATTTGTTGCTGTGCTGGGGACCAAACCCAGGGCTTTGCACAGGCTAGGCAAGTGCTCTGCTGCTGAGCTACATCCCCAACCCACATGTATTCAGTTTTTAAATGAAACCTGCAGCAGAGTAAGGAAGGCAGATGGCAACGTCAGCAGTCAGGCCCTTCGTCATAGTACTACTGCCTTATCCACCTTCTTGACTTTAACCACCACCTCCTTGGGAGCAATAGTTCTAGCCCAGGAAGTACCCAGCCAGAGAATCTCAGTTCACTTTCTGTGATGAAGCAACAATAATAGAATTTCCCATGCAGAGCTGTAAAAAAGATTCAGTGAAATTAGGTGTGCAGGAACTTAGCACCAAGATCAATACGTATAAATTCTCAACAAATTTATACTACCATGAGTAACCATTTTGCAATGTGCAGTTTCTTCTGATGTTTGAAGCTGGGAGCCTGGAGAGCAGAAAGACCAGAGACCTGAGTCCCACAGAGGAAGTGGGGCCAATGAACAGAGAATGTGAGCAAGAAGATCCTTGAGTTGCTGCTGAGGAAAGAGCTGACTGATAGTTAATAAATGACGAGGTAAAGGGAAGATAGTACTATCTTTCTAGGTGTCTGGTTACTCCTTAACCAGTGTCTACTGCCACCTCCTGTCAATTTTGTCAAAGTCCAGAATGCCTCTTGGGAGGTCTCCAAACTAACCCACTAGCACCCAAAGGTGCAATGAGCAAAGTAGAATTTACTGAGTGTTTCGTAAGCAAAATACAGAAAAAGCATCAGTCATAGCCCCCTAAGCACAGAACTTCATGAATTCTCCTGGGTCAATGGTTCTGTCAATTACCAGCTCTTCTAGCCACCTCCTCAGCCCTTGCCTGCACAGTGCTCAGATTCTCCTCAACAGGTTCTTGAAATCCAGGGATTTAGCATGTTACTTGAGAACCAAACTTGAAAGTTCTTTTTGCCTGCACTCCTGAAATGAAATGGAACCAAAGTAACGCCATTTTGTTCTGATCCGACTCCACTGTAAAATGTTTTCTTTTGGGCCTCCTGACAGCTGTATCTATGTTGACAGTACAGCAGGACCTTCCCTTGTCCCTGACTATGGCCTCGATGTATAACAAAATGACTCTAAAATGTATAATCAAAACAATTCTCTCATGTAATCAAAATATGTCTCAACAGGGTCTTTCTGACCTACATGTGCCTCTATTGTTCTTGTGGTTTTTGTGGGTTTTGCTTTTATAAACTCTGTACTTCCAAAATTCAAATGCTGGGGAAATCTTTAAGACATGAGGCTGCTCCCAGCTGCTTGCCTGGCTCATTAAAAGACCTTTTTGTCCCCCTTCAATTTGGCTTAATATGCATGGTGGTTTGTAATTCTCACGCACACAATAACTCTCCCAATCCAAGTCACCTACCAAAATTGTTCTTCCAACCAATGCCAGACTGTATGAGAAGTGTCCCAGAAAATACATTTTCCTCTATGTTTGTTCCTTAAGGGGGACAGAAAAAGAAGAGAAACTACATGGCCTGTAGGCTTAAAGAAAGAACCATTCTCTGGGCACGGTGGCACAAGCCTGTATTCCCAGTGGCTCAGGAAGCTGAGGCGTGAGTATCAAGAGTTCAAAGTCAGCCTCAGCAAAAGTGAGGTACTAGGCAACTCAGTGAGACCCTGTCTCTAAATAAAATACCAAATAGGGCTGGGATTGTGGCTCAGTGGTCAGTGTCCTTAGTTCAATCCCTAGTACCTACAAGAAAAAAGAAAAAAGAAAAAGAAAGAACTATTCAAAATAGACAAAACTTGAAAATGTTTAGAAGCAAAAGCAGAGGCAGAGAGAAGATATTGGACCATGAGCATGGTATTGGACCCCCTGGAGTCTGCCAGTCCAGTGAATCTCTTGATGGAATTTTATAAACGATAAGGAAAATTATATTGCTTGGTTAACACACATCACCTCTTTCAATCTTCCGTAAAGCTCAACAAGTTGGGTAACATCCTTCTTTATCAGAACAGGAAACTGCAGTTTAGCATCGCAGTAACTTGCCCAAGTTCACATGGCTAGTATGGAGAGGACTTGGGACTACCTGCTCTTCTGACTCATCCATTCAGTGGGGTGTTTGCCACACCTTTCAGTCTTTGAAGAGAATAAAGGTGATCGGATCCGGAGGGTAGGGTAAAATGGGACTGTTAACCCCAAGAATCAAAATTAGTTTAAGCAATCAGAAAGCTTCTTATGTTAGGTAACAAAAGAAGCCCAAAAGTCCAGAAATAGGGCAGTTCCTGGACTGCAGTTTCTACTCTTCCATGGATTCCTTGGTAATGGCCTCCTCCTTAGGCTGGACTAACCCTCAAGGAAGCCCCCAGTGAGGTGCTTGAGGCATGACATTCAGATGATATCCTCAGGACAGAAAAAGAGTCATCTCTTCCAGTGAAAACTTACCACTCCTCCATTCCAAGACTCCTCTTGTACCTTATTGGACAGAAATGGGTCACATTCCCACCTCTACAGCATTCATCTGGAAAGGGGACTGGAATTACCGTCAAGTGGCTTAAACTGATCAAATCTGACTGTTGGAGCTAGGATAGCTGGGAAAATTAGAAACACTTTGGAATGAGAAAAAACAGATTATAAGTCCAGCAATTCTTCCAGGTTTTCTCTATCTTTCATTGTCTTGAGCTATGTGAGAACTCTATCAGTTGTAGAAAACTAATGATAATGCAAGCAATCCTTATCTTAAGAAATGCAAATAAAGTATGTATAGTGGAAGGCAACTGATCATTGCCTGGTCCAGTTATGCATCTATTTTGAAATTTATCTCAGTAGTCCTTATCTGCCTGTACGTGTATGATTATTTGAATTCTTCTTTGAACTGGTTATAACATCTTACTGGTTCCCTCCTTAATTAGTGGATTAAATAAAATTTTGACACAAGTTCCGTTTGTGTTTAGATGAGACTTGTGATTTTCATAACATCCTTTTGCAAGACTCTTCTTTCATGAGATATTATAGCATATGGTGTTTTTATGTTAAGTTTGCCACCTACAACCTCAAAGTGCAAAACCTGGGATCCATTTCCAATGGATGTCATTTACATTTCAAATGTAAATTTGTTAGAACTTGATACTGATGAAGTGCTAGAGAGCAACCTTTTGAAAATACAGCACCACATGTTTTATTCTTTTACTGAAACCCCTTTGAAATCTCATCTTCCATTCCTCTCAATGTATTTCTTTGAGGCTATATGTTTTTTCTATTATATATGCTACTAAAACAAAACATAGAAATAGGTTAGATATACATTATTCCCTGTGAATAGTGTTACTATGAAACTTAGTTAATAAGGAAAAACAAAATAGAGTTGTCATATTAAAAAGATTAATATCATGTTAATACACATGATATTCCTTGAGAGTACAGTAGAAGCATTTGCTACGGGGAACAATTGCATTCATAATTATTTGTTTAGGTTTAAGTGCAACACAACAAAAAGTTGTAAACTGGAAGATAAGGCTCCACCTGGGCTTCAGAAGCAGCAGGTGAGACGGGGCCACAGTGGTATCCTCCTCCAGACCTGGATTAGGCCCAGCAGCTCAGTAGTCACAGCTGCCCTGGTGGAGGGATACAGGGAGGGACTGTTTGATTCCCCACTGGCCCCATAGCCACCTGGAAGGAGAAAATGACCAGAACCCCAGAAGTCCACAGCTGGGCATTGAGCCCCCACCCAAGAGCTGGCATGAGCTGTAGTCGCAGTGGGATCCCCACCTTACCATCATTGCTTTCTCCCTCCCCCAGATCACATGCAGCAGCCCCAGGAGATGGGGAACTGCCTCAGATCCCCCATCTCAGATGACCTCTCCCTGCTTCACGAGTCTCAGTCAGACCTGGCTCACTTTGGCAAGGGGATGGGGTGTATCAGGGGATGCAAGATCCAGTTCCAGCTTATCACCCAACCCCTGGCCCGACTCAGCTAGTAGCTCAGCTAACTAAAGTGGAAGGAATCAGGATGGTGCAAAAAACAGGCCTTCTACAGCATCTGCCCAGAGAAGGGAATGACCTTGCAGGGGATGGATCAAGGAAAACGACCCTGGAGTGTTTGAGCCGAATGATGAGCGTTGTTTATGAGGACCCAATTTGATTTCTGTTGTTTTGCAGATCTGTCACCTGGCCTGTGCAAATGACTGGTTAATGAGGTCCTTCATGGAGCTAGTTGGTGCAGCCCTGTTTCCATCCTATGAGAGCAACTGAACCAGGGTCTCTCCTCTGACTTCAAGTGAACCATCGTTTATGGTGATTTTGATTTTTAGTCACTGAACCCAAAGGACAAGGGATTAGGAATTAAGCTCATATGCAAATCTCCAAAAAGTTCCTGGATGGGGGGCTAGGGTTGTGGCTCAGAGGCAGAGCATTTGCTTAGCATGTGTAAGGCACTGGGTTCGATCCTCAGCACCACATAAAAATAAATAAATAAAATAAAGGTCCATTGACAACTAATATATATATATATATATATATATATATGTATGTATAAATTCCTGGATGCCTGCAGATGTTGAGGAAAGTATGTGATATTTTAGAAATTTGGGGTGGGGGGAAGTAGAATGGTATTTTTATGTAAAATTTTGACCTAATGTTTTAAAATGTAATTGTATTTAGATCTTGTTATTTATTGCTCTTGTACATAGGAATTGTAAAAAGTATTATAGTCACTGTACATGTTTAAACTGTGTGTGTTTAGGATTAGGAAAAAGATAATGATTTTTTTTTCCTAAATGAAATAACTTTCTTTTATCCATCCAAATTCTTTTCTGAAGTTATTGGTGTTTGGATCAGGTTTTATTAAAAGCCACATTTTGTAACACCCGCACACAAAAAAAGTAGCTTTAAATTTGTTTGCACAGTCCTTTCTTTCTTTCTTTCTTCTCCATTTGAGATGAAATTCATTGCCTTGGGTCTTTTTAAATAATGTGTTATCTTTGGGGCTGGCTCTATGCTTCAAAACCAGAAAATGCTATATTCTGTTTGTAGTTAGGAAATGCAGAATTCAAAGTGATCCCCTAGCGTGTAAGCAAACCAAGATGCACTATGACTTTTCTATTAAAAAAATAAGTTCATGTGTCAATAAATTAACTCTAGCAAAGTGGGTTTAATATTTACAAAGTTTTAAACTGATTCTTGTTATTAGTTTCCTAAATCCATGTTTTCAATATACCAGTATAATTTGTGGAACTCTTTATTTTTATTATTATGTTCTTATTCTAATTATTTTTATTGAAATGTAATTTTGTCTCTTTAGACTCTATTTCTAAAAAAAAATGAAGCTGATTTATTTCATGGATTTTAAAATTAATTTTTTCCTATAAGTCATGCTAGCTATTTTATAAAAGTGCTGGTTTTCTATGGACTGGAAATCTAGAAAACTGGTTCTTTACTACTGACAGTTTGAGAAGCGCTACTATGCTTCCCAAACTTTATGTGCATATGAATCATTGAGCACCTTATTAAAAAGCAGATTCAAATTTAGTAGGTTGGGTAGAGTTTGAGAGTCTGCATTTCTACCAAGCTTCCAGGAATGCTGCTAATAGGAGAAACCCATTTTGAATAGGATGACTATTCAACTGGTGATTCCAGAAAAAAATTTAAAACGTTGTGGAGAGGATTAAAGGGATAGAATCAGCCATGATAACAGAAAGGATCCAGGTGAAGCAGACTTGTGCAGGACACTAGTCAGCCTTCCCATTTTGATAGAATTATCTCACCCTGGTATCTCTGAAGGCAGAAATGGAAGTCAGGAAATAATTTTATGGTTATTCAAGGAGCCATGTTATGAAAGTCACAAAAGTTTGCATGCTACACAGGACCCCAGGGATTGTCTTTTTTCCAAAGGAGGGGCTCACCCAAGCTGGATAGGTGGCTTCCTCCATCTCCAAGTTGCCGTGTGTGTGCCAGTGGAGGGAGGTGGTTGGGATAGTCCATGGATCTCCTGGACCCCAACTGCTCTAAATTCCCCCTCATGCAGCGGATCTGGTGTTCTGAGGCTAGTCTGTAACTGGTTGGCCATGCAGGCTAGGTGTTCCTGATGGCCGCTTCCCCACACTTGCCTCATACAAATGAGAACACAGAGAGGGAAAGTCCCTCTGCTGAGATGAATCTATGGCACTGGATGCCTCTTAAGGTATGATCTTCATCTAGGTGCAATGGCAAGATCTGGGGACTACGGTCCTCTCTGTCTCACTGCCCTGTGAGAAAAGCTATTTTGGAACACACATGATATGATGTTGATACTCCTGATATGATTCATGGTAGCCTGGAAGAGACCCTCTTGACAGGGGAGTTATTGTTTCAAAAAGCCCAAATGTAGTAGGTTGGGTTGGGTCTTAGTTTAGCTAAGACAAATCTCAAATATTGTATCATTATGAGCTAAAACATTGGAAAAAGAACTGATGATAATATAACGTGAATCTATTTCAATTGCCCAAATAGAATTGATGATAATAAAAGAAGAATCCTCAGGCAAGGTCAACTCTCTGGAAAGTACTAGGCATGGGGGTGTAAGTTGTGCTGTATTTTTATGGGATCTTTACCTTCTCCTTTGATTCTAGAAGTGTGCTTTTTGCTTTAAGCCCCAAAGTAAAGATTTCTTGGAGATTAACCCACTACTATTGTCTCTTTCCTGGAATTTGCTCTAAAGGGTTTATCAGGAATTTTGCCCTGTCTTCCTAGAAAGGAAAGAAGGAGGGAATGCCTTTAAGGTGGAAAGTTGTGAAAGCTGTGAGAAGAGTGTGAGGAGAGGGCTTTTCCTGAGTCTGGAATATGGATAGGGACGAAGCACTGATGCCTGAGCCCTGACCCTGGCATCACCTGTACGGGGTGATTGAGCCTTAGAAAGAAATGTCTGGACGGAACACCAATGGTGGGTGGCAACTACACTAGAGCTCTTCACCTCCTGACCAAATGCTTTGCTCAAGTGGCAAAGAGGAATCAGACTGACCATCTTCAAGGGACACGGACAGAGGACCAAGCACCTGCACAGCTCATGAATTGAAGATACAGGGCCCTTTCTCAAATGCTTCTGAGGGAGGGAGGAGACTCTCAAGGAGACTAAGAAGGTGAAGAGAGAGCCTACAGAACTGAAGAAAGTCTTTGCCACCTGCACCTCAGAGACATCATTAATCGCCAGGACATATAAAGAACTCAAGAACCTTAACACCAAACCAACCAACCAATGAAGAACTCCAAATAGCCCAATCAATAAATGGGCAAGGGAACTGAACAGGCACTCCACAGAAGAAATAAGGTCAACAGATGTATGAAAAAAAAAATGTTCAATTTCTCTAGCAATTAGAGATATACAAGTTAAAACTACACTGAGTTTCCGTCTCACTCCAGTCAGAATGGCAATTGTCAAGAATACACATAACAATAAATGTTAGCAAGGATGTGAGGAAAACGGTACACTCATACCTTGCTGGTGGGACTGCAAATTGGTGTAACCACTCTGGAAAGCACTTTAGAGATTCCTCAGAAAACTTGGAATGAAATTACCATTTGACCCAGATATCCCACTCCTCAGCATATACCCCAAAGACTTAAAATCAGCATATACAGCCACATCAATGTTTATAGTATCTTGATTCACAATTTCTAAGCTATAGAACCAAACTGCCCTTCAACAGATAAATGGATAAAGAAAATGTGGTAAACACACACAATGGAATATTATTCATCCATAAAAAAGAATGACTTTATGACTTTTGTTGGTAAATGGATGGATCTGGAGACTCTCATGGTAAGTGAAATAAGGCAATCCCCCCAAACCAAAGGTCAAATGTTCTCTCTGATATGTGGAGCTAATACACAGTAAGGGGGTAGGTGGAGTCATTGAATTAGACAAAGGGGAATGAAGGGAAGGGATGGGGGATAGGAATAGGAAAGATTGTGAGTGAATCAGACATAACTTTCCTATGCTCATATATGAAAACACAACCGGTGAAACTCCACATCACGTACAACCACCAGAATGGGATCCTAGGGCTGGGATTGTGGCTCAGCAATAGAGTGCTTCCTTACATGCAAGGCCCTGGGTTCGATCCTCAGCAACTAAAAAATAAATATTAAAAAAAGAATGGGATCCTAGTTAGAATAAGTCATATTCTGTGTATATGTAATATGTCAAAACACACTCTAGGGGCTGGAGTTGTGGCTCAGCAGTAGAGCACTTGCCTAGCACCTGCGAGGTACTGGGTTGGATCTTCAGTGCCACAAAAAAATAAATAAATAAGATAAAGGTAGTGTGTTTAACTACAATTAAAAATAAAAAATAAAAAAGCCACTCTATTGTCATGTATATCTAAAAAGAACAACCAAAAAGAATTGAAGAAGACTAAGATTTCATTGACTCCCTCCCAGGTGGGCCCAGCATCAAAGTTACTTTGGCTTTGGAAACTGAAAAAAGTGTCCAGTAGACTCACATGGTTGGGGAAAAGGTCATATCTACTTCATCATTGTAATACAGAGGATCAACCTAAGCTTGGAGGAGACGTGCTGTTGCCTGTGTTGCACCTTGGGGCAGTGCCTGCTGCTTTTCTCTCTTGTATGCTGCCTCCCTTGTTGTATCTGTTTTGAGACTAGAAGTCTAAGAGGAAAAAGACCCAATCCCAAAGCCATCTAACAACAATAATACCCTCCCGAGGGCTTTATATTGCATTTCGTTTTATTCCCATAAAACTATACGATCGAGATTCTATTATTATTTCCATCTCGATGAAAACTGAACCTCAGAGAATTTAACAAGCTGAGCCAGGTCTGCCCTTGTGGGAAAAACTGAACTGGGGTCAGTCTGATTTCAGAGGCTGCACACCCTATTCCTGGGATACTTACCCACAAAATCAGGCTCTAAGAAAGGAGGGCAAAAGCCTGGCCATCTGTTTTCTATTCCAACAACCTGATGCATTTTATGCTTTTTTTGCATCGTGAGTGTGTTAATACAAAATTCTATGTTACTAGTCTATTTCAATTAGGGAAAGAGTGGAGCCTTGTATCAATGGGGTCCTTTATTCTGAATGTGAAATTCTTTGGCCTAGCAGTGAACTGGATCCAGACCCAAGTCTGCTTTTCACTCTATACTTCCAGAAAGTTTTCAAGCAGAGCAGGGATTTAGGCTTTGCAAACCTCCGAGAAAGCCTCACATGTGAGGCCCTTTGAAAATGAAACCATATTATTTTATTGTGAGTAGGTTTGGCAAATGCTCTCAAAGTCAATATATTCCTTGTCTGGTTTCCAACAGTGATGCTTTGAGCCAACGGTCACCTATATGCCTCTGGTCTACATTTGAGCAAGGCATAAAATTCTATTTGAATAAACTGGCTTTGATTTTCTCCTTCTTCCAGAAATCTAATTCCTCACAACCACATCACTGAACGATTTTGCATGGTAGTAATTAAGAACACATTTTCCATACTTGATTTTCTGGTCTCTGATAAACTGCATGAATGGAATATTCAGGTTCCAAACACCCTGGACACACAAGCCCATTCAGTTCTGGCCTCTCATGCTGCTGCCTTCTCAGGTAGAGGAGGAAAGGGAGCAGTGTGTCTTCGTGCCCTCGGTCTTCCCTGTCTGGGCTACTTGGGTGACAGCATGTGTTCTAACCATCCAGGGGAAGAGATGGGATTCCTGCTCAACAAACAAGAAGAGCAAAGACTGATTTCATAGATAGGTGTCCCGGTCTGAATATGGCTTCCCCAAATTCAGATGGTGAAATCCTGACACCCAAGGTAATGGGGTGAGAAGTGAGACCCTTGGGAGGCAATTAGGTTGTGAACCCTATAGATGGGATTAGTGTCCTTATCAAAGAGATGCCACAGAGTGCATGGCTCCTTCCACCATCAGAGGACATAGGGAGAAGACAGCTGTTTAGAGAAACAGAAATTTGGTCCTACCAGATGCCAAATCTGCCGATGCCTTGATCTTGGATTTTCCAACCTCCCACTGGGGAACAACACATTTTTATTGTTTATAAACCCTCCAGTCCATGGTATTCTGTCACCAAAGCATGAATGAAGTACTGACAGTGGGAACTGAAGTCTATCTTATGAGTGGGAGGAGCATCTCAAGAGGAGCAAGGCCCTGTGAATACCGAGTTCTAAGCTGGCCTCCTGGATCCAGAGAGAAGTGAGCAAGCGTGATCCCCCAGGGCTTTGCTTCTCCCCACTGAGCAGTTGGTGGGGTCATAAACAGATACTTCAAAAGGAGTTTGCCAGATACACGCAATGGAATGTAACTCGACTGGGAAAAGGTGGGGAATTCTAACACATGCTACAACATGGAGGAATCTTGAAGACACTATGATGATGTAATAGGCCATTCACAGAGGACAAACACTGTATGTGTCTACTTATGAGATGCCTACTGTGGTCAAATTCATAGAGACAAGAAGAAGAATGGTGGGTGCCAAGGACTGGGCAAAGAAGGCATAAGGAGTTACTGTTTGAGGGGGACAGAATTTTAGTTGGAATGATGAGAAAGCCCAGATGGGGATAACAGTCACGCAGCAATAGGAATCTACTTAATGTCACTGAATTGTACATTTAAAATGGTTTAGGACTGGAGATGTCCCTGGATTCCATTTCCAACATATTAAAATAAAAGTTGGGGAAGGGCTGGGGTCGTAGCTCAGTGATAGAGCGCTTATCTAGCATGTGTGAGGCCCTGGGTTTGATTCTCAGCACCACATATAAATAAATAAAATAAAGGTCCATTGAAAACTAACAAAATATTTTTTAAAGGGGGGGGTGATATGAACGGTGAATTGTATGTATGTCTTTTTTATCACAATAGTGAAAAAAGAAATTGAAAGGGTACATTTGATGTTGAAGCTCGAAAGTCTCTTACAGATAGTTGGGAACAGTTGTGTCAATTCAGAGATGGGCACACTGAAATTCAGGAGGTGAAGTGCTTCATCAGAAAGCTCCCAGCCAGGGATGGGATTGTGGCTCAGTGGTAGAGCACTTGCCTAGTGTGTGTGAGGCACTGGGTTTGATTCTCAGCACCACATATAAATAAATCAATAAAATAAAGGTCCATCAACATCTAAAAAAAAATTTAAAAAAAAAAAAAGAGAGAGAAAGCTCTCAGCCAGAGGCTTGGCCACAGCCAACCAAAGCTGGAGAAGCTTCCCAGATCCCTATTCTTCCCGCAGCAGCCTGATGGGACACCGTAAACTACAGGTGACTCAGGGCCCTTGCCTAGGGTTGCATTGAAGTACACTCCTGAGCACATTTTCTTGTTTGTTCGTCTGGTTCTTTCCCAATAATAAGCTCCCGGAGAGCAAGATCTGTGTTTTAGTCAGCTTTTTCACTGCTGTGACCACAAGACCTGATAAGAACAATTTAAGAGGAGGAAAAGTTTATTTATCTTCTAGGCAGTCTCAGTCCGTAGGCAGCTGGCTCCATTGCTCTAGGCCTGAGGTGGGGCAGAACAGCACAGTGGAAGGGCACGGTGAGGGAGAGTAGCCCAGGAAGCAGAGAGAGAGAGAGAGAGAGAGCTCTGCTCACCAGGGGCAAAATATATACCCCAAAGGCACGCCCCCAGTGACCCACTTCCTCCACTCGCAGCCTGCTGACCCACAGTTACCACCCAGTTAATCCATCAAGTGAATTAAAGCCCTGATTAGGTGAAGGCTCTCATAACATGATCATTTCACCTCTGAACTTTCTTGCGTGATCTCACACATGAGCTTTTGGGGGACATCTCATATAAATCATAACAATTCTTGTCTTTACTTATGTGTATATGTATTTCAACACCTGCTGACTTGCCTAACAAATAATAAAACCTGAAGAAAAATTTGTTAATGGATGAATAAATAAACGAATGAGGTATCTATCAGCAGATATCGGCTACTCAGCCTGAAAGATGAGTGTCAGATAGATGGTCTATAAGTTTCATTATTTGATTCATCAGTCCTTGAATATTGAACCTGAATCCAATTGCAAGAAGCAACTGGAGTTTGGAAAACAAATCAAAACTCACATTTGTACAAAATAATATGAAAATATTTGCTTGCAATCTTAAAAAAAGTAAACAGCAAGAGTTGGTGCCCGTGGACTGTGACTTATCCATTTTGTACTTTGCAACATTCAAAGGCCTTTTATTAAGCAAGAAAGGTGAAGTCTGGCTCCCTCTTGTGGTCACCTATTTTTAAAAGACCAATGCAACGAGGTTTGTGATCCTGAGAAATTTGTATGTAAATAGTAAATAGCATTCTGCTTCTCACTGGAGGAATATTGCTTCCTTGAGATTTGTTGCCTTTTTTATGTTTGCACTGCTGATTAAATTCAGGGATGCTTTATCACTGAGCTACATCCTCATCCCTATTTATTTATTTATATTTGAGGCAGGGTCTTGCTAAGTTGCTGAGGCTCAAACTTAGGATCCTCCTTCTGCAGCCTCCCGAATGGCTGGGATTTCAGGTGTGCACCACAGTACCTGGCAAGACTCATTGCTTCTAACACTAGCCATGCCTCTTAACAATTTCAAATCAGAATATTCTACTTGCCAAAGATGTAGTCAGGCTGGATGTAATGTTCTGTTAGGGTTTATACACTTAGAGGTCCTACAGAAAGAGAATTAACATACATGAGATCAGAAGTTAAAACCATTTTATAAGGATTTCCCTCAATGCCAGTAGGTAAAGTCCACATGTCATCTAAGGACATTCACGGTCAGCCCTCATCTTTTTCTCCAACCTCTCCTCTCTCACGTTCTCCGCATCTTCCTGTTCTCTTGACTCCTGGAAGGCCTGCTGCACATCTTTCAAGACTACTTAAGCATAATTTCCTGGATAAAATATTTTCTATCTTCAAAAAGTGTATTTCTTCCTTCGTCCATCCATCCCCTCCTACTCTGCTCTAGTGACTGGCCAACTCTTGCTGCACTTGGGTGTATATTTTTCTGAACCCTTCATTAATGGTTGTGTTCCTTGTCAGAGTTTCTGTCTTAAGACAAGTAATTTCTCACTCTCATTCACCCAGTGCTTAGCACAGGGGTACAATAAATGTTTATCAAATTGCTATAAATAGAGTAGCGAGGCAGAAAATCATAATGGAAACAAAGGACAGGCCAACACTAGTGCAGTCAGTGCTTCAGATCTGTGGGTTTCACATCTGTGGATTCAACCAACCACAGACAAAAATATTTTTAAAAAATTAAAAATTTGCACTGAATATGTATAGGACTTTGTCATCCTTCCCTAAGCAATATAGTATAACAATTATTTACAAACACTTACATTGTTTTGGATATTACAAGTCATTTAGGATGATTTGAAGTATATGGGAGGATTGCACAGGTGATATGTAAATACCACCCCATTTTATAGAAAGGACTTGAGCTTCTCCCGGATTTTGGTATCCAGGGGCATAGTAGGATCAATCCCCTATGGAGACTGAGGAATGACTATAATTGGAACTTAGCTAAAAAGTACAGCCTTATTCCTCTAATAAAAAAAACATGAAGAGACAGGACTCGATGAAGGGATATAGAAAATTAGCTCAGAGAGGCTATACTTGTCCTAAGTCACACACCCCAAAGTGACAGAGCAAGGACCAGAATGCATACTCCTAACTCCACTCCCCACTTGGTTTTAGGTGTCCTCTTGGCAGGGATCTCTATGCCTGGACTGGGTATTTCAGCTCTCTGTAAAAACACATACATAAAATATTTCAGTAAATGGTAAAATATTATTTAGACACTACAGACAACCCTCATTAACCAGGCACCCCCTTCCTGAGGCCCCAACAAATGAACAAAAGCACAAGCCACACTCCCTAGGCTCCACAGACTATCAGGAGTATTGTTGAAAAGCCTGGACCCATGCTCTTCCATTACCAGTCAGACAGTCCTGTGCAATCGACTCCTCTCTCTTAACTTCCTCTCATATACTGCTTGTATAGGAAAAACTGATGTGTGAGAGATTTCAATGAGTTTACGTGAACACACAGATAATTAACTAATTTCAACTTTAAAAAAAATTTTTGGAGTTGTAGATGGACAGAATGCTTTTACTTTATTTGTTTATTTTTATGTGGTGCTGAGGATCGAACCCAGTGTCTCACACATGCCACGCAAGGGCTCTACCTCTGAGCTACAGCCCCAGCCCTAATTTCAACTTTTAAAGAATGATTTCTCAGTTACTCAGATTGGACTATCTATGTTGATGAAATTCGCCCCAAAACATCCTATTTTTTTTTCTTTACATTAGATACTGTGTTTGAAGGGTGATTTATTTCAAAATGTATATATACCCACTATGTTAGCTATGCCAGCAGGACCACCTTGGGCCCTTCTCTCTTGCTTTCATAGTTAAGAAACTATCTTGGTTCCGACATTGCAGCAAATCCCTTCTTTACTCTTGAGCTTATCTGCTTCTGAGGTTTAGGGGTTGTAGGCAACTCTTTAAGATACTGGCTAAGGCTCTTGTCACCAATGAAGAAGGAAGCCCTGCCTGCTTGCTTCTCAGAGAAGCTGTTCTCTGAATACCCATAAAAGGGAAGCTGGATCTTAGGGGGCATTGATTGTCTTTAGTTACTAAAGGACACTATAAGTCTTTAGTTACTTTTTTCTCCCTGTAAATGGCTTCATCTCTCTAACCTCCCATTATTTTCAATACCAGTTCATGATATAAACATCTCTGGATGAATTAGGGAATTAACAGCATCCCTTGGCCAACTGCTTTTTATAACCATAGTCTCCCAACTTCCTGAGCTCATGGCTTCTACCTTTTATGGGTGCATGCGTGGTATTCTCTTCTATCTGAGCACACGCATCCTCCTAATAAGGTGGGATCTGCGTGGCCCTTAGGTAATGGGTCCATCAGACTGTGTCTGTTTCCTTGCCAAAAGCTAAAAGGAATGCAGCTCCCCCAGAGTAAGGGGAGGTCTTTATTTGGAGAATGAGTTATTTGAATCAAAGGTCTTAGGAATTCCCAATTTTTTTAAATTCGTAGATGGATACAATGACTTTATTTTATTTATTTTTGTGATGCAGACAATTGAACCGAGTGCCTCATAGGTAAGCACTCTACCACTGAGTTACAGCCCCAGCCCAGGAGTTACCACTTTTTGATACCATTTGAAAGAAAAACTCAGTTGAAATTTTCCTGGAAAAAGACTAATTAAACATTAATTTTGATAGTAACTGAATTTCTTGGTTAAAGATGACAACTTGCTATTTAGCAAAAGAGAAGAATTTCAAGACAGGTGCATGTCAATACCTAAGCACTTGACTCCTACAAAGATTAGTAATTATGACTCAGGTATTTAGGTGAAAGCCTGGGCTGATGTTTCCTAGCTTTGTGCATCAGAGTCCTGGGAAAACTCTGTAGTTCCATGATCTTCCATAATCTGGAAGATTTCTTGTCTTTTCTTATAGAAATTAAATCCACATGTAGTAAATTATTAAATAAGCATGTGTTGTAATGTATTTGGGTAACTATCGGGCAAGCTAAAAATAGTTGGCCACAAGTCTTATAAAAGTTACTCAATCATTGTCTGGAAGGCAGCGTGAACGGCAAGTTGCCATTTCTGTATGCTCTGTGTGTGAGGAGATACAGGACTTGGGGTAGTCTGTAAAAAAATCACTTTCCTTGCATGAGCAGGTGAAGATGAGGGATAAGGTCAAGCCAAAGAAAAGAAGATCCCAAGAATCATCTGTTGGGTCCATTGGCAGATGATTCTTGGGATCTTCTTTTCTGATTTTTTTTCTCTTATTTTCTAGAGGCTGACATTTACACATGTGAAAAATATCAAAATCCCCAAACATTCTGATCTACCCCCCTGCCCCTGGTTCTGGTGCAACAGGAGCCAGCAAATCTCAAATTCTTGAGACCTTTGGATTTGCAGGTTGATTAGAGTTTTTTCCTGATCTTCTGTGATTATTGTGGATGCTAAAAATGATAGACAAATAAGCCTATCTGTTTAGAAATCCACAGAAAGGAAATCTAATCTCAAATCTCTTTAGCTAATGCTAGAACCACTTACTACTTGTATAGTACCAGCAGGAAGAGACTTGGGAAAATTGAGTCCTGGAAGGCAAGAAAGAGGAACATTTCAAACAGAAGGACATAATCGGGTTTCCCAGACACTGTAGATAAATCAAATAAGTCTAGAACATAATGTGTATATGCAATTTCTTTAAAAAAAAACACAGCTTTTTTTGCAGTATAATTGACATGCAATAAATATTGAAATATGCATATTTAGCCAGATATAGTAAAGCATGCCTGTAATTTTAGTAACATGGGAGGCTGAGGCAGGAGGATCATCAGTTCAAGGCTAGCCTGGGCAAATAATCAAGACCCTGTTGAAAAATAAAATTATAAAAGGTCAGGGAATTTTGTATACTGGTAAAGTACCTCTGGATTTAATTTCTAGTACCCAAACAAACAACAACAATAAGAAAAAAAATATTTAAAGTGTATAGTTCAATAAGTTTTTGCATATGTAATACCCCCAAGCCATCACCACAACAAAAACAAGAAAATGAGCACCTCTTTCACCCCAGTTTTTCTCTCCTGTTCATTTATAATCCTTCCTTTCTACTTTTCCCTAACCCTCCTTCCTAGGCAATCAGTGGTGTGCTTTCTGTCACTATAGGTTTGTTTGCATTTTCTAGAATTTTATATAAATCAAACAATACAGTGCCTATTCTTTTTGTTTGGGGAGGATGTAGGGTTTTTATGTTCTCTTGGTGTAATTTTTATTTTTATTTTTTGAAATTGAGACTCATTCATGTCAGAGCCTACATCAATAATTTATTCATTAGTTTTTGCTTTTATGAGTGACATTTCATAGTGAGAAAATAATACGGTTTGTTTACCCATTCATCTGTTTGGTGGACATTTGGGTTGTTTTCAGTTTGGGGTTATTATAATATTTCTTTGAACATTTGTGTTCTTGACTTTGTATGAATATTTATTCAATGTACCAAGTATTTGTGTTTCCCCCTCTTCCCAAATCATTTGCTAAAATCTAATCCCCAAGGTTGTGGTATTAAGAGGTGGGCCTTTGGGAAGTAATTAGATCATGAATAGAATTAATGTTCATACAAAAGGGACACAAGAGAGCTTCTTGCTCTCTTTCCACCACACAAAGACACAGGAAAAAGATGGCATCTACCAACCAAAAAGTGGGCTCTCATCTGGCCCCTTGATATTGTACTTCCCAGCTTCCAGAACTGTAAGAAACAAATGCAATTTGTTTAAGCCACCTGGTTTATGGTAGCCCAAACTGACTGGGATAATATGTGTTATTTTCTCTTGGGTAAGTACTAGGAGTAAAATGGCCAGATCATATAGCATACATATATTTAACTTTTTAGGAAACTGCCTTATGGCTCAGATACAAGGTACCTCCCTATTAGTGAACAGTCAGATGAGGATGGTGGGGACACAAGGTTAAGAGAATAATTCTATAAAATGGGCCCACTGTGCTGACTCCCACATGCTTTCTTTTCCAAGAAGCAATATGCCTGCAGCTCCCTCTGGTCTAAGTGAACAGGAAATGTCACATTCCTCGGCAAACTACCTGTTAACTGCAGAAGAAATGCAGGCCCAAAATAATGTTGATAAGGGGAACTCAAGTTACCCTGAAGGAGGACCAGATCCTGAAACTTGGGGAAATAAGGACAATTCCTCCTAACCATAAAAGAGGGACGTTATCGGGTTTCCTAGACACTGTAAATAGAACCTAAGTGTGTATGTGCAATTTAAAAAAAAAACAAACAGCTTTTTTGCAGTATAATTGACGTGCAATAAATATTGAAATATGCATATTTAGCCAGATATAGAGCTTATGGTTAAGAATCCAATTAAAATGGGTCAGTGTTACCTAGAGCTGTCATGGCAGAAAGGACTTGAAAGTCTGATGTCATCCTGCTGTCAAGCAAAAGTCAAGAGGTGGACCTGGGTGAGACTCTCTGGAAACTTCTCTGGGATACTCAATACAACTGGAGTGCAGAAGAGGCATGTTGTCCCTCTCCTTTCTGAGAGGACTCCCTCTTTCCCTTGAGTCCCCTTTCCTTTTTCCTATCCCTTTAATAAACTTGTTCCTGTTATTCTGAGCAACAAGTCTGAAATCTTTCTGACTTGACTGCAGGAATTGGGGTTTGACAGAGGTGGTATCTTCATATTATTTAAGTTTCCTGGAAGGCCCCAGCTCTGGAACACCCCAAACTCATGTGTTAAACAATGTAAGAATTTTCAGAGGTTAAGTGTCTGTGTTATGAGAGGCTTATGAAATCTGTCAATCAGAATGTGCTGACAATCTTCAAAAAGCATCTGGGGACACAAGCCTGGCTGGAATAAGAGGAGGGGCAGGAGTTAGGCTGCGGAGACATTGAGCACAAGCTACTCTCAGAGACCTTACACTCTAAGATGATGCTTCAAATTCAGGTAACAGCCAAGGTCTTATGTTTAAAATAGGGGGTCACTCTACATTTACTACAATAAAGGGTATTGTTTTCCTAGTTCATAGTTTTTAGGTGGGACTTTACAGGACAAAATGTTTCTTTTGAATTTCCCCAAATCACAAGGCCACATTACTTCTTGAATAATACTCAGTGTTAAGGTTGGATAAAAACCAGCTGGAACTTCTCATAGCTTTTAAACAAAGCTTTAAATATGTCACATGCATCTTCATCCTCTTCCAATAGGGAACACCCCTCCAGAAGACAAATAAGGAGATAGGAGAGGAGCCACAAAGCCAGTGAGAAGCACGGTCACCATCTGTCCTGGTTTGACTGGACTGTCCCAGTTTTATCACTGACTCTCCTGCATGTGTGAGGGTGCTGGAACATGGCCTACTTCCATCAAAACTGGAACAAGAATCAAATCAATAAGGCCTGGGGGCTTGGATGGAGGAAGGAAGATGTCACACAATCTCTGGAGAATATTTCTCATTTCTTCCTAAAAATGAAAAGTGTAACTTGACAGGCAACAATGTGGTATGTGTGGAGCAGTCATATAAAAACGAGGGGGCTCATAAGATCAAAATGTGTCTGAGATGCTCAATAAAGCAAAATGCATATCAGCAATATCAAGAAAAATGGCTGGAGTGGAGTTTAGGATTCCTTCCCTGCCCATCTCTCTCCTCCCTATGGCCCGGGCTTCTCCTACACATTTTGGATACTGCTGTGAGTTGAACTGTGTCCCCGCCACCTACCATCCTAGATATGTTGAACTTATGACCTCAGCTACCTTAGATCATGACCTTATTTAGAAATAGGGTCTTGAATGATATAATCAATCTATGATAAGGTTATGCTGGGTTGGGGCAGGAGAGCTAATCCAGTGACTGCTGACCTTAGGAAAAGAGGGACATTTGAACACAGAAACACACAGGAGGGAAGAAGGCTGTGTGATGACAGGAGCAGAAATTGGAGGGATCCTTCTAAAGTCAAGGAACACCAAAGATTGCTAACAGGCACTAGAAGTTAGCAGAGAGGCTTGGAGCATTTCCTCCCAGATCCTCCAAAAAAGAAGTCAACCCTGCCCAACTTCTGAGCTCCAAATTTTACCCCACAGAACTAAGAGCAAATCCATTTCCATTGTTTTAAACTACTGGCTTGTGGTATTTTGTTCTGGAAGCCCTAGGAAACTAATGCAGAAGCTTCTACATGTGCTATTAATCATTTAGGTCCTGATTTAACAAAAGTGTATGGAGTAGTTACAGTGGTCCAGGGCCTGTGTGGGCATTGTGAGAGAAACAAAGCAGAATGACATTCAGGAGGAGCTTTACCAGTACCAGGTTCTGGTACTTTATTATAGCAGCCCAAATTGACTAACACAGTGTTTTCCTTTTTCTTGGGTAAATACCTAAGAGTAAAATCATGATCACATGATGGTTGTACGTTCAACTTTTTAAGATACTGCCAAAGGGTCAGGGATATAGCTCTGTGGCAGAATGCTTGTCTGGCACTTGCCTGGGTTCAATCCTCAGCACCAAAAACAAACAAACAAACAAAAACAGAAATGGCCAAACTGATTTTTAAAGTCATCTGAGTCTATTACATCCCCACCAGTAAGTGCTTCCCCTTTTCATGGACTACTCATGTGTATTTTCCAAGTCTTGCTTAGCTATTCCCCATCTTTCTGTCTTCTAGTGTCCTCTTCAATTTATTTCTTCAGTGTTATATAGTATAATTTTAATTATGAAGGTCTTTTACCTCTTAGGTTAGATTTATTCCTAGGCTTTTTTGTTGTTTGTTTTGAGGTTGCTGTGAATGGAGTTATTTTCCTGATTTCTTTTCAGGAGATTAATTATTGGTTCATATCAAACTGTTGATTTTTATGTGTTTATTTTGTAGCCTGATACTTTGTAATATTGATTTGTCAGCTCAATAAATCTTCTGCGGGTGATTTTTTTGGGTCTTCTAAGTATAAGATCATATCATCTACAAACAGCAATAATTTGACTTCTTTTTCTATTTGTATCCCTTTTACTTCTTTGTCTTGTCTAATTGCTCTGGCTTAAATTTCAAGTACTATATTGAACAAGAGTGATGATAGTGGACATTCTTGTCTTATTCCTTATTTAAAAGGAAATACTTCAAAAGAAAAAATTCAAATGGCCAAAATATATATGAAAAAGATGTTCAACATCTTTAGCATCAGGGAAATGAAAATCAAAGTTACACTAAGATTTCATCTCATTCCAGTTAAAATGACAATCATCAAGAGTATAAATAGTAATAAATGCTGGAGAGGATTCAAGGGAAAAGGAACACTTATTCACTGTTGGTGGGATTGTAAATTAGTACAATTATGGATATCGGTATGGAGGTTTCTCAAAAGACTAGAAATGGAACTACCACATGACCCAGCTATACTACTCTTTTTTAAAAATATTTTTTAGTTGCCAATGGATTTTTAATTTTGTTTATTTATATGTGGTGCTGAGGATCAAACCCAGGGCCTCACCAGAATCACCTAGGAAGCTATTGAAAATAGCTAATGCCCTACAGGGCTGAGATTCTAAATCCCTTGTGCTGAGTGGGGCCATATGATATTTTTTTAAAGATCTACAAGTGATTCTATCAAGCAGGACTGAGGCTTTCTGGGTGGATGCTTCTTCTCTGGGTTTTCCTAGTACCTTACGATGACTTCGGCCATAGCACTCTCAGTATTATATTGAAATTAAGTGCTTTTTTTCCTTCAACCAGAACAACTTTCCTCAACTTAGTTTGCACACTCAAATCACTCAGGGAATTAAAATTTCTGAAATCCCTGAGTGGTCCCAGGTCCATTAAATCAGAACTTATCTACTTGATTCCAATTTGCAGCCAAGTTGGAGAACTACTGTACTATATCATAAATTCTTTAGGGGCGGGAATGAAGATCTAGCCTTATGGATTTGGGTAAATCTGTTACCAATATATTGATGGCACATGGGGCTGGTATAAGCACATTGATAGATATTTCTTAAGTTAACTCTACTAGAGGAGGAGTTTAAACATCAGAAAGGAGTCTAAAGCAAACAAACGATTTACTATTTCCAATATTATAATAAATGACACAAAACATGTACATGGAGTTTTATCTTCTTTGGGCACTGAGTGGTAAAGAGAAAATAAAGTTAAGAATTACTCTTAAAACAACTTTAAGAGGATACCTTCATAATACCACACTGCCAATTTCCCCAAGATGGAGATGAAGGAGATTTTTTGAGTGGAACCCCAGATGGAGTAATGAGCTTGCATTTGAGAGTCATGTTGATGGGAAGGTCCATCTCCTTGAATACTAGAATCACACTTAATTTGAGAAGAAGTTCTAAGAAAGGCCAGAGGAGGAGAGCTGATAAATATAGCTCTGCTACGTTTTCCTGGGAACAAATACAAGTGAAATTTTTTTCACTGTTTAAATTGTAGGCCCTCCCTTTTGGCCAAGAACATATATTTTAATTTTATAATGAGAGTTTAATTCTATTCCCATGTACCAATACATAATGTTAGCAGAAATCAAAACAAACAAACAAGCAAAAAACTTAAAAAATGGTGAGATAAGAGAAGGCTTTTGGAATGAGGAAAGAATTAGATCTACCCTTAAGGTTAAGTAGAGTCAGGAATGGAAACAAAGACGGCCATGGCATGGGCTGGGGTTGTGGCTCAGTGGTAGAGCACTGGCCTAGCACGTATGAGGTACTGGGTTCCATCCTCAGCACCACATAAAAATAAATAAATAAAATAAAGGCATTGTGTCAATCTACAACTATATTTATTTTTTAAAGATTGTCATGGCAGCTTCTTATTTGTGCATCAACTGTTCTCTCTTAGACTTATCCACACATTAGGGTTTATGGCTACCAGGAGTCTAAAACACATGTTGAGGGCTCATCTTTTCTTTTCTTGGGTTCTTAATCTTCCATGTCTTCCCAGCCCCCTATGAGCCCCATTGTGCCTTCCCCCATCCAATATATGGCTATGTAGCAGCAGGAGAGAGCAGATGTTAGGAGGATGGGATGCAGGTCACTCTGGCCAGGGATGCACCAGCTGGCCAGGGTGGAGTATGCTTATTTCTCTCCAGTTCTGTGTTCAGTGACATTACACCACAGAAATTGGTAAATACTGAAGATCAGGGATTTTCCCTCTGGATACCACGGCATATCGTTTTAATCTTAAGCAGTTTATTTTCCAAACCATTGAATTGTGTGTCTACAATAGATTTTAAAGTTGATTCCACTGTAAAATAATAATAATGATCTCTTATATTTCCATAATGCTTTAGAGATTTCTTCATTTGACCTCTGAACAGACCTGTGAATTGTCCAGGAAGATGATGGGGCCATCTGTTGTAATGGTGACCTTGCCAGGGACATATCAAGGAAATCACCAGGGTATCATGATAGGAGAGAGAGGAAGAATTTCTTACTTTCTCTCATAGAGTTGACTTTACTGTTCACCTAGAATCATTCTGTTTGCTTGTTTTGGAGCTGCTTTTACATTTGAAGAATAAGTCCCAGAACTGCTTGCAACAGTAGGCTTGAGTGGTCTTCCCGTAATGCTTCTGGGAACAGATAAGGATCATTTTAAATACGTCAAAGGGTAGGCTGTGAGGAAAATAGGCTGGAAAAGATCACTAACCTTTTCTTCCTTAATTCCATGACTTTTAATGATCGGTATTCTAGAAGACATTATCTTTTCAGTAGCCTCAAACAATGAGTCTACTCATAAGGAGAATGTGTTCCAGACTTAGTCTGGAGCCAAAGGGGCTTTGATCCATGTTGCGGGTCTCTGTCCATGAACAACCTGACACAACCAGGGACTCTCATGAAAAAACTGGACCCCTTAGAACTAAGGGATGAACACTTTTCCAGGGAAAAAGGGCAGCCAAGCTAACTCTTAGTCTCATAGGGTTAGTAACCATATCATAAGATTAGGAGTTTAAAGGAGGACAAGTTTTCAATGCTATGGGAATGAGAGAACTTGCCAGGAGACGGGATGCTGGGAAAGCCAGTTCAGCCTTCTGAGACTATGTGGTCAGAAGATACCCCAGCACAGGCCAGAAAATGCAGGGTCTACACTATCCTGAAAATAATTATATCAGAGATTCCCAGATGTAATGGAAACTGCAGTTCTTGAGGGGCAAACACATGGGTAGATAGTCATGGAAGTAACCCAGAGTTACCTTTATCTTATTAACTTTGTAAAACACACTCCTGGAAGGTGAGACTTAAAATGGTAATGAGGGGGCTGGGGTTGTGGCTCAGGCGTAGAGTTCTTGTCTAGCATGCATGATGCATTAGATTCAATCCTCAGCACCCCATAAAAATAAAATAAAAAGGTATTGTGTCCACCTACAACTAAAAAATAATGTTTAAAAAATGGTAATGAGGCATGTGGCATGAGGAAAAAGAGGGCAGGTGCAACTTAAGTACCAGCTCTACATGCAATACTTCAAGAGACCAGCTCCTGCATCTCCCTGAAGGGGTCATAAAAGCTATTTTTCTTTGTCCTTCACTTGAGCCAGCAGGACACTCCCCCCATCAGTACAGTGAATCCCTTCTGTTTGGAGCCGAAGTCCCTTAATAAGCCCTTACCTATGCTTAAATTCTTTCTGGGTTCAGTGTTCATTTCTACAACTTTGGATCCAAGCACCCGAGTTCAGTAACAAACCTACTACAATCGGAATATGGCAGCATCCTATGCCAAGACAAGAGAATCAAGTAGTATTCCCCAAGGAGTGTGCTTCCATGTGCTTTAATGGATATGTGCACATCTTGGTGAAAGCTCCAAACCAGAAATCAGAGGCTTCTTTGGAGAAAAAAAGCAATTGGCTCAGGAAATGGAGTCATGTGTCTGAAATGTAGAATTTTCTAGCTCTGCAACCTGGCTCTGACTTCTGAGATGTTCCTAAGACCAGCCCCAAGTTGGCCCCACTTGAAGTCATGTTCCCTGGTGGGCTCTGCCAAACCTGGACCCCACTTTAATAGTGGGTCATGTGCCTTATCCCTTGGGACTGAGTTTTTACTGATCTGTCCAATCTACCCAAGTAGCTGGAGTCTTGGGCCTGAGACATGCTGAGCATTTGGATCTTCATCGCTGGCCTCATTTCTGTTTCTTTGCTGCACTTGACAGTTCTTTTTAGACTGCCCCTGACATCTCACTTTTGGTCTTTCTGATAGCATTTCTCATCAATCTTGAGGACTACCCTGTCCCACCAAGTCATTTTCTATTACCCTGTCTCATTTTCTTGATAGGACTGTGTGGACTTACCCTTTTAGTTGTATAATTCCTTATCATCTGTGTTCCCTGCTCCTTTGCTAGAGAACAACCTTCAGGAAAAGAGGGACTATGTTGTCTTGCCTTTTTATTTTATTTTTATGTGGTTCTGAGGATTGAACCCAGTGCCTCACGCATGCTAGACAAGAGCTCTACCCCAGAGCCACAACCCCAGCCCCCTCATTATCACTTCAAGTCTCCACCTAGGAGTAACTCTGGGATACTTCCATGACCACATGGAATCCACCAGCTCTCCTTATCCCACCTGCTGCCCTTGCTGCTTGTGATCCCAGGACTGCCACAGAGAAGCCAACATCAAGGTCAGTGGCTCTTTTAGCCTTTAATCCTAATAAAGCCTAGAAGAGCCTTTGGAGGAGATCACAGTGCGAACCTCACTCTGGTTAAGACCCCGTGTGTGTCAGTCACTAAATACCTAACAGTGCTCAGTCTCACCCTTGGGAGAATGTTCATCACCCCAGGGATGATTAATGCTGCCAGTTATTTCATATTATTTTTAAATGGCGGAATAAAATATGCTTATAGAAAAAAGCTAAAGCATATGTATCATTTGATACTTAGTCAGCAATACTTTGTCTTAGCTGTGTTGTGCTGCTATAATAGAATACCTGAGATAGCATAATTTATAAAGAACAAATACATTTATTTCTCGCAGTTCTGGAGAAGGGGAAGACAAAAATCAAGATGCCAGCATCCAGTGAGGGCCTTTTTGCAGCATCTTCTTGTGGAAGATCAGAAAAGAGCACACCCATTCCAGAAGGCTCTTTACCTGATGATGTCAGTCCACTCCTGAGGGAAGAACCTCACACTCTAAGCACCTCGCGGCCATTTGGCCCTACTTAGAGATCCAGTTCCCAGCACATGAATTTTGAGGGACACACTCAGATCACAGGACAGCTGTATAACTACACTCAGATTAAGAACAAGAACATTGACAGCAATTCAAAACCTCCTTGTGCTTCTTCTACCCAGTTATAACCTGTTCCCACCCCACCCCCTAGTGGGAATCACTGCCCTGACTTTTGTGTTTATTCTTCATATTTCTTTATTGTGTTGCCATTTATGTATATATCTTTAAAAATAGAGTAGAATATAACTTATTTAAAATTTTTTTTCCATACTAGTGATTGAACCCAGGGCCCTGAATATTATGCAGGTGTTCCATTACAGAAATATAACCCCAGTCCCTATTTTATTTTGTATAAATGAAAGCAGACTGTATCTTTTTTTTTTACTTTTTTTCCTTGCTTTCTTTCTTTGTGTGTGTGTGTGTGTGTGTGTGTGTGTGTGTGTGTGTGTAGGGGAGAGGTACTAGGCTCAGACCCAGGCCCTTCTGCATACTAGGCAAGTACTCTACTGAGCTATATCCTTAGCCCTATGTCTACTTATTTGGTGGCAGTTCTTTTTGTTTTTTAGGGGAATGTTATTCTCAAAACACATTATTATTATTATTATTATTATCATTATTATTATTTTTGTCATTATGCTTATACTATCAAGGTCTAGCAAAAATCACTACTGCTAAATTTAGCTTTCTCTCTTTTTAGACTCTCTTAGAATGTAACTTGCGATTTCCCATCAGAGATTAGTAGTGCTTTCGAGGTACTACTACAGTGAGCCCAGTTATGGTGGGCAGGCCTCACTCTTCCTCACTGCCTACCTCCCCCACCTACAGATGGGACACAGATGCTTTCACATTAACAATGGAGATGGAAATGGTCCATGACTTACTTTGAAATTAGTATGCAAATAAGCAAGTTCTTACAGATAACTAGAAGAATTACTGGGGCCTTTTCCCTGGAATTTAAAAAAAAAAAAAAGAATGTTCCAGACTCTGCCAATCAGAGAGTAAAACAGCTGGTAATCCCTTGTAAAGAAAGGCTTTAATGTAGGGCTTTGAAAAGAGAACAAACTGACACATTTTAAAGGACTCCAGTTCTGGGAGTACATTTGTATCACTTACTGAGATAGTCTAATTCTAGAATTTAAAAAATAGCGCTATGAATGTATCTGTGATTCAAGCTGAATCATTTGGTTCTGTTTGTGCAGTTCTATTTATGTCAGGCCATTCTGTAAATAGGGCTTGAATGTCTTCTCTGGGTTGAAATGAGTCATGGAAGTCTGAGCCTCTGGCTGCTATTATTCTGCAGTTGGCTTTCAGGACAGTAGTGTTGCCCGGAACCAACTTCCACACTGAGGATGATCATTCGAGGAAAAGAATAAAACAAAACAAAACCAAGAAAACCCCAACAACAACAAGACAAAAACCAATACAAGCAAACAAACAAACAACCCCCCCCCCAACTTCTCTTTTGGCAATCAAGTCAGAAGCTTTCACTGTGGTTCTGAGACGTGGCATGACCCCACCCGCAGTTCTGAGCTCATTCATACTCTGCACTAGGGTGGTTTGCACACTGTGTAGTAGTTACAAATGGCAGTGTCAGCAAGTTCTGTTTCTTATCCAGGCTCTTGGCTAGGGTCTGAAGAGGCGTGGGTATGCATGCTTCTCTATGTGTGTGTGTGTGTGTGTGTGTGTGTGTATTTTAACAACAACAACAAAAATCTCACAAGGATGTTTAGATAGGAGGATCTTGCCTAAAAATCTATTCTCTTTTCAGAATAAAATGCCCAAAGTCTAGGACCCTCAGACCCACCCCACACTCCTGTTGCCTCTGTTTCCATCTCTTGCACAAACATTCTGATACCAATTAGACAGGGAACATAGAAGATTAATTTTCACATAACCACATGAGGGATTTTCGATTTAGGAAACAGGAGGAAATGTAACTTGCAGTTTAATATGACCCCATGGTGCTCAGACCAACTTCATGTCAGGCTCCCTCCTTCCTGGAGAAAGTGCCTTTTGAGTGACTTCCTGCTTACGGAGTTGGGTGGCTACAAAAAGCAGCTGGAGGTTTTCTGGAGAAGTCACCCAGAGACAAAGTTCCATTGCCCATGTCCCATGTGGGCAATGGGAATGGGGATCCCCTCAGGTGACTAGAATAGTGAAATAACCACAAAACACAGAAAGTAGTTTTAAAGCGAGGGCAGGACGGGCAAGCTGACCAGCCGGGTCCAGCTTCTAACCAAGAAAGGAACCAGTGTCTTCTTTATTTATATTGGAAAACATCAAAGGCCTGGATAGAAAGTTCTTCACCAAAATCGGATAAAGGTGAGGGCAGATAGGCTGCTCCGTTCCTAATGGACTATGCCCATCTCTAGTGCTGCTGAGAGGGACCTTTCTAGCAGAGCAGAGGGGAAGGTCACACGCATTGGGTGGTCTATTTCAGTGGGAGTGCCGTGGGAAGTTCCCAGGGCCAGACATACCCCATCCCTGGCTGCGATGCAGAAAAAAGGTCCTCACACATTTCACGGATGGCTTCCTGCAAGTTTCCATGGATTTTGGAAAGCGACATACTCTAGAATTGTATAAAAATACACTTCAAAGAGTCAGTACAGAGGAGCTCAACTTCAGAGCTGATTTTATCTGTGCAATCCAGAATGTGCCAAGTGGGACTGAAAAGAGTTCTCTTGTGTTCACTCCTTGACTGTAATCATATATGATTAAAGGAAAAGCCTAGCACCAAGTTCAGTGACAAGTCCTTCCTTGTCCCTTCCTGCCCTCTCCTCAGCCTTCCTTTCCAAGTAGTTCTATTCCATTTCTATTAGTCCTCATTGATATTTAGTCCATACACATCCCCACCTCACCAGGATGGAGCAGGGCTAGGTGCTTCAGGTGAGGATGCTGAGATGCCCATGGTGACTCCATGGGTAATTAAATACATGGCAACTCTATGGTACAAATAGAAAGACTTTTTTTTCTCTTATTTTTATATATCTTTAAAAGATAATCACTTGTTTAAAGCAAAAATAGCACTATATTAAATATTGATATTATCTATTTTAATTTTCACAATCATCTAATTGAAGGAGATATTCTTATGCACATTTGATAGATGAGCAAACAGGTTTAGAACTCTTAAATAAACATATCATTATACTATTGATTGCTTTGTGTCTCTGACACAGTGCATAGTTCCTTGGCTCAAAAGTATGTGGACCAAGGGAGAAAAGTATCAAGCAATTACTATATTTAGCTGCTTACACAAAAGCCTCTTTGTCTGGGGGTGTGGGGAAAGAGAGAGAGCAAGCGTGCACTCGCAAGCGCGCACAGACATTTATTGGGACACTTTACCAAGCTACTCATAAATATAAGTATGAAAGTCAGTAAAAAGGGATGCTGTTGTCTGATTCTCCAAAAGAGGACCAAGCTGAGATCTAATGGGCTGGGACAAAGAGCAGTTGGGCTTTGTGAGAAATAACAAGCTGCATATGGCGATGACTGCACAGAGGAGAATAGCACCACCAATGAATCTTCGTGGTTCAAACAAATCATGCAGTTTATAATTTCCTTTTGGATTAGGAAAAAAATCCTTGGACACAAGATAAATAGCAACTGCTGCTTTTTCTCCCGAATCACAACTTTCATTCAAAGAAAAGGATTTATTAGAAAGAATACTCATGTTAATCTACATGATAAAAGCTTAATAGCATAAATCTTTATATCTGGAATGAGCTATGTATAAAATGTTAAGAACTGCAAGGGTTCACGAAACAACACATAGATTTACTTTATTCAGTGGCATCAAAGCTGACCAAGGGCAATTGTGTGTGTGTGTGTGTGTTTATGTGTGTATGTGTGCACATGTGTGTGTTTCTAGAGAAGGAGGCATCTCCAGAGATGTTAAAAAAAAGAAAGAAAGCTAACATATATTAAGCTCTTAAAATGTATCAGAAATTGTACTACATATGGGGCTGGGGATGTAGCCCAATGGAGGAGCGCTTGCCTACTACAAGGCCCTGGGTTTGATACTCAGAACCAAACACACAAACAGAAATTACACATAATTTAAATATTACCTCACATAATCTTTATAATCCACTATACAATGAATATTATTATCTTCTTTTACAGATAGGGAATTTTTATACATATATATATACAATTATAATAAAATTATCATCACTGTTAATAGATAATATGTTTTGAGTGTTTATGTATGATTTACTGTACTAAATATTCATGTTATCTATTTTAAAATTGCACTATTGACATATATACACTTATCATGTATACTTTATGACTAAGCAAACTGAGGTTTAAAGACCTTAAATATTTTGAATGATGTCAAATAAACATACATCCTTTTTTTTTTTTTTTTTTTATAATTTTTTATTGTTGGCTGTTCAAAACATTACATAGTTCTTGATATATCATATTTCACAATTTGATTCAAGTGGGTTATGAGCTCCCATTTTTACCCCATATACAGATTGCAGAATCACGTCAGTTACACATCCATTGATTTACATATTGCCATACTAGTGTCTGTTGTATTCTGCTGTCTTTCCTATCCTCTACTATCCCCCCTCCCCTCCCCTCCCCTCCCCTCCCCTCTTCTCTCTCTGCCCCCTTTACTGACATTCGTTTGTCCCCCTTGTATTATTTTTCCCCTTCCCCTCACTTCCTCTTGTATGTACTTTTGTATACCTCTGAGGGTCTCCTTCCATTTCCATGCATTTTCCCTTCTCTCTCCCTTTCCCTCCCACCTCTCATCCCTGTTTAATGTTAATCTTCTTCTCATGCTCTTCGACCCTACTCTGTTCTTAGCTACTCTCCTTATATCAAAGAAGACATTAGACATTTGTTTTTTAGGGATTGGCTAGCTTCACTTAGCATAATCTGCTCTAATGCCATCCATTTCCCTGTAAATTCTATGATTTTGTCATTTTTTAATGCAGAGTAATACTCCATTGTGTATAAATGCCACATTTTTTTTATCCATTCATCCATTGAAGGGCATCTAGGTTGGTTCCACAGTCTAGCTATTGTGAATTGTGCTGCTATGAACATCGATGTAGCAGTGTCCCTGTAGCATGCTCTTTTTAGGTCTTTAGGGAATAGACCGAGAAGGGGAATAGCTGGGTCAAATGGTGGCTCCATTCCCAGCTTTCCAAGAAATCTCCATACTGCTTTCCAAATTGGCTGCACCAATTTGCAGTCCCACCAGCAATGTACAAGTGTACCCTTTTCCCCACATCCTCGCCAGCACTTGTTGTTGTTTGACTTCATAATGGCTGCCAATCTAACTGGAGTGAGATGGTATCTTAGGGTGGTTTTGATTTGCATTTCTCTGACTGCTAGAGATGGTGAGCATTTTTTCATGTACTTGTTGATTGACTGTATGTCCTCCTCTGAGAAGTGTCTGTTCAGGTCCTTGGCCCATTTGTTGATTGGGTTGTTTGTTCTCTTATTGTCTAATTTTTTGAGCTCTTTGTATACTCTGGATATTAGGGCTCTATCTGAGGTGTGAGGAGTAAAGATTTGTTCCCAGGATGTAGGCTCTCTATTTACCTCTCTTATTGTATCTTTTGCTGAGAAAAAACTTTTTAGTTTGAGTAAGTCCCATTTGTTGATTCTAGTTATTAACTTTTGTGCTATGGGTGTCCTATTGAGGAATTTGGAGCCCGACCCCACCGACTGTAGATCGTAGCCAACTTTCTCTTCTATCAGACGGCGCGTCTCTGATTTGATATCAAGCTCCTTGATCCATTTTGAATTAACTTTTGTGCATGGCGAGAGAAAGGGATTCAGTTTCATTTTGTTGCATATGGATTTCCAGTTTTCCCAGCACCATTTGTTGAAGATGCTATCCTTCCTCCATTGCATGCTTTTAGACCCTTTATCAAATATAAGATAGTTGTAGTTTTGTGGATTGGTTTCTGTGTCCTCTATTCTGTACCATTGGTCCACCCGCCTGTTTTGGTACCAGTACCATGCTGTTTTTGTTACTATTGCTCTGTAATATAGTTTGAAGTCTGGTATCGCTATACCGCCTGATTCACACTTCCTGCTTAGCATTGTTTTTGCTATTCTGGGTCTTTTATTTTTCCATATGAATTTCATGATTGCTTTCTCTATTTCTACAAGAAATGCCGTTGGGATTTTGATTGGCATTGCATTAAACCTATAGAGAACTTTTGGTAATATCGCCATTTTGATGATGTTAGTTCTGCCTATCCATGAACAGGGTATATTTTTCCATCTTCTAAGATCTTCTTCTATTTCTCTCTTTAGGGTTCTGTAGTTTTCATTGTATAAGTCTTTCACCTCTTTTGTTAGGTTGATTCCCAAGTATTTTATTTTTTTTGAAGATATTGTGAATGGAGTGGTTGTCCTCATTTCCATTTCAGAGGATTTGTCGCTGATATACAGGAATGCCTTTGATTTATGCGTGTTGATTTTATATCCTGCCACTTTGCTGAATTCATTTATTAGCTCTAATAGTTTCTTTGTAGACCCTTTTGGGTCTGCTAGGTATAGAATCATGTCATCTGCAAATAGTGATAATTTAAGTTCTTCTTTTCCTATTTTGATGCCTTTAATTTCTTTCGTCTGTCTAATTGCTCTGGCCAGTGTTTCGAGAACTATGTTGAACAGAAGTGGTGAGAGAGGGCATCCCTGTCTTGTTCCAGATTTTAGAGGGAGTGCCTTCAATTTTTCTCCATTCAGAATGATGCTAGCCTGAGGCTTAGCATAGATTGCTTTTACAATATTGAGGTATGTTCCTGTTATCCCTAGTTTTTCTAGAGTTTTGAACATAAAGGGATGCTGTACTTTGTCGAATGCTTTTTCCGCATCTATCGAGATGATCATATGGTTCTTATTTTTAAGTCTATTGATGTGGTGAATAACATTTATTGATTTCCTTATATTGAACCAGCCTTGCATCCCAGGGATGAATCCTACTTGATCATGGTGCACAATTTTTTTGATGTGCCTTTGTATCCGAGTGGCCAGAATTTTATTGAGGATTTTTGCATCTAGGTTCATTAGAGATATTGGTCTGTAGTTTTCTTTCTTTGAAGTGTCTTTGTCTGGTTTAGGTATCAGGGTGATGTTGGCCTCGTAGAATGAATTTGGAAGTTCTCCCTCTTTTTCTATTTCCCGAAGTAGCTTGGAAAGTATTGGTATTAGTTCCTCTTTAAAGGTTTTGTAAAACTCTGCTGTATACCCATCCGGTCCTGGGCTTTTCTTAGTTGGTAGTCTTTTGATGGTTTCTTCTATTTCCTCAATTGATATTGGTCTGTTTAGGTTGTCTATATCCTCCTGACTCAATCTGGGCAGATCATATGACTTAAGAAATTTATCTATGCCTTCACTATCTTCTAATTTATTGGAGTATAAGGATTCAAAATAATTTTTGATTATCTTCTGTATTTCTGAAGTGTCTGTTGTGATATTGCCTCTTTCATCCCGTATGTTAGTGATTTGAGTTCTCTCTCTTCTTCTCTTCGCTAGCATGGCTAAGGGTCTGTCGATTTTGAAATAAACATACATCCTTGAGGCTATCTATTGTTTTGAGTTCTTGACATGGTACAAAAATTAGCCCCCACGAATACTCAGCATACCTTTGAAAGATACAATCCAATTCCAGATAAAGAAATTTTGCCAAATTACTTTTTCTTTTATGATAATCAGTGAATAGCTGGAATAAAGAAGAATCCTTATCTTCAAACTTACATCTTGGTCTATTTTTCCTTAGTTTCCACAGTAATGCTATGTACGCTCGTGTTTGGCAGCTTAGGTGTTGGGAGTTGGGAGGAATCTGATTGGATGGGAAGCATTTGAAGATTGGTCCTGAAAGAATATGTGCATGGTGCAATAGCAGATTGTGGCTTGACTTTAGAGAGAGCTATCCTCATCCCATGAGCAGTATCTTCTCCATGCCAGGCATGTGCTAAGATCTGATGTCTAGTATGTGTTTCCATTGGTCCTCCCAACAACAACCCCATGTGCTAGATGTTTCTAGTGTTTTATACACTCAACAAACATGGGAAGAAATGCTCAGAGGGAAGTTTCTTCCCCAAAGCAAGCAGCTGGTATCACTGGGATGATATCTGGTCCTGAATCTCAGGACCAAGCTCTACTACAACTTGGAGGACTAGGCTGAGGCAAGACTGCTGGCTGAGAAAGACTGAATTAACACACCAGTCCTGTTCCAGTTTGTTCTACTTGTCAACTTTTAAAAGATGTAGGGAAGAAGTCAAAATCAGTAAGAGGAAGATGAGGACTTGTAGAAGAAATCAAAATGGGTAAGAAATTATAAAGAAGAAAAGCTAATCACTCAAATGTGTTATGTGAACTTTAGGAAAACAGCAGTTAAGGAACAAATTAATTAAGAATCATGGTGTCACAGGGCTTCTAGAAATTACCTACCTTATATCCCCTTTTCTGATTGAATAGTGCAATGTACAAATACAAATGGTGATCTTGCATTTTACTTAAAGACTTTTCTGGAATCACCAACCTTTAATGCCAGCGACTTCATCCTTTAATCTGATGGAGAGCTGCCAGCTGAGAAGCATTTGGGAAAGGCAAGATCATCTTGCCTGCAGCTGGGAGGGCCATGTGACTCAAAATAATGCTGACAACCTAGCCATTATGTGGGGGGCTCTGTGTCGGGTGCTGTGGGAGATTCAGACACACAAGTCGATGAACTCACTGAATGAATGCCTTTAGTTGGAGGTAGGGGGTGGGGAGATATGGATGCTTGGGAGTAGATGATATGGGTGTCAGTGAATCCAGGAAGAGGGGAAAAGGAAGTGAAGTGAAGAGGAGAGGAGAGTTATGAGTGGAATCACCTTTGATGATCCCCAAGAAATGCAAAGAAAGGGTCTTGGTTGCACTGTGATGATTGCTGGCCCTTGAAATGTGTTTACGTAAATTGCTGCACTTCTTCATCTCCCCAAAATCTTATCACAGAACGATAATTTTCCTGACAAAAGAGGAAACAGAAGCTCATCTGAATTTAATATATGGCCTAAAACGGAGCCAAGGTTTGAGCTAAGACTTTCAGAATTCAAATCTTATGCTTCTGCCCCAATCACTAGGAAACAGGAAAAGACTTTAACACAACTACATTTAATATAAGGCAAAGCAGGATGAGTGCTGAGAAAGCAGACAACGGGCACATGAAGAGGGATATTTTCAATCTTCTGGGTCAGAAGAGCTAGGGGGAAGTTACTGACTTCCTGAAGAATGGAAGGAACACAGGCTAAGAGATGGTGGCTCTGCCAGGAGAAACTGGCCATGGACCGGCTGCCTGCACACCAGGGTGACCTCAGCAAAGGTGGTCAGATAGAAGCTGGACCCTAGAGACCTTTGGTGAGGCAATGTTCTCAGGACCTCTGATGATGGACGAGAAGACTGACTAGAAACTGACGGTGATGGTGACGGAAGGGATCTTGAAGTAAAACATTTAAAATACAGTGGTTTGACTTCTTTTTTTTATAATTTTTTTTTTAGTTGTAGATGGATACAACACCTTTGCTTTTTTAAATCTATTTTTAGGTGGTGCTGAGGATTGAATCCAGTGTCTCACACGTTAGGTAAGCACTCAACCACTTAGCTACAGCCCCAGCCCCTTGACTTTTTGTTTCAAGCTTAACTCCAAACAAGGTTATCAGAAGGACACAGTCTTTTTTATTTGTTTATTAATTAAAATACAGAATTTATTTCAAGCTCACCAATTTTTTTATTAGTGTTATTTTAAAACTAAACATACTTTATTGAGGTAAAATATATATAAAAACATTTCCATTGCCACCATAAGGATACACTCAGTATTAATAGGAGAATAACTGTCATTACTGTTGAAAGGAATGAAGGGAGAATCCCAGAGCTTGGGGTTCCTGTTATATTTTTTCACACCTTGGAACCAATCTTTTCTACCCTTTACCCAGTAGTATGCTGAGTGCCAGTTATTAAACATGTATCAGGACACCATTATTACTAATCCTGTTTAAGTCAAGTTTTATATTCCTCTTCACCTCAACTCTGCACCAACCACCGCCTCCATCTCTTCCTCTTTTTTTCTGCTCCAGTCTTCTCCTCTCCTCCTCTTTTCAGTACCATCTTATGCTCCTGCTTCTCACCACCACCACCACCTCGATCTCTTCCTGTTTTTTTTTCTTCTCCAATCTTCTCCTGTCCTCTTTTCATTAACATCTTATACTCCTGCTTCTCCTTACCGCCCCCATCATCATCATCATCTATCACCTTCATGAAAGCTATAGTGTGTTCCGCATCTACTGTGAGTCACAAACTATACTAAGTGCTCTGTATGTGTTTCTTTACTGGACTCTTCACAACATCTCTAAAGTATGTGCTTTGATGATAGCTACTGTATATTGTTTTGTGAAGATTATGCAAAATACTTGACATTTATGATCATTTATTCTACACAATGTGTGAGAGACAGTGTGTGTGTGTGTGTATGTTGTATTGGCCAAATCAAAGGCTAAAGGAGTCCTGTATTTTCCTCTCTGCAATACCAATTTACAAGATTCTGTTTTATTTATCTGCAACCACATCCCTAATCTATTCAAATCAAGGCACGTGGTCCTGAATGGAAAAGTTAATGTTTTGGTTTTGATGTCACCCTCAGAAAACGAGGAAGTCAATCTCACTGCGGTCTTCAGGAAAAAGGAATTTCAAAGCCCATTTGGTAACTGAGCACACAGATAGTAAGACAGAAAGTTCTGAACTGGAAGTGCAGACAGAGTCTGAGGGATGAGTCAGAAAAAAATGAAGTGTTCACAAGAAAAATACCATATCAGAAGAAATGGTGAATGACATTGCCACAGTGTTCTCTTCTCCAGGCAATTAGGTCACCCCCAGAAAACACACAGCTGAGGATGGAAGAGAGCTTTGCACATGCCTTCCAGCTGCTTCCTTGTCTTCCTGCAGGCTCTTGAAAGGTGAATGGTGGGTGCTCACAGTGGTTATGCCTAAGACCTTGCTACTCAAAGCACAGTCTGTGGCTTAGTAGCCCTGGCACCATTTAGGAGTTTGTTGCAGCATTCAGAGCCCCTCCCCAGACCTACTACATTAGGACATGCACCAACCACCATTGCAGTCTCTTCCTCTTTTTTCTTCTCCTCCCATCTTCTCCTGACCTCAGTTTTTCATTACCAGCTTATGATCCTGCTTCTCCTCATTACCACCACCACCACCACCATCATCATCATTACCACCATCATCAATTCACTAAGATGCTAGTTGATTTCTATGCACATTCAGGTTGGAGAAGCATTGTGTTTCAGTCAACTTCTTGCTGCTGTGACCTGACATGAACAATTTTAGAAGAGGAAAAATTTATTTGGGGGCACACAGTTTTGGAAAGCCCAGTTCACAGATAGCCCTGCTCCATCCCTCTGGGCTGGAGGTGAGGCTGAACATCATGGTGGAAGAGTGTGGTGGAGGGAAGTGGCTCACATTATGATCAGGAAGCAGAGAAAGACTGCACTCATCAGATACAAAATATACCCCAATGGCATGCCCCCCATGCCCACCTCCTCCAGCACATCCTACCCACTTTTGTTTACCCTCAATCCCATCAGGTGGTTATTTCACTGATTGGGATAAGGCTCTCATAACCCAATCATTTGTTCTCTAAGCCTTCTTGCATTGTCTCACAAATGAGCTTTCGTGGACACCTCACATGCAAACCATAACACACTGCCTTAGGGCATGTACCATCACAAAAGAAGGAAAAGGCAGATATCAGTAGGCTTCCAAAAGGATCCTGTGCCTCTGTTGAGAGAGCCCTTCAGTATCTCCCACTGCTCCTGGATCAAGGTTCCAATTCCTTGGCTTAAGATACTCATTGCCAGTTTTCTCTTCTCACTTTTCCTTCTTCCAGCCATGCTCAATTTAGAGAAGCAACACAAGCCAGACAAGCTTTATTTCTGCTTTTTGTCTGGCACACATTTCTGCTGACTGATGTGCTTTTCAGTACTTCAACAAATAGGATTGCTGTTGTTAAATAGCTCCAGAAATACAGCACTAGCGAGGAACAAAGCACATTTAAAAAACAAAATCCCCTTCCTCCCAGGACTCAGTGAGTGTGGCTACAGCATCAGCTTTGGTTACGCAGAGCTCACAACTCAACACAAGAAGCCCAGCTCTTCCCAGGTGGGTTCTCAAGCCAGCAGGTTTCCATGGGGTGGGGGTGGGGGGCATTTTTATAGAAACCTTTCTGTTTTTTTCTTGGTTTGACTCTGACAGCAGCACTAATACCAGAGAATGACAACAGGCCTCCTGAGAGTCCTTCTCGGCTGATCAAGTGTTATATTCGTTCATTTACATGCTCTTCTTGTCTTTCCTTCTTCACAGGGCCAGTATTTAGTGTTGTACATGATATGGGTGTCAGCTGTGTCGACCAGAATGTCACCGCCTCTTTAACTAGCTGGCCTAAAGAGCAGTGGGAATGGAGCCTCCTCTTGCATTAGGAAGTTGCTAATGCACGCCAAGAGGAGACATTGATTTGTAAATTGAATCCACGTTTTCTCTATAAGTAGAAAATAGAGTAGTATATCACCAACACTTAGTTAACTGTTATTTTAAGTCCCCACAAGAAATTACCAATTTCTTGATTGTTAGGGTTCTCTCTAGAAACTGAACCATACATTAAATATATCCTTGATTCAGATTTTGCTACAAAGCTATAAGAATAACAATTAATACTTCAATAAATTGTTAGCAACACCAAATTGCAAGTGAATTCCTCAGTAAATGAAATGGAAACATTTCCTCAAAAATTATAATGCACTGTTAGAGTCTCTAAACAAGTCAGGATGGCGCCTGGCATTTTGCCAGAGGGAGTGGTTTGTGAAGTAACGCCAGTGAGCCATTAAGTGTGGAGATTCCTTATTGGTTGACTGCTGTATCTAGTTTATGTTAATTAAGATAAGCTGTGTGGAATGTATATATACCCCTCCTGTCCTACAATAAACGGCTCCCACTCCTGCTGTATCAATGTACACAAGTTGTTCGTCACCCCCCGGCTATTTTGCTGCAGCCAGACTGCGGCAATGCACGAATACAATGAATACCAGTAGATCCTGGTGTATAGTCTGAATATGAAGTTGCTTCTCCAGGGACGTGTATTTAGCTCAGTAGAAAAGCACTTGCAGGTCATTTATAGTTTCATTCCCCAGAAGTGCAAACAAACAAAGTAGCTTCTCTAGGATGATGGATCAATCCACTAGTGTTTTTCTCCTTTCGCATTTCACCAACCTTTCACCATTCACTTGGTTTCATGCTCACCAAGCCATATATATAAACATAAATATACATATAATACTTACATAACATATAAGGTTATATGACACATAATGCAAGATGACACATAAGGTTAATTATCATATTCATATTAGAGGCATGCATTTACAACTAGTAAGAGAGATGTTTAAAAATTTCAGACTATCAAAAAGATACCAGCCATGGCTTTTATATGTGTGTGTGTGTGTGTGTGTGTGTATGTATATGTATATATGTGTATATATATTATGTAAATATATAAATATAAATATATATATTGTGTAAATATATAAATATAAATATATATATATATTCTCTCTCTCTCTCTTTCTCTCCAAGCATTCTTATCTCCAAGCATTCTCACTCTGCTTCCAAAGAGAGAAAGAGAGAGAGAGAGAGAGAGAAAGAGAGAATTTAAGGAATTAGCTTACGAAATTATGGAGAACTTGGCTCACATGGTAATGCAGACTGAGTCCCATATTATGCTGTCTAAAAGTTGGAGACCTAGAATAACCGTAGTATGATGCATTCCAAATCTGTAGATCTAATCAGTAGGGGAGATGTTCATGTATATCCTAGGCCACGGGCAGGAAAAGATGTTCTATCGGCAAGCTAGAAGAAAAAAGGATGAATTCTTCCTTCCTAATCAGGTTCTCAAGGGTTTAGATGATGGTTATCCATACTAAAGAGGGCAATCTGTGAAGTCTATTGCTTCAAATGCTACTAATTTTATCTTCATAAATATGCAGGAAACAATGTTTAAACAGATAACCAGGCACCCCTGATCCAGTCAAGATAACATATAAGGTCAACTATCACATTCATATTAGAGGCATGCGTCTATAACTAGTTAGAGAGAGAGAGAGAGAGAGAGAGATGTTTAAAATTTTCATTCTACCAAAAAATACACAAGCTATGGCTCACAGACTCTATATTTTGCCAAAATTCATGTATTCAACAGATATTTTAAAGAGTTATACCATGTTCAAAGCACTTTGAACGTAAAGAGTGAAAAAATAGGTTATTTCCAGATTGATTCAGGAAACCACTTGGCAGGGGTAATCCTTTGTAGTTCTAGAAAGTTCCCTTCATCATTGCAAACAGAATTACTCAGTCTCTTGGTCAATGTAGTAAGGGCTTTGTCAGGAGCCTGTGGTGCAATTAGGAAATGGTGGAACCTGCAGAAGGTGGGGCCTAGTGGAAGAAAGTTAGGTCACTGAGGATATGCCCTTGAAGGAGATATTGAGATCCCGGAATCTTCTTCTCTCTCCTTTGATTGCCAGCTGCCACAAGATGAATAGACCTCCTCTGCTACATATTCCTTCCATGATGCACTCTGCTGCCATAGGCCCAAAGCAGCAGGGCCAAGCGTTCATGATTTGAAACTGTGAGTGAAATAAACCTTTCCTCCTTTTAAGTTGATTTCTCTCAAGTACTTGTTGTAGTTTCAGAAAGTTGACTAGCACACTTTGGATCTGTTTTAAATTTCTCATTGCTGCTTTAACAAATCACTCCAAATCTAGTGGCGGAAGACAATACAAATTGATGATCATAGAGTCCTAGAGGCCAGAAATCTGACATGGGCTAAAATCAAGGTATCAACAATCTCCTTTCTGGAGGCTTCCGGGGGAAATCTGTCCCCTTGTCTTTTCCATCTTGTGGAAGCTGCCTGCATCTGTATTCTTTGTCTCATGGATAGGCTCCTTCCATCTTCAAAGCAAATGATTGACCCCAAATGTCTCACTTAACTGCTCTGAATCTGGCTCTCCTGCATCCCTCTTTATCATGTAAGGACCCCTGTCATTACATCGGACCCACATGGTACTCCAAGGTAATCTTAATCTAAGTCAACTGATTAGCAACCTTAATTCTACTGCAACTGTAATTCTATCTTGTCAGGTTGTAACATAATTACAGGTTGCTGGAAATAGGTGGTGGATATCTTTGGGGACTTATTGTTCTGCCTCCCACAAGGTCTAATGTAGTCATACCACTCACTAGAAATTATATACGGTGTGAATGATTATTTATTACTATTTATTATGAAAATAAAACTATAGAGGAGTGTAGTGGTTCAGAAAGCCCATATTGGCTGGTCAGTGCCTTCTGTCCCTATAGACAAATTGACACAAAAAACCTATATTTTTAAGTGAAGATATATGGCTTGGTGATTATGGAATCAAAGCATTAAATGAATCTGAATGCCTTTAAATGTTGGCAAAACTAATGGATGAGAGAGAAACTGATGACTGTATCCATCTACATTATAGAGATTTAACTTTAAAGGCTACCATGCAATGAGTGAAATATCAGATGAGTGACCAGTATCTATTGGTATTAATGGCAATTGTGCATGAATAAAGTTTTTGAACTATGGAAATTTAATTTATCAAGAAATTATTGGCATTTTGTCATTGCTGATAATTTATGGAGAACTGTATTTTGTTCTTATTGCTTTGCAGCAAACTCTGAATCAATGAGACCACTTTTCTCTCATATCTCTGAAGACGACCAGCAGGGTTTTGAGTCACTGGGGGCAGTTAAAGGACCTATGGATTTAGCTTAACTGCAGCTCTATGGCATGGTAAGCAGACAAACAGGAGTTGCCCATGTGGGAACTTTGTGTTTGTATGTTTTGATGAGAAGGTGAATGAGCACAGGGGGTAGAGACAGACCTTCCAAAGCATTTAGGTTCTGAGAAACTGAACTCACAAGGGCCTGGTGAAGGATCCCTATCCCCACTTTTGGTACACAGTGATGGACTGTCCCATTAAAACAGACCTTAACAATGGGAATTTCTGTGGCGACTATGACTGAACAGAGATTAGAAACCTTTCTGCAGATGTTACATAAGCACGGGGGCCCTTGGGAAGCTTTGGGGAGTGGGTGGAGGCTCTTCAACCCAAGAGATAATTTCTGGCCACCTATTTAAGTAAGGGTACCAAGTCACCTTACTTTGATTTAGAAAAAAAAAAATAGAAAAATTAGTTAATGTGACTTTTAAATTTTTGTATCAGAGTCACATAATAAAATTCATACCAGCTCCCTAGGGTTTTACTATGTTCCAGACTTTCCTTAGGAAACAGTCCACATGGAAGGCTGGAAGGCTGCCATGCAATGAGTGAAATGTCAGGCATGAGACACCAACGTAAGGGTCAGAGCCAGCTGGGGAATGTGGAGAATGTAAGATGGTCCATGGGTCCCAGGGGCAAAGGTGGGGAGAGAAAGGTGGAGCCTGTTCTCAGAGCTGTGGATGGCCGCTGTAGACCTTAGGGTAACTGAGGCAGGGGTGAGAGAAGAAATGGAAAATGGAGCTCAGATCATAGTAAGGAACACTTTAAATGCTAGACCAAGACACAGAATTTTGGACATATTCTTGTTTCTAAACATTGGCTAATCTGAGCTTAATGACTTATTATTATTTTTTTTTTGTAGGAGGGTGTTCAAATAACACCCCACAAGCCACATGAGTAATTACAAACATTTATAAAACTTTTTCTCCTTTTTGTTTTTTCTTACATTGCTGGGATGGACCAAGGCACACACATGTTAGGTCAGTGCTCTACCACTGAGCTTCACTCCCATTGCACGTTTTAATTCTAATGGCAGATTACTGTTGAACTCATGTGGGATGTCAAAATCTTCTATGGACTGCATATTTAATCATAAAACTAGACCTCAAAACAGGGGCAGCTTCTGGCTCTACTAGTCCAGCTAAAAACAGCTTCCAAGAGGAAGAGTGGAAACTAGAAACCATGTAATGAAGACAGAAGAGGGAGGACTGAAGGACAAAGTTTACCTGTTATCTGTCAGACCAAGAGCTCAAAGCCCTCATTATCTCCAGAACAGTTGATCCTGGAGATCAGTGTTGTCCTGAAGTTGTATGGAGGGTTACTCTTGGCTGGCTAGAAGCAAATAGTGTTTTGCCATTGGTCTATAATCCTTTCATTTTAACTTTTTCCATCTCTTAGTGTTTAAGAGCCTCTCTCAGGGCATGGCATCTTTGAATATGCCCCTCAAGCTCCAAGCTGCTTATTATCAGAAGAAGCACCTCTAATAGAAGGCAAAACAAGGAAGATTAGTAACATTCAAGAAAAGATTTGTCTGTCGGACACACACATGTAACCCAGTGACTTGGGAGGCTGAGGCAGGAGGATTACAATGTGATGTCAGCCTCAGCAGTTTAGTAAGACCCTGTCTCAATACTAAAAAAATAAAAAGTGCTCAGTGGTACAGTGCCTCTAGGTTCAGTATGAGTAACACACTTTGTGTGTGTGTGTGTGCGTGTGCAAGCGTGTGCATATTGTTTCACTTGGGCTTTTATTCCACACAAGTATTGCATCATGGTAATAGATTTGAATAAACTTGTGGGGTTTTTTTTTTCCTTTTAAAAATTTTATTTATTTATTTATATACGGTGCTGAGAATCGAACCCAGTGCCTCACACATGCTGGGCAAGTACTCTACCACTGAGCTCCAGCTCCAGCCCATGTGTTTGTTTTTATTGTGAGAAAGTATACATAACATAAAACTTACTGGTTACCACTGATCAGTGTACAATTCAGGGGTCTTGAGTATGTTTATGATATTGCACAACCATCGCCATACCCTTTTCCAGAACTTTTTCATCATCCTAAACAGAAACTTGGTACCCATTAAAACGACTCATTATCCCCATCCTCATCACCCCACCCTCCCCAGTAATCTTTGTTTTACTTTGTCTCTCTGACTTTTGTCTATTCTGGTTTCCTCATTTAAGTGGAAACACAAACATTTGTCCTTTTGCAGAAAAGGGATGTTTAAGTCAGGCTGATAGGAGGCAAAGAAACAGACAAGCCAAACACAGCTTCCCTCCTCTGGTTCTTTTCCTCACTGATGCATGACATCTTGGCCTCCTTTCCATGCAGGACCATTGTGCCTTCTTCCCGGGACGTCTGTGTTTGAAGACACCATTAGGCTCCTTCTGGTAGCTTATTGTGCTGTTGGTTTCATCTCATTTCCTTCCTGTTTTCTACAGACTAATTTCCCCATTGCTGACTCTGTCAGCTGAGTTCAAACCCAGGGTCAAAGCTCTGCTCACAGCACAAATGGTTTCTTGTGAGGCCTGCCTGGATGCAGGGGGTGGGGGCAGCTGCCAGGCTTTCCGTCTTCTATGAGGTTGTCCTGGCCACAACGGAACTTTGTGTGTTTCTAACTGGTGTTGGGCATGAGCCCAGCTAGGCTAGCTAACATGGTGAGTGGTCCCTGGCACTCTTAGGGCTTTCAGGCTCAAGGTTTTGGAGGGCACTATGACCTTGAAGTTGACTTTCCCCATGAGAACTGCCCCTCTCCCCCAAATAACCCAACATTACCTGTGCTTCTCCTGGTGGTGCTCAGTTTGTAATTTTCAGTGACTTTTTGAGAATAAACCAGTCATTAGGTAGTCTTGGAAAGCCCACCCCTCATCTTTTAAGTATTTGGGAAATACTACTTTGAGATCCCAGATGGGACAATACAAGCAGATTTCTAGTGAGTATTCCTAACTTTACAAATCTATTTTTGAACTTTCCATCTTAGTCCTAGAGTACTCTTTCAGAATTTGGACCTCCTTTGTGATTAGATGGTGATTATATAGACTCAAATTTATTAGGATGACTACATATTAGCACACAGGCCAACCTTGCAGCAATTTTGGTAAAAGTTATTTCAAAGTGGCACCAGAGGGGACTGACCAAATCCTACCATTTTGATCCAAAATTTCCTAGTCACCCTACAAGAATGCCTTTCTTCTTTCTTTTTTAAAATAATAATAATAGCTGAGCATGGTAGCACATGCTTCTGATCCTAGTACCTTGGGAGGCTGAGGCAGGAGGATCAAAAGTTTGAAGCCAGCTTCAGCAACTTAGAGAGGCCCTGAACAACATATTGAGACCCTGTTTCAAAATAAAAAATGAAAAAGGCTGGGGATGTGGCTTGGTGGTTAAGCACCTTTAGTATCAATCTCTGGTTCCAAAAATCATAATCATAATAATATAATTAATAATAATTATTATTAATAATAATACTTTAACACTAAGATACATCCCCATCCCTTTTAATGTTTTATTTTGAAACAAGGTCTCACTAAGTTGCTGAGGCTGGCCTCAAAAACTTGAGATCCTCCTGCCTTAGCTTCCCTAGTTGATGGGATTATAAACATGTGTCACTGTTCTTGGCAATTGATATTATTATTATTATCATCTGTGTGGGGCTAGAGATTGAGCCCAGGGCTTGCTAGGCTTGTTCTATATATTGTGCTGTATTTCCAAGCCCTAGAATGCTTTTCTTGACTAGGACTATGTCTCTTCTACTACCTAGTACAGTCCCACTGGGGACTGGGATTGAACTCAGGGCCTATGCATGCTTAGCATGCACTCCACCATGATGTATGCCCCCAGCCCCCAGCACATTTGTTTTTGTTTTGACAAGTAGACTCACTGGTTACCTTTGGCTACATTTGTTTTTATTTTGAGATTCTTTCTCCTTATTACTCTTTCCTTTTAAATATTCCTTAAACAAGCTCCTGCTTAGCCTCTTTATCTCATTGCTTCTCTGCTCTTGTGGTGGTGTGGGCTTTAGTGTCAGACATCTCTGCCTTCAAAGCCTGACTGTGCTACCTACTAGCTGAGTGACCTTGGGCAGGTTACTTAGCCTCTAAGCCACAGATCCTTCATTTGTGAAATGGAAGCCATGGTTTGTTAGTGTCTGGAATATTTACAGTGGAGAGCACTTTCTCCTGCTTAAAAGCTCTTCTCAGGTGGCAGTCAGGGGATATGCATTCCTGGCGGAGAACCCCCTAAATTCAGAATTCTTTCAGGTCTCAGCCCGTCTAGGCCCCCAAAAGACTGCCCACAACGGAAGGGGAAGGCCGTGATTGGCAGCTAGTATTCACCCGACTTTGTCATAGTGACTTCTAACTTCTGAGAAGGCAGCGACTAGTAAGGCTCCTTAATCACTCCGTGCCAGGATATGCCAGGGAGTGGACAAGAACAATGCTCAAAATACCAGGGTTTTGGTTTCGTTATCTGGAAACGAGAAAGGGCAGAGATAAGGAACCAGGAAGAGTGTCACAGAGTTTGGTTTTACCAAGCAAGCAGAAGGGGCTCTTCTAAGAGAGCCAGGGCCAGTTAGGCTTGCAGGTGGCTCTGAGATCCTTTCCTTAGAGGAGGACAGCGCGCTAAGCCTCCTAGAGGCGGAGGGACGCCTTGCGCTCAGTCCTACTAACAGGCAGGGTTGTTTCTGTTTTCAAAAACTTTCTGTATGCGCTGGCAGCTTCTCTCAGTTCCATCAAGATCGCTGAGCTCCCTAGGGCGCGACTGTGACGGTATTCCAAACTCTCGCTGCAAGAGGGCAAGATGACGATTAGGTTGGACAGATGCTGACGACCAAGTTCTCGGTCGGGCTTCGGGCGGAGAAGCCAGATGAGGTCTGAATGCTGCAGCTCCATGTTCCGGGTGAGTCGCCGGTGTCCGGGGGCCCTCTGATTTCATTACAAACGACTCGTTCTTCATTTCAAACATTTGAACCGAAAGCTAAATTCTGCGGTTTGCAGCATCTGGGGCTGGGAACTCATTTCTGCCGGACCCCCTATTTCGACCCCTGAAGGCGCAGCTGCGTCTGGTCCCGCAGGAGGGCAGAGCGTGATTTCCGGGGGGAGGACGGGAAGAGGGGCGCACAGGTGCTTCCTGCGGCCCCGCGGCGTAGCGCGGGGGTGGGGGCGCTGGGAGCCAACGTGCCCTCCGGCTTGGCCGCACCTCCCTGCGTGCGGCAGGCTCCGCGGCGGCTCTTCGCTTCCCTGGGTTTGCTGCGGCAGCCCCGAAGGAGACACGAAGGTGGCGGGGAGCGAGGCGGCGTCCCGGCGTCGCTCCGTCTCCCTGCCGCCCTGGGCGACGCTGTGACCGCTGAAGGATGTCAGGAGCCGAGCCAGCGAGGACCTGACGCGCAGCGCTCAGCTGGCGCAGCTTTCCGGGGCCGGGGTGAGGCGAGCCGAGCAGGGATGCTTGGCAGGAGGGGATGGAGAGGCCGCGGAGGAGGTGGGGGCGGGAGGGGCGCCCGCGAGCCTTGTGCTGAGCCGAGACCTGGGAATTCAGGGTGGGCCGGGGCAGCGGCGGGGGCCCTTTGGAAGGAGACCCTCGCTGAGAGGCAGATTTTTGCGGCGATGACTTTGCGAAGCGAGGGCGACCCTGTGCGTGGCTTGGGTCGGGAGAGGGCAGCAGTAGGAGTCCAGCCTCAGGATTCCTTTTGGCTGGGAGACTCAGTGAGTGCGAAGCCCGCGCCCTGCCTGGTCCCGGGCGCTGTCCTCCCGGCGCCGTGGATTTTCTCGGCTTCCCCAGGAGACAGTCAAAGGCCTGCGGACGACCCACAGTCCACTCTCAAATCCCTGGATAGGCGATGGCAGCAAGATATTCTGTGACTTAACCCCGAGCTAGGTTAGAGTATGAAGACTGGCATATTGTTGGGTCAGACAGCCCCACGTGAAACCCACCTGCTGAGATTGCAGCCTGGAAAGTGGAACTGCTGTTTTTACCCCCACCCCTGGGAGAGGGTTCGCTGTGAATTCCATCAGCTTGTATGAAGTACAGAACCTTCCGAGGAGGGGTTATTTTGCCCTAAATTCGAACTAAGAGCTAAAGGAAAGAGTATACTCAGGCAGCTTGTACTGTGTTATTTACAATGGAATTTGGAAGGATGTCTGAATTGAGATGTAGTGGGAAGAGCCAAGGACTGATAATTGGCCAATTTGGGTTCCTTACACCCAGTTCTAAAGCCTGATAGCCTTGAGGTCTTGACATGTCAAGAAATGTCCTAGAAATAAAGCCTGATAGCCTTGAGGTCTTGACATGTCAAGAATATGTCCTAGAAATTTAGTTCCCTGCCTGAGGTGAGGGAGGATCCTCCTGCTCTGCCTTACTGGGGAGTTGAAAGATAAATAGACTAGAGGGAGAGAGATTATTTGAAAGTATGAAGTGTGGTCTCTACAAGTGAGGGCATCACCACATTCTGCCCACATCCCTCTCCTCCAGGCTTCCAACACAACTTTGTCTTGAGAAAGGTTAAAGGCAATGACTTCATGGTAACACTGGGGTTTTCATAATTACTGAAGTGTGAGAGAGCATGTTTCTCCATGGCTTCAAGTTCAAGTATGAAAATACTTCCACCTGAAACTGCTCATCACAGTGTGACATCAGAAGACAGGAACTTTGCTTTTTTCATCAACTTCCTTAGGAACTGTACCAAGTAGGTGAGATGTTAGGATCCTTGCTGAAAATTAAGGGTCCGACCCTGATGTTTAAATATGATTAGATATAGTCTTCAGGTAACAATTAAACTCTGAACATGTTGGCTTTCTGAGCTCTTGTTTTCTGACACAGGGAAAATTCTATCAAAGGCGAGGAGAAACATTCAAGGATAAGCAATTTCATTAGTCTTTAGGAGAAGATAAGAGAAGAGCTAAGAAAAGAATGAACACATTGCTGAGACGCACCCTACAATCCCCCACGCCTCACCCCAAAATTGGAAGGTGCTCAGATAATAGCCCTGACAAATTTGAATAGTTTCCTTTGTTACTAAATCTAGATTAATTTTTCTAAGTGAAAAGAAGAGATTCACATGGTTGGTTGTGTTATTATTAAAATTTAAGCTTTTCTTCCTAAGTATGTGTGTTCTGCCTTCCAGAGATAATAAATTTAAGCAATCCTAGTGCCTCTAAGTTTTATTGTACTTTTTTTATGGTACCTAATCAGATCTTTGATTTTTCTATTGTAATTTAAAAGAGTTAAAAGATGACTCATTCAAGAGGTTGAGAAATAAAACTAGGCCTCCTTAGTTGTGCTCTTACACTAAACTTGTATGTAAGTCTTTATGCAATAATAATGCTGGTGATATTAAAGTTAACTTTTACAGACCATTGTGTACCAGACTGAGATACGCATGCTACAGTTCATTTGGTTCTCACGATAATTTTATAACATTTGAAGCACAGAGAGGTTAAGTGCTTAAGGTCACATAGCTAATGAATGATTTATCTAGATTGGCATAAAACTATTTTTATTATTTTTTGTGTGTCTGGAGCTCAAACCCAGGGTCTTGTGCATGCCAGGCAAGCACTGTACCACTAAGATACACCCCTAGCTCTTGGCCCTTGACATAAAATTATGAATTGGATTGGGATTAGTGTTTGTGTGTGTGTGGGCGTGCGCATGTGTTCTAATTTCCACACTGGGTTTTATTCCACACAGAGAGGTGTATTTAAGATGTGACCAGGGGCTCTGGAGCAAGGGCACCCTGAGCAGTCCATTGAGTGACCATAATTGTCACTTTTTCTGGGTCTCCATTTTCGTATCTACAAAATAGTGGTAATAGTCTCATAATGAATGCATGCTTTATTTCTACTGAAATATGAAGTATGAACTGAGAAGAAAAATTCTCAGAATGTAAAACAAAGTTTTGGAATTCAAGTGGTCTAGTCACCTGTATCCTGAAGCTGGAAAATGGCAAATAAAAGCTGACAAGCTATACACTTAATATGATTGATTTAACACTTAGGTTGAAAATCGCCTTTTTAAAAACAATGCTTGAACTCTGGTATCGGATCCTTAGTTTGACACTTATTAAAAGAGAATTCTCTAAGTTAGATCTCTTTGTTTTGTTTTGGCAGTAATATTGAAAAGCATGCCTGGTTGATAGGTGCTTTTCTTTAGTTTATGTTTTGTGATGAAAATTGGAAGGTGGAGATATTTTTTTCTCCTTATGCTTTTTCACTTTTTTTAAAAATTCTAACAAGTTCCACTGGACCTGAAAACCGAGTTCTGAAAATATATGCAGGGGTACTTCCTTATTCTCTTTATTTAGAATTTACTTGTTACAAGACAGCTTTTGAGATGGCTGCTTTAAATTTGGTAAGGAGACTTGAACTTTTATATTATTTAAAGACTATTTTAAAATATGGTTCACTTATCAAGTCATTTGAATTAACCTATTACCTATACAAAAATCTGGGTGGGGGTGGGATTTCACTCTTAAACTTTTGATTTTGTGGACATTCAGGCTCAGGGAAGTAAGTCATTGTTAATGTCATACATTCAAGGAATCCTGCTCATGCTTGGTGAGTACTGGTATTTTGGAGAGATGTTTGGATCATGAGATTTAAACGTCTTCCCTTCACCCCTCTGCCTGAGGAATTGAAGCTAAATGAGCTTAGTTTGGCCCTTCTGGGTCTTGCTCATTTGAAAACAGTCTCTCAAGTAGATTGGTTATGTGCCTTAGTACCAAGGACCAATTTGTTATTATCTTCAAATATCTTCTCTTCTGTGAGAACAAAGACGAGTTTTCTTACTGTTTTTCCAAACAATGCCCCTTGGACTTGTGGGCTTTGCTCACATATCAACTGTTTCTTAATCAAGATGCTTTTAATAGTCTTTACCTTATCCTCATCCTCCGGTTCCCCTTTGAAGATTGCTTTTAGAAACCAAAAGAGTTCATTTTTTTGTTGAGGGCTGGGGCTTGGTTGGTACTAATTTGAAACATTTTGAAGGGTTCTGACCTAATCAAGGGATAAGTAAATGTGTTAGAGAGTGTGTGTGTGTGTGTGTGTGTGTGTGTGTGTGGAAAATTTAGAACAGTGCCTGGCACAAAGTAAATGTCACAGAAATGTTAGTTTTAAACGGACGAGGAGGAAGTGTGGGAAGATGAGTGCTGTAGGGCAGTAAATGGGTTTAGCATATACCTGTAAGGATGTAGTTTTGAAAAGCATAATGGGAAAATCTCAATCTGCAGATAGCATTTGAATAAAGACCCAGCAGTGAGTAGGAACAGAGAGGTACAATGGTATCCAGGTAGAAGGAGGTCAGAGGGGTCACATTGGGGCACATGGACACATGTAGCAAGTGTTACAAGTTTTATTTATTTATTTATTTATTTTTGTTACAAGTTTTAAATAACTTACTTTTGGAATTTTCTTATGGAAAATTTCAAACTCTCTCCCTTCTCCCAACTTCAACAATTATCAACATGGCCAATTGTGTAACATTCACATCTCATTCCTTACTGGCATTGTTTTATAGGATATTCAAGAAATTCTGCCAACTACTTCTAAATTGTTCTGCATATATTTCTAAAAAACAGGCATTTTGCAATACATAACCACAACACTTAACGTCTTTGGCCTTGTTTCCCATCTGAAAGTCAGACCATAGAGCTTCCCCTATGGTGGTGGTGGTTGTAGCTTGTAGCCATTGCACTGATGATGTTGTCTTTACCAACTGTTGATGTGCTTTTCTTTTTCTAGATAGTTCGGTGGAAGTTTCACTTTTACTTCCTCTCTCCTCTCCATACCAATTAAAATTGGTATTAAAAGACCTTTATTTAGCTTTCCCTTTTAAGTACTCTCCCCTCCTCTTAGTATTTTTGTTCATAGTCCAGTTTGTACCTGGTGCTTCTTTGCCTCATGTAGCCCCTGGAACACCAGCTCCCTCTAGATTCCCTAGGTCTTTTTGAAGAGAGGTGAACACTTCTCCCATTTCATTTTTAAAAATAGCATTATTGAGATTGAGATAGAATTCACATGCCATATCATTTAGTGTGCAGGTCAGTGATGTTTAGGGTATCCACCAAAGGATACCACCATTGTTTTCAGAACATTTTCATCTCCTCAAAAAGAAACCTGGTGCCCTTTAGCTATTCTGATCCCTTCCTCCTGCTGTAAGTAACCACTAATCTACTCCCTGTCTCTATGGAGTTGCCTATTCTGGATGATTTATATAAATACATACAAATACAGTTTCTTTTGTGTCCAACTCCTTTCACTTTGCATAATGCTTTCAGTGCTCATCCATGTCAGCATAAATCAGTACTTTTTTTTTTTTTTTTTTTGATACCAGGGATTGAACCCAGGGGCGCTTAACCACTGAGCCACATCCCCAGCACTACCTACCCCACACACATTTTAAACATATTTTATTTAGAGGCAGGTCTCACTGAATTGTTTAGGGCCTCACTGAGTTGCTGAGGCTGGCTTTGAACTTGTGATCCTTCTGCCCCAGCCTCCTGAGCTACTGAGGTTATAGGTGTGTGCCACTGTGCTCGGCAGTCCTTCATTTTTATTATGGCTGAATGACATTCCATTATATAGATATAGCACAGTGTTTATCATTCATTGGCTGGTGGACTTTTGGGTAGTTTTCACTTTGGGGCTATAATGAGTAATGCTGCCATAATAAAGGGTTAAGTTTTTATGTGAACATATATTCTCATATCTCTTAGCTATATACCCATGAATGGTATATAGCTATATACCCATCAAGAAATGGCTGTATATTAACTATTGGAACTGCCAGATATTTTATGGTTTCTCGTTTATTTTGCCCATACATAGAAATCTAGTCATCTTTCAATTGCAGGTACTTACCCTTACTCTGTGTACATTTCTGGATTAATACCTATTTTTCAAAGTCTGTTATCTAATTATGTTTGTTATGGTTTAGATGTCAGGTGTCCCCCAAGAGCTCATGTGTGAAACAATGCAGGAATGTTCAGAGGTGAGTTAGGTAGGTTATGAGAGGTGTACCCTAACTGATGGCTTAATCCACTGATATGGATTAACTGGGTGGTAACTATGGACAGGTAGGGTGTGGCTAAAGGAGGTAGCCACTAAGAGGTGTACCTTTATTGGGATATATATTTTGTCCCTGCTGGGCAGAGCCCTCTCTCTGCTTTCCTCTCCCATGCCCTTCCACCCTGATGTTCAGCCTTACCTTGAGCCCAGAGCTGTTGAGTCGGATCTTTGGGCTGAGACTAATACAAACATGAGCCAAATAAACTTTTCCTCCTCTAAAATGTTCTCATCAGGTTTTTTGGTGACAGCTATTGTTTGTTTACTTTTTTTTTTGGTGTGTGTGTGTGTGTGTGTGTGTCTAAGATTTTTAAGAAGAACATGAATTGAGTGGTGGATCCCAAAGTGGAAGGTATATACCTTGGTAGAGAGTTCATTGGAAAGTAAGAACAAAATACCATTTCATACATAGTTTAAAATTGTGTCGTGTCTTAAAATAGCTGTAAATGTATGAGATTTGTAAATATGCTTATATTAAGAATATTTGTAAATATTCTTAAATATTGAAGGTTTTTGTTTTTACACAAATAGGATGAAAGAATCATAAAATCTCAGGGGCAACTATTACAGATACATGAATTCAAATATACTTTTTATAGTTGTGTGTGTGTGCGTGCGAGATGGGGTCTTGTTCTGTTGCCTAGGCTGGCCTTTGACCCCTGCAGTTCAAGTGATCCTCCTGGTTCAGCCTCCCAGGGCTGCAGACTATAGTCAGCAGGCACCACCACTGCAGCCAGCCAACTGTGTAGTTCTTAATCCTATGTGTTGTGACCAATCTGATAGAAATTTCTTAAAATTACTTTGCTAATGAATTGAAGATAATCTTGAATTTTAGCCCACTTGCAGCACATGAGTTCCAGGGAAAGAGCAATGAATCAGGTGCCAGACTTTTATTTTTGTCCTACTTCTGCTAATTACTAATGGTGAAACTTTGGCAAGTTCCTTAGTGGTCTCCATTTCACTTCTCATATGGGCATTATCACCTGCAGTATTGTGAGTTTTCATTGTGCAGAATGAAAGTGGTAAGTATGATCCATGCAGTGACCACAGGAAGTTAGTCATTTGTGTGTCTTAAGCAATCTGTGGTTAAGTAAAATATTTAGTTTTCTCCAATCTTTGTGTTTGTTGGGTCTCCTCTCCATACTCCACCCTACCTGTTGCTTTTAATTGCTTTCTGTCCTTCTGCATGTTCTTAACCTTCAAAGTTAAAGGTCATTGCTAAAGACTAGATAAGTCAGGGGTCTCTGTGACGCTACCCAGCCATCATTGCAGTATGGCACTGTGTCCTTCCTGCTGCCTTTGTTACAACACTGTTCATGTGTTGTGATGAAGTTGCAACCGTATGAAAATCAGCTTACCCCAATTCCTGGCTGCCATTGCGGAAGCTGTGAAGCCATGTTAGCGGGCATTTTAACGGTTTCTCTTTGACATAAGTATGATGATTTTTGTGCCTGTTGGCATCTTTGGGGATGTGAATCTTTGCTTAACGTCAAAGCATGAAGGGAAGTAGATCTAAAGAGGGATGGAAAGAGGTTATGAAGAGCTTTGTTAAAGAATCAACTCACATGCTTTGGTAAGATTTCCTTCTCTGATCACTTGCTTTTGTTTAGAAGTGGACATACTTAGCAAGATATCATAAAAATTGATTATAATGAATTTCATTGGTGAGGATATGGAGAAAAGGGGATCCCTTGTACACTGTTGAGGGGAATGTGACTTAGTGCATCTATTATGGACTATGAAGTTCTCTTCACAAAATTGAAAATAAAACTACCAAACGATCTAGCAGTGATTCTAGATATATATATCTGAAGAGAATGAAATCAGTATTGCCAGAGACATCTGCGCTCCCATGTTCACTGCAGCAGTATTCACAGTAGCCAATATATGGAATCAACCGAAGTGTCCATCAACAAATGAATGAATAAAAACAACTTAGGATATATACAGTGTGGAATAAATACTGTTTAGCCTTAAAAAAGAAGGATATCTGTCATTTGTGACATGAGTAACCCTGGAGGACATTATGCTAAATGAAAAAAGCTGGACAGAAACACAAATACTACATGATCGCACTCATGTGTAGAATCTTTAAAACCTTGAACAGGTTGCCAGGGGCTGAGGGAGGGAAAGGAATTGGGGAGATTCTGATCAAAAAGTACAAAACTTGGCTGGGGATACAGCTCAGTAGGTAGAGTGCTTGTCTTCCATGCACAAGGCCCTGGGTTCAATCCCCAGCACAATAACAAAAGTACAAAATTTTAGTTAGAAGGAATGAATTCCAGAGATCTGTTATATACCCAGGTGACTATAATTAATAACAGTGTATAATTGCTAAGGGTAGATTTTAAATGTTCTCACCACATGTATAAAAAATAGTGAGAACGCATATGTTAGCTCATGGTAGCCATTTCATGATGTATACATATTTCAAAACATAGTCTTGTACACCATAAATATATGCAATTTTTGTCAATTAATTTAACATGCAACACGTGAGTTCCATGTGGCACATGCCTGTAATCCCAGCAACTCAGGAAGCCAAGGCAGGATGATCACAAATTCTAGGCCAGCCTGGGCAATATACTAAGATCCTGTCTGAAAACAAAAATAAAAAGGGCTGGGGATATACACAACAAAATTAATTATTTATTAATTTAAAAGTGAATTTTATCTTTTACTCTCAATACTTTTTTGTGTGATTTCTGTTCCATCATATCTTTTATTCTAAGGAAGTGGTTAGCATGCATTTCAGGCCATATCTTGAATTTCCTCTTAAAAATGACATCTCTTCTTGAATTCCTTTCTTGGGCCACAGAAATAACCAACATAAGCATGTTTAGGTGCCATTCATGAGTTTGCTCATTCTCTCATTAAAACACTGAAAGACCCAATGACATTCCTCATAGAAATAGAAAAAGCAATCATGAAATTCATCTGGAAAAATAAGAGATCCAGAATAGCTAAAGCAATCCTTAGCAAGAAGAGTGAAGCAGGTGGCATCACTATACCAGACTTTAACTATACTACAGAGCTATAGTAACAAAAACAGCATGGTATTGGCACCTAAATAGACTTGTAGACCAATAGAGGACACAGAGACAAACCCACATAAATATAGTTATTTTATATTAGACAAAAGCGCCAAAAACATACATTGGAGAAAAGATAGCCTCTTCAACAAATGGTGCTGGGAAAACTGGAAATCTGTATGCAACAAAGTGAAATTAAACCCTTATCTCTCATCATGCACAAAACAGAGCAGAACAAGTACCTGCTTCTGAAAATCGCCTTTTATGAGGAAGTCTGTTTTTGCACAAGGCATTTAGGTCAGTTCCATATATCAGAAGCTTGCAAATAATGTCATTCTCTTTTAACTATTGACTTTATTCTGTTAAAAAAAACAAAAAAATAAAACGCTGGGATTACTTGCCATTGAGATAGTACATTTTTCATGTGGTTTCACATCTATAATCATCTCCCCCTGCACACTCCACAAACAATGGGTAGTGTGCAGAAAATTAAGAGAACAAACCATGACTTATATAGCTTTATCTTCTAGGAAATAATGAGGTTGGACTAAGGTTGTAACTACTAAGGGAAAGCCAATAACAACAACAAAATGTTACAAACAAAGATATTTACTAATGTATATTTTATAATAGTGAAAACCTGGAAATAAATTTGTATCCATAGGGTCTGGCTAAGTAAATACTGTATACTATAGAAAATGATAAAACAGTTAAGAAGAATAAGTTATTCCCTTTAGAGCCACTATTGAGAAAAACAGAAGGCAAGTTATAGAATATATCCACTATGATCTTGTGTATGTTCTTAAAATAAAACAGATCTTTGGATCTGACTTAAGTATGCTAATCCTTAGAAAAAGGCCAGGAAGAAATAAAATGGTTAACAATGTTATTTCTGAGAATGATGTAGGGTTGGTGGGGCTGGGTGTGATGGAAGCTCTTCCCTTTTTGCTCTAGGTTTCTGTATTTGGGGTTTTTTATGAAGACATAATCATGGTTTCCTTTTGTAATTACAAAATCTGAAAATACTGGAGAAAAAAGATGTCTGACAAAGAGAAATTGGAGCACCAGGCGGAAATTGAGGTCAGGAGAAGGAAGATGAGGCACTTTGGGATAGTGAATTCTGGCAGTTGACATAGGTGCCCTCATCCTCTGATATTCTGTGAAATGGTGACTTGGGGCTTGACATAGGTGCCCTCATCCTGTGATATTTTGTAAATGGTGACTTGGGGCTTGTGCAATGTTTTCAGGAGATATATATGTATTTGTGTGTGCATGTGTGTATGTGTATATATACACAAATGTGTGTGTGTGTGTTTGTGTGTGTGTATCTTTATCTGTATTACTCCAAAAGGAATGACCTAGAATACAGGGTTTGCAAATAAAGAAAACCCAAGAACTTTTAAGAACAGTTTTCATATGTAGTTTCCTCTGGGATATTTAAACTGTTATCCATATAAGCATTGGGTAAGAAAAAAATCATATCTATGGGAAGCATGGATTCACTTCTATCCCTGTGTGAATAATTCTTTTTTTACAAAAAAGTGTTAGTTTTTTTTTCTGTTTTTATTTTATTTTTTTACTTTTATTTAATTGTAGATGGACATAATACCTTTATTTATTTTTATGTGGTGCTGAGGCTTGAACCCAGTGCCTCACACATGCCAGGCAAGCCACTACTGTACCACTGAGTTACAACCCCAGCCCTGTAGGAATAATTTTTTCCCAATAATAGAAGAGTTGTTTCTACACAGAGATCTTCTGTCTACTGACTTAATTTCCACTTTGGTGGATGGTGTCATTTTGTCTGTAAATGTTAACTGAGCCCTGTAAGCAACTCTAGGTGTGGGGGATGCAAACTGGTGGAGAACCGACAAGGCCCTTGCTCTGTTGGAGCTTCCCGTCAGGCAGGGGCAGAGGTGAGAAAAGACAGGAAGTGAGTCCTCCTGTGATGTGAACTAGACAGGGTGATGTGATAGGGAGAGAACAGAGAAATGCCTTTACAGTGGCAGTTAGCAAAGACTTCTCTGAGGAAGTAAATTCAGAAACCATGGCATGCATGACAAGAGAGACCCAGATGTGAGTAATCATTTGGAGGAGGAGCATTTCAGGCAGAGGGAACTAGAGTCGCGTGTCTCTGGGGTTCCAGAGCTTGCTGTGCGGTTAGGACTTACGGAGACCTGGTGAAGGTATGTGAAAGTGGTCTGCAGGGACAGAATTATGTCAAGTCTTAAGGATGAGGTAAGGAGTATGATTTTTGACCCAGATTTGATGGGAGGCTACTGGAGAATTTTAATTAGGGAAATGAGCTGCCGGTTTAGATTTATGTAAGATCTCTCTGAAATAATACCTTTAGCTATGGATGGGCAAGAGGAGAAGCAGGAAAGCCCAGTGGGAAGTATGGCTGGAAGTCCAGGTGGAAGAAGAGTGACAGAAGAGGGTGGGAGCGTAGCTGACGGATTGCAGTTGGAGACCTAGCAGAGAGGAGAACCACAAGTGGGGCGTGTGTTTCCTGGGATGAGGAAAGCAGGGAGGAGCAGATTTTGAGGGGTAAATCGGTTTTATCGAGTTGAGACACCCTGGACAGATGTCAAGTAGGCAGTAGATATGCCAGCCTGGAGTGGAGTGGAGATGTCCGTAGGGTTGGTATTTAATGCCCTGGAATTGACCCACCACTCGGCATGTGCTATACCACCCTTCATTTGGACTAGACTTATCTAGACCTACTCCTTTTGTCTCTGGGCTTTTCCTTTGCTGGAGTTTACTTTTGCTGTTGAAGGTTGCTTATAACTTCACAATGCCAAGGACGGTGGGAAAACAGTAAAAAGAAACAGTTTGCCAGACCTGTGATTAAAGTGACAGGAGGGCTTCTTATTTGTGCCATTCTCTAAGTTTTAGTCATCAGATCATTTACTGAAGCTAAACACTGAGCTTAAAAGTGAGCAGTAAGCTGGGCACTGTGGCACACGTCTGTGATCCCAGCGGCTCTGGAGGCAGGAGGATCATGAGTTCAAAGCTGGCCTCAGCAAAAGCAAGGCACTAATCAACTTATTGAGACCCTGTCTCTAAATAAAATACAAAATAGGGTTGGGGATGTGGCTCAGTGGCTCAGTGCCCTTGAGCTTAATCCCCAGTACTGAAGAAAAAAAGTGAGCAGTAGTTTTCTTATTTTTGTTATTGGAATAATTTTGATATGGAGTTTATTTTTACACTTTTTTTGGTTGATCTTTGTTGCTGCTTCAATTATTTTTATGGTTTACAAAATTTTTGCAAACCAGTGTCAAGCCCTACAGGTTTGCTATGAATTTTATGGCAGATTTTTTTAGTACTTATTTTTGACTTATAAATACAAGAGGAATTTACCTTGTTGTATAGAGCAAGGCACAAATTTAAATTTTTGGCTTTTGTCTCCTTACAATAAATGAAATCAAAACTGATCAAACTCTTACTTATCTTGAATGATTCTTGCTCATTGCAGGCGAGCTCTTCAGACCTCCAGCTGGCCATGTGGTGAGTTCAGAGACCTGATCAGGGCGTACCACAGCCATCAGAGAACTCCTGTCTGTTCTGAACTGATTCACACCAGCTCCAAGCCTGGAAGGATGGTGTCACAGTCAATAGGCCGGCGGGATTCTCCTGCGGACCTCTGGGAAGGGATCAGTCATGACACTGGCAGCTCACCCAGTATCCTGGACACTGACCACCCTCCTTGCCAAGTAGACATCAGGGTCACGAGGCACAAAGCTGCCTGGATTAACCCCCTGTGTGCGCAGCAGCAAATGCCGGATTTACCCCTCCAGGTGCCAAAAGTGGGGACTAGGGGGAACCATTTTGTGATGGATGCTGCCTGCCCCTTGGGCCCTTCACCATCGTCTCTTGGGGGTCCCGTGGCAGAGACCTCATTGTCTGAGAATTCTGTGGCCTCCAAGGGTTCAGGCGAAAAGAACAGTCACTTCTTCACCTCCACAAAAGAGCCAGAGTTGTTCCCAGCACCTTCTCAGCGAGTGTCTCTGCTCAAAAGCCCTGAGATTTTGGCCTCTTCCCCATGTCCTGAAACTGACAGTGATGTTTTTGAGTCTTCCCACTTGACTGCTTCTGCTGATGAAGGTATTTAGTCAGTGACTTCCCTTATTCCCATCTGCTCACATGCTTGCTTCGTCTGGGTCAAAAGTCTGTCTGATGTCTTCCTTATAAGAAAAAAGCTCATGGGCTTCCACTTTGACCAGAAGCTGATACATTAGCTTTTTTGACATTATCACCAGCATAGTCACCTGCATGGTCACAACAGTAGGATCAAGTATTTGCTTTCTTCTTAGTCATTTGCAGCTTATTAAATTGTCTGCAAGTCAACTGTACTCTCAACTCAGTGTGGAATGCTTATTTTATCTTTAAATATTCATTATATTATGTTCATGCTTGGCCTTATGTTTCTATTAGAACCCTAGTGCAAATAGTCAGTGGGGGATTTTCCTTCAAAATAATTTTAAAGCCTGTTTGTCTGCCTGCTGCCTGCATGCCTGTTTGTGTATTTCTCTCTAACAGGAACCCATTTTCCACCTTTCTCAAGAGTCGGGGTTTATTTGTTCTATTGGAAATGTTGGAAAAATCAAAGATGGTGACGATATTTAACACATCACTCATAACTTAAGAATAGATTTTGGATACTTTTTCAATGTCTAGTTTTGAGATGAAAATCAAATTTGAGCAAAATAATTCTCATTACAGGCCTTTTTTTCTATCTTTTGCCCACCTGCCTCGATAGTTCTCAGGATAGAGATTTGCAGATTTGGGGATTGCAAAGTAAGAGTTTAGGTTGCTGATAGAGTATCTTATGGAGGCCAGCCCTTTCTCCCCAAAACATCACAGTGACAAATTACAAAGTATAACTGACTGAAGAAGATCTTTAGGGCCTAGTATACTCCTGCCCCAAACCATTTGTTGCATCCCTCTACACAAGGTAGTTCTACAACTTAAAATTATCTTGTATTTTTGTCTTTCTCCTGAGAAAAATGGAGATGCTACAGTCCCTTTTGTTCAAACATTGCTTTTGTCCAGCAATTCTTCCCAGTGACTCTAAAAACCATTCAGTGCTTTTAGAGTCTCTTAAACTTAGAAAAGGGTTTCATTCTCTGGAACTAAGAAGGAGAAATCCAGATGACCTGGTTCTTAACTCCATTTAGTATTGGGCAGCAAGGAGGAAAACAAGCATCAATCACCAGGACATGGACATTCTTAGGACTAGTGCATCTCAAATAACAGCAAGGGAGTTTTCTCTTTCCAGGAAATACCTGAGCATTTCCTGAGGCTGTAGGAAACAATCCCCCACTTTATTTTATTTGCACAAGATCTTAATGTTCTAACAGGTGTTAATCCCAGTTTAAGGGATGAGAAAATGCATGGCTGAGGCATAGCTAGTGAATAGAGAGCTGGAACTGGAATCCACTCTGATTCTTCTCTGTGCTGCTGCTTCTATATGTAGGGTCTGCACCTGTGGCTTGTGGGCTAAATTCTTCTGCTGCTTCCCCCGCCCCCACCCCCTTCCTCCTCCTCCTCCTCCTCCTCCTCCTCCTCCTCCTCCTCCTCCTCCCCCCCCCCCAGGTGCACTCAACCACTGAGCTATATTTGCAGCCCCTTTTAGTTTCTATTTTGGACAGGGTCTTGCAAAGTTGTTTAGAGCCTCACTTATTTGCTGAGGCTGGCCTTGAACTTGTGATACTCCTCACTCACCCTCCCAAGTCACTGGGATTATACCTGTGCACAGCCGTGCCCTGTTAGCTTCCTGTTTTTATTTAAAAAAAAAAAAAAAGTTGTTTTGTCAATAGCTGCTTTCTTATTACAGTGCCACAGATATCTTATGGCTCTCAAACCCTATACATTCATTTACCTAGTCCTTCACTGAAAAAGTTCACCAGCCCCAGATGGCCTTCCAAAGCCCAAAGGCCCCACCCATGCACTGGCCTCTTGCTTGAACATGAAGAAAGGCATTTGAGTGTTCCTGCTTGCCTCTGTTTGTCATCTGTGGAAGTGCATAATTAGCAGGATATTTGCAGCCTTTTATTCTAATTTAGCAGGTTGGCTGGGACACTCAACACTTGTGGCTCTCACAGAAATGTTTGCTTTCAATGATGCAGGAAGAAAGTACATGACAGAAATGATGCTTGTTTGAGGTGGTCATTGCCAGGAATGGAGTGGCTAAGGGTGCAGGGACGGATGATTCAGCAGAAGGTAACTTCTGCACTTTCTTCTTGGTTTTACCTGGAGGAAGACTATTTTAGAGAAGCAATGCTGATCTTTTTCAGATGATTTTGTGTATGTAACAGGAAGTTTAGGGTCAATTGCAATAAGTCAAAGATGTGAACCCATAATTCTCATAGCCTGCTTCTGGAGTGTTTCTCCTCACTTTCTCCACCTCGTGTCTCCTCTCCTCTTTCTACCCTCTTTGTCTCATTGTTCTCCACTCCAGGCATTCTCCTGTGCTGTCTCTGAGGATTCTACCAGTTACTCCAGTCGCCTCCCATTAAGGCAATATCTGCAAGTCCTACCATCAGAAGAGTTCTTATGCTGCCGTCCCCATTTATTTTACAATTGTACTAGGTTATATTTTATCTATCTATCTGCAGTACTTAAAAAATAAACCCTAGGATTGTTTTGTTTTCTTAGATAATCTTTGAACTTTGTTTTCTCCTTTTTTAATGGCTTGCTATATTGCAGGTGCTGTTCAAATAAGGAGAAGAGCCATTTCTTTGAATTCCGTCTTCCCAGAGGCATTTGTATTACCTGTTGACATAGAAAAGGTGAATGCTTTCTTCTTCTTCTGTTTATTTACTTATTTATTTATTGACTTTTGTAGTTGTAGATGGACAGCATACCTTTATTTTGTTTATTTTTATGTGGTGCTGTGGATCGAAACTAGTGCCTAGGCAAGCGCTCTACCGCTGAGCTACAGCCCCACTCCTTCTGCTTCTTCCTGACCACCCAGAGTCTTAGTCCATTAAGTAGTGCTGTTCTGATTTAAATCTGGAAACTCTACATGGATGAGGCATAGCAAATAGGTTTCATTTCAGTGTTTGATAGGTAGAGGATGCCAGGAGTGCTCAGCAGAGGTATAGAGGCAGGGTCTGCTCAGCTGGGAAAATTTCCATGCTTGATGAATAATGTCAGTTGTGGGGACACTACCAACAATAGGGTTTTGTATCAGAACAAGTTCAACTTGGGTCATCTGTTGACTATGGTGGAGTAAATGTATGTCTCTAGATGATGGTTTATAAGCCATAGATGACCTATAAAACACCTAGTTAAATAACACTATCTACATTAACTTTGCTTCAATGCAGCTTTTTGATTTTTCAAATCTAATATATCCTCCATTAAAAAATGTTGATTTTTCTTGTGAATGTTTTCATTGATTTTTTTATCTCTGCAGGAGAATGCCTACTTTCATGTTGCCGATATGATTATATCAGCTATGGAGAAAATGAAGTGTGACATTGTGAGTCAACAGCAGGCAGAGAGCTGGAGCATACAAGAAGCCAGTGGGTCCCTTGGGAGTGACCAAGTCGACTCTGAAATGACCATTTATACCAACCCAAAGCAAGAATCTGGGTCTTCCACTTCCTCTGACAGTGGCTATGAAGGCAAGTTGGGCAGATGTGAGAACCTTGATACTGTGTTCTCCATACACTTCTTCTCCCTTCTCTTCTGAAACCTTCTCTTCTCAACCTTTTTTTTTTTTTTTGGAACTCCTGAGTTCTTAGTTTTTTTTTTTAATTTTTATTGTTGGTTGTTCAAAACATTACATAGTTCTTGACCTTTTGTCCAAAATTTCTTGAGTAAACTATGTAAGCCTTACATCATTGCCATTTTGCCTTGGGATTGGTTATTCTGCTCCATCCAATTTTCAGATCCTATTTTTTTTTCTGTTTTTTTTTGTACTGGGGATTGAACCCAGGGCCTTCTGCATGCAAGGCAAGCACTCTACCAACTGAGCTATATCCTCAGCCCTATTTTGTTTTTTTCTCGGACTTCTTTCTACATTTTTTTTTCCCAGTGGCTGATGCCCTTTGTAGTTGTCATCTTCTTTTTTTCCACACACACATACACACAAAAAGATGTCCTAGCCTTTTCTATATACTTGTCCCTTTTCCAAGTATTTCTCTGTCCTTCATTGAGCAAACAGTGAGCTTGTGATGTGCTTGGCGGGTGCTGAGGGTGAGCTGTACACAGGGTGCTGTATTTCCCTGCGGGAGCTCACATGCTGCGGCAGAAGGGAGGACTCGGCACAGTGGGCCTCCAAGTAGGAGCATTTGCCTCGTGTTGGGGCCAGCGGTTCTTCCAGGAGGAGAGGACACCAAAGCTGGCAGCTGATGTGAGCATTTGCTACTTTCATAGCATTTCCTAAATTTGAATTCTGCCTTCTTCAGTCCAATTTTTTTCCCCTATGTTTGCTTCCTGGCAGATTTTGTGGTTGTGGTGGTTGTTGTTTTGGATACTGGGGATTCACCCCAAGGGTGCTTAACCACCAAGCCACATCCCCAGCCCTTTTTTTATATTTTATTTTGAGACAGGGTCTCACTGAGTTGCTTAGGGTCCCGCTAAATTGCTGAGGCTGGCTTTGAACTTGTAATACTCCTGCCTCAGACTCCTCTCCTAATTTGTTTGCCTTACTGTGAAACTGACAGTTTTTAATCCTCTTTCATTTTTTTAAAACCTTATATTAAGGAACATTTCAAACATACTCAAAAGTAGGCAGATTACCATTAGGAACCCCCACATTCCCATCAGTCTATTTCACTTAATTGTACTGAATGCAAGAATAAAAAAAGTAGCTTCCTTTATTTTTTGTTCCTAGAATTGAATTTAACAAAATATTAAAGTAATCTCTTCTCTTAGCCCTTTCATTTTCTAGTTTCTATTAAATTGGGTGTTACAGGTTGCACTTTTTTTTTTTTTGTAGTGCAGGGGATTGAACAAAGGGCCTTGCTTATGCTAGGAAAGTTCTCTACCACTGAGCTACATCCCCAACCTTTCTTTTTCTTCTGATGGTGAAATCTCCCTTGCCTTCTTTCTCTAGGTTGTGCTGTGTTACAGGTCAACCCGAAGGTCGAGACACCTTCTCACTATAATGTGGTGCAAGAGGCCTGCAGATGCAACCTTGATGAGTTTGTTATTGTAGGTAAGATTTGGATTCTTGTTGGCTCTGACTGGCTGCCTCCCCACACCCCTCTTCACACACTTACTAACATGTAATACACACAGTACCCCATTTTAGTGGCATGCAAAGAAATGTCTATCAAGATCAAATTATGTGTCTGATATTAAAAAGTTATTTTTTTTTTTTGCTTGACATATCTTGCTAGCTAATCTCTCATCTCACTTGTAGAATTGAATGAAAAAGCAGATATTCATTGGGACCAAATATCTGTTTGACCTTTCAATTATATTCTGGTGAAATTTCAGATGAAATTCTATCTATGATCTTTAGGCTGGAGCCTCATATTAGAAACTCAGAAGAACCTAAGGCATGGAGATGTGGAATAATTGTTTTTTTCTGAGAGGCAGGGAGCTCTTTTCGTGTTCTTCTTACAAAATTGGCAGCCATTATGAAGTCAAACAACAACAAGTGCTGGCGAGGATGTGGGGAAAAGGGTACTCTTGTACATTGCTGGTGGGACTGCAAATTGGTGCGGCCAATTTGGAAAGCAGTATGGAGATTCCTGGGAAAGCTGGGAATGGAACCACTATTTGACCCAGCTATTGCCCTTCTCGGACTATTCCCTGAAAACCTTAAAAGAGCATACTACAGGGATACTGCCACATCGATGTTCATAGCAGCACAATTCACAATAGCTAGACTGTGAAACCAACCCAGATGCCCATCTTCAATAGATGAATGGATAAAAAAAATGTGGCATTTATACACAATGGAGTATTACGCAGCACTAAAAAATGACAAAATCATGGAATTTGCAGGGAAATGGATGGCATTAGAGCAGATTATGCTAAGTGAAGCTAGCCAATCCCTAAAAAACAAATGCCAAATATCTTCTTTGATATAAGGAGAGCAACTAAGAACAGAGCAGGGAGGAAGAGCAGGAGGAAAAGACTAACATTAAACAGAGACATGAGGTGGGAGGGAAAGGGAGAGAAAAGGGAAATTGCATGGAAATGGAAGGAGACCCTCATTGTTTCACAAAATTACATATAAGAGGTTGTGAGGGGAATGGGAAAAAAACAAGGTGAGAAATGAATTACAGTAGATGGGGTAGAGAGAGAAGATGGGAGGAGAGGGGAAGGGGAATAGTAGAGGATAGGAAAGGTAGCAGAATGCAACAGTTACTGATAGGGCATTATGTAAAAATGTGGATGTGTAACCGATGTGATTCTGCAATCTGTATTTGGGGTAAAAATGGGAGTTCATAACCCACTTGAATCTAATGTATGAAATATGATATGTCAAGAGTTTTGTAATGTTTTGAACAACCAATAAAAAAAAATTGACTATGATTAAGTGAAATAGACTGAAAAATCTCACTGCTCTTTCTTTTATTTTCCCACAGAAGTTGGAGAGTTTAATGATATCAGAGAAACTTGTAGCTGTTCCTACAGGTCCTGTAAGAGGTAATTGTCCTCCATGTGCACTTAGGCCCCTGGGTGGGTACCTTGGAGGTACTGTGGACGTTAGGTCTCAAACAGGGTTGAGCCAGCTCAAAGATGGGGATTACCACCTAAATCAGTCAGTCAGCCCTGTCCCCTACCCCAGTTAGGGGCTTTGTGTTACTCTAGCAATAACCAAGTCAACTAACTTAGAAAAGTTTTATTTAGCTTACAGTTTGAGAGGTTCAGAGGCATGGTAGCTGCACAGTCCTCTGGTGAGGATGGTGGTTGGAGGGACAACATGGTGGAAGTGTATGTCAGAGAGAACATTCACATCTTAAGCCAGGAAGCAGGGTCCCATTCCCTTCTGAGGGCACTCCTCCAGTGACCTAAGAACCTCTCACTAGGCCCCATCTCCCAAAAGTTCCACTGCCTCAGGGGATAATAGTGCCACCCCGGGGACCAAGCCCTTAACATATGGGCCTTTGGAGAATGCTGTATATATTCAAGTCATAGCAGCCCCAAAGGCTTTATAGCACTTAAAAGGTTTTTGTATACATTCTCATTTAATCCTCATGAGCAGGCCTGTCAAGTTTCCATGTGTGTATTTATTTTTAAACCTCATTTTATAGACCTAGAAGTTAAGGCCCCTATAGGATGTGCCTCAGGTTACAGTGCTGTTACATAGCAGAAGTAGGGCTTGTGCTCAGGCCTTATGACTTGAAAGTTAGTGCTTTTTTCACCTTCAAGTCTTAGGCACGTATACTATGAACGAACTGTATTGCTTAAGATACCAGCCAGTGACTGATACTGGTTTCACCTAACAACCTCCTCTGAGTTGGGGGTAGAAAGAACAGTTGGAAGCCTGAGGAAGAGTCTGAGCCCATGCCTCATGTATATAGTTTTCCAATTTTTACATCTCTTATATTTCAGTGTTTCTCATGAGGCAGACTTCAATTCTCCTGAGTTGTTAGCCAAAGAGTTGTACCAAGTATTCCAGAAGTGCTGGGTATCGTCAGCAGTTAAGTATCAGCTGGCAGATTCCCTGAATGCAAGTGATTCAGGAGTAAGTATTAAAATAAATTGACCTTGAATCAAAAGTTCCTAAATTCTCTGTTTACCTAGCCCATTCACTTCCAATATTTATGCTTTCTTGTATGGTATCCCCCATGGGGGAGACTTGAAACCAGCATGTATTGGGTGCTTGTTGTGTATCAGGGACTGTGCCTTGTGAGTCACATTTTAATCCCATGTATCTTATCAGGAGAATGCTCTTATCTTTGTTATTTTAAAATGCTGGGCCTAGATAGACCTCAGCTGGGCTGGTCAGTGGTCAAGCAGGAGTCAAGCCCCAGCTGCCTCATTTGAAAGTACAGGCTGGTTTCTTTGTAGCACATAGCACCCTCTGAGCATGCAGCAGGGTGGGGGTGGAGGACTTGTGACAAAGGCTAAAATAAGAGTTGGGAGAAAGCACTCTGGGAGTGTTGGGGAGGGAGAGTTTAATTTTATCAGGGAAACTGGGAAGGCTGATCGGCAAGTATTCGTCCAGGAGCACTTGAACAGAGCTGTTTCTAGGGAGACACACCACAAGACGGTGCTCATAGGCACTGCTTCCCAGTCTGTTGACTGACAGAGGGAGTCTTCTGAAAAATTTTCCAGGTCAAAATGACCTACTTGCTGAAAATTCAAAGTCTGGAAACAAACTAAAAATACTACTAAGAAAAGTGAGCTTCATAGGAGCTGTTGCGGGGGGGGGGGGGGGTGGTGAGGTGGAGGTGGAGGGCCCTTGCCATGGTTCAGGTAAAAACAGTTTAAGATAGAAAACACATTTGAATGCTCTTTATTTAAACTCTTAAAGTATTTATGGTTTTCCTAAATCCTCTTATGTGATATGCAGGTTGCAAATGAAGAAAATGTCCGAAAAGACTTTGAATCCAGTGTGGATATAGTACAGGACATTCAATTTAAGTCTAGGATCAGAGGGACTGAAGACTGGGCTCCCCCTAGATTTCAGATCATACTTGATCTTCATCCACCACTCAAGTAAGTATAGACTACTGCCTGGATCCCAGTCCATTGAAAGAAAACAGGTGGTGATGGAACCTACTGATTCTTTATTCTTTTTTCTTCTTTTGATATCAGGGATTACATTTGGGGCACTTAGCCACTGAGCCACATCCCTAGCTCTTTTTATTTTTTGAGACAGGGTCTCATTAATTTGCTTAGGGCCTCACTAGGTTGCTGAGGCTGGCCTTCCTGCCTCAGCCTCCTTAGTCACTGGGATTATAGGCGTGTGCCAGTATGCTTGGCTCCACCAATTCTTTATTGAGGTAGAGGAAGGAAAAAAGAGTATGCTCAGGACACAGGGAAATTTGGAACAGGAATGTTGTGCATATTTTTCTAGCTTAGTTTTTCTGACACGTTGTTTATCATGGGCTTTTGGGGGCTCTGTAGGTTTTGACAAACTGAGAATGTGACTATGCATCCTTAACTGTAAGTATTCCATAGCAACTAAAAATTAAATAGGCTTTAAGGCAATTTTAAAGTGGTTAATAATGGGACTAAAAAATCAAATATTACAATTTGAAAAGACTGGATCATTCCATATTTCCCATGCCGGTAGTGTGTACTGAAAATTAATACATTTTCAAAAGGGAAAATTCAATCTTGAAGAGCACTCCTATAATTGATAAATGTAGCAGAATATCAATAAAAACATTCTCATTCTTTTAGAAATAGCAGAAGTCAGAAAAGACTTAAAATCTAAAATGATGCAGAAAAGTAAATAAACCATGCATTCATGTGAATGCACACACACACAGAGACTTAACAGTAGTTTAATTGTAATTTGTTCTGAGATTATATGACAGCTTATAGAGAAAGATTACAGAATAGACATTTTTACCAACTCATTTTTCCACTCCTTTTGGTTTGTGTTAAATTTGGTGAGCACACTCCAGAGGGTCATAAAGGGACTGTGGAACCTTGTTGATTTGGCCTTAAGGAAGTACCCCATAGATTCATTCTGTTTTTTTCTTTAGAGAGTATGGCAAGAAAGTCTTTGGAGCTGCTTGGGCAGAAGAGCTCACTGGCTCTCTAGGCCTTGTGAGAGGTCACTTTTATTGGCATGGGATATCTCTTCTGTAGGGATTCTCTCGATCGTCTCTAAGGTAGATGGGCAGAGACTTAGCATACTTTTGCATTCACCATTTTTGCTGGCCTTGAACTCCAATTCAATTTTAACCATCTTGTCTTGGTGAAATTGTGCACAGCAATTCAGTAGGAAACATTTCCATGGAGTATTTCTTCCATTACCTCTTTTCATTGAATATCTTTGGATCCATTTATGAACTTTCCAAAGACATCACCTTTTGGTGTCGTTCCACTGTAATATGGAGAAAAACTCCTGTGCACGGGCAATGAAAAGTTCTTAAAGACCCCATGGTGGAGTAAAAATTTGTGATTCTGACCTCTATACTTTAGGGACAGAATAGAGTTTTAAAGGGTTTAAGCATTAAAAGATGCAGATAGTTCAATTAGAAAATTGTACTGAATAAATCTCATTTTTTTTTTCCAAATGATAATTGACAAAATTAAGGTCCCAAGGGAAGAAACACATCGTGATGTCCATTGGTTAAAAAATGTTCCATTGGCCACCTCTGAAATGTTAATGTTATTATAACCATTTTCTGTCCTCAGGAGGGAGCTGGTGGTAGTGGCCCAGAATTTTCTCTGTGCTGGCTGTGGAACTCCAGTAGAGCCTAGTAAGTGTGGATAATGGATTGCTTGTCTGTTACATGATGATAGAGTAACTACAAAGTTGTGTGACTGACCAGGAACCAGAAGGATCAGAGTCCTAGCTGCCTCCACATTAAGCATTTGACTCCAAATACATGGCTTCCCTGCGGATTTTCAAGGGGACGCTCACTCTTGATTTAGGGATTTGCATCTCTGGATTTCTCCCTCCAGTATCCACCCCACCTGCACAACGTATTTAATGGCTGGTTCCTTTACTTCCATGACATCTTTGCTCAAAAATCTTGTGTTTTTCCCAGGGCTGCACTATGAAAAATGCCCAGCTTTCCATACTGACCACAAGCAATTACACGAACACTTTGTGTTAGCTGTCATTATGTTTTATTTGTAGCATGTTCTTCCTAGAAAATTTTTATTTCACTGATTTGTCTCATTAACTGTCTCCATCACTAGATTATAAACTGGGAGGCTGATATGTTACTGGTTTTGTTCATTGTTTTATCATCTACTCCTAGAAGAGTGCTGGGCTCATAGCTTGTCCTCAAAGGTTATTTGTTGAGAGAATGAATGGCTAGTCTGGGAACTGGGCAGCTTTTTCAGAGAGAGTTGGAGGAGGTAGCCTGCCGGGATCATTTCTGGGCTGAGGCCTAAGAAGCCAGCTTCCCCAGCAAGTTTCCCACTTGGGACTGGGAATTCCTTTCACTTCTGTCATGTGCTCTAGATAAAAATAGAAAGCAGAAGTCTGTCTGGACTTCCTCTACTGTATTGGATGACAGGCATCGTAGTTAGAACCAGTTTTCTTTAACTGACTCATTTACTCAGTTAGTCTGTTGGTTCCCCACTGTGTCCTGGTGCTTCAGTAAATATCAGATTCATGAGTCAGAAACTATAGACATGTGACTGTGAATCCCACTAACTTCTTAAGAACTTCCTGAGTTTGTTTAAACATGGAGCTGCGTGTCTACAGAATTGGCACTGTGGTGAATTTTAAACATGGTCTTGCCTTTGTGGAGTCCACATAAATCATCAACCATGCAAATAAAACCAAGGGTGTTGTATGTAAGGAAAGAGAAAGGTGAAAGTATTATGTGGTTTATAGCAAGCAACTTTTTTCTCACAGTTCTTAATTGTACATAATGGTAAGATTCATTGTTATGTATTTGTACATGCACATGATACAACAATGTAATTTGGCCAATATCACTCCCCAGTGTTTCTCCTTTCTCTCCCTTCCTGCCTCCTCCTAGTATCTTTCCTGTCCTCTACTGATCTCCCTTTGATTTTAAGTAATGTCCCCAGCCCTCACCTTTCTTTTCCTTTTTCCTCTTTAGCCTCCACATATGAAAGAAAACACAATGACTCTTGACTTTCTGAGTTTGGCTTATTTTCCTCAACCTAATGGTCTCAAGTTCCATCCATTTTCCTGCAAAAGACATCATTTCATTCTTCTTTGTGGCTGAGTAAAACTCCATTACAGCAAGGGAACTTAATCTGCTCTTGAGGCAGGGCTACTAGGAGTGAGAGGTTTTGTAAGAAAGGGATTGTCCTGTAAAGGTGGGTGCTCATCATGTGCAGAGTGTGTGTGGCAGCACTGGAGAGTGAGAAAGAGAGAGAGTGCATGCTGGAGCACAGATCGTACAGGACCTTAACAACTATGGGCGTAGTTGTTCATGACGTGTTAACCATTTTGGGCTTTTCCTGCAAACTTCCTTTAGCTCTTGGGATGACTTTTTTAACTTTGTATTCGGAGATAATTTTAGACTTAAAAGAATTATTGCAAAAATAGTACAGTCAGTTCCCAAATCCCTTTCTCCGAGCTTCCCCCAATGTCAACATCTTATGTAATCACAGTAAAATTAGTAAATCTGAGACATTAGCGTTGGTGCAATACCACTAATTATAGACTTTATAGATTTTTTTTTCAGTTTTTTTTACCACTGTCCTTTATTTTTTCCATAAGCCAATTCGGAATTTCACATAGAATTTAGTTATTCTTAGTCGCTTTTAATCTCACACTGTGAACCTGACATTTCACCCTTTACTACTAAGCATATCCTAAAAATGAGGATGACAAACAGCACACCAAAATAAATAAATAAATAAATAAAATTCAATATTGTCTGCTAGTAGTCCATTTTCATTTGCTGCTCTTAAGATATCAATTATAGCTAATTATTTTATGTGGATTCCAGTTGAATTTCATACCATGCATTTAGTTATCTCTTAAGTTGGATGTATTCTATAACTTCTCTATACAATATGATAGCCACTTGCTCATGTGGCTATGATTAAATTAAATGATTAATTAATTAACTTGTGCGATGAATGAAAAATACAAAAACTATCATATGTAACACATGGCTACTGTGTTGGAAAGCACAGATATAAAACATTTCCAGAAAGTTCTATTTGGACAACACTGTTTTAGAATACTTCATTAACTTTTCACAGAAGAACAATTTCTACTTAGAGCAGGATTTCTCTAAGTTAGTGCTGTTGCCTTTGTTGTGGGGGATGTCCTGTGCCTTGTAGGATATTTAGCAGCATCAGTTGCCAGTAGGAATCCCCCAGTAGTGACAACTAAAAATGTCTCCAGCTATTTCCAAATGTTCTTTGAGGGCTGAGAGCCACTAGGTTAGGACACTTTGTTCTGTTTTAATTAAGGGTCTTAGGAAACCAGAAGAGACGAGCATAATTTATTCTGTATAGGTAGCATAACACTTGTATGTATTCAGTGAAGTTTGATGAATGAGTGAACAGATGTTGAGACGTTAGGGGTTTTAGATGTTAGGGGAAGATGAAGTCCATCAGGAAGATTTATTGGCCCCTTGTTTCCTTCTTTCTCCTCCAGTCTTGCCAAGTTTAATCAGGAATGTAGAGTATAGAGGCCAAAAGATACCTTTTATAGTTTATTTCCTGCCATGTTTGTAGCATTTCTCTGATTTTTTTTGGTTGTTGTTGTTGGTGGTGATTTCACTGTTTAAAATGACCCCTGAGCATAGTGCTGAGGTGCTAAATAGTGTCCCTAAGCACAATAAGGTTATGACTGTTCTTATGGAGAAAATATGGTTTATAGTGCTTTTGGATTTGAATTCAATGTCATAAACCAACAAAATATATTAATTAGGGTGCTTTTAAACAGAAATATACATGAAATAAAGTTGTAAATTGATCAGTTGCTGGAAGCGTCATTAGGGGATGCTGGTAGGTTCCTGGCCCTGTCTTCCCCAGGAGCAGTGGTTCAGCGTTGGCTAATTCAGCGTTCATGGCACCTTATGGAGCATAAGGAGTGCAAACGGTGAGAACCCGCTGTGTTAGTGTGCTTTTAAAAATCAGCTCTGAGTGTGACCTGGGCCTGAGGGATAATTTGGGCAGAAACAGAGGCATCAGCTCCTCCCCTTCCCTCCACCAAGTGCAGCAGAGGAGGTGCAGGGCTTGACAGCCATAGCTGGACCTCTGCCAGCCCAGGCCTGGATTAGAATCCTGCTCGTCTTCTTCCTGCTTGCATGCCCCTGCCTTGACTTGACTCCCATTACTTGTGTTTTCATCAATGAAATAAGGAAATAATATCCCCTACCTCACACAGTTTCGAGTCTGATATAGCATATGTCTGACATGTAAGCAGTGTGTGGCACAGAGGAGGTACTGGAGAAAGGTTGCTCCCGTGGCCACTCAGGCCTTGTATAGTTTTCAAGCCATTCTTTGGAAACCTTATTCAGAATCTGCAGTGTGCTGGTCCTATAGTAGCTGCATTCCCAGCCATTATTTCATTAATTCCCACAGTGTACGTCACTGAATATGTCAACTGGTGATATTACACCTCTCCCAGGCATGTTAGTTAGAAAGGCACATGAGTCAAACCAAGGATGATAAATATCCAGCTTTCAAACCTGGCTCATTTTAGATCCTAGTGTTGAGGGAGGGGTACCTGGGAGACTCCAGGTGGATCATTTTCCTTCTAGTGGTAAGTGCAGGGATATTTGTCACCTTTATGTTTATGCCTTTCATTTATTGATATATTTTATTAGGGAGGTTTCCTAAAATAGTGCCGATTCATGTTTGCAAATTAAAAAGTATGAAGAGCACCAATCATTTTCACCCACTTTCCAGAAATATTCACTATTGGCTCTTGGTGGCATCTAGACTATGTATGTATGTATTTTTAAAAACAAGATTGACATCATATTATGTCTACCTGTAACTGGGGTGTGCCTCCCCACAACCTCCCCCTCGCCCTCTGGGTTGTAGCACTTCATGCTGAAGCACTGCACTTTACACTGAGAGTGCTGCACTTTCGGAGCAAGTTGCCTTTTGATGCACACTTTGGTTGCTGCTCCCCCGACCCCATCTTGGAGGTACTTTAGTGAGTACCTTTGTGTGTGTCCATGTGCCTGTTGCCATTTGTCTGATGGAATCACGGAGTTGGGATTACTGCTGCACACGCAACACTGAAGCATGTCCCAGCAGTGTGCTCCTAAAAGGATATTCCCTCAGTAGCCAGGGTGAGTGCCTGCCCCTGGACACCTCACCTGTTCTAAGTCGTCTAGATGTGTGACACTATGGAGGAGAACAGAGTATCTCACTGCTTTAATACGCATTTCCCTGACTCTTATGAAGATTGTTTTTTACGTCTCTTTTGGTTATTGCTTTGCTTTCCATGTAGGACCTGTTCCCATCCTTTGTTCATTTTCGTATTTTTCTCTTTGACATGTCAGGGAACTCTTTTGCATGCTGCTTCCTAGTATTGTGTGTGCACTGCTTTGGTATTTACAAAGCACTCTTCCTGTATGTGATATTGAATCCAGTTCTGAGTTGCATTTTGTGGTTTCAGGAAAGTTGGCCTGAAGAGATTCTGAGCTGTCTTAGGTTTTCCTGTTAGTGACAAGTGGAGTCCGTGCTCCCAGCCAGATTTAAGATCCTAAATGGAATGCTCTTTTTGTTACATTGCAGTTTGCTTTATCCATCTTCCAAACCCAGGAGTATTTAGGGAGGGTTCTAATTTTCCAGCATCTATCCCCTGTAGCAAAGCTTGTAAGTGTCTACAGTGTAAATTCCCAAGTCCTGCCAGTGTTTTTCCAGCTGTCATGAGGTCATGTATGACTTTACCATCTTAAAAACAGCCATTGAAGTCTTTGAACCTTGCATAGGAATTGGTGGTGGTGGGCAGCTCTGGGTTGATTTCCAGCCTTAGTTGTGTGACACTCAGTCTCTGATGTGCTTGGCAGAGTTTGTGAAGCGGCTCCGGTACTGTGAATATCTGGGGAAGTATTTCTGTGACTGCTGCTACTCGTATGCAGAGTCCTGCATCCCTGCACGGATCCTGATGATGTGGGACTTCAGGAAGTACCACGTCAGCAATTTCTCCAAAAAGCTCCTGGATAGCATATGGCACCAACCCATATTCAATCTGCTGAGCATCGGCCAGAACCTCTATGCGAAAGTCAAGGAACTGGACAGGGTAAAGGTGAGCAGGTGCCTCTGCAGGGGAAGTGAGTTCAGCTAAGTGTCCCAGGGCAGGAAATGTACCTCACTCTAGTTTCAGGGCATCCCATGCGGACCTTCTGAAAGGCAGATGGACTGTGATGTAAATGAAGTTTGACCTTTGGGGCCCTCACTTACACAGACTCCTTTCCAAGGCCCCTACTAAATATAAGTATGTATTTTTCTTGAAGAAAGTCCCAAAGTTGTGTAAAGCTTCAGGCTCCACAATACCTGGATCCATCCAGGACCCTCTGTGGATCTGTGGATTCAGTTCTGAACCCCTGCTCTAGAGGCTGTTTGCTTTAAAGGTTTGTTTTCTCCAGGGGTGGCAATCCACGGTGGTGAGAAGTAGCATTTCACTTTGACGTGTACATTGCCAATGTTATTGATTGTTATTTAAATATTTAAATTTCCCTGTTTGGTTTCTCACCTTAGGACATCCAGGAGCAGCTTTTTCATATCAAGAAGCTATTGAAGACCTGCAGGTTTGCTGCCAGGTATGATTCTTGACTGAGACAGTCCATGTTCCCTCCTCCAGCGGCTGATCCTCTGAGTGCCTCTGGGAACTTGCTCCCCAGTTCACAGGGCTTCTTAACATGGTGATTACCTCATGGCTGTCCTTGGGAATGCAGACCACCTCTCAGAATTGCTAAATCACTGGTGGAGTAAGAAGAATGGGCCCAGGATAAGGATGAAACAACTCTAGCTAATGGCTTTTTAGTTGTTATTAATAAATTGTAGTGAATATGTATGGCCGCAAATTTACCATCTTTTTAAAAAAATATTCTTTTTAGTGGTAGACGGACACAATATATTTATTTATCTTTATGTGGTGCTGAGGATTGAACCCAGGGCCTCACACATTCTAGGTGAGACTCTACACTGAGCCACAACCCCAGCCCTCAAATTTACCATCTCAGTCATGTTAGAGGCAGTTCAGTGGTGCTCAGTCCATTTACATTGCTGTTCTCTCATCACCACTGTCCATCTGCAGGACTCTTTTCCTCTTGCAAACTGGAAATTACGTCTATGTTCAACATACCTGCCTGTTTCCTTCCCTGTCCCCTAGAAAATACCTTTCTACTTTACACTTCTATGAATAGTGACTACTCTCAGTGCCTCATACAAGTGGAATCTGATAGTGTTTGTCTTTTTGTGGCTTATTTCACATAATAAAGTGTCCTCAAGAATTCATCCATGTTGATTCATGTGTCAGAATTTCCTTCTGTGCTAGCATGTATGAGGCACTGGGTTCCATCCTCAGCACCACATGAGAAATAAATAAATAAAATAAAGGTTTTAAAAAAAAGAATTTCCTTCTTTTATAAGGCTGGACGGTATTCCTGTGGGCCTATATCCATCCACTGAAGGACACTTGGGTTGCTTCGCTGCTTTATGAATAATGCTGCTATGAGCAAGGGGCCTGTTCAGTTCCCCAGAAGGAGAGGCAGGAGGCCTGTCAAACCTGGGCGAGATCACAGACCTCTGACTCTACTTTAGAAGCTTATCTTAAGGATAAACTTGTGATATGAACAGAGATTTAGCTAAAGTGTAGTTTTTAAAATAAGAAATCATGTTTAAAATCTAGCAGGTGTTTACTAACAGGATGGATGGTACTTAAATTGATACTACATGCATAGGATGGACTGCCAGTCAGTAAAAATTTAGATGTGAATTCATTGAGAGATTTTTTTTAATTTTTATTTTTAGCTATACATGATAGTATAGTGTATTTTGACATATTATACATACATGGAACATTACTTCCCATTCTTGTGGTTGTACATGATGTGGAGTTACACTGACCATATGTTCGTATGTGAACATAGGAAAGTTTTATCTGATTCATTCTACTGTCTTTCCTATTTCCATTGCCCCACCCCTCCCTTTATTCTTCTTTGTCTAATCCAGTGAACTTCTATTCTTCCCTCCCCCCAGTTATCGTATCAGTGAGAACATTCAGCCTTTGATTTTTTTGAGATTGGCTTATTTCACTTAGCATGAGAGTCTCCAGTTCCATCCATTTTCCTGCAAATGCCATAATTTTATTCTTTTTATGGCTGATTAATATTCTATTATGTGTGTGAGTGGTGTGTGTGTGTGTGTGTGTATTACTTTTTTTTACCCATTCATCTGTTGAAGAACACCTAGGTTGGTTCCATAGCTTAGCTATTGTGAATTGAGCAGCTATAAACATTGATGTGGCCATGTCACACTGTCCTTTGTGTATATGTTGAGGAGTGGGATAATTAAGTTAAAGGGCGGTTCCATTCCAAGATTGGTGAGGGATCTCCACACTGCTTTCCAGAATGGTTGCACCAATTTGCAGTTCCAGCAGCAATGTAACAGTGTACCTTTCCCCCACATCCTCACCAACATTTATTGTTGCTTGTATTCTTGATAATTGTCATTCTGACTGGAGTGAGGTGGAATCTCAGTATAGTTTTAATTTGCATTTCTCTCATTGCTAGACAAGTTGAACATTTTTTCATACATTTGTGGACTGATCATATTTCTTCTTTGAAGTGCCTGTTCAGTTTCTTTGCCCATTTATTGCTGAGAGCCATAGCCAAGTAGGAATGACATGGCATTTTTAATTGAAAGGTGACCCTGCTCAGGGATTAGGGTGGCTCCAGGTTTAGGGTGGATCCTGCTGGATTAGGGTGGCTCCAGGTTTAGTGTAGATCCTGCTGGATTAGGGTGGTTCCAGGTTTAGTGTGGATCCTGCTGGATTAGGGTGGTTCCAGGTTTAGGGTGGATCCTGCTGGGAATAGGGCGGATCCTGCTGCCTCAGGCGCCCGCTCCTTGAGTTCCTGTTGAGTTCTGAGAGTATTTTGGGACGCAGAGCCCGGTGGAGGGTGAATTTTCCCAGAACGTGTGTGTAGAGTGCGGGTGAGAGTCGGGAATAAAGAGTTGCTGTTTGAATCTACAAGGGGTGTGGTGGCTTGGTTATTTTGTGCCCAGCCAGACTGCGGCAATTTATTGATTGAATTATTTGTTTGTTCGGTTTTTTGTTGTTGTTGTTGTTTTTATTTTGGTGTTATGTTTTTTTTTGAGTTCTCTGTATACTCTGGAATTTAATGCTCTATCTAAGGTGCAGATGGCAAAGATTTTCTCCCATTCTGTAGGCACTCTGTTTACATTTTTTGATTGTTTCCTTTGCTGTGAAGAAGCTTTTTAGTTTTATACATCCAATTTATTGATTTTTTATTTTGCTTCTTGAACTTTAGAAGTCTTATTGAGGAATTCAGTTCCAAAGCCAACATGATAGAGAGTTGGGCCTACTTATTCTTTGAGTAGGCACAGGGTCTCTGGTCCACTTTGATTTGGGTGAGTGATAGGGGTCTAATTTCAGTTTGTTGCATATGGATTTCTAGTTTTCCCAGCACCATTTGTTGAAGAGGCTATCTTTTCTCTAAGGTATGTTTATGGTGCCTTTGTCTAGTATGAGATAACTGTATTTATATGGGTTTCTCTTCTGTACCATTTTGGTGCAGTACTATGCTGTTTTTGTTATGCTAGCTCTATAGTATAATTTAACTTCAAAGTATTGTGATGCCTTCTGCTTTGCTTTTCTCACTGAGGATTACTTTGGCTACTCTGGGCCTCTTATTTTTCCAAGTGAATTTCATGACTGCCTTTTCTATTTACATGAAAAATGTCATTGGAATTTTAATAGGAACTGCATTGAATCTGTGTTGGGCTCTTGGTAGTATGTCCATTTTGACAATAGTAATTCTGCCTATGGGAGATCTTTTAAGGTCTTCAATTTCTCTCTGTAGTTTTCATTGTAGAGGTCTTTCACCTCTGTTGTTGGATTCCCAATTATTTTTTTTGAGGCTATTGTGAATGGGATAGTTTTCCTAGTTTTTCCTTTAGTTGATTCATTACTGATGTATAGGAACATAATTGATTTTTAAGTGGAAGAAGAGTCAGTGACTTAAGGGGGTTAAGATGTTCATTATAATAAATGAGGTCATAGGCTTTTAGAATATTTTGTTTAGATTTATATCTTTCATCATGGTGATACGTTGCTTTTGGGTTTAATTTCCTAGGAAGGACCATGTATCTGTGTCAGTAGTCATTGGCCCCTGAGCCCCGTCTGGTATCATGGGCCTGACAGGTTAGTGCTTCTCAGGGTCTCCATTTTCCTCATCCATGACATGTGGTAAAACCCACACATCCTCCCTTCTACAAAATCTTGTGAAATAACCATTCTCTGCTTGAAATTTAAAAAGTTAGCAAATATACGTTAAGTGCAGGGGGAAAGTCAGACAGCTCATGGTCAGACTTCATGTTACATATGTCAGACTTCATGTTACCATGAGGGTACAGAAGAGGCGGTATGGAGCACACTTAGGGATGAGGTGGGGTTGGGAGTAGACAAGGCTTCCTGGGGGAAAAGCCTGAGCCTGAAGGGTAAGTTGGAATCAAGAAGAGGAATCTGGAACCTCCACCAGAGGGTGCAGCATGAGTAAGTGTCCCATGCTGGATGGAGAATTAAGCCAGTATGACTTCGTGGAGTGCCAGGTCTAGCACAGGCTACCAGTAACTGTTTTAGGATATTCAGAAGGAGACCAGGGTAAGGTTTAGATGCCTCTGGTTACTCAGGTATCCATGACTGCTGGCACTCGGATGCCTTAGTCTTCAGCCCAGTGCTGGACTTACAGATTTAGAGTCACATACCTGTTTGTGAGCAGTAATTCTCTTGCTAGCTGTCACAACAGTCACTGGCACTGATACCCTTGAAATTAAGTTGGAATGAACAGGGTGTCATTTTGATTTCATGATAATCAAATGGTACTAGGTACATATTTTTTTTATTAAATAAATGTTTATTACTAATTTTTTAAAGTAAGATGTGGGCAGAGAAAGAGGGAAAGTTTTCAGTAGGTTCTATATAAACTTTCTCTAATCACCTTTTTTTCCTGCAGACAGCAATGGAGATTATGGGCAGTGTCTATACTCAATTTCCTGAAAGTAAAGAGGTTCTCATTGACTCTTGCTCCCAGAGCACTTTCAATGGTTTTTTAAGTGACTATTCCTATTTTTTTTTAAATTCATTTTCTTTTTTTTTAAATTAATTATTTTATTTTAATTAGGTATATGATAGCAGAATTCACTTTTATTCATTGAACACAATTGCAGAACAACTTTTCATTTCTCTGGTTGTACACGATGTAGCATTGCACCATATGTGCAGTCTAGATGCTCTTCAATAGATGAATGGATAAAGAAACTGGTATATATTCACAATGGAATATTACTCAGCACTGAAAGAGAATAAAATTATCGCATTTGCAGGATGGAGTTGGAGAATATAATGCTAAGCAAATTAAGCCAATCCCCAAAAAACAAAGGCTGAGTATTCTCTCTGATAAATGGATGCTGATCCATAATGAGGGTGAGGGGGACATGAGAAAAACAGGAACTTTCATTGGGTAAAGGGGAGGAAAAGGAAGGAAGTGGGTATGGGGGCAGGAAAGATGAGGGAATTGGTACACATTTTTAAGAGTTGAAAATCAAATGTTCCACTGGGTGCAGTGACTCACGCCTGTAATCCTATAGGCAGAGTCAGGAGGATCACAAGTATATTTTTAATATTATAAAAAATATAAAAGGTTGGGGATGTAGCTCAGTGGTGGAGCAACCCTGGGTTCAATCCCACTACCAAACAAAACAAAAACAAAAAAGAAAAGTGTTCTGTTTTCTCTGTGCAAGGAGGGTTGGGGCAGCCTGCCCGAGTTACATTTCTCTGCACATTCTTGGAATCACGTTTTGTGGAATTTCAGTTTCTTCCTGGCATCTAAGCACACTTGCAATAAGTAGAGTGGTACACAAGATTCACTGGTGTTCTCGTAGGTATTTTTTTTATTGATTTAAAAATATTAATGTTGAGTGCCACAAGAGAAAGCATCTGCCCTGTCCTTCCCACCCCTGTGTACTGTGTGGGTGTCTTTCTGAATCCCTCTGCTTTCTCTCTGGCAGTGCATTAAAGGAGTTTGAGCAGGTTCCCAGACACTTGACTGAAGTCCTCCACGTGTTCTCCCTGGAGGACCTCCTCAGGACCAAGAGAGGGCTGCTGGCACCCTTACTCAAGGACATTCTGAAAGCAGCCCTTGCACATGTGGCCAGCTGTGAGGTGAGGGTTTGCTGGGAGCAGGTGGGTCCCTGACCTGTCCCCAAGCCAGGGCCTGTGCAGCGTGCTTTTTACATGAGACCAGTAACTCCCACAAACCCTGAGTGTAGTGCCAGCGACACCATTTACAGATGAGGAGACTGATGTTCAGAGCTTCGAATTAATGGACCCAAATCATCCTGCTGATTACTGTGAGAGCTGGGCTGCAAGCCAGGGCCCTGGGACTTAGTCTGGGTGCTGGAGATGCTTGATTTCAGTCCTCTTGAAACAGCCACATGGACTCCAATGTAACAGAACAGGAAGCCCTGTGTCTGCATGAACTGGAAGATTGCAGTGTAGCATGGAAATGAAATTCCATCATTTAAGAACACAAGTTGAGAGTCCGGTGTGGTGGCACGCATCTATAGTCCCAGCTGAGGCAGGAAGATCCCTTGCACCCAGGAGTTCGAGGCCATCCTGGGCAGCTAGCAAGAGCCTGTCTCAAAAAGAGAGACAAATAAACAGAAAGCTTAAAATCATGATCTTTCTGTGCTTCAAACTGTCTTGGTGAGAAATGGATATATGTGCCTTTTTTTGTTATTGTTCTTATCCAGTTTTTTAGAAGCTAAAATCATAGATATTCAAAAATTGATGATTATCAAGTTCTGTAAAATTGGTAACTCAGTTTCTGTATCAAGAGAAGCATTTCCAGTTTCTGACTTTCTGATGCTTTCTTTTACAGCTCTGTCAGGGAAAGGGCTTCATTTGTGAATTTTGCCGGAGTACAACTGTCATCTTCCCATTTCAGACGGCAACTTGTAGAAGATGTTCAGGTATTTTAATAACTAGCAGAAACGTAGTAATCGCTTAGCTTAGTTCCAAAGTTAAGTTTAATGACTTAATCACAGAGTTAACTTCAGCTGCATAATAGCTTAATAACTTGGGCACAGGTTTTTCTTAAAAGTGCAGTGTGGTTGTGTGGTGGGTTGGAGATGACCCAGTTTGGGGTCCATGGGGAGGAATATTTGGTGGAGCAGGGATAAAGGATGAGGTCTGCTGGGGTTTTGGATAGAGGAGATGTTCCTGCTTTTGCCTGGGCTTGCCCTGTTTTGTAATTGGATCATGAATTGTTATCTCCTGCTCCTTTTGTGCTACTTTGGTGGAGTTGAGGAGCTGTTATAGAGGCCAGTGGCCCCCCAGGCCTAAAACCTTTACTCTGGGGTTCTTTACAGAAAAGGTTGCTGGTGTTTATTCTAGGATATCAGTGCCCAAGGGAATCCTGTACTCTGGATTCATGTTTTATCAAGAGAGCTTTTAGTAACATGTCCCTTTTTATGGGTTTTATCAAGAGAGATTTTAGTAACATGTCCCTTTTTATGGGTCCATTCTCCACTTAGGCCATCCCAGGGTTGTCTCCCCTTACCCTTTAAGCAGTGTTGCAGGCCTGCAGGACAGGTTTCCCATCAAGAGAGGCAGAAATTTCCATACAGAATATCTCTGTGGGGGACATGAAGCCAACAGGATCAGAAGGGGGGAAAAGTTCACCTGTTCTGTGGTTGCACTCAAGTCTCAAGCCCATCCAGTGGGGGAACTCTGGAGCCTGGGTGGCCTTTCATCATTGTCCCGACTTGGGGACAGAGAGCTTGCTGGGTCAGACACTCCACAGTGACCAGTCACTGGATGCAGGCTGTTGCCAAGAAGGGGGCATGATGTTGAATGAAGCAGCTCTCTCCATTTAGGGCCATTTCCAGAGAAGCAGTGCCACCTCCCAAGGGTCCTCAGCCACCAATTCTCTCAAAGGCTGGGGAACCCCTGCCACATGTTTGGGCAGATCTGGGGACACTGTGTGGTATCTTCTATGTTCTTTAGACTCTGCGAGCATCATGTTCATGACTTGTCAGGTAATTTATAACACCTGTGAGTTTTAACCTGGCTGATTACTTTTTGCAAGACTCTGGGTTCTGATTTGGATCCCTGCCTCCCTGGGATGGGAATGAGCATCATTCATATATGAGAAAACAAGATGGTGTGTTGTCTGACAGCTGATCTCCTTGCTTGCAGCATGCAGGGCTTGCTTTCACAAACAGTGCTTCCAGTCATCCCGGTGCCCTCGGTGTGCAAGGATCACTACTTGGCGGAGACTTTTGGAAAGTTTGCCCTCTGCAGCAACGTGATGCCCCTTGAGTATTGTCAACCGTCGTTCAACATGCCTTATGATAAAATGCATTTGTGTGTATTATTGTCACTTTGTTTTTGGTATCAGGAATTGTATATTTATGAAAAAATATGGCCCAGATTTCTCTTTATTATATACATATATGTACATATTTAAAATTTTTAAAATGCATAATTTTTGTTATTAAGTATATTGTTACTAATACGTGTTTACACATGGTAACATACTGGTGTACACATGTGTGACATTTTTGCTGCTACTAGGGTTATTTAAGAGTTTTTAAAGGGCATTTCTTAAATTGTATTGTAATAGTTGTATTTAGTTAATCTTGGAGCCTTTTATAAATTGTAACTGACAAAATGAATTAGTTCCTCTTCCTTTAAAGCTTGTTTGGTGAAACTGGTTCTTTCAGTGAACAGAAATAAAACCTGAAATCTGTCTGCTCCAGATTTTTTTCTTCAATAAACATACTTCTACCTAAATGCCACTTTGCAATTGTGTTAGCCTTACATACCTATTCCAGGCTTTGCTTAGAAAGTGTATACCTATTACACAGCCTGTGCATGCAGGTCTAGGTGAGGTGTAATTACAAGTGGTTGCCCCTAGATGGCAGTGTTTCAGCAGCACACATACAGCCTATTTGCCATCCCCGGTCCACATTCATGGGACGTCAAGGGAGACAAGTAAGTAGAACTTCATCCCTGCTCTTTGGGATATTACCTCATAGATACAAAACCAAGCAGAGGTATTTGAAGACTTAAATAAGCTGTGGGTAAATACTCTTAATGAACAACGTGGTTCTAGCAATAACATTAAAATCATAGACATAAATTAATAAAATTAAGTGAATCACAAAACTTTTGTGAACTTCTTTTTCCTAATATTTCTATTTCCTACATACTTTCACCCATTTGGAAAGGGATATAGCCCCAGGTCCCTTCCTGGGACATCTTCAGTCCAAGTGATTCTTGATCTAGGGCTTGAGTGTTATATTCTCTGGCATCCACATGTCCTGGCTACACCTCCTCTGAATGAGCTTCTCAAGCAGCCAGGCAGTCAGGCAAGTGCTACAGGTTGTCCCCTACCCCTATCCATCCCTCTGTGTGTGTTTTATTCAGTGAGATAACACTAAAGACTATTGAAAGAAATGAGTGTATTTCTGTCAGTCTGGGTTTTATCATTCAGTTGTTTTCTCATCATCTCCAGTCCTCCTGCCAAAGCTCTGTTCACATTTATTACTTGAACAAATGTGTCAAATAGAAATTTAGACACATAAGAATAATAAAGTCAAATTTAACTACTGTCTCATTTCTATTGATAGCTCATATTCCCTCATGGGAATCAAGGGTCAGAATCATGTTTATATTCCTGGGAATAGCTTTCTGAGGCAAGTGTGAATATCTCCAATTTGCAGGTATGTAAACTGAGGCTTACAGAAGAGAAATAACTGGACTGTGTTCTTCTGCATAGTGTAGGAGTGCATAGTGGTCTCTACCACCAGAGATGTGCATATTAGAACTACTTTTGGCATTCAAGTCTGCCTACTTCCAAAGCTTGTGTTCCTAGCCCCAACTTCTGTGGGGTGTGTTTGAGATAATATGAGCAAATCCAACTCTAACACGTGCTAATCCGGCCTCTGTTCCTAGCATGGAGTTGGGTATTTTTCTATTGTTCCCTTGTGTTAAGGGAGCTACTGAGGCTCAGGCTTGTTTGAAGCGTCTGGACACAAATCATCCACAGCACATGTGCAGCACTCAGTAGGGAAGTAATTAATTGTGGCATATGTTGCTGCTTAGTGAGATTTACTCATTGGTGGTCTTTTCAACTCTCCTTTGACTGCTGGAAGGAAGATGAATACTAATGTTTCCCATCAGATCATCACATGCATGAGGCATTGGGTTGCAGTTCTCTGATCCTCAATGATTAATTTGCTGTTTCTACGCTCCTCCCTTGGACAGTTCTGGTAAGGTTTCATTTACAGTTGTGATTCTCACCTGCAGGAAGAGAGTTCTATTACCTTGAGACAGTGGGTGGGGTGAGAAGAGAGCCCCTCCCAAAGGTATTCTGCTCTGTTGACCTGGGTGAGAATTACTAGCCAGGACTTTGGATTGAGTCCCAGATATACTGCTTCCTACCTGTGAACTTCTGAATAAGCTTCTTCAGTGATCTGAGCTCTGTTTATAAAATTGAGGGATAATAATTATATTCAGTTGATCTGAGGATTAGAAATGGAAATGAATCACACAGCAGAGGGCCTACTATAAGTAAGGTCCTAATCAGTAAAAATAATCAGATATAGAAAGATTAAAAACTGAGTCATATCACCTATTTTATATATCCCCAGGTAAACTACTTTGTCTCAGTTTACAATCTATAATATGAAGATTATGCACTATTGTGCATTGAATTGTCCCTCCCCAAAATATATTGAAGTCCTTAAATCCAGGCACCTTTGACTGACATATTTGGAACTAGGATCTTTGCAGATGTAATGAAATTAGGGTGAGGTTATACTGGATTTGGATGAGCCTTGATACATTGACCAGTGTTCTTATAAGAGGGAAATTGGGACAGAGATATAGATTCAAAAGACACAGAGAGTGGTGGAGTCCAAGACTGGGTGACATATTGAACCAGCCAAGGAACACCAAGAATTGCTGCCAGCAACTAGAAGCCTGGAGAGAGGCATAGAACAGATTCTTCCTCAGAGCCTTTGTTATATGAGAGTTTTAGGCAAAGGCCAAGACTCCAGGGGTCCCAACATGCTAGGTTCTGCCACCATCCCAAGATGCCAATCAAAGAGCAGTGGTGAAGGCAGGAAAGGAAGTTGAATCAGTAGAGCTAACTGGGAAGATAAGGGGACCCTGTCTTTGGGGATACTGACAAGAGGTTCAGGTTTAAATAGAGGAAGAATTGGGGCAGTGGCTAGAGGTATGCATAGTTAAGCAGTCTTGGCCAAACTGGTGTGAGTAATCACTACCTAAAGTCTATTTATTTGAGGTCTAGAGAGGTTATTGTCATCATTTAAAGGAGTAATTGGGTTCCCATGAAATGATTCCTGTGTTTAGAGGGGTAACCTTCGTTCCCATCATGGAGTAACTGCTCCAACTTAGGGGCATTATCTATCTGTGAGGTTTTGCTGTTCCTGGAATCAGGGTGACTGCAGGTTTACAGAATGACTGGAGGCTTCTAGGCACCAATCTAGAGCTTTGGAATAGGATGCTTTATTACCTGGCAGTTGGACATCCCTGGAAATCCTGGATCCATAGTTATTCTTGGTGTCTTCAACCTTGAAGGGTCAGATGACCAGCTTCAGATAAATACTCTTTATATGACCATTGTCTGCTGAGGATGTGCTTCCTGCCTTCTCACTGGGTCCTGACATCATGGAAGGGACAAAGGCCTCACTGGGGCCTCTTCTGTAAGGGCACTAATCTATTCATGAGGTTTCTGCCTTTATGACCTAATCACTTTCCAGAGGACCCACTTCCCACTACCTTCACCTTGGGGGTAAGGATTTCAACATGGGTATTTGTGGGGGACACAAACATTTAATCCACAGCAATTGCATAGACTGCAAGAGCTCCTGCCTCTAAGTGCCCCACTAGGTTTAGACTGTGTCATATTGGAAAATAAATGAATGAGCAGAGGGGAAGACAACTCCCCATCCCTCATTCATCTTCATTTCCACCACTCTGTTTTGTTTTGTTTTTGGTAGCAACACATTTTTTAATTAATTTTTAAATTTATATATGACAGAAGAATGCATTATAATTCTTATTACTCATATAGAGCACAATTTTTCATATCTCTGGTTGTATACAGAGTATGTTCATACCAATTTGTGTCTTCATACATGCACTTTGGATGATAATGTCCATCACATTCCACCATCATTGCTAACCTCATGCCCCCTTCCTTTCCCACCCACCCCTCTCCCTATCTAGAGTTTATCTATTCCTCCCATGCTCCCCCTCCCTACCCCACTATGAATCAGCCTCCTTATATCAGAGGAAAAAAAAAAACATTAGGCATTTGGTTTTTGGGGATTGGCTAACTTCACTTAGCATTATCTTCTCCAACTCCATCCGTTTACCTGCAAATGCCATGATTTTATTCTTTTATTGTTGAGTAATATTCCATTGTGTATATAGGCCACATTTTTTAAAACATTCTGCAGGTTTACAGAATGACTGGAGGCTTCTAGGCACCAATCTAGGGCTTTGGAATAGATTCAATCTATTCCAAAGCCCTAGATTCATCTATTGAAGGGCATCTAGGTTGGTTACACAGTTTAGCTGTGAATTGTGCTGCTATAAACATTGAGGTGGCTGTGTCCCTGTAGTATGCTGTTTTTAAGTCCTTTAGGTATTGATCAAGGAGAGGGATAGCTGGGTCAAATGGTGGTTCCATTCCCAATTTTCCAAGAAATCTCCATACTGCTTTCCATATTGGCTGCACCAATTTATAGTTCTACCAGCAACGTATATATGTACCTTTTTCCCCACACCCAACACTTTTTGTTGTTTCTATTTATAATAGCTGCCATTCTGACTGGAGTGAGATGAAATCGTAGAGTAGTTTTGACTTGCATTTCTCTAAATGCTAGTGATAATGAATGTTTTTTTAATATATTTGTTGATTGATTGTATATCATCTTCTAAGAAGTGTCTGTTCAGGTCCTTGATTGATTGGGTTATTTGTTTTTTGGGGGCTTAGCTTTTTGACTTCTTTATATACCTAGAGATTAGTGCTCTATCTGATGTGTGAGGGGTAAAGATTTGCTCCCAAGATGTAGGCTCTTTATTCACCTCACAGATTGTTTCTTTTGCTAAGAATCAACTTTTTAGTTTGAATCCATCCCATTTATTGATTTTTTATTTTAATTCTTGCACCAAAGGAGTCTTATTAAGTAAATTGGGGCCTAATCCCACATGATGGAGATTAAGGCCTACTGTTTCTTCTATTAGACGAAGGGTATCTGGTTTTGTTCCTAGATCCTTGATCCATTTTGAGTTGAGCTTTGCGCATGGTAAGAGATGGGGGTTTAATTTCTTTTTGTTGTATATGGATTTCCAGTTTTCCCAACACCAATTGTTAAAGAGGTTATCTTTTCTCCAATGCATGTTTTTGTGCACCTTTGTCTAGTTAAATATAATTGTAATTTGTAATTTTGCTGCTGTGACTGTGTGTTGAGACATGGAGGAGCTGGAGAGCAGGGTGGGGAAGAGCCTCAGGGTTCAGAACACTTGAATTTCAATCCTAGGTCTTGCATTCACTGGTTTTATGATGATGTGCACATTATTCAACTATTTCTGTCTCACTTTCTTCATTAATAAAATGGGGGAGATAATAGCATCTGCCATGTGAGGTAATTGTGGAAAGTAAATGAGTTGTAAATGAAATGTATGTGGATCAGAGCTGACGTAATGGTGAGCATAGTTTGGTGAGAGCTGATATCATCAGCATTGTGTGTGGATTTCAGGGTTGAGAATGGCCTTGTAGAGCGCCAAGTTCTCATGTCTGAAAACCAATGTTATGGATAATAGGGGAAAATATGGAAAATGATGGCATTGGAAAGAGACAAGCAACACTTGGAGATGGAGAAGAGCAAGGTTTCTTCAGTACAAATGTGAGCTCCGTGGAGTCTTTCCCAAAGTCTGGGCACAGATTTTTGTTCTCAGTATCTTTTGTACAGTACAGATCTCTGGGTTTCAAGACTTTCTCAAACAAGTAGCCTTGTTTTAGCACCCCACCCCCCCTCTTCTCCAGGCAGTTCTCATTCCTGCCACACCTGCTGGGCAAGCATGATTACAGAAGCAGAAACTAGCAGGTAGCAGCAATTAACAGACATAAAAGGAAACATCTTAGGATGGAATGGCCACTTTACCAAGAGCAAATGGTCACAGTCACCCACTCCAACTTATAAGTTTAAAAAAATTCTTTTAGCTCTGCTTTCCTCTCCCATTCTCAGAGTAAATTGAGAAACTGATGTGACTCCACTTTTGAAAAAAGCTTCTACCTCAAAGCCTGTCCAAGGAAGGGGGCATGACCCTTGTCCTTGGAAAAACCCAACAAGCACTCCTAGGCACATACCCACCCTGCTGAGTTGTTTGTCTTCAAATAACAGGAGAGATCTGTAGCGCCAGGTGTCCCTGACTCAGTTAGGCTAGGTGAGGACCCATAGCAACCCCCTAGCAACCACCAATCAGCATGAGACAGGGAAAATACCTGGAATGCCAGATGACCCCCCAGTAGTTTATGGTGGTTGATAACATGTTGGGAAACCATGTAGTTTAGCACGCACACCCCTCATGGCTTAAACCAATCAGTTCAAACGAATCCCTCTCTTGTACTAATCAATCACCCCTACCCAACTTGGTCCCGCCAGTGAATGTGCTAATCAATGTTAAGAGTTGTTTTATTTTCCCTCCTTGTGAAATGATTTGCTGTGTGATGTTGTGACGCATAGGGTAACCCAAAAAAACCTATAAAATCTCACTGAACAAAGGTCTGATACTCACTCCCTGGGACCACTGCGTCGGGAACAGTTGTGAGTCCAGGCTGGAGCTTGCAATAAAGACTCTTATGTGATTGCATCAGATTTGGCTCCTGGAGGTCTATTGGGGTCCCACGAATCTGGCATTACAAAATCAGTCTAAGACTGCTAGCAATATCCATGCCATAACTGAATGCTGTGCTGTCCTGAAATTTCCTCTACCAAATTAGTTAGTCCCTTGTTTTAAAATGCAACCTCGCAGAGTCTCAGGGCATGGGCAAATGTAGTGAAGTTCTCAGTACCAATTTCTGTTTCAATTAGCTTCATTTGGTGCTGTAACCACACCAGTTAACAAAAACAACTTAGGGATGAAAACTTTATGTGGAGCTCAGGATTTCAGAGTTCTCAGTCCGTAGATGGCCTAAAACATTGCTCTGGGATCAATCTGAGGTAACACATCATGGGGCGAGGGCCAAGCAAAAGAAGTTGCTCCCTTCATGGCGACATGGAAGCAGAAAGAGGGAGAGGAGACACAGGGAAGAAGCACACCTTCAGGGTTAACCCACCTCTACAGTCACATTCCACCTGCCTACAGGTAACACTCAGTTATTCCATTGAAACAAGGATGGTCTGATTCAGTACATTCTTGCAAACCAGTCATTTTATCTTTGAATATTCCTGCCTTAACACAGCAGCTTTTGGGGAACACCTCATATTTAAACCACAAGATGCCATAAGCCTATCTGCTCGGGACACTGGGGCATGGGGATCAGGTACTCACACCAAGACTGAGCCACTTAGAACTTATCACTTTTGTGAGAGTGACTGAAAATGGAGTAGTTATAACTGAACAACAGAACACACAAACTACAATTGGGATGAAATGAAGCAAATTTTGAAAAGCATGAACTACCACCACCAGAACATTAATCTTTAACATTAACCTTTGAAGTCCAATGACCATTGGGAAGTTATGTTCCTAATTTAAAAATCTCCAAAGGAATCTTTGGGTATAGATGATATCACTGGGGAATTCTTCCACACAATTAAAGAAGAATCAATGCAACTCAATGTAACCATTTCTAGGAATTAGAAGAGCAGGGAGCAATTCACAACTTATTTTTTGAGGCTGACATTACCAGATAATTAAACCAGAAAAGATGGTGCCAAAATAAAACAATGGAAGAAACTCAAAGTTGGCCAAACTCCATCATGAAATAAATATGAAAAACCTATAAATAATGGATTTCACTGACAAATGAAGAAAAATAACATGGCAAAAATGCAACATATATGGATAAAAACTGTTGGAAAAAATAGTAATAGTGATATGGGTTGAATTATATCCCTAAAAAGCATGCTTAAATTCTAACACCAGACCTAAGAAAAAGGAAAATTTTTCCCCGGGAATGTCATTATTATGATGTCATTACCCCAGATTGGATCATAAGGGAATAGAATGAGCTGTTGGTTCATTGTGACTTGCTTCCTTATAAGGAGAGCAGGGTGAGGTGTTAGAACTGTTGCGCTTTTGTGCTTCTAAGGAGAGCAGGGTGGGCAGCTGGTTCACTGAAACTTAGGCTTTTATAAGGAGGCAGAATGGGCTGCTCATTCAATGGCACTTGTGTCCTGATAAGGACAGTGAGCAAGGCTGCCAGTTCATTGGAACTTGTGTCTTATGCATAGAATAAGGCAAGCTTTTAATTAACTGCCTTTCATCCTTCTATAATTATCTTTTCTCCTATCCACTTGATATTTGTAGTGAAACATTTGAATTCCCATCCCTTTCATTTTGGGAATGTTCTCTAGGGATTTCTTTGTGTCTCAAGAGAGTCCCTTTAACACAAGAAAGAGAAACCAGTCTGATGTGAACATACAGCAGCATAACTTCAGTAACATGGAGAATGCTGCTCATATACATCTGCATCTGTCTGTCTTGGTTCTTGATGTCAGAAATGTAACAAGTGTAGGTATTATGTGTAGAATCAACAGTAAAGCGGCCTCTGAGGGTCTGTGTAAGTTACCCTGGTAAAACAATATTTTAGGCTTCTTCTGTGTCAAGAAGATCCCATGATCTGTATTCAAAGAAATACTCTCTTCTGGGGGCTGGGGTTGTAACTCAGTGGTAGAGCTCTTACCAGAGGGCTCCACTGACCCATCTCCTCCACTCTTGTTCCAGTGTCTACCATGGAACAAGAGTGTGTGCCTACCATGCTCTAGAGTATCTTAGGGAACAGAGCATTGTTCACACACAGTCCATAGAAACAAGGAAGGTCTGATAAGGTACAACTCTGGCAATCCAGTCATTCTACCTTTGAATATTCCTGCATGAACACAGGAGTTTTTAGGGAACACCTCATATTTAAACCACAATTGGCCATATTGGTATTTGCTCTAGACACTGAGGCAGAGGGAATCACATGTTCAAGCCTAGTCTGGGGACTTAGTGAGATCTTGTCTCACAATAAATAGGCTGGGGATGCACTTCAGTGGCAGAGCACTTGCTGAAAGTATGAGTGGCTCTGGGTTGATGGGTTGAGTTGCCAGTATATACAAACAAACAAAAACTAAGGAAAAGAAAGAAAAATGTGTGTGTGTTGGGGGTTCCCCACACTTTTTCCCTTCCATCCTGTGAGGACAAAGCAACAAACAGCTTTGACCTTGAATTTACCAAACTGGGACTTGTTAACTTATTAATGAATTACCCAATCTAATGTATTTGGTTACAGCAGCATTAAGGTACCCAGTCATCTCTATTTCTTCCCTCTCTGGGAAGGACACATTTACTGGTTCTAGGATTCCTGGCTTCCAGGCTTTGTCCTTTATCACTTTGAGTATTTAAATCCATTGTGTTTTAGGCTGCAGTGTTTCTAATGAAAGATCTGATGAAGAACTTATGGGGAAATTATGATGAGCCCTTCCTCCCTGTCAACCCTGTAGGTGTGCCTAATGCTCTAGAGTGTCTTAGGGAATAGAGAGCATTGTTATATTATCATGATGTGAGGTGCTACCAACTTTTTGACACTCATATTGAGTGTTGAATGAAAGAAAAAGAAGTTAAATACCTTAAGTGTAGATATGTTGAGGTCTTTCAACACCAAAGTCAAGACTTTTAGACTTGAAATGAAAGTCCATGAAGTACTGTACAAATTTTAATTTTTAAAAATTACTTATCAGTTTCCATAACCCATTGAATTGAAAAGCTTCTGGAGTCCTTTCTTATTCTTACTCTGAAATTGGAAAAGGTCCTGTAGGCCCAAAAGGACATGGCCAGTGTGGGTGATGCCCAAGCATGACTGGGTCATTTCTTACTCTGAGCTCACAAGGAGCCATTGTGAGGGAGTCTCAATCCCCGGGTATATAACAGAGTGACTGAGGCTGGGTTTTTGTCCATAAGTACAGGAAGCTCTTGGTGGTGACCTGTCGGACTCCCAGCTAGTTAGTGTGTTTGGTGGTTGGCGGTTGGTGGTTGTGTTCTTTGGTGATTGGTTCTTTGATTTGGGTTTTTTGTTTTGTCTTGTTTTGTTTTTTGATTTTGGTTTGTTGTTTTAGTTTCTTATTTTGTTTTTAGCTAGCATCCTTTGTTGGTGTTCCTGCTTAGGATGCATAGTAAGAGTAGTGAGTCTAGTGTAGTGCCGCAGGGGCCTGGCTCCTGCCAGGAGAAGGCCTTCACAGACCATTACCAGGTCTTGAAGGACATTGGGCATGGGGCATTTGGTAAGGTGATCCTAGCCCGCCATCTGCGCACTGGGGCTGAGGTGGCGGTGAAAATCCTGCCAAGGAGATTTTGGAGGAGTTTGACCTGCCCTGAAAAACTGGTGATGAAGACCCTGAACCACCCGAATGTGATCCACCTCTTTCAGGTTATTGAAACCCACCGATATGACTACCTGGTGATGGAGCATGGAGGCAGGGGATCACTCTTTGACTTCATCCCACCTGGGGGCATGCAGGAGGAGGAGGAGGCCCGGAGACTATTCAGACAGATCACCTGTGCAGTGTGCTACTGCCACAAGATGCACATCTTGCATGGAGACCTGAAGCCCCAGAACGTTGTGCTGGATGCCAGAGGCAACATCCGAATCATCGACTTTGGCTTAAGCACCATTCTCAAGCCTGGGAAAGAATGGAACAGAGTCTGGGGCCCTCTGGAGGGCCCCACAGTGGACACCTGGCAACTGGGTATCATTTTGTACTTTATATTGACAGGGAACTGCCCAAGTGCCATCTACCAACCCGAGTTGGAATTTCCCCAGCACGTGTCCCCCGAAGCACAAAGGCTCATCAGGAAAATCCTGGCACAGAACCCAAGAGCAAGCCCCTTGGCAGAGGAGATCTTGGCAGACCCGTGGCTGAATCAGGGTGAGGAGAAGTCATCTTTCCATGATGTGCCCCTCCCCAACCTCTCAGACCCCACAGTACTGACAATGCTGTTCGACATGGGGTACGACCCTTACAGTACCTGGTTGTCGCTGTCCCAGAGAAAGTTTGATGATGTGATGGCTTCCTATCTCATAATCCAGCAGCAGATAAGCCAGGGGGCAGGCTGCATGAAGCCTGGGAGAAGGGATCCTTCCATTTCCCCTGCCCTCCCGCAGAGGAGGGCGAGTGAGCCTGCCCTTCACACCTTCTCCCTGCCCTGTGAGCATCATCAGCCTCAGGAGGCCAAGGAGTCAGGGCAGAAGGGCTTCAGAAGGGCCAGCTGGCCTGCCATTAGTCTCCGCTTCCTGCATGAGAAGCCCCCCACTCCCAGGCTAGCCTCCCAGCATCACTCTGTGTCCGACTCAACCTGGCCATCAACAACAGCCAGCCATGTCTCCCAAGACGCCACCACAGGGCGTCCCCGGGGCCACAGGAAGGGCTGGAAGCGGGTGAGGCGGAGGATGGCTGCCTGCTTGCGCAGACTGTGCTGTTGCACACCCTCATGTGATGGCGAAAACGAGGCTCCTACACCAGGAGAGCAGAAACCTGCTAGGTTCACAAATCGGGTGGTTCCTACATAAATGGACAGTTCAGATGGACCAAACGTAGAAACAGCCAGCAGAGGACTCTCTACTCCGTGGATGCTGTTGTCACTACAGGACCATTGGTCACCTGGACTCCAACAGCTGCAGGACTGAGTGCCTACTGGCTGGGCTTCTCCACATGGGGTCCAGCCAGGAGCATACCTGGATCTACCTGGACATCAGGTGTCCCCTGCCCCCACCTACCAGAGTCATCAGATGAGACTGTTTTCCCTGGGACCCTTCCCCTGCCCTGCTCTTCTCTGTCCTTTCTCCCATGCTCCTGGGATGACAGAGATTTCTTAATAAATTTGTTTCTCTCAAATTGCATAGTCAAATTGATGTTCCAAAGATTAAAAAAAAAAGGGCTGATGTCAAAAAGTGGGGACAGGGGGTTTCCAAGTGGGGCAAGAGCCCACCAGTCATCCTCTCCAAGGCCTGGACCACTGTGCCTATTCAATGTAGATAAACCTACTCACTTTGAGCCAGTGTAGAGGAGGACTCACTCACCTCAGCCATCAGACAGGGGAACTTGCTTGGCTTTAGCAGTGTAGATGGGGACTCAGTTGCCTTAGTGTAGAGGGTCTCCAGTGTAGATGTGCACTCACTTGCTTTGACCCAGTGCCTTGGAGATTTGCTCCCCTTAACCCAGTTGAATGGGGATTTTTCCTTAGAGCCAGTGTAGACATGAATGAGTTTGAGTTCATGTCCTTTGGCAGAAGGAATCCCTTCCTGAGGTGTGTGAAGAAGATGGGTGGGTGGCAACTGTTGGAGAAATCACATCTGAGAAGGCATAGGAGACCCCAGAGTGTTCTATGGCATCATGTCCTTCATACTGTTTGCTAGGAAATTAGAGGGGAGCCAGGGGTTAGGGGTGGGCCTACCTGCAGCAGTGACTGTGTGCCTCACCACCTGCCATGCTGCCTCATCACTCAAATCCTCCTCATGGCCCCTGCTGGAGGTAGCAGAGGAGAGAGCACATGGGGTTTGGGGAGTGCAGATGACAGGCCATCTTATGGCTGCTATTTACATAAAAGCTAAGTGTATCCACGTGGAATTGCTCTTTGTGTTGGGTTCCATTGATGCCCAAGATGGTAAATTGAAGTGTGCACAGATGAAGAGTGGGAAGTACATGGGTTAGCCAGGAGGGGAGTCTTCTAACACCTTCCATCCCTGATATCTCTACAGGACTATGTGCTCATAGCTGCTCCTGCAGCTTGAAATGTATGTCACATGTGACATTTTAGTAATTTGCTATTTTCTGATAGGGCCCTAGTTGTGAAACTATCTGATGATAGGAAGTTGGTTTTTTTAAATATTTTTTTTTAGTTGTTGATGGACCTTTATTTTTAATTTATTCATTTATGTGTGGTGCTGAGAATCGAACCCAGTGCCTCATGCATGCTGGATAAGCACTCTACCACTGGGCTACAATCCCAGCCCAGGAAGTTTTAAAAGAGAAACTCTTCATGTCTTTTTCTATAGAAAAATCCCAATGGTGGTGAATCTCCTTAAGGCAAAGCCACTTCCCAGCTTGAGGCAGGGGAACGGGGAATGCAGCCAGGAAATAGCCATTTTCTGACCCAACCTTGGCCTAGGGAAGGGATTGCCTAGGAAGGGATTGCCAGAGCCACAGCCGAAGGGGCCCCAGCAAACTTCCAGCTGCCGGCTGATGATTGGCTCACAGCGGCCCCAGCAACATCTAGCTGATTGGCTCCTCTGCGGTGATGCTCATTGGGCTGTTTCCCTGCCCTTTCAGACCACGGAGCTGCTCATTGGGGGACTTTTTTGGCTCCGCCCACATGACCCAGCCAATCGGCCTCAAGAGCAGGAGGATTGTGGGAGGTGGAGAGAAGCTTGTGTGGGAGAGAGAGGCTTGTGGAAAGCCGGTGGTGGCAGTTGAGGCTCTGAGGGTTTTTCCATTTCAGGAGGCTATTATAATGATTTTGTGTTGTTCCAATTTTGTTTCACTCTGTTTCAGTTTTGTTAGGCGTTATCTTGTTGGGTTGTATTATAGTAGAAATACGGGATCAGAAATTAGTAAAAAACAAACTGAAAGAGTGTTAAGTAAATTGTTAGAGGAAGGAGGCATCTCAGTAAAATCAAGAACAATCAGGGCATACGTTGATACAATACAAAAATGTAGCCCATGGCTTTTTAAGGAGGAGTTGTTAAATATATCACAATGGAACCATCATGGTGAAGATTTAAAAAGAATAGAAAAGAAAAGCCCAGGGACTCTGCCAGTTGGCACATTGCCATTGTGGACGTTCATATCTTGTTTGCTTAGTCCAAAGCCTTCAGTTCAGACAATGGTAGAGGAAGGAGAAGACATAATGATTCAAGTAAAAGAGAAGGCCTCTCAAGCTAGTCAGACAGAGGAAAAGATTCAAGTAAAAGAGAAGGCCTCTCAAGTTAGTCAGACAGAGAAAGAAAGTGTAAAACAGAAAAAGCCATCAGGGGGAAAGTTACAACAGGAGACTGCTACTAACACCTTTCTATCACCAGAGGGTGTAAGTGTCCAACCAACAGCACCACCTCTACAGGAGACTGCTACTAACACCTTTCTATCACCAGAGGACGTAAGTGTCCAACTAACAAGGACACCTCCATATGCTGGGAGGTCTCCAACCCCCGCAGTTGATAGTTGGGATCCTGAGACAAGATTTCAAATATTAACATGCCCTGTATTTGAGGCAGGAGGGCAGCGATTTTACCAAGTTTTAAATTTCAAAACAGTGAAGCAGCTAAAAGAGGCTGTAACAACCTATGGTCCTCAAGCACCCTTCACTGTAAGCATGGTTGAATCCATTAACAACTTGAACATGACGCCAGCAGATTGGGCTAATATGTGTAAAGCTGTGCTAAATGGAGGACAATACCTGTTATGGAAGGTTGACAATGAGGAATTTTGCAAGGAGACGGCTAGGCGAAATGCAGCAGCTGGTTATCCTCAGAGAAATCTAGATATGTTGTTAGGAAAGGGACCTTATGAGGATCAGCAGCAACAAATTGCATATGATCCTGGTTTGCTGTAGATGCAATTAAGGCATGGAAGACTTTACAAGGACATGGAGGTTTACAAGGACAATTATCTAAGGTAATACAAGGAGCTAATGAACCTTATGCTGAATTTGTAGATAGGCTTATTCAAACAGCTACCAGAGTTTTTGGGAATACAGAACAAGCAATGCCATTACTAAAACACCTGGCTTATGAGCAAGCGAATCGTTGGTGCAGAGATATCATTAGACCATGGAAACATGAAGATTTAAACACATATATTAAATTATGTAGAGACATTAATGAACAAGAGCAAGTCGTGGCAGCTGCAGTAAAACAGGCTTTAGATGCCAGAGACATTAATGAACAAGGGCAAATTGTGGCAGCTGCAGTAAAACAGGCTTTAGATGCCAGGCCAAGAACATGCTACAATTGTGAACAAACAGGACATTTTAAAAGGAATTGCCCCATTGGAGGAGGGTTTAACAAAACTAGGTATCAAAGGAGTAGAATACCAGGTATTTGCCCACGATGCCATAGAGGGAGACATTGGGCTAATGAATGCCGTTCTCAAACCAGCATAGAGGGTACTCCATTATCAAAAAACGAACAAGGACCAGGTGTTTATCCACGATATCGTGGAGAAAGGCATCGGGCTCCATTGCCAAAAAATGGACAGGGGTCCCAATGCTCCGGGGCCCAAAACCACAAATATACGGAGCACTGGAGGAACCCAGCAACCCCATCAGGGTAGTGCCCAGGACACATTGTCCATCAGATCCCTCATCAGACAAACCAGAGGGAGCGCAGGGTTGGACATCTGCGCCTCCACCAGAGCAGTACTAACTCCAGAGATGGGAGTTCAAATCATTCCCACAGGGGTGAAAGGACCTCTTCCCAAAGGAACAGTAGGCTTATTATTGGGACGCAGCTCTTCTACTCTAAAAGGACTTATGATAAGTCCTGGGGTAATTGATCCCGATTATGAAGGTGAAATAAAAATTATAGCCAGTTCTCCAAAGGGTATATCAGTAATTTCACCAGGAGATAGAATAGCACAGTTACTAATAATACCCAGCCTACATGATAAATTTTCCAGTTGTACTGTAGAAAGAGGTTCCAAGGGATTAGGCTCCACAGGTGTAGACTGGGCTATGCTTTCTTTAAATTTAGATTCTCGCCCCATGCTAAGACTAAATATTCAAGGACATGAATTTAATGGGCTACTGGATACAGGTGCAGACCTTAGCATCATCTCTCGTCAAGAATGGCCAAAACATTGGCCATTACAACAAACCACTCAAACGCTTCAAGGCCTAGGAGTGGCAACTAATCCCCATAGAAGTGCAATGGTATTAGATTGGAAGGATCCTGAAGGATGTGAAGGAACTATACAGCCATATGTATTGGATCATCTTCCCGTAAATTTATGGGGACGAGATGTCCTAGATCAATTAGGTTTGACATTAACAAATAACATCAACCAAAATGCACCCACTATTATGACTAGACAAGGTTTTAGGAAAGGAAAAAGATTAGAAAAACAAGAACAAGGTATAGCAGCACCAATACAAATAGATCAAGGGACAGACAGACATGGGTTGGATTTTCAGAAAGGGCCACTGAGACAATAAAAATTACTTGGAAATCAGAAAGACCAGTATGGGTTCCTCAGTGGCCCCTGACTAAAGAAAAGATACAAGCAGCCCATGACCTGGTCAAACAACAATTAGCAGAAGGACATATACAACCTTCTGTATCTCCCCATAATACTCCCATTTTTGTCATCAAAAAGAAATCTGGTAAATGGAGATTATTGCAAGATTTAAGAGCCATTAATAATGAGATGGTTATTATGGGACCTGCTCAATCAGGGATTCCTCAATTGTCTGCTTTGCCAAAAACCTGGTATGTTTTAGTTATAGATATTAAAGATTGTTTTTTTTCAATTCCAATTCATTCTGAGGATAGTCCACGTTTTGCATTTACTATCCCTGCACTGAATCATGAAGGTCCTGATCAGAGATATGAATGGAAAGTACTCCCTCAAGGGATGGCTAACAGCCCAACTATGTGTCAAATTTATGTTAACAAAGTAATCCAGCCACTTAGAAATCAAAATCCTGAACTACAAATATTTCACTATATGGATGATGTATTATTAGCACACAAAGATAAAAACACATTGCTAGAATGTTATGCCACACTTACAAACTTATTAAAAAATTATAATCTAGAGATAGCAATAGATAAAGTACAATTAAATTTTCCAATTAATTATTTAGGAGTTCTATTATCCTCAACCATGGTCCGTCCACCAAAAATTCAAATACGAGTAGATCAACTCAAATCACTTAATGACTTTCAAAAGTTATTAGGAGACATAAATTGGATAAGGCCTTATTTAGGTATACCAACAGGAGAGTTGGGACCTTTATTTGATATCCTAAAAGGTCCATCAGATCCAAATTCACCCCGAATGTTAACGCCTGAAGCAACAAAGGCATTAAAAATCATTGAAACATATATGGAAAATATGCATTTGGATAGAATTGATATAAGTTTGCCTTTATTATTTATTGTACTACCAACAAAAAATATTCCTACAGGAGTATTTTGGCAAGAAGGTCCATTATTATGGATACATTTATCTTATTCTCCTAACGCTATTCTTACTAGGTATCCTGAGGCTGTAGGACAATTAATACTCAAAGGAATAAAAGCAGCAAAGGGAGTGTTTGGAATTTCTCCCAATAAAATTATTACTCCATATACTATGAATTAAATTGATGAGTTAGCTAATGAGTTAAATACTTGGGCAATAATCATGTGCAAATCTAATGTTTCATTTGATAACCACTTACCATCTAATCCTTTATTGTCTTTTTGGTCATTGCATCCTGTAATTTTTTCCAAAAATGACAAGAAAAACACCTATCATGAATGCTCCAAATATATTCACTGATGGGTCAAATAATGGTACAGCAGCAGTAGTTACCCCTGATCAAACTTTTACATTTTTAGTACCCAAACAATCAGCTCAAAAGGTAGAGCTTAATGCAGTTTTACAAGCTTTTGTGATGTTTAAAGATTCTGTATTTAATTTATTTTCTGATAGTCAGTATGTAGTTAATGCTATAGTATCTCTTGAAGATGCTGGTAGGATTTCCCCTTCTTCTACTGTTTTCTCTTTGCTTTCCACTATACAAAGTCTAATCTGGGACAGAAAAGATCCATTCTTTATAGGACATATCAGGGCACATACAGGATTGCCTGGAGCCCTTAGTTTGGGCAATGATTTAGCAGATAAAACTACACATGACATACATATTTTCTCTACACTAGAAGAAGCTATAAATTTTCATAAAAAGTTCCATGTCAATGCTAATACTTTACAAAAGCGTTTTAAAATAACTAAGGAACAAGCTAGACAAATAATAAAACAATGTCAAAATTGTGTGACCTTTTTACCACAAGTTAATCTTGGAGTCAATCCTAGAGGATTGATACCTAACCATATTTGGCAGATGGACGTCACACACTTGCCAGAATTTGGAAAATTAAAATATTTGCATGTTACAGTTGATACTTCTTCTGGATTTTTGATGGGCTCCCTTCATGCCGGAGAAAAAACTAAAGATGTTATAACTCATTGCTTACAAAATTTTGCCACTGTGGGTGTTCCAAAACAGTTAAAAACAGATAATGCCCCTGGTTATACTTCTACCTCTTTTAAACAATTTTGCTCAACATTTGGCATTACTCATATAACAGGAATCCCATACAATCCACAGGGACAAGGCGTAGTTGAAAGAGCTCATCAAACTATTAAAATGTACTTATTAAAGCAAAAAGAAGGAATTGGGAAGGGGTATATATTCCCCAAAGATAAACTTAAAATAACCCTTTTTACTCTAAACTTTTTAAATTTGGATTCATCAGGACTTAGTGCTGCGGAAAGGCATATGTGTCCAAAAAATGTACATAAGCCCAAGGTACTTTGGAAGGATATTCTAACAGGACAATGGAAAGGTCCTGACCCAGTAATTGTCTGGAGTCGGGGGTCTGTTTGTGTGTTTCCACAGGGAGAACAGCAGCCGATTTGGATTCCAGAGAGATTAACCAAGGTCCTGACCCAGTGATTGTCTGGAGTCGGGGGTCTGTTTATGTGTTTCCACAGGGAGAACAGCAGCCGATTTGGATTCCAGAAAGATTAACTAAAGCGATTTCTACAGACCAAAAAGAAGATGATTTGGCTCAAATCCATAACAACTGATATCCAAAACTCCAGTTTGGCTATTCTTACATCTGCAACAGAACCAGGATGCTTTTTTCAATATCTATTTTATTATTGCCCTTTGCCATATCATGAAGTTCTATTTTGTTTTTTGAGCTCATACAGACCTAGGTTAATGTTTTGCTGATCAGTTCTATTTTTTGACTATAGAGTTTTTAAACATTGCAATGGAGATTTCACCTGTAAAAAGTTATAAGGCCTTTACTATAATGTTATGTGTTGTATGTATTATATTATGTGTGCACACTTGTGTTTTGTGTTATATGTTTGAATGTATGTATGTCCATATATCATATATGATGAGTGCTCATGATAAAATGGATCCAAATATTTTTTTTTCACGTGATTTATATGGTTTAATTTAAATTGGGTAAACAACTGTTGAGGATTGTTTTAATATGTAAACAAAAAAGAAGGTTAACAGATCTGTTTGTTTACTTTCACCTTTCCTTTTCATTATATTTAATAATTCTCTTAAAGATAATGTAAATTGTTAAGAAAATTGTTTTCTTTTAGTGCCTTCTGTAATGTTACATAATTTTTTCTTTAGCCATTATTGCCAGAATTCCTATCTTCATCCCAGTGCTGGTGAAGTCAAAGATAAAACCAATCTACAGCTTCTGCAATAGCCATCACTGAACTGCTTGCAGAACTTGCCTGGACACATTGTGAACTCACCTGTATGCATTGTGAACTATCTGTTGGTGCAGCGACTTGTGGTAGTGTTGGGGTATTTTTGCTGATGATGTCATCGGTGGTACAATTTTTCCAAAAGGAGCCGTCAATTGGCTTGGTGTATCTTCCTCCCTTCTGCTTGTCATGATTGTCCAGCTAAAATTTGGGGGCCAACAGAGGTGAGGCAAAGAACCTCACCCCCCCGCTGGTACAAAGACCTCTCCACAGGTGTGGCTGTATATTGGACCGGTAGTCAATGACGGGTAAGATCCAATTGCAATGGTACCAACCTAACGGGTAAGGACCATATGTACTATTGGACAACCTAAGGCAGGCACGGTCCCTAAGCCACATGCTTTTTGTTTAAACAGAGAGGGGGAGATGTTGAGAGCCACAGCCGAAGGGGCCCCAGCAAACTTCCAGCTGCCGGCTGATGATTGGCTCACAGCGGCCCCAGCAACATCTAGCTGATTGGCTCCTCTGCGGTGATGCTCATTGGGCTGTTTCCCTGCCCTTTCAGACCACGGAGCTGCTCATTGGGGGACTTTTTTGGCTCCGCCCACATGACCCAGCCAATCGGCCTCAAGAGCAGGAGGATTGTGGGAAGTGGAGAGAAGCTTGTGTGGGAGAGAGAGGCTTGTGGAAAGCCGGTGGTGGCAGTTGAGGCTCTGAGGGTTTTTCCTGAGAGGCTGTTTTGTTTGGCGTGTGTGGTTCTAAAAATAAAGTTAGTTTCTTTTGACAAGTGGCTCCTGATTGTGCCCAGCCAGACTGCGGCAGCCTAAGAGCTGCCCGAAAGGTCACAATGTGCAGGAGGTTCTGGGAAGCAGGAGAGGCCTAATGAGCATCATGGAGGAGTGTCCTGGGGAGGAAGTCCAGGCCCAGGTGCCAACTCCAGGCCCACATTGGGACAGTCACAGAGATGTGCAGGGATCCTGGAGGACGGGAGGGAGGCAGTGTAGAGGAGGAACGCCTTTTTGCATTTTGTGTGACTTGTTCTCAGGAGCAGAAGGACAGGGTGTCCTGGGCTGGCATTTTCCTCGAGGCCTGCCCCTGGGCCAGGCTGGCACTTGTCAGGCAGGTGTTCTCCCTGTGGCTCCTAGAAACAGATGTTGGCCTTCCAATGGGGACAATGCAACTCCCCCTCTCGAGGTTGGAAGGAAGGGCTGTTTCACTTAATTATTTCAATATGTGGACGCCGAGCTCCTTCACGCTGAGGCCTTTCCATCAAGTAGCACCCAAATCATGGGTTCCATCCTTACAACCTACACTCACTCTTGCACCTTGAGTCCCAGATGCCTCTTCTCCCCCCAGAGCCTCCTTGCTCCAATATGAGAAAATATGAGAGTGACAAAAAATGATGAGTGCAGCTAAATAACTTTAAATACACAGTCTATACAGTTTAGATGAAATGGATCAATTTGTGGAAAAGCTTAAAACTACCAGAAAGACATGAGCATTTACATGGTCCAGTACCATTAGAAAATTAAATTTCTAATTTGAAAATCTCCAAGAAGCTCCTCAGGTATAGATACTGTCAGTGGCCATTTCTACTCCAGCCTCCTCATAAGGAGAGTAGAGACAGTGTCCCTGTGGTGACTGAGGCACAGGAATACCTAGGCTTGATACCTGCACTAGAACATTCTCCTAGTGGGAGAATGACCTTGATGAATGACATCATGACTTTGGACATATATTCTCCAGAAGAACAAGAGAATGCGTGTGTCATTTTAAACCACTGTCTTTGTGGTGCTTTGTTGTGGCTGCCTTAGGAAAGTCACACACAGCGGAACTTAACATGATAGAGACCGACTACACTGGTATAGCTAATAATGTATTTCATGGTGAAAAGATGAACAAGATAAGAATATCAACTCTCAACACCTTTATTCAGCAGTGGTGGAAGTTCTAGCCAGAGCATTAAGGCAAGAACAGGAAATGTAAAACCTACAAATCACAGAGGAAGAAAAAAAAAACATTCTTCATTTGAATATGACATGATTTTACTCAGAAAAAAGTTTTATACACTTCCAAGAATTCCTAGAACTGAACAGTAAATTCAGCAGGATTTCAGGATTCAAAATCAATATTACAAAAATCAATTTTATTTCTGTACAGTGGCAATGAACTTGTGGAAAATTAAGCTAAAATACAACATCATTTATGGTTGCTCACAAAAGGTACTCCAGAATACCAATAATTCATGTGGACCTTTCATACACAAACGTACTAAATGATGATGAAGGAACTCAAAGAAGATCCAAATACAGGGAGAGACATTCCATGTTTGTGAATTAGGAGATTCAGTTGTGTTTATTTGGGTTGCAGGCAGAACCCAGTTCCTTGCCCTACTTCCTTTCTAGCTCTTTGCTAAGGAACATTCTCATTTTCTCGAGTCCACCTGGAGTCCACGAAGAGTCCTTGGCTTTTTTTCCCTTCCTTCATTTTCAGAATCAATTATAGCAGATTGAGTCCCTCTCATATTTTGACTCTTCCATTTTATCTTCCTCATCCAGTTTAGTTTTAGTTTTTAAGAGTCATGTGATTAGATTGGATCAATTGGGTATTCAAAATAATCTCCTTATTTGAAGATCACTTGGTCAGCAACCTTATTTTCTGCTTTACTATGTGAAGTAATATATTTATAGGTTCTGGGTTTAGGTTGTACACATCTTTTGGTGGACAGGGTGATTACCTTACCTACCTACCACGTGTGCCTACTTATTTGGCATCTTCCTGTTGCCTTTGGCATTGTATATAAGGTTTTCAAGATCACACCATTTCCTCTTTGGTTGGTTTTACTTCTGATTCAGCTACCTGTGTGTTCAGCACAGGCTATCTATCTCTCTCTTTTATGGTTAGTGTCTCTGTGTGTATTCTGTTAGACCAGGACGCAAGAAAAGACCACTGACTCCAATTAAAATCAAATTAAAGCAAGCTTATTATTTCGACCAGGCGGGCTGCCTCTCCCACCCCAAACCGCGGGAACAAGACAGCAGCCCCATCTTTCCTGCAGCCCAGCTTTATAGCCCAGAAAGTTACACAAAGCGGGGGTTACAGATAACAGAACTCTGAGGAGCATAATACTAATGGTAGTTTACATTTTTGCTGGCCCTGACATCAGAATTTAGGAAGGTCATTATAGCCTCAGAGAAGGTTGTTATCTGGGCAGGGAAGGCCAAGATTTGTGAGGCGTCACTCAAGTTTCAGAGAGGGCTGCTATCTGGTCAGAGAGCCAGGCATGGGTGAGTTCAAGGCACGGGCAGGCATTCCAAGCAGGTTCAGAATTTGCAGTAATTTATAGTAAAGCTGGAATTATCTTTTCATGGCTTTGTGGCGAGATGGCTCCCAATTTTAAGAAAAGATCAGGTTGGGTCTATCAATTCTCTCCTTAGAAACCTCTTTCTTTTCTATGACTTAACCTTCAAGACTGTTCAAACATCAATGTCTTTACGATCATAGGAGAGAGAGAGAGATTATACTTTCTCTTCCCATAGCACCACGATTAGAGCATTTATTGTGTTGTGGAAATGATTTTGCTTCACATTTGATTTTTATTGTTTGTTTTTAAATTTTTTTTTGTAGTTGTAGGTAGACAGAATGACTTCATTTTATTTGTTTATTTTTATGTGGTGCTGAGGATTGAACCCAGTGCCTCAGGCTTGCTAGACAAGTGCTTTGCCACTGAGCTGCAGCCCCACCATAGCTCAGTGGCAGATGTAGCTCAGTGGCAGAAGGCTTGCTTAGCACGCATGAGGCACTGGCTTCAATCCTTAGCACCACACAAAAATAAATAAAATAAAGCCTTCACATTTGTTTTATTCACACATCTGTGATGCTTTCAGGGGCACAGAACATATTTTATTCACTTTTATATTTTTTCTATCTAGTGTAGAATCCAGCATGCAGTGAGCCCTTTAAAAAAGACTGATTGAATTTGTTAATGAACACTTGATTTTTAGTGGTAATGAAGTCACACACTTTGAGCAGCAGTCACTAAGTTTCCAAAGTGTGATGCAGGTCAGGGACTCCATACTCATGACCCTTGGTTCAGTATGTTCACCAGTTCTGAAATCAGCACTGATGCTTTCAGCATTAAGGTGAGACAGGCTCAGTAATGCTGCCTGGGAGAAATGTTCCTACTGTGACCTTTTCTACATTACGAAGTAAGGGCCTAGGCCTGGGTGTCAGCACACCTAGATGGTAATTCCAAGTGTCCTTAACTTCTCTTGGATGGCCCTTTCCTTACAGAGGAAAAACAAAAACAAACAAACAAACAAAATTCAATTTCATTTAAAACTATTGAGTGCTTAATCTATCTCTAAGAAATGGTTCCCATCCTTAGAGAATTTAATTGGGTAGCATTGCTATTATAGTTTGGTCAATTTAATCCAGCTCTGATAAAGCATGGTGCAATTGTCTTTTCCTTTCTATAAGCACATCTGAGAAGATAGGTAACATCTTTAATGGACCTTAAACAACTAAGGATGGGAAGGTCATAGTTTGGGAAACATATTTGATAGAGCTATGCTGCTTTTTGGCCAGGAGGTAAACCTGAGATCTGACTTGTCTGCATTGCTCTTTGAGGTGACTGGCTATATTTGCTTGCTAAAACAAATGAGATGTTTTATACACTTTTGATTTCGTCCTGTGCAAGTAATAACTGAATTTCAGAGACTAATCTTCTTTTTAACATTCAAAGGTGTTTGAACACTGTGATTCTAATCTTGATTTTGCTCCCTTCCTGCAATCCTCCCTCTGTCTTTCTCTTCCTTTTCTTGAATACTTCCTTGCCTTTTAACCTACATTGAGAGTCCTAATATGAAGTGGTACTTGATCATAGAAGTTTTCCTAAAAGCAATTAAAAAAGATTAGTTTGATAGCTCCTATTCAGAATTTTAAGAGGCAGATCTTGGCCTGGCATGGTGGCTCATGGTGCCTGTAATCCCAAATGACTTGTCAAGCACAGGCAGGAGTATCACAAGTTGAAAGGCAGCCTCAGCAAAATAATGAGCCCCTGTCTCAGACTAAAATTAAACAATATTAATAATAATAAAAGGACTTGGGATGTAGCTCCGTGGTTGAGGACCCTTGATTTTAATCTCCAATGTTTCTCCCCCCCACACACTCCCATACACACATATTACAGCAGATTTTGGTTAAATGAACATTTACCAACTATCTATATTTTGGTGTTTTCCAATACAAATGTCATACTGATGAATACACAGATATGCACATAGCTAATTAGTATCTGTCCATCATCAATTCTCACATGAGTTACAGATTTGTAATATAGGATTTTACTTGCATTAAAGAGATGTATTTTTCTCATGTCCTTTATAGTACATAATAGAAATATCGAATTGGATTCCAACTGTGTATGAAACAAACTATCTCACAACATGAGACACTTGGAATTGAATGGACCTTCTTTTGATGTTTAATCCCTGATATATATAAATAAATCTAATAATATATCCAAATGAATTTCTTATAACATCAATTGGACTAAAAGTTTTATTAAATGGGAGAATATTGTAGATGATTAGGTTGAAGAAATTAAAAATAAGGATGGGTAGTTCATCTATTTAAATTTAAAGGTAATTACAGCAGACTTCATTTTGATTGGTTTAATTCCCAGATGTTGCTTTGAAGTTACACTCATAAGGGGACTTTCCTTCTGAAGCCAGATCCTTTGTTCACATTCTCTCTTCTATTGGGACTAATTCACTGCAGATAGTTGCTCATCACATTGATGTAGTATGGTCCCAGACATTTGATTAGGTAATGATGGTCCTCACACAGAATGCATGTGGAACCTGGCATTGGTCTCAGTTTAAAACAAGCCAGTTATATTACCTAGAGTTATTCCTTGACATTCTGAAAGTTATATCCTTAGACCTTCCAAATTTTGTCACACTTCTCTAGCCTGGTAATAGCCTTCATTAAAGGAATTTTAATTGCTATCACTAGTAATTTGATTACTTCTCATAATATAAGTCAAAATTTTTTGTTTCTCTTTGCTTCATTTTGTAAATCATTGAATGAGAGTAATTTTATACAAGTAGATAGTAATTCTGTGTTATAGATATTGAAGAGTAGTAATACAGACTCAATCCAATCTTAAACTACACATTTTTACATTAACAAAATCAGAGGATATTGCCTATGATGGGTCTTCAGAGTCACAGGATGCTGGTTAATACCATGAAATCAGAAAATGCTCATAGTCTACACTTCACAGACGATAATTTAAGAGACAGAGGGTTTGTCAGAGAAAGTAGGTAGTGCACTTGAAGGAGATCACCAGGAGTCATCTTGAGTGGCTGGAGGAGCTACATGATTTGATTCAGAAGGACAGACACTGGCTAAGGCATCCAGGAGGGTGGGAAGTGAAGGGGAAATGCTGGGTACAAGCTTTACTTAATCCTGAGGTGTATTAGGACAGAGCCAGCTCTTTGGTATTCATTAATCATTGATTGACCTTGTGAATCAGATCTAAATGGTGCTTTATAATCTGCTGACAATTCCTGTGATTATCATGGCATGTTGTAGTTTCTGGCCCAATACCTGCTGTTTTCTTGTCTATTATGAAACAGCCTAGAGCATCACAGAGGTAAGCATTTCCTGACTGGTTTGGCTGCCTCTGTAAACATTTTCCCATATCTGAGACAGATAAGTCTTTCCAAAAGTCCTATCCTGGGGACATTAGCCCATATGCTTGATCCTCATTCCAAATCATCCCATTTTTATTTAGGTGTTTACAACTGCATTGCCTTCTTGATGATTACTGTCATTGTGATTAGGATACATAACATTAACTATGGCAGTTTCTACATGATACCTTCCTCAGATTGTCCTTCACCTTTGCTAGTTTATGAACAAGGGTTACTTGTTACATCTGCACAGTACAATATGGTGGCCAAATGTGGCTTGAATGCTTGAGATATATCTAATCTGAAATGTGATGTGCTATAAGTATAAAACACATCTGGATTTCAAATACTTAGGGGAAAAATGTGTAACTTCTCACTAATAAAATATTTTACATTGTTTACATGCTGAAATGATATTTTGGTTATAGTGGATTTAAATGACATAACTGTACACAATGTATTTTACCTCGTATTTCCCTTCAACAGTGCTCTCATGTGCTTATTTATGATTACAGCTCTCTTACCAGCCTTCTTGTGCAGGGAATAGATTTTCACAGCCACAGTGTCTATTTCAATATTGGTCTGGGTTTTTTTTTTTTAGGGGGGAGATCTTTGGTTATTTATTTTTAGAGCATGATACTTATATATAGTATTTCAAATGAGGCAAGGAGTCAGGTTTCAGAAGGTGGTGCCTAGCTTGGTGATGTCTTGCTGTTAGCAGGTTGACTGACATCTAGGAAGGCCATGCCCATCTCCTGTGCTGTGTGGGGATCTTAGGCAGAGTGAGTGAAAAGATGCATATGTCACCTGCCCAAACAGAGAGGCAACATTGATTCAGTCCACCCTGTGTGCTCAATGCTCATTGTTCACACACACACAGACCATGGCTGGCTTGCCACATCTCCACATTCTCACCACTCAAAGCTAAGGTCTATGTGGCAGCTCCCGACAATAAGGGATCTAAATTCATTCTTCTACACATGGATATCCAGTTTGCCCAGCATCATTTATTAAACAGGCTGTCTTTTCTCCAATGTATATTTTAGGAACCATTGTCAAGTATCGAATGGCTATCTAAATTTGGTTTGTCTCTGTGCCTTCCATTTTGTTCCATTGGTATTTGTGTCTAATTTGATGCCAATACAATTCTGGTTTTGCTTCTATAACTCTATAGTATAATTTGAGATTGGGTATAATAGTGCCTCCTGCATCACTTTTCCTATTCAGAATTGATTTGACTATTCTGGGTCTCTTATTCTTACAAATTAATTTAAGGACTGTTCTGTGAAGAATGTCACGGTGTTTGTCATTGGCATTTGGAAGGTAATTGCATTCAATCTGTGTATTGCTTTAGGTAGTATGATCATTTTGACAATATTAATTCTGCCTATCAAAGAACATAGAAGATCTTTCCATTCTCTAAGGTCTTCTTCAATTTATTTCTTCAGTATTCTATAGTTCTCATTGTAGAACTCTTTCACTTCCATGGTTAGATTAATTCCCAGGGGGTTTGTTTTTGTTTTGTTTGTTTTTGAGAATATTGTGAAGGGGATGGTTTTCCTGATTTCTTTCTCAACTTAAATGCTGTTAGATTATAGGAAAGCTATTGATTTATGAGCATTGATTTTGAATCCTGCTACTTTACTAAATTCATTTATCAGCTCTAGGAATCTTCTGGTGAATTTTTGGGGGTCTTCTAGATACAGTATATCATTAGCAAACAGTGATAGTTTGACTTCTTTTCCTCTTTGTATTCCTTAAATTTCTTTTCTTTTCCTGATTACTTTGGCTAGAATTTTGAGAAATATATTGAATAGAAGTGGTGAAAATGGACATCTTTGACTTGTTCCTGATTTTAGAGGAAAAGCTTTCATTTTTTTCTCCATTTAGTATTATATTAGTTTTGGGTTTGCTGTATATAGCCTTTATAATGTTGAGGTAAGTTCCTCTTATCCCTATTTTCTCCAACATTTTTAACATGAATCGTTGTTGTATTTTATTAAAGGCTTTTTCTGCATCTATTGAGCTAATCATATGGCTCTTGTTATTAATTTTAAGGTGAATTACATTTATTGATTTCCATTTGTTGAACCAACGTTGAAACCCTGGAATAAAGACCATTTTTTCATAGAGAGGTTGATGATGAACATAGAGAGGTTGGTCTGTAGTTTTCTTTCTTAGATGTGTCTTGTCTGGTTTTGGTATCAGGGTTATATTTGCTTTGTAGAATGTAGTTGGGAGTTTTACTTCACTTTCAATTTCATGGAATAATTGAAGACTGGTATTGGTTCTTCTTTAAAGGTATGGTAGAAATCAGTTGAAAATCCATCTGGTTCTAGGCTTTTCTTTGTTAGTAGGCTTTTCATTGCTATTTCAATTTCATTAGTCCATATTGGTCTATTTAGGTTTTCTATATCTTCCTGGTTCAATTTGAGCAGGTCATATTTGTCTAGAAGTTTGTCAGTGTCTTCTAGATCTTGCAGTTTATTAGAATATAAATTTTCAAAATAGTTTCCAATTATCCTCTGGATTTTAGAAGTGTCTTTGGTGATATCCCCTTTTTCATCTGCAATATGTTGATTTGGGTCTTCTCTCTCTCTTTTGGTGAGCTTGGCTAGGAGCTTATCAATCCTACTTATCTTTTCAAAGAAACAAGTCTTTGCTGCAGCGATTCTATGTATTGCTTGTTTTGCACTCAATCATTAATTTTGGCTCCAATTTTTATTATTTCCTATCTTTACTGACTTGGGCGGTGGTTAGTCTGTTCTTTTTCTAAGGGCTTGAAGTGGAGCATAAGTTTATTTATTGGGGGATTTTTTTTCCACTGTAAGCATTCAATGCAATAAATTATTCTCTTAGTACTGCTTTCATACTTTCCAAAAGATTTTGATATGTTGTACCTTTGTTTCCATTTGTCTCTATGAATTTCTTGAATTCTTCTCTCATTTCTTCTTTAACCCATTCTTCACTAAAAAGAACATTGTTTAATCTCCTTATGTTCACATGGTTTCTATTATTTTTCTTGTTGTTGATTTCTAGTTTTAATCCATTGTGGTCTGATAGCATGCATGGGATTATACTGAATTTTTTTTATTTGCTAAGGCTTACATCGTGACCTAGAATATGGTATATGCTGAGAAGAAGGTAAATTCCTATTTGGTGATGATAGTCTATAGATGTCTATTAGGTCCATTTGATTTATACTATTATTTATTTATGTTGGATATATTTTTATTGATTTTATTCTTTAAGATCATTATTTATTGATTTTATGCATTAAGATCATTACTCCAAGCTTTAAGATCATTATTTTGTATTTACCATATCCCCAATGCATATTGTTGAGTAAATAAAAAGGGAATCTTAGCAAAATTTATTGAGTAGAAGGAAATTAAATTTGCTCAGTTATATACCTATTATAAATTGAGACGTCAAATGCAAAGAATAGATTCATATTCAATGGCTCTAGAATTTTTACAATGCTGAACTTATTTGGTGCATTATATGTACAATCAACACATCATGATGGCTTCAGAAATAAACCTTATTATCATTATGCTTACAAATATAATTTTATTCATAAAAAATATAGTACATTGTTTAGGGACATGAAATTTGAAGTCGTTATACATGGCTTCAAATTCCTGTTAAACATGTTATGTGATCTTTGACAAATGACTTATTCTTTCAAAACCTCATATTCTAATCATAATATAAAAATAATACCATTGTACTTTATGAAGTACATAGGCAAAGATATCCACAGACTAAAGGTAAAAAAAGTGAATCTTATGAACAAGTAGGAAATCCTATCATCATATCAGATAAAGTGGATTTCAACCCCAAGTTAATCAGAAGGTATGAAGAAGGCCATTTCATATTACATAAGGGATCTATACATCAACAAGACATAACACTCAAATATTTATGCCTTAAACAATGGAGCACCTACATACATTAAACAAACCCTTCTCAATTTCAAGAAATAGATCACAACACAATAATAATGGGTGACTTTAACCTACCTCTCTCACAAACTTAATAGACCTTCTAAACAAAACTAAATAAAGAAGATATAGAACTAAAAATACAATTAATAATTTAGACCTAATAGACATATATAGAATATTCCATCCATCAATGACTGAATACACTTTCTTCTCAGCAGTACATGGATCCTTATCTGAAATATATCATATCTTGGGGCACAAAACAACTCTTAGAAATAAAAAAAAAGAGAGATAATGCCTTGCATTTTATCAGAGCATAATGAAATTAGAAATCAATGATGAAGTAAGAAATAGAAACTACTCTAATACCTGGAAATTAAATAATACAATATTAAATGACCAATCAATAGCTGAAGAAATCAGGGATGAAATAAAAAAATACTTCAAGGTAAATGAGAATAACAATACAACTTATAAAAATCTCTGGGACACAATGAAGGTTGTTCTAAAAGGAAAGTTTACTGCACTGAGCGTATTCTTTAAAAGAATAGAGAGTTATCAAATAAACAACCTAACTTCATATCTCAAAGCCCTAGAAAAAGAAGAATAAATCAACACCAAAAGCAGGAGAATACAGGAAATAATTAAAATCAGAGCTGAAATTAACAAAATTGAAACAAAAATTTCAAAAAATTGACAAGAGAAAAAGTTGGTTCTTTGAAAAAAATAAATTAAATTGATGAACCCTTAGCCAAGCTGATGAATAAAAAGAGATAGAAAACTCAAATTACTAAAATTTGTGATGAAAAAGAAAATATCACCACAAACACTACTGAAATACAGACTATAATCAGAAACTACTTTGAAAATTTATACTCCAATAAAATAGAAAATCATGAAGACATTGACAAATTCCTAGAGATATTTGACCTATCCAAATTAAATCAGGAAGGTATAGAATTTAAACAGATCAATTTCAAGCAAAGAAATTGAAGATGCCAACAAAAGCCTACCAACAAAGAAAAGCCCAAGACCAGGTAGATTATCAGCTGAGTCTACCAGAACTTCAAAGAACTAATATCAATCCTCCTCATATAATTATTCCATGAATTAGAAAGGGAGGAAATCCTTTTAAACTCATTCTATGAAGCTAGTATTGATACCAAAACCAGAAAGTTTGGGAGTCTTATTGAGGAAGTTGGTTCCTAAGCTGACATGATAGAGACTTGGGACTATTTTTTCTTCTAGTAGTCACAGGATTTCTGGTCTAATGCCTATTCCTTGATCCACTTTGAGTTGATTTTTGTGCAGGGTGAGAGATAGGGGCTCAATTTCATTCTACTACATGTGGATTTCTAGCTTTCCCAGCACCATTTATTGAAGAGCTATTTTTCTCTAATGCAGGTTTATGGCATACATTCATTGAAGAAAACTTCAATGAAAATCCCTGATAAACTAGATGCAAAAAATTCTTAATAAAATCCTGGCAAATCACATAAAAACATATCAAAAATATACTGCACCATGATCAAATGGGGTTCACCCAGGGATGCAATGTTGGTTCAACATAGGAAATTAATAAATGTAATTTATCACATCAAATACTTAAAGATGAGAATCACATGATATCTCCATATATGCAGAAAAAGCATTTGACAAAATTCAGCATCCTTTTATGCTCAAAACAGTAGAAAAACTAGGGATAGTAGGAACAATCCTTAACATTGTAAAAGCTATATATACTAAACCCGAGGCCAACATTATTATAAATAGAGAAGAATTGAAAGCATTTACTCTAAAAACTGGAACAAGACAGGTATGCCCTCTTCCACCATTCCTATTCAACATAGTCCTTGAAACCCTAGCTAGAGCAATTAGACAAAAGAAAAAATTAAATGGTTATGAACAGGAAAAGAAGACTCAAACTATACCGATTTACTGATGACATGATTCTATATTTAGAAGACCCAAAAAAACTCCATCAGAAAGCTTCTAGAACTCATAAATGAATTTAACAAAGTAGCAGGATATAAAGTTAGCACCCATTAATCAATTGTGTTCCTATACACCAATGATGAATCAGCCTCAAAAACAAACAAACAAACAAACAAATTGGGAATTAATGTAACAAAAGAGATGAAAGACCACTACAATGAAAACTACAGAACACTAAGGAAAAATTGAAGAAGACCTCAAAAAATGGAATGATCTCCCATGTTCTCGGATAGGCAGAATTAATATTGTCAAAATGATCATACTACCAAAAGTGCTACAATGATTTAATGCAATTCCTATTAAAATTCCAGTGATGTTCTTCATAGAGATAGAAAAGGCAGTCATGAAATTCATTTGGAAAAATAAGGTGCCTAGAATAGCCAAAGCAATCCTTAGCAAGAAAAGTAAAGCAGGATAAATCACAATACCAGACCTTAAATTATAATACAGAGCTATAGTAACAAAAATGGCATGGTGTTGGCACAAAACCAGACATGAATACCAATGGAACAGAATAGAAGACACAGAGACAAACCCATATAAATACAGTTATCTCATCCTAGACAAAGTTGCCGTAAACATGCATTAGAGAAAAATAGCCTCTTCAACAAATGGTGCTGGGAAAACTGGAAATCCACATGTAGTAGAATGAAATTGAACCCCTATCTCTCACCCTGCACAAAAATCAACTCAAAGTGGACCAAGGACCTAGGCATTAGACCAGCAATCCTGCGACTACTAGAAGAAAAAATAGGCCCAAGTCTCCATCAAGTCAGCTTAAGAACCAACTTCCTCAATAAGACTCCCAAAGTACAAGAGTTAAAAATCAATAATCAATAAATCGGATGGTCTCAAACTAAAAAGCTTCTTCACAACAAAAGAAACAACCAAGAATATGAAGAGAGAGCCTACAAAATGGCAGAAAATCTTTGCCAACAGAAGGGGAGAAAAATCTATTCCACCTTCACCTCAGATAGAGCATTAATCTCCAGGTTATACAAATCGCAAAAAACTTAACACCAACACAAACAAACAAATAACCCAATCAATAAATAGGCAAAGGAACTGAACAGGCATATCCCATAAGAAGAAATACGATCAGTCAACAAATATATGAAAAAATGTTTCATTTCTCTAGCAATGAGAGAGATGCAAATTAAAATCACACAAAGTTCCATTTCATGCCAATCAGAATGGCAATTATCATGAATACAAGTAAAAATAAATGTTGGCAAGGATTTGCGAAACATGTTCAGTCACACATTGCTGGTGGGACTGCAAATTGATGCAACCATTCTGGAAAACAGAATGGAGATTCCTCAGAAACTTGGAATGGAATCACCATTTGACCAAGTTATCCCACTGCTTGGCATATACTCAAAGGACTTAAAACCAGTATACTACAATGACGTGGCATATCAATGTTTATAACAACTCTATTCACAATAGCCAAGCTATGGAACCAACTGAAGTGCCCTTCAACAGATGAATGGATAAAGAAAATGTGGTATGTGTACATGATGGAATATTACTTAGCCTACAAAAGAATAAAATTTTGGCATTTTCCAGTAAATGGATGGCACTGGAGAATATTGTGCTAAGCTAGTCCCCCCAAAACCAAAGACAGAATGTTCTCTCTGATATGTTGGTGCTAATACATAACAAGGGAGGGTTGGGAAAAGAATAATAGAAATTCATTGAATTAGACAAAGGGGAATGAAGGGAAGGGAGGGGGATTGGGAATAGGAAAGACAGTAGAATGAATCGGACATAATGTTCTCATGTTCATACACCACCAGTGAAACTCCATGTCATGTACAACCACAAAAATAGTATCCTAATTAGAATAAATCATACTCCATATATGTATAATATGTCCAAATATACTCTACTGTCATGTATATCTGAAAAGAACAACAACAACAAAAAGAACTAATAGTAACTCTTAGGAACTAGGGCATTGAATAATAGGTCTCACAGGTGGGTAGTTTCTTCTCAAGGATAGAGTTGAATTACAGAGGTTGAGTAACTTTCTTTTCTTTTTTGGAGTAATTTTCTTTGTGGTAAAGTGATCTGCTGCGTGTGGGGGTGGGGGTGGAGGGTGCTGGGGATCAAATCTAAGGGCCTTGCACATACTGACCAAGTCCTCTACAACTGAGCCACATCCCCAGGCCTGGTGGTATGTTTTTAAGGGTTATCTTTCTTACTTGCAGCTCCCTTCTTATATGTTTCTGCCCAGAGAGGTCAGAAAAGAACTCACCTTTCTGTGCCCTGTTGATATCCAGAAATTGTTTTCAAACCTTGCTACTGCCCAGTGATCTCTGCCCTCAGTTTAAGGAATATGAATTTTAAAATAATCCTAATGTTTATTCTCTTGTTCATGCATATACATGATTTAATTTTTAAGTTAATGTTTCACACAAATGATTAAAGAAATATATCTCTGTCCATTTGTGCTCCTTTAACAGAACACCACAGATTGGGGAATTTGTCAAGAATAGAAACTTACTGGCTCACTGCTCTGGAGTCTGGGAAGTCCAACATCAAGGTGTTGGTGAGTTTGGCAATTCTGATTCCCAAGTGGTGCCCTTATTAGGTCCTTAGATGACTTAAGATAGAATGGCAGAGAGACAAAAGGGTTAAATTCACCCTTCTATAATAGCACTAGCCCCACCCATGAGGGCAGAGCCCTGAGGACCCAATCATTTCTCAAATGTCTCACTTTTTAATATAGTTACAATGACAATTAAATTCCAATATGAATTTTAGAGAGAATAGACATTCAAATGATAGCAAGAAACAAAGTCTGACAGGAATTAAAATGATTTTCTAGAACTGGCTTATTTGAACCTCTGCAGAATTTTTTGGTAGGAAGAAGAATGTATGTGAATGGTCTTCCCCAATATAATTATTGCTCACATTACAGGCAGAGCACAGCCCATATATTTCTTTTACAGCCTATAGCCAATATCAGAGCCACTCATGCCCTCTGATGGCATCTAAAACTGCAAAACAAACAACAACAACAACAAAACCCACCCCCACCCCCACAAACACCACAACAAAACAAAACAACAACAAAAAAAAATTGGCTCACAGAGAAAAAGGTGCACTATATTTAGAGTGGCAGTGTGAAGCCTTTGAGCTGCTGGGCAGAGCAGAAGACTGGCTGGGGCACAAAGCCAGGAAACCAGACTGGCTGGTCTGTCCCAGAGGAAGCTGGCATCTCATTCATTTAGAAGTTGCTTTTCTTTCCCAAACTGCTTTGTTCCCATGATTTTTCATTTTATTCCAGTCATGTTTTTATACTCGTGAAATAACTGCCATTCATATGTAATATTTTTAAAAGTGAATTATTAGTGATATTCTGTATATAGAATAAACTTTTAAGTACAATCTCTATGAAAATTCTGTACCAGGGAATAGCCTTCCTGCAGTCCCAAGCAACAATTGATGTCCATAGATCTAAATATAATCACATGGGCAGAGAGTATAGCTCAGTGGTAGAGCACTGGCCTAACATGCAACCCTCAGAATAAAAAAATGTAATAAAATGAACAAAATATATATTTACACATTTGTCATCATAAATACTTTTTTGGTTGGTAAGTTTTCCGGTCATGTCATCATATTTACAATCTATGGCTTTAATGTCAGAATCTCAGTTCTTTAAAATTCTGTTGGTTCCCCCTGCCCAGTATTTCTAGTTTATTTATAACTATATAACAACAGTGTTTATAATCTAGGCCTGGCTCCAATAAGGTTAATGAACCACAATTTTCTAGGGAGATGATGGTGATCCAAGCTGTGTCATTGGCAAGTTGTCATCTATTGAATTCAAGAGGTTCTGGACAAACAATAGATATTTGAGTCCTTTGAAAATCATTAGCCAGCTTGTTCTGGTGCAGCACTTACTGTGGACCTGCCAGGTAGGCCCAACAGGGAAATACCAGAATACCCATCATGGTTTTTATTCTTGGGGAGCTTATTCTATGTAACTGGGCAGACAAGACTGATAATCATGAATCAAGTGCCAAACAATGTGTAGTTACTGTTAAAAGAGGGATCTGGGTCCCAGTGCCCTAATGCTTCACATGAGAAGTATCTGAGGATGAAATTTATACACAAAGGAGATGAAGCTTAGGCTGGGCCCTCAGTCATACTAAACAAGTGCTTTGCCAGCAATCTATTCCCCAGTCCTTTTTATTCTGAAACAGTGACTTGCTAAATTTTCCAGGCTGGCCTTCAATTTGCAGTCTTCCTGTCTCAGCCTCATGAGTACCTGGGATTACAGGCATGTCCATCAAACCCAGCATTACATTACTTTCTGACACTATAGATCTTCCTTCTGAGACTACATGAATATAATTCTTCTTATATAGTCCCTACCCAAGTCCTAGAATTTGTTGATTATTTAATTTATCATCATCATCATAATCATCATCATCACTGCTGAAGATTGAAAACAATGTCTTGCTCAGCCTAGGCAAGTACCCTACTGCTGAACCTTGGATGATGATCATAATAAAGATCAAATTTTAAAATGAACTGAGTATCGTCCAAACACAGAGGTGCATGCCTGTAATCCCAGCTATTAAGAAGGCCAAGACAGGAGAAAAGCAGGTTTAAGGCCAGATTTAGCAATTGAACAAGACCCTGTCTCAAAATAAATAAATGCAAATGATCTATGGATGTAGTTCAGTGATAGACCACTGCTGGGTTCAATTCTTAGTGCCACAATAAAAGGGAAAAAAAGTACTGTGTGTCTGTTGTGTGTAAGAACTTGTATTAGGAATATCATTCTTTAAAAACAATTGAACATGAAGAGTTGAACCTTTTGATTTGCTTGATTTTGTGGGGTTCTCTGAGTTAAGTGAATGGCAAGCCATTTCATAGAGCACTTCAGGCCTTTGTCAGGAAGAGCAGAAATACAATTTACTAAGACATCTCTTTTCAGTTACATCTTGTATTTTAGCTGAAAAAATTATATATTTTTTTTCACAGATTTATTTATTAAACTTAATATTTATCTTCAATGAAGGGAGGCAAAAATAACCAAGAGATTAAATTGCATGACAAGTGCAATAACTGGCATTAACCATGAAAAACCCACAAAAATATGAGCATATTTTAAAAATGAAAAAAATTTATGTAGTATTTGTTTACCCTTCAACTCCTGACCCTGAGTGAAGCTTGTTTTTGAGGGAGGGGTCAACTGTGCTGTAGGAGAGATCTTGGGGTTGGGTCAAGCCGAAATGAATGGCATCTAGAAAGCCTTTTTGAGAAACTTCTAGCTAAGGAGGAAAGATGATGACACAATCAGCAAAAAGCTAGATCAGAACCAGAAAGATTCCTCCAGTTGTGAGTTCAAATTCAATTTCCACAAGCTTCCTTGTAATTTCTGACAGTTCTTCTTATGCTCTGACTCTTTCAGAAGCTTTGAACTCAGGTAATAAAGACTAGGACTCACTGAAGGTCCAGATGATCGTTAGCCTTTTTTAAAATTAACAATAAAGTATTTCCAATTTAAGATATGTGCATTTTTTCCAGACTCAATGCCATTGCACAGTTATCAGAGTACAATATAGTGTAAATCTAAGTTTGATTTGCACTGGGAAACTAAAATATCATGTGATTGAACTTATTGCTTTATTTGTTTTATGCAGTGATTTGGAACCAAACATACAGAACATACAGAGACATGCCTGTATTTTACTTTTGCAAACTTTATAAAAACTTAGACTTGTGAATACATTATTAAGTCCCCACCAAATACTTCAGAAGAGGCCAGTGCAAGTGAGGATCCCTACATTTGAAGCTTTATTAGTTTCATGGTAGATCCACTTCAGGATGATTGTTGTAGGAACAAATTTGAAATTCTTAGTAAGGCCTAGTGAGAATATTTGGAAAAAAATTACTGACAATCATCTTTAGGAGGTGAGTACTTAGAAACAATAGGTGTCAGCTGTAGGTTTAAGTTCAATAAGAAAAGTCACTAATTTCTGTTTTTCAGTGTTTGGCTCTAGATCTTTTTCCCCTCTCAGCCTATAGACATCTTCCCTGCAACCTCATCTACTTTGAATGTCTCAATTGCCACACGTATGTAGATGATCCCCAAATCTAAATCTCTAGCTCAGTACCTCTCCTGAACTTTTGAATTGTATATCCCACCATCCTGGGATATGCCTAACTCAAGTAGAAACTCTCTTCCTTTGCAAATGACCTTACCTCCTGTGATCTGACCAAACCCTAGAGACTGAAGAACACAGTGCAGGCCCAGAATGTATGTATACTGGATGTTTAATATTGTGTTACAATATAATAATCACATCACTTACTAAATCTTCTTGGAGTTCATGCTGAATATTTCTAATACAACACTCTCTAGTGTTACCCCTTCCATCCAGGTTACTATGTTCTCTCATGTGGATAATTGCAATACTCTTAACTTATCTCTGTCTTCATCTCACCCCTTCTTACAATTCCTTGTTCACACTGTGGCCAAGAGATTAAATTGTGTGGCCTGAATGAGTTCTTTGGTAATGGAGCCCTGATCTAGAGCACTCGGCTGATCACTCTTCAAAGCCTTCACATTGTCCTGGGAATGAAGTTCTAAGTCTTCTACCCCTCTCTCATGGATCTGCACCAGGCTCAGTCCTACCTCTAGTCTTATTTCTTGGCTCTTTTCTGAAATAACCTCTGTTCTAAACACTCTGAGTATCTTTCAGTTACTCAAATTGCCCCAGATACTGGATTTCCAGAAATTTTCACCCATCAAATTTGATCAGACACCAGGTATACTGACTCTATCTCCTGAGTACTTTTTCTTTCATTTCCATTCTGGAAATGTTGCCATTCTGGCTTTCACCACGTCTCTCTCTGTGATAACCTCCTCAATGACTTCTTCTTGATCCCAGCTCCTTTCAATTCTTTTTCTACTCTGCCAGCAGAATGACATTGCAGCAACAAAAATTTTATTCTATTCTTTTCCTTAAACACAATAATGACATGTATTAACTTTTTGGACAGAAATAAATGCCTTTGCTGGTAAGGTCCTTCCTGCCCCACTAGATCTATAGTTTCATCTTTACCACTCCTTCATGTAACCCATTTGCCAAACTAACCTCACACAGTTCTCTAAACAACATGTATCTTTTTCTACCTCTTTTCTTCATGGAGCATCTTCTGTGGCCAGGCTTACCTTATTCCTCCGTTCATCTATCATCAGTCAGCTCAATGTCATTTTCACCCAGTTTCATTCAAACAACTACTTTTTGTCCCCCTGATATTGTCTATGTCACACATTCAATTTTCCAGGTGGACCGCACACTTCTAGGGTTGTTTATACATTTTTAGATTTTCTACAATAGTCACTGATTATTTTTATATTCTAATAAAATAAAAGGATTGTGAAGAGTCACCTATTGAAGGAGGCAGTGGTATATAGGTACATAAAAGCAAGGTGTAGAGGGATAAATTGGGCCACAAGATGGATGGTTTTGTATCTGTTTCAAACATCTGAGGGGCTTTCACGGAGAAGGGCCGAGATAGCCATATGATGGAAATCACATGGAAGGAGATTCCTTTGCTATAGGAAAGCTGAACAGAGTTGTTTGAAGAATCAATGGGCTGCTGGGTCAGGAAGAAATAAATGAATTAGGGGCTGGAATTGTGGCTCAGTGGTAGAGTGCTCATCTCGCATGCATGAGGTATCGGTTTCAATCCTCAGCACCATAAAAATTTAAAATAAAGATATTGTGTCCACCTAGAACTAAAAAATAAACATTTTTTTAAAAAGAAATAAATGAATCACCTCTGTGTCTGTTTAGAGACAGGATCATTCTCCCAGCTAGAAAAGAATTTTTGTTGAAATGCAGACTTCAACTTTGCCTGACCAGAGCAAATAGCCTGTGAGGTCCCAGTATTCTTTGCTTTTCACTACTCTTTTCTGGGATAAAGTAAGGGCTTCTCTGCACTTATACCCTAAACCAGATTGGCATAATATTATTCAGAGTATTCCAGTATAGCTAGAAGAGCATAAACCTTAGAATTAAGGCTTAGGCTTATCTTTTTATCTTTTGTCAGGAGTTTTTGATAGAACCCTTTTCCTTCTTCATGTTATTTTTTTTCCTCATCTCTTTTCTCATCAGGATTCCATTTCTGGTACAATACATAGAACACTGTAGTAGTAAATGGATTATTTTTCTGTTTCCTATGACACTTGTTCACTCTATCCTGTGTTAAATTTCTTGTTATTTTGGATGATCTACCCATTTAAAATGTGAGGTAAGTCTTGACTTTTTGTATAAACTCTGCAGCCTTATATCTACCTTTAGCAAGGATTTCATAGTGATTATTAAACTGAGTTAGATTGAGACAACAGACCATACTAATCCACTTTACAATCAGTAATCTACCAGAGGAATTAAGATAGATAAAACAAACAGAAAACCATGAACATGGAACCTTATTCTACTCTGACTTACATTAAAGTTGTTTCTAAAATGTGACAAGTACTGGCAAGTTACAGGGTGGGAAGATGGATAGTGCTACAGAGAATTTGGAACAACATCACAGGCTATTCTCCTATATCCTGAGTTAGCCTCAAGTGGTCCTCAGAACAATCTGACAGGCAGCCTTTCTGGGATGCAGGAAATATAGCAAACCCTAAGAATTCAGCCCATTATTAATGTTGGCCAGGAATGACACACAGTATGAATAAGTAAATACCAGAATTCACAAAGGAAGAATGTTTCTGTCTCTTTTATAATGGAATTGTCTGACAAAGGAAAAGAAAGAAGCAACCAGATTTCTTTTTTTTATTTTAATATTTATTTTTTAGTTGTGATTGGCACAATTCCTTTATTTCACTTATTTATTTTTATGTGGTGCTGAGGATCGAACCAAAGTCTTGCACATGCAAAGTGAGAGCTGTATTGCTGAGCCACAACCCCAGCCCAGCAACCAGATTTCTTAAAAGTAGTGGGAGAGGGGTTGGTTGCTCTTGACTTATAGGATTTTTTTCCCCTCTGTGGGTAGCAAAACTGCTCATCTGTCCCTTGGGCTTTATGACAAGTATCCCAGAGTATCTATTTGAGATCCATTGATCTGTATATCATCCAACTTCTCCGAGAAAAACTATATCCTGTTTGAAGTAAAAAAGAAAAAAAAAGTGCTCATCTTTTTAGAGGTAGAAAGAGGTGAGAGGGAGAGAATAGTGGAAATAGGCTAAAGGAAATGTGTTTGGATAGGGAGGGAGATATCTTGCAGCTTAGGAGCAAATTGGCCAATTGGCAAAGGAAGCTTTTCCTCAAAAATCAAATGGAAACCCTTGACTAATCTGCATCCAGCCTTGTTGGCTGGCCTTCTGCAGCAGCTGAGATGGGAGATGGTGACAATGCTATGCAGATCCTGGGTGGAGGAAAGGCATTCCCGTGGTGTGTCGTATCTGCATTAAATAACCACAAAATTTTCCTGTGCAACATCATTTAAATCACGTTGGATCATTCTAAGCTCAACCATATAAGATGTTAAAGAACAAGACCAAAGGGAATAGTGTAAAACTTCACCCAACCATTTTTCAAAAGGATTTATTCTTCACTTTTTTTAAATATTTTTTTTAGTTGTAGTTGGACACAATATCTTTATTCTATTTTTATGTGGTGCTGAAGATCGAACACAGCGCATTGCCCATGCTAGGCGAGCGCTCTAGCTCTGAGCCACAACCCCAGCCCCTGTTCACTTTTGATTAGGGTTGACTGTGAACATCAAAATCCACATTCAAAATCTAAATAGGGACTTCTGTGAGGAATAATAATAAAGAGGAGACAAAGAGACAAGGTGCAGAGGAAGGAAAGGTGGCAGAGTGGGTCCTTGTCCAAGCGGCCACATTTATTTATATCAATAGTTTACATTAGGTCATTAGTACCATAACCATATTATTGTTTAGAGTATCAGTAAGGTTGCTTATTGTGCAGTTACAATGTATAGTTACAAAATGTAATGTTAGGAGCTTTGTGTAGTTCTCGAGAAAGTCCACTGTCTGAAATTACTGTTAGGCAGATCCAGAGCACCTGAGCTTGGTGAAATATTGCAGTTATCAAGCCAGTTCATTTATTCCCAGGAGTTATGTGCCTAAGATTAATGTGAAAGCTGATAAGACTCTAGTATGGAGGGCATTACCATAGCAACCAGGCATCCTATGTCTTTGCACAGAAACTTTTCCAGACACCAAGAATGTCACAGCCATGAAATCATCAGGGACCCCAATCCCAAACGCAGAACTCCTACAAATTTCTTCAGATTTTCATTGAAGAACTGATTTTCTTACCTTTTTCACCACCAAGTTCAACAGACTGAGTTGTATCTCTCTGCTTCTGAGGTTAACACCTATTATCAGGATTTATAGTTGCTGAAACTTGCTTTAATAACTCACAAGGAATAGAATCCATCTTGTGCTCTCCCTTTTCACAGTTGGTTCAGTGACACAAATGGATGAAAAAACATGCTCTCTGCCAGTGAAATAAATAGAGTGGACTCAGAGACACCCTAGGAGGAATAGATTGAATGAGTTACCACTGCTACCTGTGCTCCCACCCGTGCACAACTAGATCAGATCAGAAGCAGAGCCTGCTCTGTGATACAGTATGGGCTGTAGTATCCTGGGGCTGAAGGAAACCTGCCTTCTGCAGGCTTTGTCTTTCATTTTAAGGACAAAATGCAATTCAGAATTTGTGTATTCACAATTTATAACATGTGACATTTGTTTGCTAATTATGGTAGCAACTTGTTGCACATTATGTATACAATGCTGCAGAAGAAGGTGTCCTTTATTTCCCAGTAGCATCTGACAAAAGGGCAGGAGTAAAGCTTGCAAACCTTGGTATCCAGAAGAAATGGCTTCCTGAGGACAAGCTGTGGCTTTGGGTTTCTTTAATAGTATGTATGAGAAGTTCTGTGTCAGACTCCTATCCCCAGTTTCATCTCAGCCCAAGGAGGGGCCTGGAACCTGTTAGGCCTTACAGTGTCCTGACTCTGTTGATAGATTCCATTCATTAAAATTCAGCAGCAGAGGCAAAGCCTCCTCCCTGCAGCCAGCTCCTCTCCCTGAGCAAACACTGTACCTCAAAGGCTGTGAAGACCACCATGTCCACAGCCAATTTCAACACTAGGTTCCTTCCCCCCCCAAAAAAAACTGGGCCCACACCATATGATGAACATACCCCTCTAGATAAGCAATGTGTTTATTTAGGCTCATACAGAAGCAAAAGAAGAAAAAACAGGATAGATAAGAAAATCATGTAGTGGACCTTGAACCTGAGCAGAGCCTATTCCACTAGCCTGGCTCTCCATGTAAGCCCATTGCTGTACCCATAAAGTACCCTTCCAGACTTTGGCCTTCCTTGAGGTTTCAGTTTGAATTTAGAAGTAGCTGTTTTACCAAAGTTTCCTTCCTTGTTGTTTTAGTCACCTTTTCCATCACGGTGACCAAAAGACCTGACAAGAACACCATATAGGAGAGAGAATTTATTTTGGTTCCTGGTTTCAGAGGTTCAGTCTGAGTTGGCTGACTACATAGCTTTGGGCTCAAGGTGAGGCAGAACATATGGCCAAAGGGCATGCAGAGGAAAGCAGCTTAGGACATGGCAACAAAGAAGCAGAGAAGAAAGCTCCACTCACCAGGGACAAAATCTAAACCCCAAAGACATGCCCCCAGTGACCTCTGTCTTCCAGCAACACCATACTTGCTTTTAGTGACCACCTAGTTAATTCACATCAGTTGATTAATCCACTGATCAGGTTATAACTCTCATAATCTAATCATTTCACTCTGGTGGTTCTTGCATTGTCTTATTCATGAGCTTTTGGGGGACACCTCATGTCTAAACCATGACACTTGTATTTTCCACATTCTTCATAATATCATTTAAAGAATGTTTTGAAAAAGCTGGTCCCAACAATTGAGTAAAAGAAGTGATGGCTTCAAAGAGTGTTATTTCCAATAGAATATTATAGACCTCACTACCTGTCAATCAGTGGACATCTGATGTGTCCTTTGATTTCTTTATGTATAAATATATATAGATGCATAGGCAAATTTTTAGATTTAAAATATAACTATATTTCAATGTAGATTAATACATGGAAGTTATAGATAAAAATTAACCTTAGATTCACTTGACTTTTGCTAACCAGTTGGCATCTGATTTTTTCATATAATTGGTAAATGTGCATAATAAGCTTGAAAGGGAGCTTAAAGAATGTAACTTTTCCTTTGTATATTTAAAGTATAATTTGAGGTGGGAGTAAAATAGAGTCAATTTCACTGAAGGCCTAGGACCTTCCATAAGTTTTAATATGCTAAGGTTTATGTGTTTGGAACTATAGTCTTATAGTCTACATTTGTGCAGATACATGGGAATCAACTTACCAAAAGAGATGAAAGATCTATATAATGAAAACTCCAGAACCCTAAAGAAAGAACTTAAAGAAGACCTTAGAAGATGGAAAGATCTACCTTGCTCTTGGATAGGCAGAATTAATATTATCAAAATGACCATACTACCAAAAGCACTACACAGATTTAATGCAATTCTGATCAAAATCCAATGGCATTCCTCATAGAAATAGAAAAAGCAATCATGAAATTCATCTGGAAAAGTAAGAGACCCAGAATATCTAAAGCAACTCTTAGCAGGAAGAGTGAAGCAGGTGGCATCACTATACCAGACCTGAAACTATACTACAGAGCAATAGTAACAAAAACAGCACCAAACCAGACTGGTAAACCAATGATACAGAATAGAGGACACAGAGACTAACCCCCCCAAACAACAATTATCTTATATTAGACAAAGTGGCTAAAAACAGCATTGGAGAAAAGATAGCATCTTCAACTAATGGTGCTGGGAAAACTGGAAATCCATATGCAAAAAAAAAATGAGATGAAATCTCTATCTCTCACCATGCACAAAACTCAACTCAAAGTGGATCATGATCCAGGAATTAAACCAGAGATTCTATGTCTAATAGAAGAAAAAGTAGTCCCTAATCTGCATCATGTGGGATTAGGCCCCAACTTCCTTAATAAAACTCCTAAAGCACAAAAATTAAAACCAAGAATCAATAAATGGGATGGAATCAAACTGAAAAGTTTCCTCTCAGCAAAAGAAACAATCTATAAGATGAATAGACAGCCTACACCCTGGGAGCAAATTTTTACCCCCCACACATCAGATAGAGCGCTAATCTCTAAGGTATATAAAGAACACAAAAAGCTAAACAGCAAAAAAAAAAAAAAAAAAAAAAAAAAAAAAAAAACCGAATAACCCAGTCAACAAATGGGACAAGGACCTGAAGAGACGCTTCTCAGAAGAGGATATACTATCAATCAACAAATATATGAAAAAATGTTCATCATCTCTTGCAATTAGAGAAATGCAAATCAAAACTACTCTATGACTTCATCTCACTCCAGTCAGAAAACAGCTATTATGAAGACAAACAACAACAAGTTTTGGCAAGGATGTGGGGGAAAAGATACACTCATACATTGTTGTTGGGACTGCAAATTGGTGCAGTCAATTTGGAAAGCAGTATGGAGATTCCTTGGAAATCTGGAAATGAAACCATCATTTGACCCAGCTCTCTTTCTCCTTGATTTATACCCAAAAGACTTAAAATCAGCACACTACAGGGACAAAACCGCATCAATGTTTATAGCAGCACAATTCACAATAGCTAAACTGTGGAGCCAACCTAGATGCCCTTCAGTGGATAAATGGATAAAAAAAGTGGCATATACACACAATGGAATTTTACTCAGCAATAAAAGAGAATAAAATCATGGCATTTGCAGATAAATGCATGGAGTTGGAGATGATAATGCTAAGTGAAGTTAGCCAATCCCAAAAAATCAACTGCCAAATATTTTCTCTGATATAAGGAGGCTGACTCATAGTGAGGTAGGGAGGGGGAGCTAGAGAAGGAATTGGTGAATTCTAGATAAGGCAGAAGGGTGGGAGGGTAAAGGAGGAGGAAGGGGATTAGCAAGGATGGTGGAATGTGATAGACATCATCATCCAAATTACATGTATAAAGACATGAATTGGTCATGTCAACATACTGTATATACAACCAGAGATACGAAAAATTGTGCTGTACACATGTAATGAGAATTGTAAAGCTTTCCGTTGCCATTTTTTTTAAATCAATGAAAAAAAAGTGCTCTCTCTGGCAACAACATTGTTTTAGCCCTTTCCTCACAAAGGTGAATTCTCTTGGTGTTTAGACTATCATGGCTCCAGAAGCAAGGGGTAGTGTAGGCTCCATGGCAGGGGCTGCAGGAGGCAGCTGGCTCCCCAGGCTTTTGCCCACAAACATACATCCAAGTCTCCAAATGCATACTTTCCCCACAGCATGGCCCCAAACACTAATCCTCCAGTGGTGGGAAAACTAATGTCCAAGACTGTTTCCTCTTCCTTCCTTCCTTCCTTCCTTCCTTCCTTCCTTCCTTCCTTCCTTCCTTCCTTTCCTCTTTCCTTCTTTCCTATCTACTATTCTCTAGGTGGTATAGAAAAATAAATCACTTTGATGAATCTGTGGCCTCTTTGGACCTTTATATTCTGCATTTCAATAACAAAAACAGACAGGAAGAAAGAAATACAGGATTAGGTGAGACAGAACTTTGATTATTTTCCAACCAATGATTAGTTGTGTAATAATGAACATGTCTATATCTTCTATGAGCTTTCCTTTCTTATAAAAAGGTGCCAAGGACATGCAATGGAGAAAAGATAGCCTCTTCAACAAATGGTGCTGGGAAAACTGGAAATCCATATGCAACAAAACGAAATAACACCCCCCCCTCTCTCAATATGCCCTAATCTTTATCATGTGGGATTAGGCCCCAACTTCTTAATAAGACTCCTATAGCACAAGAATTAAAATCATGTATCAATAAATGGGATGGACTCAAACTAAAATGTCTTCTCAGCAAAAAAAAAAAAAAAACAATCTGTAAGATGAATAGACAGCCTACATCTTGGAAGCAAATCTTTACCCTTCAAACATCAGATAGAACAGTAATCTCTAGGGTATGTAAAGAACTCAAAAAGCTAAACACCAAAAAAACAAGTAACCTGGTCAACAAATAGGCCAAGGACCCGAAGAGACACTTCTCAGAAAATGATATACTATCAATCAACAAATATATGAAAAAATGTTCATCATCACTAGCAATTAGAGAAATGCAAATCAAAACTACTCTATGACTTCATCTCACTCCAGTCAGAATGTCAACTATTATGCATACAAACAATAATAAGTGTTGTTGAGAATGTGGGGAAAAAGGTACACTAATACATTGCTGGCAGGACTGCAAATTGCTGCAGCGAATATGAAAAACAACAGTATGGAGATTTTTGAAAAATTGAGAATGAAACCACCATTTGCCCCAGCTATCCCTCTCCTTGGTCTATACCCAAAGGACTTAAAATCAGCATACTACAGGGATACAGCCACATCAATGTTTATAGCAGCACAATTCACAATAGCTAAATTGTGGAAACAACCTAGATGTCCTTCAGTAGATGAATGGATAAAGAAAATGTGGTATATATTTTAGAATAAAATCTTGTTTATTCAGCCTTAAACAAGAATGAAATTATGGCATTTGCTAGTAAATAGATGGAGCTGGACCATATCATAGTAAGTGAAATAAGCCAATTCCAAGGAACCAAAAGCTGAATGTTTTCTGATATGTGGATGCTAACCCACAATAAGGGAGTAGGGTAGGGAAGCACAGAGGAACTTTGGATTGAACAGAGGTGAGTGAGGTGAGGTAGGAAGGATAGTAGAATGAATCAGACATTATTACCATATGTGCATATATGATTACATGGCTTGTATAATTCTACATAATGTACAACCAGAAGAACGAGAAGTTATACTCCACTTATGTGTGATGTTCAAAATGCATTCTACTGTCATGTATAACTACTTAGAACAAATAAAAAAAATAAATTTAAAAAATTCTTTAAGTCAGAATCACAGCAAATAATCAGTTCCTAAAATAATCTAAATTATTTATTAATCTAAGTAATCTAAAATAATCTCTAAATTACATTTGTGATCTACTTCACAGTGTTACTGTGGCTCACTGTAAAGTCTCAATAAATACGAACTCTTAGAATTATGCTTTTTTCTTCCGTTGTTGTTTGTTGTTGTGCTGATGGTGGTTTGTGGTACTAATCATAGAACCCAAGAATGCTCTACTAGTAATACATTCCCATCTCCATTTTCCTTTTTACTTTTTTCTGGAACATGGACTCCTACTGACTCAGCCTCCTAAGTATAATTCGTTTTTTTGAAGAATATACTCTCTGTTTTTGAAGATATGGTAGAAAGAACATACATAATAATGAAAATATCCTCAAAATTTATTTTCCCATGTAGAACATATTTAGTTTCAACTTAAAATATTCACTATCCTAAACCAAATTTTATTCTCAGTGTCATATTCTATTCACTATTCCATAAGGTCCAGGATGAGCAAGTAGGAATATGTTATGAAATGGCAGTAAGAGTTCCATGTTCCAGCATATGCTGGAGTGTAACCTGTGTATGCCAATGCGATCTCTCAGATTAGGAGAATGAATTTAATATGAGTGAGCAATACAATATGACTACAGTACAAAGCACTTCTCAATTTAGGCTGTACTATTACAAAGCGGCATCCCCATTACAAAACAGAATGGGCCTCTTCTATAAGTAGCCAATCGGGCTATTCTTCAACTATCATTTGTTAATATTCATCTTCTATAGGATTATGTTAAGGCAGAATATATCCAAAGAGATGTGAGTAAGATGGTGAAAGTGCTTGAACTTAAGCCACATAAGTTATTAGAGAAGAACCGGGAATAATTAGCCAAGAGAAAACAGTGCTTGATTTGGACATGGCTAAATATTTCCAGCTCTTTGAAACTCAACCATAGCTACTTTGTCAAAAACATAAGTAGATATATTATTTATGATGTTTCATAATCTATTTTTTCTCTTAACTCATTCAATGAGTTCATACTATTGGTTATATGTATTTTTATAAATTCTTTTTTCCATATGTATTTATACTTGACTTTCATATTTTATTTGTGTCAATCTAGTGCCTACCCTAATGAAGAGTGCTATATTTTAAATTCAGATTCAAAGAATGCATGAACTTTCAGAGAGTTTGGAGTTCTTGAACTTATTTGCCTAAATTGTGATGTGTGTATTAGAAATTACATAGTTTATACCATATAATACACATTTTCCTTAATAACCTGGGATAAATAAACCATATTCCTGTGGTTGGCTAATTATTATATTTTATTTATTTGTTATTTCTTTTTATTCTGCAATTTTTGAGGGGTGTGTGTGTGTGTGTGTGTGTGTGTGTATTCTCACTGTGTGGATAGGTTAGAAAAAATATATATTTATGTAATTTTACTTTCATTTAATTGCTTTCTTTTGCATCTGTTTATGATTTAGCCTTGTTTTGTTTTGACTTAGGTGGGATATAATTATATACAGGTTTGAACTGTTTTGATCTTACATTTGCTTGTTTGTTTCTATATTGGTTTTTGTCCTTAATCCCACTTCTTTAGTTTCTCTCCACCCCAATACCAAATTTTCATGCTCCCTCTCTCCTCTTTTGTCTTTTAATTACTTTTAGTTAATTTTTTTTGGTAATTCATTCTTTATAGTCAACATCAGCTACCTATCTCCTGATTCTCTTTTGTTTACTTAACATATTTCAAACTTTTCTTGCCTTCCTACCCTATTTTCTCTTTACTTAAGAAATTTCAACTGTCTAATAGAATTAGATAGTTAATGTAATTCATACCCCATTCATGTTGTTGTGATTATTGATAGAATACACGACATAGTAGACACCTGCTGTTTAATTCTTGATTGAGTTCATGATTTTTTATTTTTGGTATTGATGATACTGATGCTCACCTCAACATTCCTATATAGGTGGCAATTATTGCTATAGATGTCAAAGTGGACAGCAGACACTGTACAACTGTTGTTAACAGTAGTGCTATTCCTGGCTCCCACTTCCTGTAAGAGGGACTGGAAAGTGATCGGGACATTTCAAGATCATAGAGTCGAGATCTCACTGTGGAGCAATACTCACAACTCTGCCAAGTAAGTAACAGCAAATCTCACTCCACACATGATGATCTAGCCCTACCTGAGCCTTCACATTACTTCAAGGGCAGAGAATTGGGGAAACAAAACTCTCAAACCAAAAAACAAAACCCAAAAACAAAAAAAACAGGTCTCAAGGAGGAACAATCAGAGGGGCATCTCAGGTTGCACATTGGATATCTACTCATAAAGCAAAAAAGATAACTATCCACAAGAGGACTTAAAAGAGGAAGGAGAATCTATCTAAACTGATGCACAAGTCCAACCAAGACCTCAGAAAACATGAGGAAATAGGCCAAGAAATCTCCTCCAAAATTCAGAATCTCCCAACAAAGGATCCCACAGATATGGAAGTAGATGAAATTTCAAAGGTTATAAAAATGATTATTAAAAATGTTAAACTAAAAGAAGATCTAACCAATGAATGAAGAAAGCTAATATTGGAGATCAAAGACCACTTCAATAAAGAAATAGAAATATTGAAAAGAAACCAGTCAGAACTCATGAAAATGAAAGACACAAATCACACATCACAATAGCTCAACTGTGGAACCAACCTAGATGCCCTTAAATGGATGAATGGATTTTAAAAAAATGTGACATATATACACAATGGAATATTACTCAGCAATAAAGGAGAATAAATCATGGCATTTGAAGGTAAATGGATGGAGTTAGAGAAGATAATGCTAAGTGAAGTTAGCCAATCCAAAAAAAAACAAATGCCAAATGTTTCTTTTGATATAAGGAGGCTGATTCATAATGGGATAGGGAGAGGGAGCATGGGAGGAATAAAGGAACTCTAGATTGGCCAGAGAGGGTGGGAAAAGAAGGGAGGGGGCGTGGGATTATAAATGATGGTGGAATGTGATGATCATTATTATACAAAGTACATGTATGTGCAAAAACTTTGTATAAAACCAGAGATGTAGAAAATTGTGCTGTATGTGTATAATAAGAATTGTAATGCATTCCGCAGTCATATATTAAAAAACAACAACAAAAAAAAACATCACCAACAGATTAGATTTCATAGAAAACTTGAGTCCTTGAGGACAGAACTTCAACTTCAGGCCTCCAAGACAGGGTAAAGTCTCTCAGATGGGGGTGTTCTGGCGGCCAGCATGGAGGTGGCAGGACCAGCTGGAGCTGGGGGAGTCACTAACTCTGAGGGAGAAGTCACCCAATCAGAGGGCTGAAAGTCCAGGGAGGGAGCAGAGGCCCCACAGGGGGGACTGAGACCCTGGTGGCAAGTTTCTAGTCAAAGTCCAGGCCAGGCCTCTACCTTTAAGGCAGAGTGCCAAGGGGGCAGGAACCCTGCACTCCCCGGAATTCTGAATGCTTTGGTCATAATTGACCCCTGCAAAGCTCCAGGACATTCAGCTGGAAGGTGGATGGTCATAGAGCGGTTTTTGGAGCACAGCTGAGGGCTCTCTGAAGCTCTAGCAATGTTTTCGTGGTTTAGAGGTCTAGCCTTCAAACTGAGCTGGGAATATGAAGTCATTAAAAGTATGGCTTCAACAGACATGTATTTGAATGCACAAATACAAGACTTAACACTGAACTTGGAGGCTAAGGAGCAAGAGCTGTACGAGAGTATTAACGAAAAGGAAATGCTGATAGCTCAGTTAGAATATCTGTACAATGAACACCGGGAAGCCACAAAGCACATGAATTGGATAATAGATGAGCTATCAAAACAGCAAAATGAAGGAGATGGTCTAATCAAAAAGTTGAAACAAGATCTGGATGATGAAAAAGAGAGAGTTCATCAACTTGAGGAGGATAAAATGGACATGACTAAAGAGTTGCACGTACAGAAAGAAAAGTTAACTGAGAGTGCACTGAGCCTCTGTGATTTGCATTTAACCAAGCAGAAGCTTGAAGTTAAAGTCAAAGATTTAGTAGGTCAGCTACGTCAGTCACAAAAAAGTAGTTTAAACATCCAGCAGGAAAACCTGGAACTTAAGGAATACATTAGCCAAAAGGAAGAGGAACTATGTAGAGTTCGGAACGAGTTAAGACATGCTGTTAATGAAGACTCTCATTTTAAGGATGACTTGCTTAAAGAAGGGGAAGTCGAAATTACAAACTTGAAGCAAAATCTTGCAGAAGTAGAACAGCTCAATGAAAATTTAAAGAAAGTTGCTTTTGATCTGAAAATGGAAAATGACAAGTTGATTTCAGCATGTGAAGATGTAAGGCATCAGTTGGAAGAATCTATTGCTGGTAACAACCAAATTTCTCTAGAAAAAGACACTATTATGGAGACGCTGAAAAGAGAGAAAGAACAGATACAAGTAGAACTGTGTCAGGCCAAAAAGAGACTGTTGGAAGAGGCAAACAATTACAGGCAGACTATTCAGGAACTCTCAAATGTATGTAATTGGAATACCTCTGCCTTACAGCTAGAACAGGAGCGTGTAGTGCAACTCAGTCAAGAGAAAGACTTTGAAATAGCAGGACTCAAGAAGAATATTGAGCAAATGGCTACTGATCAAAAAGAAACTAAGGAAATATTGACATCTTGTTTAGAAGAACAGAAGCAATTGATGCAACTTATAAATGAGAAAGAAGTTTTTATTGGCCAACTCAAACAAGAAAGTTCAGCACTGCAAAAGGATTTAGATAAGTGTTCTCAGGCCTTAAATCAAAATGAAACTTTAAGGCAGACCATAGAGGCAAAAGACAGAAGTCTTAGCTCCACGAAAGAAGAAAACAGACATCTGCAAGAAGAATTGGAAAGACTTAGGGAACAGCGGAATCGAGTTGGAGCTGTGGCTGAGCCTCAAACCCTCGATAGTATCACAGAACTAGAATCTGAGGTATCTCAACTGAATGTCATCAAGAATCCTCTGGAAGAGGAAGTTACACATCATCAAAAGGTCAGTGACAATCAAAACCAGAGTCAAATGCAACTACTTCAGTCTCTACAGGAGCAGAAGGAGGAAATGGATAAATTTAAATACCAGTATGAGCAGATGAAGGCTGCACATACCCAACTGTTTTTTAAAAAAGACAAGGAAATTAAGAATTTGCAGAAAACCATGGAACAAATAAAAGCCCAGGGGCATGAAGAGAGACAGGACATTCAAACAGAGAATGCTGATAGTTTTCCAGAAACAAAAGTGAAAAGCCTTAATATAGAAAATGGGAGTGAAAACCATGCCATATGTAAAGCCAAAATGGAAAAATTTGTGAAAAGAATCAAAGAACGAATACTTGAGATTCAACTTTGTAATTCAAAGAATGTATCTTTAACCAAACAGATCGATCAGCTGTCTAAAGATGAGGTTGAGAAACTCACTCAAATTATCCAGCAGAAAGACGTGGAAAGACGAGCTCTTTGTGCTAGAATGTCTCCAGTTTCATATACTTAGGATGTCCTTGACCTCCAGCAGCAACTCCAGACCTTCAGTATGGAAAGAGAACAAGGATTATTTGTTAGTATCCATTTAACTATTTCAATTGGCTACAAAGTCACTTCAGGTTAAATTCAATTTTCTAGGTATTAAATATAGCCATTTTGAGTGGGAAGATCCAAAAGTGTCCCCAACATACCCTTGAGACCAGATGAGCAAACTAGGCTTAATAGTTCTTTATCAGGACTTTTTGTTCAACACTGTCCAACTACTAAAACAAAATTACACTTGGAGAGCCCAAATATGAAATTTAGTGGTTCAATTCTAAGATTCTCTTTATCAAAATTCTTTAATCAAAACCTATCCATTTAACTATTTCAATTGGCTACAAAGTCACTTCAGGTTAAATTCAATTTTCTAGGTGTTAAATATGTCCATAAGGAAAATTGTTTCTACACGTTAAGTGTGAGTCAAACCAAAAGTCTTAATACATCAATCATTTCCAATGGAAAAGTTAATTTGTAAGAATGTATCATTAAAATCTGGACTGTTTATCTAAACGCTTCTCTGGGTTATCAAAAAGAGTATTTAAAATTAATCTTTTTTTATTTTTGTAAATTAAGATAAAAGATGAATCAAGAGTTTCCAGCTTGAGCTGGGTGAAAGTCGGAGAGGAGAGAAAGCAGATTATGTGGCAGTTGCTTCTCTGACACCCGTAGTTTCTAGAACCATTAAGAACATTTTTATTAAAATTAATTTAGTATGAAACAAATTTTAAATATAAATTATATTATAATTAAATATAAATTAATATTATTACCTTTAATTTAAATTTATTTTAATAATTAATTTTATGATAGTTTTATTACATTTAAGTTAACTTTATTTTTTTGATGTAGCACTTAAAATTTTATTTGTATTGCTTTTTAATTTAATAAAATTAATTTATATTAAATTATAACATAATTTATATTTAAAATTTATTAAATTTTATTTAAATTAATTTAATAAAATGTAAAGAAATGAATTTAAATAAAATTTAATATAAATCTGATTAATTAATATTCATTACATAATTTAATATAAATTTTCATACAATTAATTTTAATGAAAGTGTTCTTAGTGGTTTTGGAAGCTCCAGGTATCAGAAAGATATTTGTTGTATGATCTGCTTTTTTCTCTTCTCCGATTTCACCTAGCTTGGGCTGGTAACTTTTGATTTATCTTTTTTCTTAATTTACAAAAATCAAAAAGGGAAGACAAAATACCTGGTAGCTATAAATATATACCATCTTTTCTTCCTTTTTATCTCTTTTTTAAAAATTTTCTTTCAGTTTCAACTTTTTGGTTTTTTACACACGATAATTAAAATACCTAACAAAGAAAAGAAGGCAAGAGCACTAAAAGCTGCAAGAGAAAACCATCGGGTCTCATTTAGGAGCAAGCCATAAAGGCTAACTTCTGGCTTCTGAACTCAGATCCTAAAGAAGAACAAGGCCCAGAATGAGATATTCAAAGAAAGCTCTTAAAGAAAAATTTTGTCAGTCAAGATTTCTAAATCCAGCAAAGCTCTTTCAAAATCGATGTAGAAAAAAATTGCTTTACATGACATGGATAAGCTAAAAGAATTTATGATCACTGAAGAAGCACTACAAAGAATACTCAAAGATAAACTGCACAAAGATATACCCCAAAATAACTCCCAAAGCTCCTAAATAGATGATGACCATGAGAAGAGCAACCAACTAAATGAAAATTAAGACAGAATTAAATGTAGTAAACTAACCAAATATCAGAAAATTACAAATGCATATTCATAATAACCCTGAATGCATCTGGCCTCAACTCCTCAGTTAAAAGACACAGATTAATGGATTGGATCAAAAAACAAAATTCAACTAAATGTTGTTTGCAAGAACCCCTATCACCAGCAGACAGGTCATCCAAGTATAAAATTAATAAGGATTTTTCTGACTTTAATACTATAAATCAAATGTACCTAATAGACATCTACACACTATTTCACCCACAAACAGCTGAAATGAATTTACCTTTTTCCAGAAGCTCATGGAATCTTTTCCATTATTGATCATATTTTAAAATGAGTACAGCTTGCAAGACGGTATTTATTGAGCTCTGCATATAAAATGTGTTCATGAATTTGATGTGCTTTGACAGAAACATGTGTTTTTCCAATAGCAAACAAGTATAAAAATAAATAAAAGTGTTGCTACAACTGCAGTTCCTAGAACCCATTATTTAAAATCCATTTTTTATTAAAATGTGAATCTATATTTTCAGAAACATGGGTTAATTATAAACCAAAATTTTTCTTGCTATATTTCATGATATTCCCTGTAAAGTATATTTTTAATTTGTTACATTTATGTTCCTCTCAAGAGTGCTATAAAGCTACATCACATTTTTCCTTAGAAATAAAATCATATACTTTCAAAGGCTTTTGATGACTATTATTGTGGAACCAAAAAGGTAAAAGGTTATAACTTTCAAATGTCATTTTCTAATTATAGTGAGCAAATCAGAAAGTGATTTCTCTGTATATTACTGGTAGAATCTCTATGAGGGCTTTCAGTAGTACTTCCTTCACCATCTATTTTTGAAATGCACACAATCTTCTGAAAACCAATGTGGGACTACAACTTAAATATTCTTGTGTATAGCCATGACAGTGACTGGTACAGAGTTAGCACACAATCAATTATTAGAGAAGCATGGAAAGAAATACATGGAAAAGATGACTAATTTATATTAAGCACCATTGATCTATTCCCTCTTTTAAAGAAAATATTCTGGGGCTATGAATAAGTGCAGTTCAATGCAACTTAGGTAACAAAGGTTGGCCTTTCTTTAGGCACTAGTCCAGAAGTTTTGACTTTTGAAGATCTCAGTAGAATATTAAGACCTATTTTCAGTTTTAGAAATCATTAGATTATTTAATTGGCATTCAGCAAATTTAGTTTTTCAGTGCACAGACTGAGTTACTTCCACATCCTTTGTGGTAGTACAAGAAGCATGGTCCTCTCTTGGAAAGCATGCTTCATTCTTTGTTTTGGGCAGTAACTCGGAAAACAGTCTGTCTCAGCAGGTCAGTGTTACAGAATTGTTTTATATAATGGTTACATGTACATGTATCTTTGGGAATCTTTCTTGACCCAGAGAGGCATTGCCTTTCTGACCTTTTCCTGCCATATCTCCTAGTGATATGTATCTGTAGAGCCAACTTGGACCAAGATGATCTAGGCGTGTGCCTATGTGGTAACCCTTGGCAATGTCTCTATTATTTTTATCACTTACCCCTGTTAGTAAATATTCCCTGTTAGAGAAATCTCAGAGATGGAAGTTCGTTTTGAATCTTTAAGGTTTTCAGGAGTACCCACTAAGACTGCAAGTCCCTGGGCAGTGTAATACCCAATGGTGTGCAGATAAGCCAGCTCCTCACCGGCCAGTAGGGAGTGTTAACAATGCCGATTTCCTGGGGATAAGCATTTCCTCCAAGGCTGATGACCAGCTACCAAAAGTTGAAAGTTTGCTTGTAAAATTCCTGAATATTGAGCAGTTATCTCTCACAAGCTGGTACCGTTTGGCTCCCGCATGCCACTGGCTTAATTCTTTATCAACCAACTGCCTGAGGAGAATGATGACAGTTACCTAAGAGCGAGGATTTTGAGAAACAAGGCAATGGAATGTGAATAGGAAGAGAGAGGTGAAAGAAAAGGGAAGGGAAGGGAGGACTGAGAACACAGACTAGATGGTGTCATGCTGTCTCTGGGAAATGTAGTTGCCTAGAGTTGTACCAGTTGCAGGTGTGCAGGGCCCTTCTTGAACTGGGAGCTTGGTTTGAGCCAAGAATTGGAGAGAAGTCTGTCCTCAAGTGAGATGATGCCCCTAGGTTCATGTGTAGGGGCCTCCTTTCTTATATCCATTGTATTTCAGAACAAAGAAAACCTGCCACTTGATATTGCATTCTTTCCAGAAGTAATGCTTCCATTGATAATAAGATTATCTGAAATTGTCAAATACAACTAAAATTAAATCAGTAACCACCTCCTTAAGACAAGCAAATCAGCAAGTTTGTGATTTTAGGGAAACTGTATCTTCATTAACCTTTTGGGCCATACAAGGAGACTGACATCCCTAAAAACTAAGTAAATTGTGGGGTTTATAGACTTTTAAATTAAGGTTAAAAATAGAAATATCAACTTTCACTCTCTAGGAAAGGCCTAACCTTGAGAAATTTCTTTTCAAATCATCAGCGGGAATATTTTAGCTCTCTTCTCTCATGACAAGCTTTAAGATCATTATGCTGAATGTTACCATATCCTCAGCACATATTGTTGAGCAATATGATAAATAAGGCAATCTTAGAAAAAATATTTAAGGCAATTTTCCTTATATAAGGAAAGTAAATTAACTCAGGAATATACCTACTATAAATTGAGGTGTCAAATGCCATGAATAGGTTCATATTCAATAGCTCTACAATTTTTACAATGCTGAACTTATTTGGTGCATAATATGTATAGTCAACACATCACAATGACTATAGAAAGAAACTATCTTATTATGTTTACAAACATAATTATGATTTTTATTCATAAGCAGTATAGCATATTGTTTAAGAGCATGAAATTCGGAGTAGTCATACCAGGTTTCAAATCCCTTTTGAACATTGTATGGGATCTTTGACAAATGAATTATTATTTCAAAACCTCATTTTCTTTACTTTTTTTAAAAGAGAGAACTTTTTAATATTTTTTTTAGTTTCTTCTTTATTTTATTTTTATGTGGTGCTGAGGATCCAACCCAGTGCCCCACACATGCCAGGAGAGCACATTACCGCTTGAGCCACATCCCCAGTCCTCAAAACCTCATTTTCTAATCATAATATAAAGATAATATAAGAAAAATATATGATAAATGCCTGACACAGAGTGAATCCTCAGTAAACAATAAAAATTAGAAACATAGGATTTAGGTAATATTGGGCTACAGAATACTTTAATGCTCACATGGAAACAAAGCAAATTAAAATGAAACAGTGTTACCTAAATACCCAACGTTAAATCATGACCCGATGAGTTATATAATTCATCATCTATCCTAGTGTTAAAATGAAAGCTTTGTTTGTAATCCTGTTTGGAGAAAGTTTTGTCAAGCCCAAAAATGGAATTGAAAAAATGGCCTTTGCCTAAACTTGTCAACTTGAAGGAAAGCAGGAAATCAATGATAGGACAATTGTCAGCATAGGATTATAGTGTTTAAGCCTATTCTAAAGACAAATTAGAAGACTAAAAAACACACAGCAAAACATACATCATTGAGCCTGAGTCCTGAGAACAGTAAAGAGCAAGTCAAATTTGGTGCTGTGTTTCTTCACTTTTCTTGTTTAGTTTTTTGCCTTCATTTGCTTTAGGATTTGAAGGCACTGGGTAGCCCTAGAAATTGATGTGTGGTGGCACAAGAATTTGGAAGATTAGTTAAAAGTCTGTACAGAGGCCACCTAGGCATCTTGGCTTTCTCCTCTACCTTGTGCTCCTGGACAGCAGCACTCCCCTACCATACAAAAGGCAGGAACTATAATGGAGACTCCTACAGCTTATGATAGGCCAGGAGTGAGACCATACAAGGAAGAGATGAAATTAAAGTCTACCCCTTTCCTTATTTGGATCCAAGGAAGCTGCCATCTCTGTGTGTGTGTGTGTGTGTGTGTGTGTGTGTGTGTGTGTATGTATACATATATACACTTCTTGGCAGGAAATTAGCAAAAGTCTTTTTGGACAGTACCATGCCCAAGACAAGAATATATTTTTTTAAAGGAGAAGAAAAGTAAAATATATTGCAATGGAATTGAAATTATGATAGAGGGTTTGGGGATCATAGAAAGCAGCTCAGTTTGGTTAGATACTCTAGGAGGGCTGTACAGGAAAGCTGAAGAAAAGGCGGAAGATTAATCTTGTATCATATTATCAAGGTCATGAGATTTTTTCCTGAAGGCAGTGGAAAATTAAGCAACCCTTTAATTACCTTTTATCACTGTGAGGGAATAATTTTTATTTATCTTTCTATCTGTGTCCACAGAGAGCATACAGAAAACTAAATAATTAGTGAGAGAAAATTCATTCATTAAATGGCAATACATACAGGTTGCTGGACATTCTAAGTAGAGTTCCCATCAATTATTTTGAAAAACATAGTTTAAATATGATGTAAACACATTCTTTGAGATTAAGTCATCTGGCTATTTCCAGATACAGGGCAAAAGCTTTAGAAAGATGGAGCAGAAAGTAACCATTTTTTAAATTTCCTCTTTTCTGTTTTGATTTAAATAGAATATCTTCTTATTTTATTTTATTTTCTGGTTGAATGCAAAGTATGTTCACAACAATTCATGTCTTCATACGCGTACTTTGGATAACGATGACCATCGAGTTCTTTCCCTAAAACTTTACAAAGACTTGCCTATTCACCAGCCCTACCCTAGTGCAAAAATGCCACTTTTTTTTTACAAGTAATTTTAAATATTAATGGGTAACTTCTTACATGATGGATGGAATCAAAACAAACAGAAAAAAAAGAACTTTGAAATATAGGGGTGGTACATATAGTTGAAAAACATTTCACAAAAGGACAATTGATATTCTCAGAGAGGTAAGAAAATATATTAAAAATCAAAAACTGAAAATGGGTAATATTTTAATGTAGGAAATCTTCAAAGAACAAGGTAGATCTCTAGAAAATTAAAAAGTGATAGAAGGTTAAGAAAAGTCGACATAAGGTATTGGATATTAGAGAACACTTCCAAAACCCAAAGAAAGTTAAAATAGAGAAAAAGAAGATGGGGAAGTTGTATCTAATATGAACTCTAGGAAGAGAACAAGAGGGCAGAAAAGCACACAAAAAGTAATTTTAGAAAATTTCATGAAACAACAGGTATTAGTGTAACAAATGGGAAAGCATATCCACCTGAAATTTTAGAGCCTCATAGATAATGAAGCAATGATGAAATCTTCAAAGTTGGAGGCAGTGGAAAACAGGTCATATAAAATGTGCTAGAAAATTCCATACTATCATCTCTCAAATCCTAATGGGAGTAATATGGGAGTACTGGGGTTGTAGCTCAGTGGTAGTTCACTTGCCTTGCATGCGTGAGGCACTGGGTTTGAATCTCAGCACCACATAAAGATAAATAAATAAAGATATTGTGTCCATTTACAACTAAAAATATATTTAAGAAAGAAAGAAAGAAATCCTAAAAGGTGAAGCCCTTGAGCTGCTGGGCAAAGCAGAAGCCTGGCTGGGGCACAAAGCCAGGAAACTAGACTGGCTGGTCTGTCCCAGAGGAAGCTGGCATCTCATTCACTTAGAGTTGCTTTTCTTTCTCAAACTGCTTTGTTTCCGTGGTTTCATTTTCATTTTATTTCAGCCATGTTTGTGTACCTATGAAATAACTGTGACATTAAAAAAGTGAACTATCATTGATACTCTGCATATGAATAAACTTTTAACTACAATCTCAATGAAAATTCTATACTAGGGTATAGCCTTCCAGCAGTCCCAAGCCGTAATTAATGCCTATGCATCCAGTATGCTCACATGGACTAGGAATGTCGCTCAGGAGTAGGGCACTTGCCTAGCACACACAAGGCCCTGGATTTGGACCAGCACAAAAGAATTAAAAAATAAAGAACAACAATATTTACATTTGTTTGTCATCACAAATACTTTTTTGGTGGATAAGTTTTCCTGTCATGTCGTCATATTTTTAATCTATGGCTTTATCTTTAGAATCTCAGTTCTTTTTTTATTGATTTGTTTTTAAAAAATAAATGACAGTGTAATGCATAACAATTCTTATTACATGTATACAGTACAATTTTTCATATCTCTGGTTGTATATAAAGTATGTTGACACCAATTCGTGTCTTCATACATGTACTATGGATGATGATGTCTATCACATTCCACCATTATTGCTAACCCCCTGCCCCCTGCCTTTCCCTCCTACCCCTCTGCCCTATCTAGAATCTCAGTTCCCCTACCCCAGTATTTCTAGTTTATCTATAACTATATAACAACAGTGTTTATAATCTAGGCCTGGCTCCAATAAGGTTATGAACCACAATTTCCTAGGAAGATGATGGTGATCCAAGCTGTGTCATTGGCAAGTTGTCATCTATTGAATTCAAGAGGTTCTGGACAAACAGTAGATATTTGAGTCCTTTGAAAATCATTAGCTAGCTTGTTCTGGTGCAGCACTTACTGTGGACCTGCCAAGGTAGGCCCTACAGGGAAATACCAGAATACCCATCATGGTTTTTATTCTTGGGGAGCTTAGACTGTATACTTGGGGAGACAAAACTGAAAATTGTAAAGTAGCAGCAAGTGCCAAACAATGTATAGTTCAATGTTAAATGAGGGGATTTGGGCCCTTGTACTGTAGTGTTTCACAAGAGAGGTGTCTGTGCTGATGAATTTTATAAGCCAAGGAGTTGAAGCTTAGGCTGTGCTTTTTAAATGGATGTACTTAGATAGTTAAAAGATGAGGGAGAGGCATTCCAGCATTGCATTCCAAAAAACACGACTACAAACATACCTAAAAGAATGAGCATGGTTTGTCTTCCTAATAAGAGGAAGGCTTGTACCACAGCTTGGATCACCACAAATACAGTGATGACCTGGGAGCAGTTGCCACAGGAGCAGTGAGTACATCCTGCTAAGCACAAAGCCCCAAGGGCAAATCCAAGCTCAACACCAACCATCCCAAGGAGGTAGCTGAGCTCATGCTAGAGCAGAGGTGGGGGTGAGTTCTGGGTCTGAGCACTAGAAACAAAGGCTGGGAGATTCAAGAAAATTGGGTATCACTTAGCTTCAGCACAGAATTGCTGACACAGGGCATTTATAAAAGCAGAGGAAGGTCCCCTTCCAGGCAACCCTGGTCTGTCCTCAGTGCATCCTTTAGTCTATTGTAAGAGGAACCTGACCAAAGCAAAGGTCTCTTTTGGCAGTGGCTCAATAAGGAGCCTCAGGCAGAGGAGAAAACAGACTGTGTGAAAGCCCAGTGAGGTCTTCACGTTCCCTAAGACTGGGAGTTGCTGAAGCTCATTGCATAGGAAAGGTTTGATGCTGAGGCTGTATTAGGAAGGTGGACTTAAGAGAGGTGGATAGTCATTCCAAGATTTTCCTAATAAGAATTCATTATTCCTTGCTCCCAGCTTAAATTATACTTTGAACATCTGCTGTAGTACTTCATTTCTTCTGCTCAATATTACTTTTGTATACTGATGTCTTCCAGATTATAAATCCATTAAAGACTTATTTTTATAAGCCCAAGCATATAGTTCACTGTGTTGTCTATGCTAGGTGTCTAACATGTATTTATTGAATGAAAAAAATGATATTTTAACATTTCTTTAAACTGTTTCCATTAACAGGAATCTCTAGTGTGGGAAGCCATCCTGACACGTGACTGGGCGACTCCCGTTAAGGGTCTGAGGCTTCTGGCTATGTCGGAATATTCCCGGCCCTTTCCTGATGAGAGAACCTGTCCGTGTGGGGGTGTGACTGACCACTGACCCCGGGGGCCCAATCACTGACCCTGACCTTGGAGTGCAGTCCCCCCTCAACCTTCATTGGATGGAATTATCCCCTGAATTTCTTGTTCCCCAATAAAAGGCTACTCCCTGGCGTGTTCACTCTGTCTCTCTCCTGCTAGCCCTGAGTAATCCTTGCTGCCCTGCTGGGCGGTTAGAGGTCGGAGCCAGAGAGGGGAGCCGTCTCGGACCTGGCAATAGAAATAAGGTAACTGAGTCTGTGTGTTTTATTTCGATCTCTTCTAACTAACTTTATGCCAAGAACCTCATTAATGAAACCATTGCGCAGGCCGCATGGTAGACTCTAGATTAAAAAAAAAAGCATGTTCATTTCTCTATATTAAAAAAAAAAGAGAGAGGTGGATAGTGGGGAAAAGACCCCCCCCAGTGAAGTAGGGCAACTGTGAAGCTGAGATAATGACTGGGTGTGACTGATGGAGACTGGCTGAGTGTGGGTCACGGAGGCAGATGCTATGGACGTTTCTAGTTTGGGTGTTTGGCAAATAACAGAATATGGAAGGAATTGGGAATGCTGGAGAGGAAACAGGGCTCAGGCATTTTGAATACACTGAGTTTGAGATAATGGTGGATAGTCTAATGACAGAGTTCAGCTGGTAATTGAAATAAGGAACTAGAGCTGCAAGCAAGTGAGAGAGTTGTGAAGATCCTTACCACAGAGAAAATGATCAGATGCCAAGGAGAAGAGAGAGCAGGCAAAATGCTCAGCACCAGACAAAATATGCTGTTTTTAGAAATACATAGAGGCTGGTATGTTCTCAGTCGCATTCTTCATAAGAATCCATGTTTATGCTGTTAGGAAACACTGTTAAACTTAGTAGCCTCTTAGAGATGTAATTATGACTGGTAAATATCTGATTTTGAGAATGCTCACTGTAAAGAAGTCTCTTTAATTTTGTTTAACCCAATAGGCCCCAAATTTATTTTGACTTAAAAAATACTTCTGAAAGTTGCCAGTTCCTAGTCCTGTTTTCTTTGCATCTGTTCACCATGGACTCTTTTTAGTAGTAGATCTCTTAGAACAAGACATTTGTGCTGATTGTCATCCTGACTCATGATGCAGCCAGGTTGTGTGTCATTTATGACTTCAGAGAATAAATATGGAATTTGAGGGGTAGGCTACTAGTTAAAATAATAAGTTTCTCCAATAGTTAATATGTTGTAATTCCATATTTATTATTAAATCAATAGGTATGTAAAGTGATGTTTATCAGGAGCATTGGAAGTGACAAAAATTCAGCTCACAGTAATTTAAGTTACAAAAGGGAGTACAGTGGCTCACAGAACCAAGAAGTCCCAGGGCCTAAGGCACAGACCAAACCAAGGGCTGAACACATGTCATGATACCTATTCTCTCTCCTCTCTGCTCTGCTTTTTTTCTGGGGTGGCTTCCTGCTCACAATAAAATTCTCCATCAAATGACATAGTGTCCCTGGCAGCTATGGGCAGTACATAGTGCTTATAACTGGCAATCCCAACAGAAGGGGCTTGTCTCTCCCTGTGAGTTCAGTAGAGTGCTCTAGTAGGTTGGCCAGGTTGCATGCCTACCTCTGAGCCAATCACTGTGGCTTAATTTCCCTTTTTATAGCCCAAAATTATTTATAAGTTTAAAAACAAGCTTTATATCTCTACACCTCTGGCTTTATGGTGGAAATAAGGCTCAGATTGCTCTCTAGGTAAAACGGGAACCTGCCTCATGATTCTGAACATAGCTCTCTTCTCACCCAGGCCCAGCTCAAGGATGGATGGATGGAGAGAATATGAAAATGTTTATATATGTGTAAACATATTCATGAACATTTTTGAAGAGTCTAGGCCAGTTGTTCTCTAAAACATCCTTCAATTTGGGCTCAGATGATGTTTGCTCACTTTAGATTCAGTTTATGCATCTTTGGCAAGAATATCACAGAAGCGCTGTGTTCTTCTCAGTGTGTTCTACTAAGTGACACATTATGTCAATTTGTCCCATTATTGGCAGTGTTAACTTTGAAAATTTGGTTGTTTTCTACTCTGTATTTCTCCACTGTGAAATTACTATTATTTCCCTTTATAACTTATGCATGTATTACAAAACTATATAAATATCTTGTTTCATTTCATCCATTAGTTTTATTATTCATTGATGATTCTTGCTTGAATCACTTATTACTACTATGGTTGCCACTGATGATTTCTCTGTTCCCAACACTCGCCTTCTGTATCTGTTTGTTGGCATTCTAAGGTAAGGAATCTCCCTCCCTTCTTATTTTTATTAATATCACCTCATGGGTTTCTGTTTCATTTAATAGGCTCTTGTATATGGCCAAACTTATTTGTTTTGAGGCTCCAATTATTTCAGATTTAGCCAATGGGAGTCTTTTTAGGCCAATTCCCTTGTCTTTTTGACAGACCTCCATCATTTCTAAATATTTTCTTGATTTGTGGCACAAAAAGAAAATCCAATTACTTTCATCCTAATATTCTGTAGTGCTATCTATACCATTTCTTTGGGGCAGTTTAGCATTGACTATTACTTAGGACAACCTGGTAATACAAAAGAAGCATTCTAACTCCATTTATCCAACTCACTAAGTGGGTGGACTAAGTTAGTCCACCCACTTGAATGGATGTGCATAGCCCCGACCATGCATGTGCCACTCATCCACTTCTCTCTACTGTGTCTTCACACTTGCACTCCCACCAGTGGGGTTATGAGCCTACCAAGGGATAGAGGACATCTTGGAAGAAGATGCAGGTTAGCCATCCCCTGGAAGAACTCTTATCCCTACATACTCTAGAGGCACACAGAGTCCCAGAATGCCCTATTGTTCAAACTCATATATATTGAAAGAAAACCCATAAAGATCTAAGATAATATAGCTACTACTTGAGTATTTTTCTGCACTTAACACATAGTTGTATTATGAAAGAAGCCTAAGGAAAGCATCCATTATAATCTAGTAGTCTCATTAAAGATTTGGTCAGAGAGAAACAAATATTTTCCTATAAGCATTGGCCGTGGATTAAAATAATATAATGACTTTTATTATGTTATTTGGCACTTATTTATCCCATTATATTTAAGTATTAAATTGCTGCAGACTTTTCATGTTCCTTTGACTGGAGTTGTTATTTCTGCTAACCACAGGAGGGTGTCACTGAGCTTAGAACAGAAATAGTCTGACAAATCAGTCTGAGAACTTCAACAGCTACTGACAAATTCTTGTCATTTCACTGTATTTAGAAGTTATAATTAAAAATACAGTCAGTAGGCTGGCCAGAAGTCATGGGTCAATGTTCTTTCTATTAGAAGACATTTTCATGATCAAAAGAAAGGTTTTTATGAACAGAATTCAGAATTTTCAGTGAGGTAGCAGAGCCCAGAGAAATCTCCCCAGGCCAATAATTAAAAGAACCAGATTCCCGTCCTGGTACCACACTCATATATGTCTTTGAGTTGTCACTTCAGCTCTCTGGGTCTTCATTTCTTTTTCTGTGATACAAAGTAGATGGTAAACTGATCCTCAGGCCCTTCCATGGAAAATAACAATGAAGACCAGGTCATAATATTAAAAATACACCAGGAAGAACTTCTCCATCCTAGGAGCCTGTTTCTTTTATCGACTGCTTAGTAGGCACTAGCTGCTTCTCATATGATCATTACAGCCACCAGTTTAGGTGTATGTATTACTGTTCCCATTCTGAGGTTAGAGTTAAGTCATGTACCCAAGGCTGATCTGTCTTTCTAGGTCTCTCAGAGGCTCATGTTTGTGTTCCTTTTGGTCAGATGGCTCCTCTAGGACCAAAAGACTAGTTTTATTGTAGGTTGTACCTTAGAGAAGAATACAGATAATTCTCTGCCTGGTAAAGCTCAGACCAAATATTCACCAGTGTGTGTAGACAATGTAGATGGGGGACCCATGCCAGGAGGGTCTCAGGTGAACAAGAGGTTGGGCCTCACCCAGGAGCAGACTCCACTGACCCAATTTAGCCTTAGCCTCTAATTTTCAACAGAAGACTGAAATCTCATGAATATGAAAATTTGACAGCAATAGTGGAATTTTCCAGGCTGGGGGGATGGCAAAGTACTCTAGAATCCACAGATCTCTTTCCTTTGCCCAGGGTGGGAACAGGATCAAGAAATGAAGCCCCATTCTCTTCTAAACTTTTTCAAAATTGTTCTGTTGCTGAATTTGCACCCTTGCTTTGCAAACTCTCATAGGTTTTCCTAAACATGGTAAATATTTAAAACAGAAACTGGCAAATACTGCCACCTGTTTTTGTAGGTCCCACAAACCATTAAAAATTTTTTTTTTCAAATCTCCAACAGTTGAAAATAATCAAAAAAGAACTGTATTAAGAGACACGTGAAAATGATATGAAATTCAGTGTTAATGAATGAAGTTTTATTGAAAGACAGCCACACTCCTAATATTTTCTATGGTTGCTTCTGCATGACAGTGGTGATGCTGAGTTCATTTCAACAAAGATCCATATGGCCCACAAAGTCTAAATAAAATATTTACTATCTGGTCCTGTACAGAAAAAGTTTTCTAACTCTGGTTTAGAATACGAAACCCAAAAAGATGAGCAGGCCACCTCTGCTTTCTACCTAATATAATTTTTAAAATAGAATCTGCTGAAGTCGAAGGGAAGTAAAAGGAGGAAATAAAGGAAGAGTAAGAAACATAAATATTTCAAATTATTTTGCAGTTATAGGGGATGAAAATTATGTTTCTCTCCCCAGATTATATCAAATACACGTATTTATATGCTGCTCAAGTCACCATAATCAACAACAGAACTGTATTAACTACTGGAGAAAAAAATCTAATTTGGCTCAGAGTGTTTTTATTTCTTTTGCATTTTATGAGCAAGAAAGCAAAATTCTATGGTTCTAAGAATGACACAGCCCTTAAGCGTGAACTCTTGGGCCCAGCACTCCTTCACTTACAGCACGCTGTCCTCTGTGGGAAAGCCTGCACCCTGTCTGTGTCTCCTCCTACACAGCTGAGGGCTGGTGTCTCTCTAGGTCCTTTGAGGCTCCAGCCTGTCCCAGCAGAGCAACTCCCTCCCTGCTTGGCAACCCTGATCACACTGTGATCTCTCATTTTGATGCTTGCCAGAAGGGCAGGCTTCCCAAGAGCAGAATTAATGTCCTACTGTGTTTTGTACCCCAGCCACTGACTGATGCCCAGTTGGTTGGTGCTCAATGAAGTCTTAGTGCATCTGTGAATCAATAAATGAATGCATGATTAATTTGATTCCCTAAAGCTTTTCAGAGGTCCCACAGAGAGATGGTAAAAGCTGGGACATTCTTTGGTGTTTTCTAGAAGGCTGAATCTTTTTGTTTCTATAAATAGCTTATTACTATTGCCTCACTTAGGAAAGAACCCAGAGATCAATCTGGCTTACCCTCTTTATTTTTCTACACTGGTTAGTTTGTGGCTATGGAATGAACAGGTGTGAACCAGTGTTCAGAACTGAGTTTGGTTCACAGTTCTGTCTTGTGGCTTCAGTGAATGGTTTAACCCCTGAGACGCTCCATTTCCCCATTTTAAAATGAAAGTAACCATAGCACAACCCCTCAGGATAGTTATGAAGCAAATGAGATAACACATGTTTAAGTGCTTCATGAACTATAAAGTAGTAAGTACATCAATGTGTGGTATTATTTATGAAAATAAATCTGTGCAACAAGTGGGAGAAAGATTATAGAGTATAGGGAACTAATTTTAAAATGCACAAAAGTGCCATTGAACTAAATTTTAAAATTTAGGAACTTGTTAAGTATGTGTAATAATCTTCCTGGGGTAAACTAATATTTTATTCATAACTTGCATAGATTAGAATGAATATCAGGACTTAGATTAAGACTTAATTAGGACCTAGATTCCTTCCTCTCCCAGCTAATTTTTATAATGGAATGAATGACACTTGTTGTGATGATAATTTTCATTTGTCTCTAATGTGTGAGCTCCCACCAGTGGTAGGATGTTATCCTTCTGAGATATGGAAACAAATGTGGGCATAAGACTTTTGGTATATTTTCTTCCAGTTCCAAAATTCTGTCGTTTAGGTCTGGGGATTTTTCTCAGTGATATAATGTTTGCCTAGCAGTGCAAGTCTCTGTGTTCAATCCCAAGCACCACAAAAATTAATAAAAATAAAATTCTGTGGTTTGATATGTCTTGATACTATAAATAAATTCTGCAAGTAAAGTAATCACCACTAAAAGACATTATAAAGTTAGAGGTACATTCCCCCCTCAACAATGAATCCCTGGAAATTATACAGTGAAAGGAAAAATGATAAACATGATCAAATATTAACAATGCCATAAAATTAGCAATTTTCAAAATATTAATGAAAAAAATCTACTGTGTTCAAAATATCCACCAAGAAACACATACAAAATAAAACTATTTTACAAGAAATGAAGAATATATGAGTATCACTTTAAAACAAGAATCCACTTATTCTTTTGTATCTTATGATAGATTGAATATCCTTTAGCTGAAATACTTGGGACCAGAAGTGTTCAGGATTTTGAATTTTGGAATATTTGCATATACATGATAAAATACCTTGGGGATAGGGCCCAAGTCTAAACAAGAAATTTATGCTTCATATACACCTTGCACACAGCCTGAAGGCAATTTTATGCAGTATTTTTAGTGCACCTGAGTTGTGACTGTGACCCACTGTAAGAGGTCCAAAGTAAAATTTTCTACTTGTGGGAAGGTCATGTTGGTGCTAAAAAAATTCAGATTTTGGAGAACTTCATATTTTATATTTTTAGATTCAGGATGCTCAACCTAGTATTCTTGAATAAAGAGAAAAGTAGTTGACCCTGAACATTAACTACCTAACCCTTGACTAACCAGGGAAGTCTTCCTCCTCTCACCTATTCTACATAAACTGCTAAATTCAATCGTCATAGATAGTAGCTCTGAACATGTCCCTCTTGATCAAAAACCTTCAGAAAATAAGGTGTTGTCAATGGGAACTGCTCCTTCTGGCATTCAGTTCCCATAAACACCCCAGCCTGCCAGAGCTCTCCTTTGTTCCCTGCTCCCCAGCACAGCCCAGCCTGTCCCTCCCCTGCACTTTCGTCCAGATAGATCCCATCTGTGGTACACTCCCTTCTGCCACCCCCTCCTTCTTCTCTCTGCCAATCACAGTCACCCAGTCTCAGGTCCAAATGCCACCTCCTCTACCTCACCCTTCCTCCAAGTGGATATGTCCTCCTGGTCATTGTCGTCCGTTGTCATCCCCTCCCCCACCTCTTGGCTCCAGCCCATAGTATGTTTGTGGTGGTTATCATAACCTACCTCAAATTACTTCTGCAATTGTCTTCTTCTCTTTTACAAGGTTTTTAAAGTATTTGAATACAATATTTAAATGAGCATGTTTTCCTCACATTTATTTTTCCTAGGCCCCAGTGCATATTACACCTAGCAAATTATGAATAATTAAAAAAAATTAAACTGCTTAATGTCCAGCAATGGTTGGTGTTAGGGATTCAAGCCAAGATGCTTCTCTTAATAAACAATTTTATGGAAATGTTCTCTCTCTCTCTCTCTCTCTCTCTCTCTCTCTTTGGTACTAGGGATTGAACTCAGGGGCACTAGACCACTGAGCCACACCCCAGCCCTATTTTGTATTTTACTTAGAGACAGGGTCTCACTGAGTTGCTTAGCACCTTGCTTTTGCTGAGGCTGGCTTTGAACTTGCGATCCTCCTGCCTCAGTCTCAGGAGCCTTTGGGATTACAGGTGTGCACCACTGCGCCCAGCTTCTATATCTTCTTTTAGAGCACTCTTAGAAAACACAGCACGTGCTCTGTAAGATTGTCATCTGACTTCCTGCCATCTATATCCCTGAGCCTGTGTTCAAATTCAAATCAGCCTCAGTAGAAATCTGTCTCCATTCCAGGAGCTCTTCAGGGAAGAGATGTGAGAGGTCAATCTTAGTTCCAAGTGCTAGTGTTGTTGGAAAAATCCACAAGAAAAAGAGCTCTTTCTAAATTTAGCCTCTTCCTTGCTTTGATTTGAAAACAGAAATTCATTACAGTTGGACCTGATCAAGTGTCAGCTATAAGTATCAACAGGAGAGAGGAGAGGAGAAGAAAGAGAAAAGGAAAAAGAAGAAAAAGTGTTTGAATATTTGTGAAGAGCAAATGACAGAGACTTGGCTTCATGGAGCTAAATGAGGGCTGTCTCCAGATTTGCCCCCCACACACACTGCCACAAAAAGCTAGGATACAATTGTAGGCCAAAGGGTAGAGTTTATCTGGACAACATGACTCTTACATACATCATTCAAGTTATATGCCTGAAGTAAGCAAGTCACTTAACCTCCCTGTGCTTTCATTTCCTCACCTATAAAGTCAAATAAACCAAATTAGTGAATCCAGAAGTAAGTTCCCTGGTGAGTTATTTCCTAAAGAGAAGAGTTCTATGGTCAGAGCAGGGTTTTCCAACCAGAGGCTGGTGTTAGCACGTATGGGTAGAGGCTGGGGTGCTGGGGGTGCACGCTCAATGCTCAGGACAGTCCCCGCAACAGAGAATTGTCTGGCTCACAGTGTTGCAGTGCTGAGAACTAAGGTCTAGTGAAAAACCTTTACCTAATGAGTTTGGGTTAAACAGAACTGTTAAAACTTCAGAGAAATAGCATTTAACAGACTTTATTTGAACAAAGAGCAAGTCATGAGTCAGGTAGCACTCAGAACCAAAAGAGGTTTAGAGAACTGCATAAGGGTGCATAGCAGCAAGCTTTTTATAGGCTAAACATAAAAACAAAGTACAGAAGTCCCTGATTGGTTTCAGCTCCATGTTTGCCTTATTTAGTTGTTGATTGCCTGTGATTGACCTAAGCTCCTTAGGTTTTGGGTTGCAGATTGTTATGTAGGAACTCAAAGCATGAAGACAGCCTCAGGCCAATGGCCTCTCACATATTTGCATTCTTCATTTCTTTCTCAATTCATACTAGCATTATGAAGACATGGAGAAGTATCACAGTGAATTTTCTTTAACCCAGTGTTTCTCTAACTTATTTGGTCATGGAGTTCCTTCCCTGCCCTCCACCAACACATACTTCTTAATCTTGGTATCACCATGTAGACTTGCCTCTGATAGCTATTTGGGAAGCAATGATGAGATAATCTCCAAAGTTGTTTCCATTTTAACAATTTTTTTAAATGTGTTTTTTCCAGTGAGGCAAATACTGCCCAGAACTGACAGTAATTCCAAATCTCATGGCTGAGTTTGGTCTCTTTCTGGGATCCATTAACTGTGTGTCTCCACAGTCAGCCTCTGGTTCCTCAGTGACCTCAGTTATAAAGTGTAATAACATCACCACCTATCACATATGGTTATTGTTTAGATTAAATGAGCTAATACGTGTGACTTCTGTAGATCAGCAGTGGACCCTTAACCCTCAGTGAAATTAGTATGTAAGGGTGGTTGTGATAGTAATTTCAAGGTGCTGGGGTTGCTGCAGGTGTCAGATCTGCCCACCAGGGGGCACTGGTGACATAGCTTTGCCTCAGAACATTTCCAGAGGTATTTGAAAGAGCAGGCAGCTTTGCCTGTATCTGTCCCTAGTCTGATTTCTCACAAGTTCCTGAAATACCATGATTTTGAGAGTTGGAAGAGCCTCTGAAAATGATCAAATCCAGCCACAACTGATCCCAGAATAAACAATCCTTACACTGGCTAGCGAACTGTGGCTCATCTCCTAGGGAGAAAGATGAGCCAACCTATGCCTCTTCTCTGAGACCTCAGTGACCAAAAGATGGAAGTGGTGAATAATAGGAGTTCAGACCAAAATATCTTGAAGCATAGAGGGGCTGGGGCAGGCCAGGGGTGGGGACTGGGGGAATCACACATGGACCAATACAGAAGGCAGCAGGACTTAGGGTCAATAAAGGTATAAACTGCCCAAGAAGCAGGAGGTCCATAAGACTGGACCAGAATGCATACCCAGTGGAAGAGCTAAGGCAGTAGTATCCCTCATCCCCTTTCCTTGAAGCAACTGAAAGGTGGGGACAGTCATGTAGACTTTTTTTTTTTTAAATATGAAAGCACTAGAAACTCACTCTTTCCTCTGGAGACTAAAATACTTAAGATGAGCCAGTGTGTATATTTGTGAGTAAGTTACAGCAATGAAACTCCCAAATATTTTGGTGGGAATTTCTGAAAAACAAAGACATTCTTTATAAATCAGAGTTCAGTGATCAAAATCAACAAAATAACACAGATTCAATGGTATAATCTTTAGGAAAAAAATCTATAGACCGTATACAAAATTTGTCATTCATGTTCTAATTCAGAATCAAACACTTCATTCATCATGTCCCATTAGACTCCTTTTATTCAGGTCAATCCCTCAGTTTTCCTTTCTTTCATGACCTTGACAGATTAGTTACATGACAGTAGGACCCTCCATCTGGGTGTTCCTGGTGTTTCCTCCCGATGGCAGCACTTCCTGGGAGAATTGACTTGAAATATATTTTGAAGAATAAGGAGAATTATTGAGATGAAGACTGACAGGAAGGAATGCTGGATGGAAGAAAGCACACTTGCTTGGAGGGGAGAAAGTGTTCTGTGGAATCAACTAGCCACCCTGAGTGGCCTTTGCTGCCGCCTGGACACATCAGGCTCTCTCACCCTCTCAGCTCTGCTCTCTCTGTGCTCCCTCTGCCTAGTACACTGACTCCACTTCCTCCCTTCTCTCCTTCCTGAAAAATTTCCACTTAGCCTTCAGAACCCAATGGAAGTGTTTCCCTGCTCTGGTTGCCAGAGTTCAGTCAAGAGCACATGTTTAGAGTCCAACAGGTCCAAGTTCAAATCCTGCCCTTGCCACTTCAGCAAATGAACCGTCTTAGGCAAATTGTTCGACTTCTCTGAGACCCACTTCCTTTCTTGTTCAAATAAGAGGTTATATAAGATGCCCTCCACTTTCCACAATCCATATGATTTTAGCAGATGGAACCACTGGGATGTGATTATGTGATTAGTACCCTTTTGAAAATACTCCCAAAGACCTGCCTTGCTCCTTTTTTCCCTCCACATATAAACAGAGCTATAGGGTGCCATGTATGAACTAGGAAACACATCCTCATCAGACTCCAGATCTATGGGTACCTTGATCTTGGACTTCCCAGCATCTAGAACCATGAGAAATGAAGGTTATTTATAAGCTACCCTGTCTACAATATTTTGTTATACCAGCCTGAATGGATACCCTAATTGTTCGTCATGGGCATAGTTTGGACAGATACCTTTTGTAAGACCCATGACCCCTCAGGTGGTCCTCATGAGTCCTAAGAGTTTCCAGCCCAACTTCTCCTGCTTTCTCTTCTAGGTTTCCATACTTACGTGTGTCAATAAAACAAAGGCAGGAGTCTCATCTCTTTCACCATTTTCAAAAGAGGAATTCAAACACACTCATTGTTTTTGAGTTTAGGGAACCCACTGTGGGTTTGAGGGCCTGCCCCTGTCCTGGTGTTCTGCCCACCTGGGGTCAGTCCAATGGTCTCTTTGTACAGTGCTACCTCTCAAAGCCCACGTGTGCTGCCACTCAGGCTTCATCCATCCCAATGCCCACCTTCCCATGAGAGCTGAGTCAGGCATTAGAGCTGGATGAGAGGGTGGCATTTGAGGAGAGTAGTGTGAAGGGGTTCTGGGGTCATCGAAGTGGCTTCTGTGCAAGTAGTTTGTCCACCCAGACCCTGAGTCCATGTGGATGACCAACCCCAGCCTGCCTTCTGTCTCTCATCCCCTTTGTCTTTGGTCTTTTGTTCCTCTCCCATACCCTATCTACACACTCCTGAAATCACACGTGACATTGTCACCACCAATAATTGCACCTCCTGTTAGATCTTATCTCAGGCATCCAGGTGTCTGAGCACTGTCCCATGACCTCCACCTCACTCTCCTCTCCTCACCCCAGCAATTCTCTGGTGCTATCGAGCACCAATGCTTTCTCATCATCAATCACCCTCCATGTTCCTGCCCCCTGTCCTCATTGTTCTCTGTCCTGCCACTGACCACTGTGCTCCAGCCACACTGGTGTCTCTTACATCCTGGAGAACATGTAGCTTTTCCCACTTTAAGGCCTTTGTCCTCAATGTCTCCTCTGCTGGGAATGTTCTCCCTGTTTGTTTTATCCTTGGTAAAAACAATTTTGAATTATGAATCACTAATTAATCAGTAATCGACTAACGAATTAATAATCATTCATTGTGAGTTCATCTGTTATTCACTAATGTTATACTCGTAAAGTGCATGTCATGCTTAAAGAACAACAGTTACCTTCCCTCATGGACCTGGCTGTTGTTTCAGTCGTTGACCATGACCTGCATGAATTCCTTGCTCATCCCAGCCTCTCTCCTTCCCCATCTGAGATAACAAGTGGCCAAAAAAGCCCAAGAGAAAGAGTCCCAGGTGTCCCTAACCTTCATTTTAGGTGACCAGCTCTATAAGCAACAGGACATTTTGTCTGGAGCTCATTTCAACATATCCTTCCCTCACGTTTCCTGTCAAATTTCACAATTCTTGATATTGCAATCGCAGCGAAAGATAGAGCCACCTTTTATTCAACGAAGTTTTAAAGACCAAAGAGGAAAAAAAAAGTTACTTCTCTTCTGAAGTAGAATTAATCTTAATCTTTTTGTGTGTGATACTTTTTTCTAAAAATATGTTTCTGTGTTACCCCTATAATAAAAATTACATAAGGCAAAAATCCTGTTCAAATGTTAAGAAAGGATGGTGTGAACTGCATTAAGCATGGCAGATCAGCTATAGGTTCTTTCCCCCTCTGTTCTAGGACTCTGTTAAAATTACTGCAAAGGAGGTTTTTTAAAAATGTCTACGTCTAAATTGAATAGGCGAGGACATCAAGTGAGAAAGATTTTCACACTATTTTGGTTGATGGTGGGTCTGTCGCTCCTATTGGTGTCACAGAGGAAAGCTCAACAGAGGAAGAGTTCCATGGGAACCAGCAAATCCTCCTCACACCGCAGGCAGGCTGAGTCAGGTGCGCTATGCCCTGGGCAAAGGGTGCAATGGGACATCTCTGACCACTGTGCTCCAGCCACATTGATGTCTGGATGTCCATGTATGGAGTGGCCAGGCATTCCCCTCTGTCCTCATGAAGTTAAGCAACTACCCTCCTACCTCTCTGAGACCAGAGGTTTATTCTCAGAATCACAGTGAACAGGAGTGAGAGGGGTGGATATAAGTTGAAATCAAGGGAATCCAGTGAAAATCTGCACATCAGAGCCTCCCAGTCCTCTTTCTTAACACTCTGCTTTAGGAGGCAGGTTGCCAGCCAGGCTTACTTTACTCCCCACTCCGCAGAAGGTGATTCTCTTGAGGACAGCCCACAGTTGAGAAATATAATAGAATGTGAATAAAAAATGTCTCCATTCTCTAAGAAGTAACAAAAGTCCTAGAAGATGAAACTCAAATGATGCAAAAGGGGAAATCAACCTGGATTCTGTGTGTGTGGTGTTCCCTGTGATCAGAAATGAAGACGACAGATATTATGAAGTCAATGACAGTAGCATTATTAACTCCTGAATGAAGAGATTTCTGAGGTGAAGCAGATCTTGATGGAGCAAGAGGTTAACATCTGAGATTGTGTGGGAGTTCTCAGCTGTTATTCTTGCATGAGAAAATTTCAGGCAAGACATAGGACTAAGTAAAAGTATAACAAAGTTTATTAGAAGGGAAAAGAGAAGGGAGGAAAGATGCTTTCAAGGGAGAGCGTGGATTCTCTCAGAGAGGAGAGTGCCAATGGGCTCTTTGTTTCATTTTTTGGGGGGAGGTGTCTTGGTTTCTCAAAGAGTCCTGCCTGGGTATTGCCTCTCAACTTTTGACTGACAGTAGGATCACATCCTATTTTTTAAGTACCTACTGTGCATGGTCTTACCCAGGGTATCCAAGTGAAACCCATGGGGGAAAAGTTATTATTGTAATTGCCTAATCTAAATGCAACCCTCAGTCACCTTGGCCAGTGCTGACAAGTTCTAATTGGAAAACGCTTTTTTACAGATTTTATGGCTTTGAGAAAAGTTATAAAGGTTTCCTTTCCAAAAACAAAACAAAACAGAAAAGTCCCATTTCAAGGTAACTTGTGTTCTTATCAGCTGGGAGGAGTCTTAAATTCCTCTGTCCTTGCAAACATAATCCAAAAGATAATGGGTTGTTTGTAAAGAAATGTAATATCCTATTAACTTAAGCCAGAGCAGGCCTAACTGGCCTTAGGTAAATAGCTTTTAAAAAGAAAACACATGGATTAGCCAAATTATATTGTTATATCCTGTACATGCAGGAATATATAACAATAATCCAACCATTATGTACAACTATAATGGACCAATTTAAAAAAAATAAATAAGTAAAAAAGCATATGGATTGGGAGGGGGACCGCACAGTTGACCAAGTCTACAGAATTGTCTCCTTGTTACAGAAAGCTTGGTCCTTGTCCCTGATGCCAATCCTATAATGATGACATGGTTTGAGAAAAAGGCAAAAAGAAGTTTTATTGCTTTGCTAGCAAAGGAGAAACACAGGGGACTCCTGTCCTGGATGCTGTAATTCTGCCCATCAACGGGATTTTTAAAAAGGTGATCCAAAGGAATCCTCCACCACCACCCTCCACTGAGATGAGAAGAAGATTAGAGAGGAGAGATCAGGAAAGAGAGATAAGGGAGGAGAGAAAAAAAAAAATAGATGTCTGTTTAGAGCAGTAAGGGCTGCATTCAAAGCATGAAGTGGACCACTGCTACCCCCTTACTTTCATGTTCCTGTTACAGTGGTCCACTTCATGATCTGAATATAGCCCTTGCTGCTCTGCCACTGCTACTTATTTTTAAAAACAACATATTTCTTTCTCTTCCTCTCTCTCTGCTCCCGAATCTCTCCTGCTTCCTAATCTCAGGGAAACAGGATTACCTGTCTTCCCCATCCTAGGCAGAGTTATCTGTCCTTGAGAAGTCACTCACCACAGGAAGGAAGTAATTCAGACTTGCATGGCTCCAGAAGATTTCAGAAATGACTCTCTTCTAAATTCACAAGTGAATTACAAACTCTGGACAGAGAACACGTGGAATGTAGCCTTTGAATCATTTCTTTATTAGCCCCCTGTTCCACTTGATAGGCAGAATCACAGCCTCTGGGACAGGAGATTCCTGTGCTTCTCCTTTGCTAGCAAAGCAATAAACCGTCTTTTAACTTTTTCTCAAAACTGTGTCCTCATTATTGGATTGGAATTAGGGACAAGAACTGAGATTTTGGTAACATACCTATGGCTCATGTTTATCTGCTAACTTATCAAGGTTACTGAACTAAGAATTTTATTGTACTTAGGGTGTGTGTGTGTGTGTGTGTGTGTGTGGTGTGTACTGGGGACTGAATTCAGGGGTTCTCTACCACTTTGCTACATCCCCAGGTCTTTCCATTTATTTATTATTTTGAGACAGGTTCTCACTAAATTATGGAGGCTAATCTCATGCTTGAGATTCTCCTGCCTCAGCCTCCCAAATCATTGGGAATTCAGGCATGAGTCACTGCACCTGGCTTGTAATTTCTGTTAAGATGAGGAAGAGTGGTAGAAGTCAGAACTTCTGCTGGACATCTTCTATTTGCTCCTTGAGGTCCACTTGTCTCCACCCTGCTGTCTGCCCCAGGAGTTCAACCTGAATTTCTATATCAATGGCTCCCTACCTCTCTGGCTTCCAGGTGAGTTTGGACAATCAGTAATCCCAAAAGGACAGCTGAGAGAGGAAGGGGAGTGAGGTCAGAGTGTTTGTTTCCCTTGGCTTCTTCCTGTGAAGCTGCCTTGAGTTGGCCATGTTCCTTGACCAAAGGTCACAGCCTGTCAAGGTAGCTACTCCACATAGCCTTTTCCCTTCTGGAAACCTCTATCTCTTTCATCTCTTCAGGTGAAGGAATGATGAGGGCTCTGCAGTCCAGGGACCTCCACCACCTCATGCTCCACTCTTCCCTTACCACACCTACATGTTGTCTACACATACAGCATTTGTGTCTATGACCTCCACGCCCTCATCCTTACAGCTGTAGATGACTCACAGAAAAGTGGGTGCTCCTGTTGCAGAGGGGCACACTCCTGCCTGCTGCAGGATGTAGAGAAGCCAAAGGAAGAAGTCCCTAGGAAGCTAGAGGAGCTGTGGTCCCAGCAGCTGCCCCACACCAACAGGATGAGTCAGCAAATCAAGGAAAATGTGCATCCACTGCAGAAGGTTTTGGCCTCCATCAGTCTTTATAGAGGTGCCTCAAGCCAATTTCTCCTGTGACCATCCCTGACTAGAAACATACTAGGAAGGGAAAATGTAGTTCAGATTTGCCAAGTTGACTCATAAAACCATCACAGAGAATGCCACTATTATTCTTGCAATAAGGCACCAAACTAAGTTGATGAATTATGATTAAGAAAATATTTGGGTGTAGCAAAATCATAGAATTGAATGGGTTGACTGGATGATGCCAGCTCTGGAGAGAAACCTCCTGAGATAATAACTTTTGAAGCCTCAGAGTTGAATCTGAATTTTAATTTAAGACAATAAAAATGCAGAAAAAGCCAATATTACTTTGAAAAATTGTGTCCACTGGCTTGAGGAAGATGTGAAGAAAGTTACCATATGTGTGGGCACATGGGAGAAAAATCACTCATGAAAAATAAAAACCTTGCTGATGATGTCTAAGGGTATCCTGTTTGTACAGACTGGGAGACTCTAACCAAGAAATAAAGATATACACTGAGCAGAGCCATTGAAACCACTGGAGTTCTTACCAAAATAGTGAAAGGTTTTCATAACCTAATGCTTATGAGATTCATGGGGGCAGTGGAAGTGGGAGATGATACCCACCCAAAATAATTACAATAAAAAAATTCTAGCCAAAAGAGGAAATCATTCCCAAAAAAAGAAACTCAGCAAATACCACAAATAGAAGAATAACATGTTGAGAATTGGAAAACCAGGATAATCTGAAAGAAACTATAAAATAAACACAGTTATAGTGACTTGTTCATTTTCATAGGATTGTAAATCATAGAATAGATTCTATGAAATAGAGTTGAAAAGAATCAAATAGAATTTCTAGAAATAAAGTCATTTAAAACAAAATCAGCATGTGAATTAAACAGCATATTAGAAACAACTGAAAAAATATAAGATTAATAGGGAAAAATCATCTTGAACATAGAACACCAGAATAAAACAGGTGAAAAGGTAAAAGAAACAGAGAACTAAAAAGGAGTTCACAAATCACAGCTATAAAAGCTTAGAGAAAATGGAGAAGAGCCATTGGCTATGAATTTTTTTAAAAAAGAAATAGTATGTGGGCTGGGCTAGTGGCTTAGTGGTAGAATGCTTGCCTAGCACGTGTGAAGCGCTGGATTTAGTCCCCAGTACCACATAAAAATGAACAAATAAAGGTATTGTGTCCACTTACGACTAAAATTTTTTTTAAAAAGAAAACAAATAATATGTAGCCTCAGTTTGAGAATGCATACTAAATTTCAAGTACAATGAAACCGAATCCACACAAAACACATCATGGTGAAACTTCAGAACATCAAAGACAAAAAGGAAATAATAAATGCAATGAGAAGAAACACAGGTTATAAAGGAACACTAATCACATAGAGAACAGACCCATGTTAACACAGCGGATCCAGAATAGTAATGTTAAAGTGCTGAATTGAACATAGATATCAGCCTAGGAGCCAGGCATGGTGGCACACATCTGTAATTCCACCAACTTGAGAGGCTGAGGCAGGAGGATTGCAAGTTCAAGACCAACTCAGCAACTTAGTAAGACCTTATTTCAAAATAAAAAATAAAAATGGCTGGAGACTTAGTTTGATGGTAAAGTATCCCTGGGTTCAATCCCCAGTACCAAAATAAATAAATAAAGTTGCTAATCAGCTGACCTTGAGATAGGGACGCTATCATTGACCTTAACACGGTGACACCCATTTCAGACTTCAGACCTCCTGAAGCTGCACAATGATAGTTGCATTATTTTAAATCACTGATTTGTAGTACTTTGTTAGCAGCCAAAGGCAACAACATTTGAACATTATTATTGCTTCCCTAGAATAGTGCTCCATCCTGTTGGAAGATACAGCTTTTTAAGGACACATTTTCTCATGATATTCTTGCTGCCTTAACACATGCTGGCCAAAGCAAAAAGTCTGCTTGTTTCTGAGGTGTAGTTTCTCTCCTGCTGTATCTATTCTTTTCAGCTGTTTTGGATACAGCCAGATCTGAGATAGGAATTAGGAGGTACAGAAAAAGAAAGAGAAACAGTCTCAAAAGAGAAGCATCAGTCTGGGGTTGTGGCTCAGTGGTAGAGCGCTTGCCTAGCATGTGTGAACCACTGGGTTCAATTCTTAGTGCCACATATAAATAAACAAATAAAAGAGCCATCAACAACTAATAAAAAAAAAATTTTTTTTAAAGAGAGAAATACCCATGTGCCCTTAGAATGCAGCTTTGAAATGGGACATTAGCCTAGGGAGCAACCCAGTCTATGTCCTTATTCCACATCCTGGACTGCAAACAGTAACAGGAGGGCAGTGAGTGAGTTCTAGAGAAACTGGCAAGAAATTGTGTAACATCATCCAACTCCTCCTTTAGTCCAGCCCCTAGCTGCTCTCCCTCTATAAATATCAACTCCCCAAACCAACCAGTTGCTGTCTCTCCCTCTGGAAATGGACCTCATTCTCCCTTGAATATGTATTCCTTGCCTTACCCCCAAAGCTTCTCACTCTCAAGATGCCCTGCATTCTCCCTTGAATGTGTATTTGCTTTCCTAAATAAATCTATGTCTCTGGCACGTGCTGAGATTCTCTTCAGACACTTAGGCCAGGGACTCCAGCTTGATTCAAGCTCCCTCTCTCTGGGAACTCCTCCAGAAATGAGACCAAAACAATGGTTTGCATTTGGTGCCATCGCACATGGAAATTTAAATATTCTCTAAAATAGCTGGTAATCTGATTTTTTTTCCTTTTGCTTGATTGCCAGTTTTAGTTAGAGCTGTATTCTTTTCAGAAAGCATAGACCTTCTGCACTGTGCCAGGAAAGGGTTGAGGGGAGAATGACAATGAGGTGCCTGGAGGTAGAGGCTGACAGTTTGTGGTCTCTGCTCTTTGCCACTCCCACCATCCTGTCTGATGCAACTCTGATGCGGTGTGAAAGGAGACCTGCTTCCTCATTCTGAGGACTGGAACCTGGATGTTCCATAAGCACATATTCTAAGTACATAAAAGGCTCAGCGTGTGGTGACAATGCCATGAGGATCACTGGCCATGAGTTTGTGGTAAGAGGAGATAAAGCACAATGAGGCTGAAACCAATTCTGACATTCGTGCTTCCTGTTTCAGCTTCTTTGGATGGCACTCATGAGACTGAAGCTCGGGCTGAAGAGGAAGGAACCGGCCAAACTTTTTTCAGGTTCCTCCAAGTAAAGAAGCTGTTCCTTTTTCTGGAACAAGCCATGAAAGTGTGGGAAAGCTGATACTTTTAGCTTTCCCTTTTTGAATGAGTTTCTTTCCTTCCTCCCTCGTCCCTCCCTCCCTTCCCCCCTTTCTCTCTCTCTCTCTCTCTCTCTCTCTCTCTCTCTCTCTCTCTCTCTCTCTCCCTCTCTTTCTCTCTCTTTTTCTTTTTGTTCATTTTTAAAAGTAAAACAGCCCAAGGCCAGTTTCAGGTAAAATAATAAAGCACTTATTCTATTTATTTAGAATGTATGCCACATTTGCTCCCTTCAAAATTCAAGAGGATTAAAAAATTAAACCATCAAAAAAATAAGGAATTTAAAATTAAGAATTAAAATTACCACAGTAAGACAATCTTTCCATATCTCAAGTGAGTAAATGTTGTGAAAGATGATCTTCAACGTTTTTGTGAGGGTGGGGCAGGAAGAATGATGATGTCACTTGTTATTGGGAACACAAAGTTTTCTCAGAATTTTATTTTTTGGGGATACTGTGGATTGAACCCAGAGGGGCTTAACCACTGAGCCAAATCCCCATCCCCTTTTTAATTTTTATTTTGAAACAGGGTCTTGCTAATTTGCTTGGGATCTCAGTTGCTTAGGGCCTTGCTTAGTTGCTGAAGCTGGCCTGGAACATGCCAACTCCTGCAGGAACTATTTCATAGAGTGATGTGAGAAATAGGTGATGGACAGCTGGCATACTATGTGTTTGCTCTACAATTGTTAGGAACAATTTTGATGAAAAAATAAAAACTTTTTTCCAGACAACACTTATTACAGTAATGTGGATAGAAATTTAGTGCCTTGGTAACTCTCTGTGCTGAAACTAAAACCTAGTTGGGGAAAGAGATGAACCAAAAACCCATTTTGGGAATTGAGCTTTGACCATGTTTGAGACTTCCACCTACTCACTTCCCATTCAGTTCTTGAACAGACCTCGTAGGATGTCTGAAAGTTATGTAAATTGGAGGTGATGATTTATTTCAGAGATAATGTCATAAAAAATTTTAGAACTTCTTTGACAAAAGAGAAACACATTATTTTTATGGATTGCTTTTGGGATACAATTAGTGTGTATGTGTGGAATATTCTCGGGAGCATTCAGTTACCTGGAATTTTGAGTGAAGTGTGGGATTATCAGCCTTCTGGTGGGTATCTATCGTGGAACTAAGATCTGGATCTCTAAAGAATTTGAAGGGCTTTGAAGGTGGAACCTTGCTGAGGTGTGTGAGTGTTGTGTGTGTGTTGTTGTTGTTGCTGTTTGTACCAGGGATTGAACTCAGAGGCACTCAACCACATCCCCAGCCCCCTTTTTTATATATATATATAAATTTATTTTTATATATATATTTATATTTATATATATATATAAATTTTGAGATAGGGTCTTGCTAAGTGACTCAAGACCTCAGGTTGTTGAGGCTGGGTTTGAACTTGCAAGCCTCCCAGCCTCAACCTCCCAAGCCACTGGAATTACAAGCATGTACCACCATGCCTATTGACCTCACCAGTTCTTGAGAGAAGAGGATCCAGTCGGCCGCTGGCTGGGCAATGATTGGGCTGTGGTTTAGATGAGCTAGTGCTGCTGTGAGTGGAGAGAATACAACTCTTGGGGAAGGTTGTAAAGAGGGTGTGCAATAGGGGCCTATGGAGAATAGAGAAGAAGGAAACCCAGTTAGTTACCTGGGATGTGGCAGGAAAGAAACTGTCAGAATTGGAAGGGAGGCTATCAGTACAGACAGGGATCTGAACTGGGAGGAAACTGACAGTTAATTTATGCAGGTTCTTTCTTCTGTGCCCAGAAGCTTCCTTGAATGGCCTGTCCATTTCTGACCACCCAGCATTCACACATGTGGGAATCTGTCTCCCTTCCTTCTGCAAGCTCTAGACAGGACCCACCTGGGCTCTACCTGACCCTGTGCTTCACCATCTGTGTGACCAGCTGGGACGACCCCTTGCAGTACCAGGATGCTTGCTTCTGTACAGGTACCCTATATGAATAACTTGTCAGAACTCTCCAGGATACCTATAAACCTCAAAGTGGGTGCATATTCTGGGGGAGCCTTAGTATTCTTAGAGGAACTCCTGGTGCTGTGCCTGGGACAAGGGTCTTGGCAAATTGAGCAAAATCTAGACCCTTGGAGAGACAGTGCTTAACAGCATCCCATTATGTTTAATGGGATGTTTATGTTATGTTTATGTTATGTTATGTTATGTTTATGTTATGTTTATTCTTTCCCTGCTTCTTTTACATGTATTTGTCTTTAACTCAGTGTCCACTGAGAACTACAAATATCTGTAATTCCATTTGCTCTGTATGAAGTGGGAGGCAAGGATTTAGAGCTAATGGTGATGACAACAGGCACCTCTGTCATGATAATGGAATGAATTTAGGTGGAATCTAAATACAGGGACATTTTGAAATTTAACAGAAGAAATACCGTTTATCGTTTTGGGTCTTTTTCTTGGTGCATTGCCAAACAGAAAAGGAAAATTAAAGTGGAAAGTCCCAATTAGGCAATTCTTTCTATGATGCATGATGTTACAGAGAAATGCCCTTGTCTGAAGCTATTTCAAGGACTATCTATTTTTGCACTTTCTGGGTGAAGAGAATGTTCAGTTGAGGTCAGTGGAGATCTGGTGCCCTGGCAGAGATTTCCAATTAGATAATGACTTTTTGCAACTCTCTCTGTATCTGGTCTAGGCCTTATGGAGACTATCGATCGGCTTCTTGAGCCAAATTTTGCATTACTATAAATCACTTGGGTACTACTTGCATTTTAGTACCTCACTCAAATTAAAAGTGTATGACAAAAGCAAGAGTGACCCAGGAATCACAAAGAACAGTTAGTGTGCATTTCTTTTTAGTACAAAAAAATTTATACCACCCATAAGCTATATGAAATTGAGCTACAGAAAAGTAAAAGAAGGAAATAAAACTATTATCTATTATTTTTATAGTTTTGCATAAACCTGTGGTTCTTATTAAACCTTTTGTAATTATGGTAAGTGGTTTGTCTGAGTCCTGAGGAATATGCCAGTTGGCTCCATAAAGTTTCAACTTAAGGGAAATGTCATCACAATAGTATTCTGGAGGCACCTCTAGCTTCTGCAGCATGTTCTACTATCAGCTTTTTTGTTTGAAACACAGTAAAAATTTAACAGGCTTAGGTTTTTCCAGTGATCAGAAAAAGTCAGTGAGTTGCTTCCCAAATGGCATTGGGGGGAGGGGGAAACATTTCAAAGTTGATGTGGCATAATGAGTAGATCCTGATTCTTCTTGTGCTACAGGTGTCAGGAAACATCCTTTTCAATTTTCATGTATAGATGGGAAGAATTCTCTCAAGAGGGCCAGGTGATTCCAGTTCCCTGGGCTTGCATATTGTCTATAGGTCAGAAAAGGTCCATGAGTGAAGGGGATTTATGGCTGTTTCTTTTGAGCAAGAAGGACCAGGAGGGGAGGGAGCCATGGAGAGCATGAAATAATGTGGTTCTTTCTCTGCTGGCCTTCAATACTGCCTTCAATATTTTGTGATCTGGCATTGTGCCATTTGGGCTAGGCTGATGTTCTGGGCAATTTTGTGGGTTTCTTGGAAAGTTTTCCACTCCACAAAGAATCTTCTACTGCAGCTTCCATGATCATGTACTGCTTTCCTGCATTCAGTGGAATCTCTGATAGATCTTTTGGGGCTCAGAGAACAATACCCCTCAAATATGCTATTTTGTTGTTTTTCTTGCTGTTGTTCTTATTTGCATGCTGAATAATTTGATGGGTGGGGAAAGACTCCCTAGGATTTTCTTACCTGCATTATAACCAGACTGTAAAAATGGAACACAACTGTCTCCTCTCTCTTTTTTTGGCCATCATAAGCCAATAGCCTGTCTCTTCCATTACCATTTCTCTGAAAGTGTCCAGCATCGGTGCTTTGTTCTGGACCCTTCTCAGCACATAGTTTTCTTCCTCTGCTTCTCCTTTCCCTCCCTATAAAAGTCCTTTGTGCCCCCCAAGTTCCCCAAGATAGAGCTTTGAGAGGAATAGCCCTTCCATCTTCTCAGAGCCAGCCCTTGAATAAGACTGACTTCCTTCTCACCAACTCTTGTCTACTGAGTATTGGCTTTCAAACAGCGAATAGCCTGAACCTGGCATTGTGATCAGCTGTACCTATCATTCCCCACCCCTTTACCCTTGGTCCTTCTTTACTCACCCAATGACTGAATGCAGTTCCTAAGCCTTTCAGAGTGGTGCCCCAGAGGCAAAGGAGATTAGAGGTAACTGGCACAGCCTTGTGTCACTGGCGCTGTCATGATCTGGCATTATGCCACTGGGGCTTAATAGATGCTCTAGGCAATTTTGTGGGTTTCTTGGAGAGTCATATTACCCACTAGGAATATGCCACTTCAGTTCCCACCATCTGGGTGATGCTTACTTTAATTGCTACTTTCCACCCCCTCTCTTAAGCCCTGCTCCCCCAGCAGTAGATCCTGTTGCAGTCATTTGACCCCACTCCCAAGTACGGAGTAGAGCTCACCAAATAGAACCCTTTCACCAGACCCCCAGTCCCAATCCTCCCTTTGTCCACCTGCCTCAAAGGAAAACTCACACATCTTTTCCCCTGTCCATGGTCCTGTAATGAGCACCTGAACTGTTCTGCCTCCTTTCTCTACCTTTGATCAATAGCCAGTCTCTTCCCTTCCAGTTTTGAGAATCCCATTTTAGTATTTTGCTACAGATGCTAGCCAGTACCAATAAATAGCATTGTAATCTGAAAAGAAGTGATATCAAATACATTTGTAAGGTGCTTATATGTAAATGTTATATTGACCAAGATTCAGAGGCAGGCCAGGGTCTAGAAGGCGAGAGTGTTAGGACTGATTTAGTAATGTCTGCAGTGAGCTGAGCAATATGCTCATGTGAGGCTAGAAATCTGACATCCTGGTGGATGATGGAAGTATTAGTAAGAAGCTGGATTTGACATGGTGTTCCCAGGCTTTCCTGACTTGCTGATTTAAGATTTTTTCTTTTTTTAATTTTAGTGTATACAGAGGTACAAAAAAGGAAGCGAATCTGACTAGAAGTCACTGATTTTCCTGCCAGTATGTCATATAAATCAGTGTTGGTGAGGTCAGAGGACCTGGCTGCCTGACGCCCTCATGGTATGGATCATAGGCAAATCAGTTTGCTTAGCCTTTTTCCCAGTGCTGTGTACAAGCCTGACTGAATTTAAAAGGTAATTAAGAAAATATTCTGTATTAGAGTTAATCTGACTCTTCCCTGGTGTAGCTGATTAACATCTACATCAAACTATGTTTATTAGAAGATTTGGATGGATATAATTTTAAAAAATCAAAAGTGGCTAAGGCAAGCTCAGAATTTGATTTATTTCTCACGTAGAAGGTAGGCAATTCCAGGTCCTGTTGTGGTTTCATCGTGTCATTGGGACCTAGGCTCCTACTTTCTCTTTTCAAGATGAGCACATGACCCCAAAAGACTGCTGAAACTCTGTCTACATACTAGGCTGAAAGAAAGATCAAAGATCACAAAGGTCTTCTCTCAAATCAGTCATCTCTTCAACAGCCTTCCTGGAGTCTGACCTTACACTTTCATTCATATCTTACTGACCAGATCTGCAGCTTCAATGGAGCTTGGGAAAAGTAGGAACTCATACAAGGGGGGAAATTGTGCCTCCAAGTATTAACAAAATCAGGATTCTTCTCTTAAGGAGGAAAGAGAGAAAGAAAATGTTGTGGGTAAGAGCTCTGTGCCACACAGGTAATTTTAGACAAGCAATGACTTTAAAAGTCCTCCTTTCCATTGGCAGAAGAAAGTGCTTTGCAAAATTATAAAATATGTAGGCAATGTAACCTGGATGATATTGATATGTTGAACTGATGCAGCAATATACTATTTGATGTCAGATTAAGTGAATGAATAAAAAATATTCAAATCCTCATGTCTTTTCCTTCTAATAAAAACTTAAACATTGTGACCATGTATCTGAATGTATTTCACAAAATGAGAATATATAGTCTGGCATCTCATCGGAGTCTGACTAGATCAGAATATTTGAAATTGGGAAGTCATTTATGCAAGATATTATTGGAGTCACTTTCTGTTGTTTTGAGAATTTATTCAATCAAATGTACAAAAGGTGCTTGGTACATGCAAACCATGCAATAGAACATACCATATACATTAGCAGGATGGAAAATACCATAACCTATCGTTAAAAAAGGACCATCCATTAAAATGGAAATTCCATGAAGATAGGATTTTTTGTTGGTTTAGTTTACTGCAGTTACTAAAGCATTTAAGACAGTCTGGCATAGAATAGGAACTCAGTAAATATTTACTAACTGAATAAATTAATGAATTCTAGAAAATACTGACCTTCCTCTAGATTTTTTTTTTCGGGGGGAAATAAATCAATTTGAAAGATGTACATGTCTTATTTTAGAAAATAGATACGTTTCTGTTGGGCAGTATATTAATTCATATCCAACAACTTGAAGATGTCATGTGAAGGTTTATTTTGTAAAACAGAATCCTTTTTTATAAAGAAAATATCTTATTTTCTCTTTTTGTTTGTTTGGCAACTTTTGATTTTTTTTTAATATGTCACATTTGCATAAAGTAGCCTCAACCCCACCTCAGTACCCACTTGAGAATGGAATATGAATTAAAACCACATACAGTTTTGCAGTAGGAGTCCTATGAACTACCTTTTTTATGGCAATGTTATAGGCTTGGTGAACTGATGCACCAAACTTTTTTCATATTTCTTTCTCGCATAAAATTCCCATCAGGGGAATTATTCTAGAGGCCCCCCTTCCCTCATGCTCAGCACCCAATCTGCCAATTTTATATTCCAATAATTTCTCCTTACCACTATCATTGTGCCTTGTTAGAAACTTTAGCATCCTCTCTAAATTTCTTCTGGACATATCAGATTCATCTATTTAGAGTATATGTTTTAGTCAGCTTTTTTGCTGTTTGACCAAAAGACTCGAAAAGAACAATTAGAGGAGGAAAAGTTTATATGGGGCCTTATGATTTCAGAGGTCTCAGTCCATAAGAAGCCAGCTCCATTTAATGGGGCTCCAGGTGTGGCAGAACTTCATGGCAGAGAGTATGGCTGAGGAAAGCAGCTGCAGACATGGCACCAGGAAGGGGCGGGGGGCGGGGGGAGAGAGAGATAGAACACCAGCACTCCTCCCCACTACAAAAAATATACCCCTAAGACAGGCCCCCATGACCCACCTCTTCCAGCTACAACCTACCTGCCTACAGTTACCACTCAGTTAATCCCTATCAAGGGATTAATTCACTAATTAGGTTAAGGTTTTACTAACCCAATCAATTCATCTCTAAACCTTGTATGATCTCACACAGGAGCTTTTTAACAACATATCCATCATATTATTCTTCTCTTAATAACCTTTTTCTGACTCCTTAACAGCTGATGAATTCTTCATCATGTTGTATGAGAATCTTATGTCCCTGGCCATAGTTGTGTCCCTTTTTCTGTAGTTTTATCTTCTGTTAATTCTCTGCTGTACATTTACAACAGAAACACTTTTATCTGGTGGGAATAATATACTCTAGGAAGACTTCCTTGAGTGCCCAGAATTGGCTCTGTGTTGTGTATATGTGTGTTTATGGCATGATGGGCACACTTCTGTCATAGGACGTTCCCCATTGTAACTTTTCCAAAGGACCTAGCATGGTGCCAGGCATCTAGTAGATGTTCAGTGATCACTGGTGAACTGAACTAAGCCAACAAAATGTGATCTCTGGGGAACGCTAGTTGGAAAGTTTTATTCAATATGGTTATTTTTATGTTCTTTCTTCCACTGCAAATCAACTAATCTCTAGGTTTCTCCAGAGGTATGTCGCAAAAGGTCATTCTGAATGAACCTTTTGGATACTGGTCTTGGAGACCAAGAACGGTCCTCAGTGCCCTTTTGTTGAAGATTGAACACCTGAGAAATGCCAAGGCAACTGTAAAAAACAAGTTTTATTTAAGAAAGGGACAAAGACAGACTTCGCCAGAGAGAAGTGGGCCCAGAACTAGGTGCCTGTGAGGAAGAGGGTATCTTGCTATTTTCTAGGCTCCCAGACTCCCGCACCTTCTCTTTCTTCTCTGGATGTCGGGGACCAAAGGAGCAGCACAGCGGGTAATTGCTTGTACTGGGAAGTACAGGAGGTTGAGCTGGGAAGTGTGAACCAGAGCTTAGCCCTTAGCAACCCATTGTCTTTTCTTTGACAACCATCCCTCATCTTCTCAACCCTCATCATTCATTACCTTCTGCCTGCTGCCTCAGTTTGTTGAGGAATGTGACATTTCCTCTCCAGCTCAGGCCAGGCGGGGCGGCAGGCAGGTTGCTTTTTGGCAAAGAAAGCATGTGGAGAATCAGTACAGGGGACTCATTATGTAGAATTATTCTCTTAACCTTGTGTTCCCACCATCCTCATCTATTTGTCTCCTTATACTTTGATCCCACTACCCATATGTCACCAGCAACCATCTTCTGATCAGACGCATAGCATTTATTATTAGTGGAAAATAGAACTTGCTAATATGTTAGAAAAGAGTGGTGAGGTAGTCAAGATGAGTTGGCACTCTTGTGAATATACGGATTTCTGAGATTAATAGCATTCTCAACATTTGCATTGCTTAGTAGTCAACGTAATTCTATTGAAAATATAGAAGTGCTTAACTAAGCACAACTCAGAGAGAATAGAAAGAATCAATTCTGTCAATGCTCACTACATCCTTCCCCTTCCCCCCAAATGAAATGAAAACAACAAATGAAAAAGTCAGAGATCCTCAATGGACATTCAGTCATTTGGAAAGGTCATTGTGTTTATAATTTAAATAGAAAAAAATGGAGTTTATATCTAAAAATCTATTTAAAGAAACAAACCATAGTGCCCTGAAAAGCAACCATCACAGTGTAGGAAAAGGGAAAATTGGGATGGTACTGAGCAGACTCCAGTCCTGATATTTAAAATAAGAGCAACCATTCTGAGTCCCTGCTCTGTGACAAGTCTTGTACCAGGTGCTTTATCAGTCCTATAATGCTCTGAGGTACTTTGTGCAAATCATCTGGCCATTGGTTTGTTTTTTTTTTTTTTTTTAATTGGACGTGAGGGCCTTGATTCTGGGTTCTGGGAGGAGAAAGAATCAACTCCTATCCCCTTTCCTCTGTACCCTGTGGCAACTGCCCAGGTTGAATTGTCCACTTGCTCAAAGAACTCCATGTGTTAAAATGTGACCTTGGTTGAGGCTTTCCAACAGGGGGTCAACCCACAATACTGAGAAGTTTGGGAGGGATGGGGTACTAGTGGAGAAGAGGCAGGGGCCTGGAGAGATCATAGTCAGTACTACAGAATGGGCAGTTCCTGTGGCCCGCTTGTGCAAGCCGACTGCAGGCCTCAGCGCCTGAACTCCTGAGCTCACAGGACGATGCCTGGAGCCCTCATTGCTGCTGGGCCAGCCTGGGCTGGAGAAAGCTCTGGTGGCCTTGGTTGAGGATTGGTTCTTCCTCATCCCCACTCCATCTGTCATCTGTGGTAGACAAAGACACCATATAAAATCTTCAAATCATCTTTCTGGAGGTATAGTAGGTAAGACAATTTATGAGAGTCAGATTGTGAGAGTACAGACTCAGGATCAGGATGCATGAAGTCGGATATGTAAAAAGAAAGCGCTGTCTCAATGGGTGTGTTAGGGTTCAACCGCAAGGCCAGAGGGCTCCTCGAGGGTCACATATCCCTGTGGCGTGCAAGGGATATTGCAGAGTTCTTCTCTCTGAGATTCCAAGCATGAAAGGACAGTCCCTAGAAAAAAAGGTTTAAAAGGAGATAGCAATTTAGGATTAAGACAGAGAAATATTGAGTCTTAAAGGAAACATCCAGGAGCCATTGAAATGCAGAAAGAAACCCAGTTGTAAATCTTGAGGAACGGGCAATATGCCCTTGTAAAATGAGGAAAATACACAAGTGCAGGGAAACTGGCATGAAATTGTGCAGTTCTCACCCTGGTTCCACCTCCAGTCTGGCCCCTAACTATAGCCCTTCTATAAATTTAAGACCCCCAACCCAAGGAGGGGTCTCACTCTCAACATATCCCACATTCTCCCTTGAATATGTATCTACTTCCTAAAAAATACTCTGTCTATGCCTTTGTCTGGCTTATGCTGAAATTCTCTTCTGTCATGTATGCCAAGCACCCCTCTGGTCCTGGGTTGAATACTCCTTCCCCTCTGGGAACTCCTTGGACCCTTCTCCAGAGGCATCTCTTCTCTTGTGACAACACCACCCTGCCCCTCCATGCCTATCCACTGCTTGCCACCACAGTCAGCTGAGAATGCTGATTCCACGGAGAACCTGATGCTGACTGAGAGAACAAAGCAGGGAGACAGCAGAGTTGGCACCCAGTCTTCCAGAGCAAGACACTAAGTTCCATGGAGCTGTATGGAGCAAAACTTTGATCTTGAAATTATACTTTTTGAGAAAGTGCCAAAGCAATTATATCCATAATTATAACTCCCAAATAAGATGCAGACCATTGTTTTCACTGTAAACAGTCTGGATCCTACAGAAGTGAGTCCCCTGATGGCTGGATTATCATTATCATTTTAATTACACAAATGACGCTACACAGAGTGTTCCTGATTGTGTGGATGTCAACTCTCTTCAAACTAATGTAGTTCTGACCAAAATCTAAAGCAGTGTGCTTGTGGGGGAAAGAGAAAATAATTTCAAAAAGTATAATAATTATTATAGGAAGAGAAAGGCATAAGAATAGAAAAAATGTTTGCACAAAAAAAGTGATGAATTTGAACTGATAATCCAGATATTTTGAAATGTAGTTTAAAAAAAAAAAAACAGTGCAGTATTGGCATTAAATAGACAAGTTAATGGAACAGAATAGAAGGTAGAAAAAAAGACCTAACCATGCAATAATTTAATGTATTATAAATGTAGGTATCTCAAGTTGATGGTGTAAAAATTGAGTAGATAATGACTGAGGGCACAACTTCCCAAAATGCTAGAAAGACCAGAATGCATCACTATACTAAAAAATTCTGAGTGATTCAATGTTTAAAATGCAAAGTAAGTGAAATCCAGGTAAATATTTATGTAATCTAGGGAGTGAAGATGGAATTACTAAGTTTAGTAATAAAAACAAAAAACATAAAAAAAACAATAAATTTTATAGTTTAAAGTTTAAAATCTTCACATTAAAAAAAAAAATTCCACATCAAGCTGGGCATGGTGGCACATGCCTGTGATCCCAGCAACTCAGGAAGCTGAGACGAGAGGATTGCAAGTTCAAGACCAGACTCAGCACTAAGAAATAAAAAGTTAAAAGGACTGGGGATGTAACTCAGTGGTAAAGTGCCACTGGATTCAATCCCCAGAATCAAAAAAGTAAAGTTAATATTCCATTAGTTGTAAGCTGTACAAATAAATTGCATATGTTGCTTAATGGGATAATATGTAACTATAAAAATATAAGTAAAACTGGGTGTAGTGGTACACGCCTGTAATCCCAGAAGCTTGGGAGCCTGAGACAGGAGGGTCTTGCGTTCAAAGCCAGCCACAACAATGAGGAGGCACTGGGCAACTCAGTAAGACCCTGTCTCTAAATAAAAATACAATATAGGGCTGGGGTTGTGGCTCAGTGGATGAGTGCCCCTGAGTTCAATCCTCAGTACCCATCTCCCACAAAATATAAGCTAATAAGGTACTGATAAGGAACTACCTCAATGACATAATGTTGAATGGAAAGGTGCAGAGAGGAATATATGTTAGGATAACATTATATAAAGAGTAAATAAATACATTTATATATTAGCTTATATGTGCATAAGCTATCCTGAAAGAATACAAAAGAATTGATCTCAGTGGTTACCTCTGAGAGGGAAATAAAGGAAGAATTTGGGTTAAAGAAAGAATTTTTATGTTATGCTCTTTGACACATTTTGAATTATGTGATTATATTACCTAGTACATAATTTTCAAAACAGATATATTTGATAGACATCTTTTCATGTCAGGAGAAACAGCTATTTCTTTAGATGACTGAAAGATATTGCTGTGTGTGGATTTATCATATTTAACCAATTTTCTATTGATGAAAACTTAGATTGTTTTCAATTTTTCACCACATAAATAATCTTATTGTGAATATCCTTGCCTATAATGTTCAAGTATTTTTGAGAAGAAAATTCTTAGAATTGTTGTGATAAAAATACATTTAATTTTAGTTCCTAAAACTATTCAAGTATCTAATCTTTAAAGAGATCCTTTTCATTATTTGTTACAGCTTAGTCCATATTAAGGTTAGAAGTTTCTGGCAGTTCTGGATTTTAGGAGCCCCAAACACTTTTCCTTTCCCCAATTTTCAGTTCCAGGACTCTTCTATCTAATGAAGAATCTATTTCTTTTGTTTTGGGAGGGGCTAATTCTGCCTTTCCCTGTTCCTGAGATGTGCTTGTGACTCATGCCCAGCCAATCAGAGGGCTCTGTCTATGAAGCTATAAGGATTTGTTTATATGTGGTTATGTGTCCCACACTGAACCAATAAAAATTATCCCTAATATATTTTATGGTGACAGGTGGAATTAATAATGTGCTTTTCTCTGAGGTTCCTGAGATGCTAAGTACATGAACCTGGGATTATCAGCAGCAATCCTTTTTACCTGGTTATGAGGCAAACTTGGAAATGTTACAGGTTGATAGATGGATGAATGGAGCTAGATGATAGAAAAATAGATCATGCCTTGATTACACAGTTTGAGCTCCTGAATCAGCTGTACCTGCAGACACATGCACAAATGAATATATATATATATATATATATATATATATATATATATATATATATATATATATATATATATATATATATATATATATTTTTATTTAAACTGGTTCAAGTGGGTTTTAGTAATTTACAACTGAGATTCCTTGGTTAATAGCCTACCTCTTTTTGGTCATATACATTATAGTTATATTCCCCAGTGTGTGGCTTGTAATTTTATTTATGGTGGTCTTGGCCATATACTTAATTTTATTTTTTATTTTTATTTTTTAGATAGTAAATCTTATCATTGCAGTTTCAATTCCTGGTTAGAAAGATGCTTTTTATTCTGATTTTTTGAAGTCCCTATTTATTTCCTTATATTTTCAATAAGGATCTTTAGGTCTAAAATTGGAAATTAATTTTTGATGTGGTATACGGCAAGGCAATGTTTCTCTCACTCTGTCCCTCCTCCTCTCCCCCTGCCTCCCTCTCCTCCCCTCTTCCCACCTTCTCTTTCTCTCTCTGGTACTGGGAATTGAACCCAGGGGAACTCTATCACTAAGCCACATTCCCAGCTCTTTCTGTTTTTAATTCTGAGACAGGATCTTGCTAAGATGCCAAAGCTAACCTCAAACCTGTGATCTCCTGCTCGGCCTTCTGATTTGCTGGGATTACAGGTTTAGGCTACCAGGTCTGGCTATGCAATCTCATTTTAAAAGCAGTAATGCATGATATAAATTTGAGAACACACACCAACACATGTCAAAATTACTATCTCTAACTTTCACTTGGTGGTGGCATTACAAGGGGGACTCTATATTGAAATACACACTAGAAGTACTTCTGCAGAGGACACTGGGGATTGAACCCAGTGGCACTTTACCACTTAGCTACATCCTCAGCCTTCTTTATTTTCAATCTTGAGACAGGGTCTTGGTAAGTTTCTTAGGCCGTTTTTTAAGACAGGGCCTCACTAAGCTGATGAGGCTGGCCTGGAAATTGTAATCCTCCTGCCTCAGCCTCCTGAGTATCTAAGAATACAGGCATACACTAACATGCCTGGTTGTATATTATGATTTAATGAAATAATTTGTTATCATGCTAATATTTCCTTCTGGATTACATATGTGATATGGTATATATTTCTATTATAAGTAATATATATTGCTGGAGAATGCAGTTTGTACTTCTCAGGCAAAGTTTGCCTATTTCTACTTAAAATCAACTGAATTTCAAGGAATAGTGTATAGGTATTTTGATTTATTTAGTTCAATTGTCAAAAAAATGTTTTGCCTCATTATATTGCCTTTAATTTAAATATTATTCAATGATACACATAAACCTAACATACTGTGGATTTTCTGACATTCTCTAATGGTAAGATAGCTGTATAAATTTAGATCATAAATTTATGTCATAAAATTCAATGAACCATATTTTGTATTTAAGTTAACTGCACATAAAACACACATCATACATGAAACAATTCAATGCCATATAAAATTATTATATCAAAACACTTTCTAAACTTCCTCTTACCAAAAATTAATTCTTAAATCTTCAAGCTCTACCCTAGGTGTATGTTGCTTTGCAATGCAATTTGTGAGTTCTATTCTTTTTTTCTTGTCAGATTATCACTTAAGACCTTGGTAAATGTAGTGCTGACCTAGGGAATCGGGCTAATGGTCAGTATCTCAGCTTTCTGCAATGAAGTTCAAGGTAACCACTGGAAATTGTACCCGTTTTCTAAGAGCTTGGGAAATGAATTCAAACAACTAAAAACCAGTCTAGAATTCATCTTTTATTCCAAAAAGCAAACCACAATTGAGATGATCAGCACTGGACAGATTTCCAAAGAAATGCACACAAACATTGAGAATTTGGGTTGCATAACATTGAAGCCATCTGTAGCACAAACTTCAGTGATGTCTTCAAAATGCTACCTTTTCATTTACTGAGGATGCATTGAAAAATCAAATGCACCAAATCTTTTTGCAAAGCATAGGAGCATATTTCTTTTTATGGTAAACAGGCTATGGAAAGAAATTTTCTAAATCTTTATTGAAATTCAGAGGCCTTTACTAATCTTTTTTGAGTAAGATTATTCTGTAATGAGTTCCTACCAATCACAAACTTTCACAAGAAGTTAGATTACACAGAGAATTCATCTGAGAAGACACTTCTGTCAGAACCTGTACGCAAAGAGAGGAATGACTAAACATAAACTTTACCCTCCTTTACAGAGGGAATGATAAACCACTGTATTATCTTTCCTGTTCAATTTTAATATGTATTGTCATAAAGATCACCTTCACAAGCAAAACCGCTCTCCTTTATTTTCCTATAGCAGGAAAGAGAACACACATGAAACATGACAGGAAGCTCTGTTGCTCCAAAGATATTGTAGGATTGGATGATACGAAAACCTTCACCAAACTTGGGACCAAGGCACCATTCACACCTGGATGTGCTGAAATGGAGAAACATCAAGTGAACATGTAATAAATTTCTACCAAAGTAAAAACACTTGTTGCTTGGCAAGATCCAAAGTACTATAACATACAACCTTTCGCTTCATTGAGCTTATCCTCTAGAAGTGGCACTTACAATCAAGTGAAAAATTATATGCTGCAGGGTGCTATGGCCCATGCCTGTAGTCCCAGTGGCTTTGGAAGCTGAGACAGGAGGATCACAAATTTGAAGCCAGCCTCAGCAACTTAGTGGGACCTTAGGGAATTTAGCAAAACCCTGTCTCAAAATTAAATAAATAGGAGTGGGGATGTGGCTCAGTGGTTAAGCACCCCTGGTAAGGACAAAAAACTTAAATGTTAAAAGTGCCAAATAATGAAGTATACAATGTGTAACACAATATTACTTTTCTTAAACAAAAATATTATGTATAGTTTCTTAGACAACTCTCCATATTGATATATTTTGTTTTACTTCATTCTTACTAATAGCACATTTGATAGTTTGGGTAGACCACAATTTATTTTACCACTCTCTTTCTGATGCACATTTAAGCTGCAGTTACCATCCCTGTAACAGACTTGTGTTCACAGGTAACTACTTCCATAAGGCCGAATCCTTAAGATTTTTAAACTGTTGTTTTAAGGGATAAGTAACAAACTGTCAAATTGCTGTCCATGAAGCTTCCAGCGGTTTACAGTTACCACCAACAGTAGCCAACAGTTCTGTCTTCAGGCATGGAAAGTCAACACAATATCAATCTTTTAAAAGTTGATAAGACAGGTAAGTAAAAAAAAAACAAAAACAAAAACAAAAAAAAACATCTATTGTTGCTATTTCACATTTTGGTTCCTTGATTACCATGAGGTTAACATTCCTCTTAGTTATCTGCTATCTGTATCATTCATGAATTAACTGCATATTCCTATTACTCACTTTTTTCTGGGTTATAGCTTTACTAATTGATATGTGGAAGATATACATGTTTCAACTTTTTATAAGCATTGACATATCTTATTTCAGTCGATGACTTGTTTTTTTTAATTTCATTGATGGTATTTTGTATTTGTGAAAATCTCTCTCTTGGATCCAATTCATATACTTTGCTTTACTGTTTGCATTTCTGTGGTTTATTCAAGGTGTCTTTTCCTGTATGCCATGAAGATAAGTCTCCTGTACTTGCTTCCAAAAGCTTCAAGGTTTTGGTTTTCATACTTCAATTTTTAACACTATTGGAAATGATCTTCATAAATGATCTTTGTGAATGGTGGTGACATATGCCTAGCAGAAATCTAATTTTAAATATTTTTTTCTCTGAAAATGAGCAAATGTCTCAGCAACATTTATTGAAAAGCCTCTCCCTCTGGATCCACGGTGCCATTTTGTCAAATATTGAGTTTTCACATATGCATGAAAAAAAAATGACTGGGCTATGTTTTATTCTTCCACTACTAACTGTGTCCTTCCCTTTACCTAATACCAACCTGTTTTACTTTCTTTAACTTTTAATATAAAGTCTTGCAAGCCCCGTATGTTAGACTTCTTTTCCAGGTTTTCTCTGGCTACTTTGGAGCCTTCGCTTTTCCATGTAGAATCAGATCGTCAAGTTCCTGAACAAAATTCTATTAGGATTTTGACCAAAAATGCATTGGATTTATAGCTGTATTTGGGAATATCTGCTATATTTTTTGTATTGAATATATATCCCTCCCCTTACATTCAGACTTCTTTACTTTTTCATTGTTTAAATTGTTTTTCATAAATATCTTGCGCATATTTCACTTGATATATTCCCAGATACATTGTTTTTGCTATCATAAAAATATCTTTTAAAGATTTTCTTTCTATTTAATGTCTGCTTTTAGCTATATCTCCTTTTAAGCCCATTACTATTATTATCATTTCATAGATATTATGTTTGCTTACTTGTTTTTAAATTTCTGTTTTCACTATTCCTTCTTACATTTTGGACTTTGTTTTTGTAGTTGTTTTCCTTCTTTCTGATGCATATCCTTAAGGAAAATCTGTTGAGAGTAAATTCTCTGTTTTGTTTTCCTCCAAAAACACCATTCTTTGTCTTTCTTTTTTGAAAGGTAGTTTTGCCAGGCAGAATATAATATTTTTTCAGACACTGTTGTGCTGTTGCTGACAGTTCCTCAGCCATTACTTGTGGTTTTCTTCCAGCTGATTTTGGTTTCTTGTCTTTGTCTTTGGTGTTCTTTATTTTCACTATGAGGTACCTTTCTGAGCCAGTGCAGAGCTGTCTGTGAATTCACACCTTTCATTACTTCTGAGACTTTGCAGCCATCATCTCATCCAGTGAGGACTCTGCTATTCTGTTCTCACTTTCTGGCTCTCAAAGTCTATGTTAACTCCTTTCCTTCTTTACTTCCTGTCTCTGTCTTAACGTGATTTTTCTGCCTCTTTTTTCATATATGCATAACCTATTGTTTAACTCATGTACCAAGTTGATTTGAAGTATTACATTTTTAGTTTCTAGAATTTAGTTTCATTTAAAGTTTCTTTTCTATATTTTCCTGGCCATATTTGATAACCTCTTACTTATTAACTATGTTTAAAATTATATTTTATTTCTTGAAACATTTACATATTCTGTAAATAATACTAATATCTTAGATTCTTGAAGATTAGTATATGTTAGTTGTTTCTTCTGGTTTTTATTTTTGATGGTTTGTAAATTTCTTTAAATTATGAGATAATATTCATTGAACTTAAATTCCTGGAATCTTTGCTGTATAAATCGAGAATGTCCAATACATTGGTGGTTCATTGCTCTGGAACCATGTAGACCTTCTTTGGGTCTAGCTTTAATTCAGGAATCTCAGGTTCATGTTCCCAACCTTGTTGTGAATCTAAATTTTTACAAGTTGGATTTTACTTCTTTAAAACATTTTTCCCTTGGAGAATTTAAAAAAATTTTCTCATTTGCAATAAAATTTCATGTGCTTTGAAATTTCAATATATTAAAATTGAAAACTTCTTGGCTCTGTCCTTTTTTTATAGATAGATCTTTAACTATTTTTTTTTTACATTTCTTTAATGGTTGCTGTTAGCTTTGTATCACTCTAACAAAATGCCTGAGATATTCAACTTGTAAAAAGAGAAAAAGTTTGTTTTGGCTCACAGTTTTGGAGGTGCCTATTCATAATCAATTGGTCCCATTGCTTTGAATCTGTGGTGAGGCAACACATCGTGATGGGAACAAGCGGTGGAGTAAAATCACTCTCCTCCTGGCCAGGAAGCAAAGAGAAAGAAGATGGAACTGGACTCCAGAATCCCATCCAAAGGCATGTCTCCAATTACCTAGTCATTTCTTGGTGGGCCCTACCCTTTTAAGGTTCCACTACCTCTCAATGGAGGTACTGTCTTCAGGACCACACCATTAACACATGGTCCTCTAGAACATTCAGGATCCAAACTATAGCATCTGCCTTTTGTTGAGTCAATACTGGTAATTTAGACATTCCAGGGAAACTTAGGCATACAATAGTATTTATTAAATCAATAGTGCTGATGATTAATACTTAAGTAAAAATGTTTTCATGCTATCTGAAGGAAATAAGAAACAAGCTTAAGTGAGCTATAAGTATGTAGGGGTTTAAGAATTCTAGTCCTGAGATCAGGTAATGACTCTACAATTGGTCATTGATGCTGGAGGAGAGCAGTTGCTCTGTCCAGGTCTCTACCACAGTAAAGCAAACATTTTCCCTGGGTGGAGAATTTTTTTTTTTTAAAGAAACCACTTCTATGTACTTAGTAACTCATAGAAAGGATTTATGTAACAGCTGTGTACATACTGTCAATATACTTCAGCAATCCATTCTTTATATAACAACTTGAGAAAAATGGCACTAAATTCAGACTGTATTATTATCCCTGAAAAGCTGAAAGGGGCAATTTGAAGAATTGTGTGTATGCTTTTGTAGGTGATGTGCTGGTGTGTGTGTGTGTGTGTGTGATTTAGTAAAACTATTATTTGGCCCCTAATGAAGAAATTAAAATTTTTTTGTATTTGTAGATGGACAGAATGCCTTTATTTTATTTGTTTATTTTTATGTAGTGCTAAGGATCAAACCCAGTGCCTCACACATTAGACTCTGCCACTGAGCTATAGCCCCAGCCCTTAATGAAGACATTTCAGATACTAAAAGGTGTACTTTGGTCTGAAGTACTTCAGAATTTACTCACCATATCAGTAACTTTTGAACTTTTAGTGGGATCTTATCATAAGAACCAAGTAGATCATTTTTGACAATGAACAAAGCACACATGTGAGTAAGTTGTTGGGGACTATTGAAACAATTCTCGACCCATAAACTACGATGAGTGAAAGTATTCTCAAGCTGGATTTTTGTCAGGTTAAGCTTCAAAATTCCAGGTGGAAGAAAAAACAAGTAATTCCCATCAATAATTAGTTTGTCAAGTGATCTGTAAATAAAGATAATCTCATTTTAAAGATATTTATGCAATATTTATGCAATTTTGTCCCAGCGTTCTTAAAAACTGGCAACAAATTTAGTGGCAAGGAAAAAACACATGTGTATTTAAGTATTAAAATCAAGAGAATTTACATATGAAACAACTGAACTAATATATTTTTACACAAATAAGTACACTTTGTGTGCTCAGTTGGTGCCTGTATTTGGAAGGTCTTTGAATGGGGTCATCAGTGTGGAAAAAGAAATAATGTCCACAATCACAGGAAGACTAACAAACATTATATAATACAATATAAAAAGAACATACAGAAAAAAATGCTTTTATAGAAAATTGAACGTCAACATGTATTTTGTCATTCAATGGTAATAAAACCAGTGAAATTTATGCCATCAAAATGTACCACATGCTATGTTATGCTTTGACTTTTTCAACACCCAAGTCCCCTTAAGTCTTCACTGTGTCAGTTGCTTTCAATAATCCTTGGTCCTTTATTCAGAAAACCAGCATGACTGATTTTCTTATTTTCACTTGTCTCAGTAGTGTTTTCCACAGTCACTTATCTCCCTTCTAATTAGTGCTGGAAGCAGACAGAAAAGTATCTGTTCATGAGGGACACATAAAAATCGAAGTCAAAGGCCAACAAAATTTCATATGCATTAAAGGTGAACCGGCTGGAAAATGGAATTTAGGCAGTGAGTAAGGGGCTTCTAGGTTCTTATTGACAGTCTAGTCTCATATTGTGACCCTTACTAACAGTATTAAAATGTGTTTGAAGGTGGTATGTATTTAAAACAGAAAGAGGCTAAGAAGATAACAGAATTCTTTCAGTTTGACCTTGTGCCTCCCATGGTCTGGTACAGGTGAGCAAGACTCCAGGCTGTTTTGGTCCTGAAGGAGAGAACTAGCATGCTCACTTTTTCCTCTGCATCAAACGCAAGCCAACATGCCAGAAGCAGAGAGTCTGGCTATGGGCTGAATATTTATATCCCTCTTAATTCCTATGTTGAAATCTTTGTCCCCAAGGTGATGACATTTAGAGGTAGAATTTTTAGGAGGTGATTAGGTTGGAGTGGACAGCTCTCATAAGCAGGATAAAACAGGCTTCAGATGGCTCCTTCTATAATGGGAGGCAAGAGGGAGAAGGTGGCTGTGTACGTGACAGCACACCCTAGCCAGACACCAAATTTACTTGCATATTCATATTGGGTTTCTGGGCTTCCAGAACATGAGAAATGAGTTTCTGTTATATACAAGGTACCAAGCCTACAGGACATTGCTGTAGCAGCCCCTGCTGACAAGGACAAGTCCTGTGTGGACAACCAGAATGAGTGTGGCACATGCAAGGGAAAGGCCAGCAAATGTTCCCAGGACATCCATGGTGAGGACCCAGAAGTTTGGGTGCCCTCTTCCTATTTATGGGTTTTGGGGAGCTAAGCTGGCCAAACAATAATTGAAGCTGGAAGACCCCCACATCTAGTTTCGAAGCTGAGCACTCTGGGGGCAGAGGAGTCTCCTTGAGGCATGACTGACATTCCTGCTGTTCTGAGTGGTGACATTCTCAACTGCCACTGGGCAAGTAGAAGAGCTACCAGATGAGAAAAGCAGACACATTGCACAGGACAGTGGCCCTGAGGCAAGCACTCTCTGTGGAGAGACAGATAAGAAGTTGGGGTGGGAACAGGAAAAACAATGAGAGTCAAATGTGTGCACACTCAAACATCCAAATGCTTTCTTGAACCCAAATGCATGATTTGTGAAATAAAAGATTTAAGTGTATAAACAGAAGAACATGACCTTTGTGGAGATCCAAATCAGAAGCCAAGTAGAAGGCATGATTCAGAACAAAACAAAAGCATAAAGAAAAATCATGAGGAAAAACATAGGTGACACAGAAGATAGATCCAGTAGACTTAATATATAAATAATAGTCATTTCAGGAAGAGAAGTAGAAAAAGATGGAAGAGACAATCACTTAACATATTGTCTTAAAGAAGTGTGAGCTGGCTGATTAAGAGTTCCCTGAATCCAAGGAAAGACAGATTTACAAAAGAAAACTGATCCACTCTTAAGCATAACCTTATGGAATTGCTGAAGATCAGAGATGATGAGAAAACCTTAAGGCTTCTCAGATGAGAATAAGAGCCGCTTACAAAGTAAGAGTAAACTGGCATCAGGCACCTGGCCTGCCATGCTGGAAGATGGGGAGGAAATGCTGATGGAGAGGGAGGGCTGCAGAGCCAGATCTTCCACCACTGATGACGTCATTTGTTATCTTCAAGATTCAGAGAAAAAAGCTACTCACTGGAGAAAAGGTCTACAGGAACACTCTATCCCATCAACGACTTAAAACAGACATCTTTCCAGATTCAAGATGAGATGAAAGAAGAGACAAAGCAGCAGCAAGCCATGGATCTTGAAACATACAGTTAAAAATGAATGGAGATTGCCTGAAAATGTTGTGAGATTGAAATACTTGATAAATGTTCTGTAGACAGACAGACATAATGCAAAGGAAAATATCAATGGGAATCTGTGTCAAAAGTTTCTAAGCCATCTCCATAAAATCTAGAGTTAGATAAAAGGCAGGTAAGTTTTAAGGGAAAATAAAAATTTTTAAGTCTCAAATAGATGTCAAAGACAGCAGTGGGCAGACAGGCCATTATGTGGGGGCTTATGTAAAATATTAAGGAAAACATGTTTGATAATGAGTTTGGGGAAGGGATTAGAAAAGTATACTAAAACACCACAATTAACAAGGGAGGAATAAAAGAGAATAAATATTATGCTGAACAAACCAGAAGAAGAAGGAGAGGGAAAAGTAGGGAAAAGGAGAGGGGGGGAACAGGAAATAAATAGTAAATACAAAGTAAAGCAGAAAGCAAATAAATAAATAAATAAATACATCAGTCTTTAACAAATGTGGATGGGCAGAATTCTCCTATTAAAATTCAGGGATTGTCACATGGAAAATCAAATAATAGTATAAATATTGTAAAATTAGAAAAAATTATCTCCTTTGCCAAAGATCATACTCCTAGAGAACAAAAGGAAAGCCATCAGATCTAAGGAGAACTTGATTTACATTGCTTGATTTTAAGATAACATAAAGAAATACATAGTTTTTCTATGCTGGATAGAGCTAAAAATGGAAGTAAGAGAAGCATTATATTCACAGTAGCAACACAATTATAGAATACTTAAAAAAGCCTATTAAGAAAGATACAAAGTGGATCAGACAAGATCTGAAAATATAAAAAAATGTGTTTTAGAATGAAAAATTTTATTATCATCAAAAATATAAATTCTTCAAAATTTTGTGTAATCTCAAGGTGATGGACAACTAAAATGCCAACTTTGTGTTGATGTGTATTGAAAGAGAAGCTGGGAATTATATAAAATGATCTTAAAGGTTATCATCTAAAGAGAGTTAGTAAAGGTTATCTCTAAAGAGAGTTATTAAGAAATTATTATTGAAAAATAACAAAATAACCTTCCTATTTTTATTAGATTATTTTAAAGTAATAATCAAAATTGCATGATACTCATGCTAAGCAAAGTAAGCCAATCCCAAAAATCCAAAGGCTGAATGTTCTCTGATCCATAATGGGGGGGCATGTGAAAAATGGAGGAACTGTGAATGGGCAAAGGGGAAAGGACATGGGGGCAGGAAAAATGGTGGAGTGAGATAGACATCATTACCTTAGGTACGTGTATGACTGCACATATAGTGCGATGCTATATTGTGTACATCCAGAGAAATGAAAAGTTGTGGTGCAATTGTGTACAATGAATCAAAATGCATTCTATAGTCATATATACCTAATTAGAATAAATAAATTAAAATAAAAAATAAATTTTAAAAAATATGATACTGATATAGAAAGACACAGAAAAACTTCAGACTTTCTTTTTTATTAATGTGAGAACCAGAGTTTAATATTAAAACTACATTAAGTATTATGAGCATTTTATAATGTGTATTTCCTTATAAAGATGCAACAGATAAGAGCCGTTCTATGAATTTTGTAGCTCACATTTTTCATTGCTTGCTACTAAATAAATGAGAGGACTCAAATTTCTCCATCACAGTCGTTACCAAACATCTTTAAGGGAAACATGACTTTCTTTGTACTTACTAATCCCCAAATACCTGAGTTTCTGGATATCATTCGGAATAGAAGTAATTTCATTGTAGGAAATATCAAGTTCCTCAAGATGGGCCAAGGAAAATAACCTAAAACAGAGAAAACTAATTGTAAATATGACTATCTATTTGTCATAGTTGGGAATAAAAGAATCAAATATTTAAGTTCATAGGTGATAGTACAGAAGTTGTACCTTGCCATTTATATAGACATTTATATAGACATTATCTTGACATTTATATAGACATCTTTTCATTAGATATGGGGTAATTACTTTCTAAAAATTATTTATCTATCCAATGAGACTTGTTTGAGATATTTGGAGTGGGTAAAGCCCCATTTAGAAAAAGGCACCTGAGACATTTTTAAAAGCATTTAAAACACACACACACACACACACACACACTCCATTTTTCGTGTTTGCTGTATTAGTGTCCTCAGGCTGATATAACAAAGAACCACAATCCAGGTGGCTCAAAAAACAGAAATTTATTCTTTTGCAGTTCTGGAGGCCAGATGGCCAAACTCCAGATGTCAGCAGGCTGATTCCTCCTAGAGGTTCTGAGGGAGAAACCGTCCCTTGCATGTCTCCCAGCTTCTAGAGGCTGCCTGCAGTCCTTGGGGTCCCTTAGCTTCTGACAACAGAACTCCCACCTTGGACTTTGTCTTCCTATAAGGATACCAGTTATTGGACTTAAGGCCTACCCTAATTCAGTATGACCTCATGGTAATTTAACTAACTGCATCTATGAAGACCTTATTTCCAAATAAGGTCACATTCTGAGTTTCTATATGGACACAGATTGTTCAGCGACACTACTCAACCCAATTGCATTAAGACTTCCATGGTGAAATACCTTTGATCATTCTTTCCATTGAGATAAGTTCCTATAAGTAAAAACCAAAGAATGCCAAGACTTTATAACAAGTTATGCAGTTATAAGAACTGAAGAATACTGTTATTCTGCCACAAGCCCTGTCTCCTGGAGGATGAGAGTGGGAATCACTTCTTGAAGATTGGAATTGAAGGGCTCAATATATAATATTTATCATAACCTCTAGTGAAAATCCCTCTTTCTGTGTGTGCTATCCTCAAATGTCTTTCTGATTCCCTATAAATAAAAGATGTAAATTTACTTGCATGATTATTAACTAAGGCATCATTAACACGGTATTTCACTAACTTTTTACTATTTTAGCATGACATACAAAGGTCCTTAGGACCTGGCTCCAGATTACTTGTCTATCTCACCTTTCACACTCTTCTCCATTGTCCCTGTAGTCCAGGGACAAATTTTATTTGCTAAAATTATTTTATTTGTTAAATTTATTTGCTAAAATTCTCTGCATTAACTAGTTCTCACGTATCTCCAAATACCACATGTATTTTCCCCAACACTTGACTTGTCTTTCAAGTTTTAAGTCTTGGTTCAGATATTAGCTCTTTCAAGGAACTACTTCTGACTCTTTCAGAGTAGGAAGATTTCTCTTCTGTACTTCTCTGCTTGCCTCTATCATGGGACCTGTAGCATTGTGCAATAAATGCTTGCCTCCTAAACTCATAAGTTCCTGGAGGGATTCCTTTTTGCATTTCTATATATCCACTCCTCACATAGCACCTATGTGTATCAGAATTACTGAGTAAATCACAATTGGATGAAAGGAGTGGTGATTCCAGGTAACTTAAAATTAAATGCTCTGAGAAATTAAGATTGACTAGGAAACTGGGTGTGGTAGTGCACACCAATTTTAATCACCTCTATAAAGAATATGATAATATCATTTGCTATAATTTGCAATTCAAAATATGTTTTATTTTCTTGCCTCATCCTGAACTCCCCTTATTCTAGTTCCAGGCTTTTAGGTGGATGATATGTCCTGATGACTGGGAAGTTGAATTAAGGCTTGTGGGCAGCATCAAGGAAGCAGCTTAGGTTCCGGAGTGGGACTGACCTCATCTGTGATTTTAGAAAGCAAATTTAGAAAGCCTCAGTTTGTTCTGGTACTCTATACACCATTAGCACCAACTCTGTCCCTTTTTTTTTTCCTTTAGGATGTATAGAGTTTTTAACACTTATTTCATTGCTTTATTTACCAGCACATTATTGGGCAAAAGGTGCTTAGAGCCCTGCTGCTAGCTTGGAGGAATAGGCTATCATTAATAATTACATGTTTTAATGGTGATGATTAAATAATAAATATCATTTATTAGTAGCATACTGTATGTTCATGCCAATTTAGAATGTTCTTTCACCATACCATTCCAAGATTGTTATCCTTTTTTTTTCAGGTATCAGATATGTGGAGACAAAGAAACTTAATCCCCCCTTTTAATCTATAACAATATGGGAAAACAAAGTATGCAACGTCAGTTGTTAATACAGAAAAACCAGCTGTTAATATAGGCTCTCAAGTTAGTTGCCTGGTATTTTGTTCTAAATAGATTCTCTTTCCCAAAGAAACTGCCTGCTCATTAAAGCAAACTGAATCAGATAAGGAAAGCAAACATTTGATTCTGATAGTTAAAAGTTGCAATTTTCTATATCATTTTTATTCTGCTAGCCACTGAGAAAAAGATAAGGACTTTTTTTTCTTTCTTGAACTTTTGTGATAGTTATCTCTGCATAACCTCAGGGTTTGAGTCCCAAAAGTTGTTTTGGTAGCAAATAGTATTTGTTTATGAAATATGTGTTTTTCTCTGTTCCTAAAAGGTTGTAATGACATCACCAAAACAAGCTTCTTTCCTTTTTTGGTTTCCTTTTCTCTCTTTCTTAACTTCTCTAAAAGTTTTGGGGAAAGAAAAAAAAACTCTGGATTTAAAGTGATTTATTATCTTTATTTTATAAATCTTTCAAAAAGACAAATCAAAGAACTTCTCATGATTGCAAAATTCCAAACATGACAATTGATTATACATTGATAGTCTCTAAGGGGCATGGCTGGGATGATAGTTCTTTCTGACTCCAAAACATGGGCCTTCCTTCATCCATGTTGCCGCATACCAGATGCCCCACCAGGTCGGAGCAAACCATCAGAAACAAAAATGCAGGCCTCTGTGAATTGGTGCTCTTACCAAATAGACTTTTTTCCTCATTAACTTTTAATTCACCTACATTGAAACAGTCAGCTGTTATATAATTTTTTAAATGTTGGATATTTCATTTTGATTTTGAAACTTAGGTCAAGGGGAAAAGAAAAATCTGTAGAAATCATTGAGAGAATTTAAAAAGTAATCTACAAGGTTTTCTTATTTTCTAACTTCCAGATAGAAACTGAAGTTAAGGTTAAGAGTGCTGAAGTTAAGCTTTTAGCATCTAAGGGGCAAAGCTCACCTCTGACAGTCCCTAGCCTTTTCAAGGATGCCACAATGCCACTTTGAGTCTCATGAAAGCAGAAAGATCTAGTGAGGAGTAGGAAGATAATAGTGAAAGAACTTCATCACAGTTTTAGAAAAAGTTTAAGAAGTCACCTAAATAATATATCTGAGAAAAATGTTTTTTATAATATGGAAGTGATAAGAAAATTTGGATGATAATAAGAAGACTAGAAAAAGGTGATCTTCTTAAACATGTTTTTTTGAGGTATTTGTTTTTTTGTTTTTGGTACTGGGGGTTTAACCCAGGGGCACTTAACCACTGAATCACATCCCCAGCCCTTTTTATTTTTTATTGTGAGACAAGGTCAGGCTAAGTTACCTAGGGCCTTGCTAAATTGCTGAGGCTGGCTTTGAACTTGCCATCCCCCTGTCTCAACCTCCCAAATTGCTGGGATTATAGGCATGTGCTGTAAACCTGGCTCTTACTTTTTTTTTTTTTTGGTACTGGGAATGGAACAAAGGGCACTTTACCCCAGCCTTTTTAAAAACATTTTTTATTCTTTGACAGGGTCTCACTAAGTTGCTGAGGGCCTTACTAAGTTGCTGAGCCTTTTCTCAAACTGGAAATTCTCCTGCCTCAGCCTCCCACATCATTGGAATTATAGGCATGAGCCACCTGGCCCAGCAAAAAAGTATACATCTTAATTTAAATTCTAATATTATGGCTTCAAACAAGTTGTTTATTTAATAAAGTACTGCTAAATTTTATTTGAATTGCTAGATGTATACTACTAACCACATGCTTTCTTCAAATGTCCTTTTTAAATAAGGCCAACCTGAATATCCCATTTAAAATTTCATTCTCACTTCCTTATACCATTCTATTTTCTTCTTTTTCATAACACTACCTTTTAAGTTACTCCATTTATTACCTGCTAGGTAATTTATTTACTGTGTATATTACTTATTCTATGAATATGTGAGATTCAGAAGTGATTTCATATTAGCTTTCTATTGGTGCCATTTAAATTGCAACATTAACTTTGTGCCTTAAAGTCACAAAGATTGATTGTTTTACAATTACATAGATCAGAAATTTGGCACTGTCTCACCATACTAAAATTAAGTCTTCAGCCAGCTGCATCCCTCTTTAGAGAATCTGTGTCTTGCTCATTCAGGTTGTTGCTGGAATTTGATTCCTTCTGTCTGCAGCACTGAGGTCCCTGTGCTCCTGTTGGCAGCAAGCTAATGACCCTTCCCAGGTTTTACAAACTGCCGTATTGCATTCCTTGACTCATGGCCGCCTTCCACTTTTGTAGCAGCAAGAACAGGTCCGCAGGTTGCTTCCTTCTTTAAATCCTGCCGCTTCCCTTCCATTTTTAAGAGCTCATGGAATTAGACTGGGTCCATTTGGATAATCCAGAATAATCTCCCTACTTTTTAAAATCAGTGATTAGAAACCTTTTGGTTTCTAGTCTAAATTCCTGTTCCATGCCATGTAACATATCCATGTTTTGTGGGGATTAGGATGCAGACATCTCTAGGAACAATTATTCTGCTGATCATAGTCCATCCTAGAGATTTACCTCTACCCCACCTGCAAAATATCTTTAGAGATCCCAAACTCCCCTAGGTCTCATCCCGTTACAGTGTCAACTCAAAGTTCAACATCTCATCTAAACTCAAACCCAAACTTCATCCTTTAAAGCAGGTGGAGGTGAGGTTCCAAGCATAATCTCTCTGGGGACACAATATTTTCTCTATTGGTAGTTCTTGAAACTAAGGCAATGCTATCATCCTCTAAGATACAACGGTGGGGCAGGCATAGAATAACAGTTATAGACATTCTGGTTCAAAAGGGAGAAAATGAAAAATTGAAAAGCAGTTACCAATCCTAAGCAATTTAGGAATCCAACTGGGTAAATTCCATTTGCTTTCAAGGCAGGGAATCATCATCTGCATCTCACAGTTCAACCCACTGGCTTCGATGTCCTTCCCTCCAGGCTCCTGGCTCTGCCTCAGGCATCAGCTTTGCTCTCTTAGCTCAATAGCAATACTAAATCATTACAAGTTTCTTCAAACCTCCTTTTTAATCATCATTCTTCATACAATCAAAGATGACCGTAATTCAATTCATTTCAGAGTCATCTCCCTCAACTGACACATAATAGGAGCTAAAAAAATTTTTGTTAATAAGTGGGTTTCCAGTTTTCCCACCCACAGGAATGCATGTTTTTCCATATTCAATCTCAGAGCCTGCTTTCGGTTTTAGGAGATAGGGTCATTCCTCCTGTTCAAGACCAGGATTTCCACCTGTGCCCATGACTCCTTTCCCTTCTACTTCCTGTGAGGTTATGAAGTTCTGCCCCATCAGGCATCCTTCCATACGGCCAGCCAGTCTATTTTCTACTGATACCTTTCCATCATTCTGTGAATATGCCTGAGTCTTTTTTTTTTTTTTGGGGGGGGGGGGGTACCAGGGATTGAACTCAGGGGCATCAACCATTGAGCCACATCCCCAGCCCTATTTTGTATTTTATTTAGAGACAAAGTCTCACTGAGATGCTTGGCCCCTCAGCTGTTGCTGAGGCAGGCTTTGAACTCTCAATCCTCCTGCCTCAGTGTCCCAAGCCTCTGGGATTATAGGCAAGCACCAGTGCACCAAGCTGCCTGAGTCTTTTTTTTACTTATTTTTTAAAATTATTTATGACAGTGGAATGCATTACAGTTCTTATTACACATATAGAGCACAATTTTTCATATCTCTGGTTGTATACAAAGTATATTCACATCAATTTGTGTCTCCATACCTGTACTTTGGATAATAATGACCATCACATTCCAACATCATCTCTAACCCCCTGCCCCCTCCCTTCCCCTCCCACCCCTCTGCCTTATCTAGAGTTCTTCTATTCCTCCCCTGCTCCCCCTCCCTATCCCACTATGAATAAAAAAAAAAAAAAAACTAACAAAAATGTTTGTAAGATCCCATGTTCTATCTTTTATTGAATCTCTTTCCTCCTGGTACATCCAGATTTCTCCAAAAGGTGGTCTCTATACTTACTCATCATTACCAATTTCTCTCCTTCCCTTCTCTCTCAACCCACTACAAACTGGCTTTTGTTCCTACCATTCCATTGAAACTGTTCTCAGATTTAACCCGAGTTTTTCTGATATACTTGGTACTGTTAGTCATCCTCTTTTTCTGAAGTAACCTGGCTTCCACAGTACACCTGGTTCTCTTTGTGCAATTTGACAGTTTTTCCCCCTCCATCTCTAGAATTTCCTCCTCATCTGTCTTTAGCTGAAATGCTGATATTTTTTCCAGCAACATCCCTTCAGATAATTCCTCTACATATTCTCACTGCCTTCAGTTAGTATATACTGTTAATTCAAAAATCTTTATTTCCAGGGGTTGGGATTGTGGCTCAGCGGTAGAGCGCTCCCCTAGCACAGGCGGGACCCGGGTTCGATTCTCAGCACCACATAAAAATAAAGGCATTGTGTTGTGTCCATCTACATCTAAAACATAAATATTAAAAAAAATTTATTTCCAGCAAAAAATTCTTCTGTGGTTCACTATGTCTAAGTCCAATGGTGGGATAGAAAACAACCCCTGACCAACATATTGATCTAGGGTTAAGCACATTATTTCCCTCCCTTCAAAACTCCTTAGCTTTAATCTGGTCTTTGTTTTGCTTAAAACTAATTAAGGGCTTCTCATGGCACTTAAAATATACATTTCTTCATGTGACCTCCAAAACTTGATGGGATGTAGCCATTTTCAAACACTTGGCCCTCACCTGGGGCCACATTCTCATCATTCCCAAAACCAGGCTGGCTTCCTGGAAGCCTTTGAAGGGCCAGGCTCTCACCTACCTTATTCCCACTGCATAAAATATTCTTTTCTCTATTCTTGGCTTAGACTCATATATGTCTGCTAAATTTCATTTCCTCAAATAATGTTTTCTTAGCAAATCAATTTAATTCATATTCCTTCTTTCTGTTCTTTTCATTCATAATCCTTAGAATACGTATTTATTTATTACAGTGTCTATTAGAATTTCAATATCCTTCTCTGGATTCTAAACCCCATAAGAGAAGGGATCATTCCCCTTCCAGTCTACCAATCTAAATCCAATTCTTAAGAAAGAACCCACTATTTAGTAAATAATTAATAAATAAATTTTACATGATTAAATTATTCTACTGTAGGTATCTGGGAGTCGCAATGCATTTTTTTTAGCCTTGACTTCTAGGTTTCTTAACTGCTGAATGTCTGATCAGTACCAAATCTTGCAGATTATGCTTTATTTCTCAACAATATCTTCCTTCTCTGTGCATATGACCATTGCCCTGGTTCAAGGTTTCTTTATTTCTTGCTGAGCTATTTTAATAGCCCTACAACTGGTCCCCTTGAATTCTGCTTGGTCCCTCATATCCATCGTCTGTACTGCCACCAGTGTGACCTAAAATAGATTCCATATTCCCCTGTGGAAAACCCTGTAATGTATTCTCATTGCATATAGCATAAAGTATAATTTTTTAAAAATCTTGACTCACAAGGACCCTGGCACCAGGCTCATTTCTCACCACTTGACTTTGCTTCAAAAATAACAAACTCCTTATATTTTCCATCCCATATTTTATATGTTGCTTCCTTGCTATCTTCTTTTTGAGCAAAAAATTATGGGATCAACTCTCTCTTGCTCTCTCCAGACCCTGAAACCCAGCTAACTCAGTCGTACTTGGATCAAACATCATCTCTTCCAGGGAGTCATCTCTTATCCTCCAGAATGAGTTGCATGCTAGTCTATGGAATTCACACATCTTACAATTTACATCGCTATTGTTTTACTTTACTAATTGTATCCAACTGTCTGCCTTCCTTGTAGGCAGTGAGCTCCTGGAAGTACATAGTAGATGCTTCATCAACATCTGCTGAATTAAGTACAAAAACGAAAACATAGCATTCGAAGTGCATCAGGGTAATTACTTTTGACAGTAATAACATCCAAAATTCAAAATTTATATGGAACTGGAACTATCTCTAATATGTTGCATAACTGTTTGATTCACTGCATTTCACTCCATTTTACTCAGTTAATGCTCCCTAAATCCTGCCACTGTACATTGGGTCATTTGTGCTCAGCAAACTGGAATTCTGACAACAGTTCCTAAGTATACAGAGTTCAGCCTTTCCCTCGCTGTACAAGCACTCTCTTGGTGAGTTTTTACTTAACAAACTCTACAAACAAACATTTTAACTTATGTCAGATGTTGCTATAAATCTTCTCTGAGGTCAATAAAGTTTTCCCATTATGTTTTTCATTCTTGGCTTCATTATGCCATCAATCTTTTCTGGTTATGTATATTCAATGCTATTTTATAAAAATTATAGTACTTTCTTTAAGAAACACTTATATTTTGAAAACTAGCTCCTTAAAACCAAGAGTTCATACTAATTTGCCCAATCTCTTAACAATGAACAATATGTTGTCCCTTTAGTTGTGATCAAATTTTTGTTGCTTTAGGGATTTCTACATTTTTAAATGATGGTTATGATTATTTATAATATGTAATTATGATTACAGGTTATCCAGCACAAATTCATGTCTAGGTGCTGCATATGTAACTGTATATGTACATAAATATTTATATATTTCTGTATATATATACAAATATATGCAATTTATGTGTGTATGCATATATATATATATATATAAAATGTAACATGGATATTATATATAATATCTTTAACTTACATTCAGTTTGTTAAACTATAGTTTAAAGAAGTATCTTGTTTGGGCATTTGGTTACGATATGGGTTTACAGCTTTCATTAAAAGTTAAATAAGTTCAGCCACGCACTGTGGCCCACACCTGTAATCCCAGCAACTTGGAAGGCTAAGGCAGGAAGATCACAAGTTCAAAGCCAGCCTTAGAAAGTTAGTGAAATCCTGTTTCAAAATTAAAAAGTAAAATTGGTTGGGGATGTAGGGTTAAGCGCCCTGGGTTAAATCCCCAGTAACAACAACAACAACAAATTAATGGTTCTTATGTAAGAAGTCCATCTCTATATACCCAAATATAAGCCTTTCTATTAGAGTTGAAAAGATCTTAGATAGCACTTAGGCCAATCTCCTTGGTTTATATATTAGGAAATTGAGGCCAAGAATTGTCAAATTACTTCCTGCAGGTAAAATATCAACTTTAATATTAGAGGTGTACATTCCAAATCCAAGTTCAGTGCTCTTCCCATATCCCCAAAGGCCATGAAAGGCAGGTACAAGGTTCTCATCTGAACTGTATTACAGGACTCTGGTTCATTTACTCCATAATCAGTAGCAGATCTTTAGATGAGTATTCACTAGACTCATATTAATTGCCATTTATGCAGCTGATAGGATTATTTTTAGTATCAGAATAAGAATCAAATCAGTTAATTAGAAGAGAAGAATACTGTTTCCAAAGGGTAGCTTATTCTTTACTAAATTAAATAGTTTAATTTTATTTCCTATGTTTATAATCTCAGATAATCAAGCTTACCCATACGGAAGAACATGAATATAATTAAAAGCAATGCTGAAAATTCGAAGGAACTTAAGGTATTGGATTTCAGAAGGAATTTCTTTGATGGGATTATTTCTCATTTTCAGTATTTGTAGATTTTTAAGACAAAGTATCTGGAGAATAGAAAAGAGAAACAAATATGAACAGAATAATAACTCCTATTTGCTACCTTAACTCTTTGAACTATCGTGAAATCAGTATGACAACATAACTTGGCTTATAACCTATATCTCAACAATACTTTTTAAAAATTTTTTATTTTATTTATTCTAACTTGTTATATATGACAGCAGAATGCAACTCAATTCATATTACACAAATATTAGCACAAATTTTCATGTCTGTGGTTGAACACAAAGTAGAGTCATACCATTCTTGTCTTCACACATGTACTTAGGTAATGATGTCTGTCTCATTCCACTGTCTTTCTTACCCCCATGCCTCCTCCCTTACCCTCCCCTCCCCTTTGCCCTATCTAAAGTTCGTCTATTCCTCCCATACTGGCCCCCATCCCCATCATGAATCACCATCTTTATCAGAGAAGATATTTGGCATTTCAACAAATACTTCTAATAAACCTTTAAAACAAGTGACCAGCATTAATATGTATGATCAAGAGAGATAGAGCAACTAGTATATTCATATGTCCTTGACTCAAGAAGAGTTCTTTTCAAAATGGGAAAGGTCAGCCTTTTTGATCAAGCTCAGAGTTTCATGTGAAGCAATCATGGAAAGATAAGGGAGGAAGGAGACAGCGGCAGAGCTGGGAAGGTAAGTGGACCCAACCACTTGGAGGAGAGTGATTCAACAATACTCTACTCGGCTATCTAACAATAACAGAGTATCTAACAGAGTATCTAACAATACTCAGTGAAACAGTCTTATAGTAAGACTGCTTCATGAGCTATCACAGTAATTTAATTTTCATATCAAAGTTAAAGATATACCATTTATACCCATGATCTTTGCTTAATATAAATTTTGCTTTCTGCTCTCTGATGAATCTTGTTTTTGTTTGTTTGTTTCATTTTTTTTGGTTCTGAGGATTGATTCCAGGGATGCTCTATTACTGAGAGATATTCCCAGTCCTTGTTTTATTTTTTATTTCAAAAGACAGTGTCTCACTAAGTTGCCAAGGCTGGCGTTGAACTTTGCAATCCTCTTGCCTCAGCTTCCCAGTTGCTGGGATTATTATTATTATTGAGCCTTTAATAAAAATAAAATAACAAATTGATGGAGTGGAGGATAGTAAATTTTGTAGCCAATTTATTTATAGTATTCTCTTAAAATCTCTTTTTATAAAAAATTGGTAAGGTCAGGAGCGACCTTTCATTCTTGGTTTTAGTATCAATGCCTTCTGCCTTTTTTATTCCCCCATCAGTCTATGTAGGTTTGTGAACTGTTGTGGATCACTTCAACGTAATAACATTTGGGCTTGTTGGTTTTATTTCTCTTTTTTCTACTCTCTATTTCACCAGTTATAGTACTAGCTTTTATTATTTCCTTTTTTCATTTTCATTCTTCTCAATTTTTTTTTTAAATTTCTCTTTTGATTTCTTCTTTGACTCATGGTTAACAATGAGTTGCTTAATTTTCACATGAGTGAATTTTCAAATCTTGGACTTTGATTTCTAATGTCATTCCACTGTAGTAAAAACCAAATAAACCTTTATGATTTTTAATCCTTTTAAGTTTGTTGAGGCTTGTTTGAGACCTTACACATGGTCTATCCCAGAAAATGAAAATTTGGGAATGTTTTTTCCTATGGCTATTGGTTGGACTGTTTCATAGATGTCTTTGAAGTCTAATTGGTTTACAGTGTTGACCAATTCTTCTATTTCCCTGTTGATATTATTCCTAGTGGTTCTATGCATTATTGAAAGTGATGAACGTATCCAATAATAATTGTTGAATTTCTTATTTCTTCCTTTCTTTCAGTTTTTGCTTCATAAACTTTGGGGCTCTGTTGTAAAAATACATGTATGTTCACATCATCCTGATATATTGACAAAATGTCCTTCTTTGTCTCTTGTAACATTTTTTTGTTGTAAAATCTGTTTTGTCTGATACTATTACAGTCACTCCAGCTTGCATGATATATCTTTTCTCATGCTTTTACTTTCAATCACTTTGTCATTTTCAAACTTAAATGTGTCTTCTACAGATAGCATATTACTGGACCCTGTGTATTTTTGAAGCCCAGCTGACAATCTGTGAGTTTCGCTTAATGTATTCACGGTTAACGTTATGACAAACACAACTGGATTTACACCTGCCATTTTACTTGTAACTTTCTATATGTCTTATGATTTTTTTGTTCCTTATTTACTGCTTTCTTTTGCATTGAGTAAATATTTTCTAGTGCAAACATTTTAACTACTTTAATGATTTTTCACTATATTCTCTTGAGTTCTTACTAGAACCTACTTCATATTTACATAAGCTTAATTCCAGTTAGATATAGAAATGTTCTTCTCTGTAGTCTATTCTGTCTTCCCTTTATTCTTCTGTAATTGTTAAACATATTGCATCCATAGGTTATAAGACTAATGATATATTATTATAATTATTACCAAATATAATTTTACATCTTTTTAAAGAAGCTTAGAGAAGAAAGGAGACCAAATATGTTTACATAGAATATTATATTAACCTTCTTATTTAACATTTCTGCTCTACCTTCTCCTGTCCTCAAATATTGCAGCAGACTCTGTGCTCTGCCTGATTCCCCCATCTTAAATCCTGTCATAATTCCAGTCACCCCACTCACCCAAGTCCCCAGGCTTCCATCCATTGCCTGTGTCCCATGCTAGTAACTGGGTATAATTAGCTCACCTCAATGTAGCCCTTCTATGCCTGGATGTTACCACCCTCACTAGAATATTTTATCTACAGCTATATAGCACAGATGTACATAGCAAAGACAAGTTTTACTAATTTATATCACTTTAAAGATAAGCACTCTGTATCTCATATCTTAACAGCTCCCCTGCATTTAAATGTCATTTTTTTAATGGATGGAGAATTTTTGTCAGATACACACTGCCAAAATTAAATTAGCACAAAAAACTACGATCCTTATTTTCCTTGGGAATCCGTCTCAATTTGTCTTAGTCAAATTAATAAAACTGGTTTCATTGTTTAGAAAAGTAAAAAGCAAGTCTTCCTATTAAAAATAAAAACTCCTTCTCCTTCTACTTTATTTTTCCTCAAAGCTCTTATTATCATAGGATAGATCACTCCCAAAGATGTATGATCTCCCCCCACTATAGCATATGCTCCATGAAATAGGTATTTTGTTTGTTTTGCTGGAAAATATGTGTTTTCACTACTACATGTTTGAAATAGGAAGTAGGTCAATTTGGATTGAAAATTAAAAATGGCTTAACTTGGGGCTGGGGATGTGGCTCAAGTGGTAGCGTGCTTGCCTGGCATGCGTGCGGCCCAGGTTCAATCCTCAGCACCACATACAAACAAAGATGTTGTGTCCACCAAAAACTAAAAAATAAATATTAAAAAAAATGGCTTAACTAAATGTCAATATTCTGAAAGTCAATTCACAAAACAATTAATCACCCAGTGACTGGTGAGGCATTGACTACAGACACTAAAACAAACAAACAAAAAACAATATGCCCTAATGTCTTGTTTATTTAAAATGGCATTAAATTATATCATTCCAGATATGTTATCCTTCATATATTTCATTGAGCAGTCTATGGTTAATTAAACTTGCTAAAGTATCACCTGATCACTAACTTTGTTTTCAGAGCTTTGGATTGGCATGGGGACATGTTTATTATTAAGAACTAGAAGAAATATTTTTTGTATATTGAACAAATTTTACACAGTAAACATATTGGAGAGTCTGACTGTAGCATAGCCTTTGAGGATTATGTCAAGGGACTTCCTAAGAAAAGTATACTACCCTTTTGTTAATATGTATTTTTTTAAGTTGTAGGTGGACACAATATCTTCATTTTACTTTTATGTGGTGCTGAGGATTGAACCCACTGTCTCACACCTGCTAGGCAAGCCCTCTACCACTGTGCCACAGCCCCAGCCTTTTTGTATTGTATGAATAAGTCTTTTCAGTTGCAATACAAAATGTTTGTACTTTATAGTAACTTCAGGGTCTATTTTTTGGTTATAGTTATTCACAAATAATAAATCATAGCAATATATGTATATACAATAATTTTATATATATATATATACAAGAATTAAAATGGACTCACTTCTACGGGAAATTCACGGAGGTCATTAAATGATAAATTAAGATATATCAATTGGGAAGCCAAAGGTGAGAAGTCTGGACAATAAAGGAGAAAAAAACCCTAAAAGAAATGAAAAGAGATATTAATTCTTAACAATATATTCTCCCCATGAAAATGCTCCTTTTTTAATTTCTAATGGTAATACTACAAACTCATTAACACTGTCAAACTTTTCCTAATCTGTGAAGGGAGAAATTGTTTCTCTATGTAGTTTTAAATTGCATTGTTTTTATTTTGAATGAGGTCAAGTACTTTTCATATTTATAAGGGTATTTTGTTTCAGTGAATTGTTTGTTCACTTATTTTGCCCCCCCACCCCCGCTTTTTTTTTCTGTTGGATGCTATTGCAAATGCAATTATTGTCTTAATTTCCTTTGCTGGTACACAGAAACACAGCTGATTTTTTTTTTTTTTTTTTTTTTTTTTGGTGTTGATCTTATCCTCCGTAGCTTTGCTGAAATTATTTATTAGCTCTAGCAGCTTTCTCATCAGTGCTGATCATAACTCCAGCAACCATAATCAGAAATGTTGTAATCCCCAAAGATCAAATTCCCTGAAATCCCAAATCTCTAAAGATCAAAATCCCTCAAATCACAATCCTGAAAGATTAAAATCCTAAATGTTGTAACCCTAAGAACTAAATCTCCAAATTCCAAATTTCCTTTGAATAAAAGCCTACATAGGAGGGACAGAAAACTGAATTCTTGGGAAGGCATTAGTGTGTTTTTTGTTGTATGCAGTATAGTTGCCAATTTATTCCATTATGTAACACTTCCCATTCACACATAATGTCATGTTTGTCTTCAAGAAACTGTCAGAGCATGAGAAGGATTTGAGGAGTTCAGTGACCTTCTGACAGATGCTTGCTGATTCAGAAGTTTCTCCAGGGTTACAAAACACATTATATGGTAAGTTATTCTCGGTTAGGACTTCTTATATTTACCACTAAATCTGACAGAAAAACTAGTGCATGCTTCACTTTGGCTAATGAGCAGCATTTTAAAACGGTCTTTAGTAGTTCTTTGTTGTTGATGTTTTTACCAAATATATAGGTTTTTTAGGCCAAAGAGTTCTGGGTTCAAATTGAAGTTTGCTTACTGTGTAGTCTTATGCAAGTTACTTTCACTGAAACTTGGTGTTTTCATATGTCAGATAAAGACTATAATACCTACTTTGCAGAATGCTAAGTTTTAAGAGTAGCATAGGCTTGGAACATAGTGAGTGCTTAATAAATGGTACCAAGTATTTCTGTTATGCATCATATTGGGTTTGTGTTTGTTGAAAAGCCAAAAATTGCTGCTAACTTAAAAATCTGATAAATCTGAGTTCCGTTTCTCTTATTATGCCATGTAATGCAAAAGACACCATTACTGTTAGGATCTGAGCATCTTTTTAAACTTAGCTGGGGGGCTGAAGGCAAACTATAACAGATAGGTTTAGAGATACAATTTGACTCTGTTCCTGGGAAATCTTTATTGCAATAGGAAAGACTCCTTTAATACCATGGAAACTAACCTCCCTTAGAAGAGTGAAAGTAAAAATGATTGATAAGATATTGTCATTAGAAAGATCTAGAATACCTTAAGGTTAAGTGCATTTCTTCCATGCACTTGGCAAGTTACTACAGCCAGGTTGGCCATCGCTATTATTGTTTCGGAATGTGTTGTCTCAATAGTCTTAAAACCGTCACCGTGTAAAACGTAGTCTGATTCTGTTTTTTTATATTTAGAGCCACCTAAATTAACAAATCAAAATAAAACATGAAATTTATTTGTTTTATGTAATTTTTTAAATTTATATATGACAGCTTAATGCATTACAATCTTATTGTATATATAGAGCACAATTTTTCATATCTCTGGTTGTATACATAGTATATTCACACCAATTTGTGTCTTCATACATGTACTTTGGATAGTAATGATCATCAAATTCAAGTGTTATTGTTTAAGAGTGAAAGCTGAAGGGTGTTTATGCTATAAGATTGAGTCACCATGGGGAAAGTTATACACCTCTTCTGGAAGAAATGCCCCCTATCCTTCTTCTACCCAATCTTAGTTGATTTCTATTTGTCACATGAGTACCGTTTTGTTCAAGGTCATTGTACTGTCATGTGTAACTAATTAAAACAAATTAAAAAAGTGAATAGCACAATTGTTTTTCAAACAAAATGATATGCTCACAGATTTTTACCTGGATAAGTCAGGTTCCATTAATCTCTGTATTTTTGTACTACATGTAAAATATTTGCAAAAATTTTACTACAAATCACAGGGAACAACCTTTTGGTCCACAAAATTAAAAGACAACACAACTCAGATATCACCTCCCAAGCGGCATCTCACTTTCCCCATAACATCACCTGGATGTAGGATTCAAATGCTGTACATAACTTAACTCTTCTCTCAGACTGTAGACTTCACATAGGAAAGGAAAGAAGACAAAAAACAACCCAGGAGTAGCTGAGCAAAGACCACTTACATTTAAATTTACTTTATCATGAGCATTCTGGAGGTCACCTTCCTTCAAAAATGGTCTACAAAAATATACACCAAAGTGCAGCCAAAAAATATTTTGAAATTTTAAAAAACTTATTTTAGGGCTTGGGTTGTGGCTCAGTGGTAGAGTGCTAGCCTAGTACGAGTGAGGCACTGGGTTCAATCCTCATCACCACATAAAACAAACAAATAAATAAATAAATGTCATTGTTTCATCTACAACTAAAGAAAAATATTTTTAAAGCCCATATTTTATATTCACAGACATTTCTTTCAGTATTATTTGCAGAAACATATTTTACAACCTCAATTATTCTATGCTATTGTTTCAGGGAGAGGAAATAAAGCATCCTAGAAGAACTACAAAAGAATTCTGTTTTTAATCTCTAAAATGAAAACTTTGTGCCCATTTTAGATCAATAGATATGAAAGTTAACCCCAGAATAAAGAAGGATGCATAATATGAAATAGTGATACCTTGTCTAGTGAGGGGAAATGGAGCAAGAAGAAAAGGATTGTGTATTAAGACCTAAGTCTGTGACCTGATCCCTAATCATACATCCTCAGTATCTAAACCCAAGCATCTGGTTTTTGAGTGGAAAAGAGAAAGGGGTTAGAAAGTCTCTAATAGATCTCTGAAGTACCTGAGAATCCTTAAACTTTCCAAGGAGGGAAAATCAGAGTGGAAGAAGCTCAATAATGCAGGAATGGTGGCATGACTTGCCTGGGCTTATGATGTGGAAGAGACCCACAGTTCCTTTACATCACAGTGATACACAAAGACTGGGAAGAAAGGGAGGGCTCGGGAAGTCCTGTGGTGGAGTATTCTACCGTGTATTTTCTCCTACTAAATGCAGCTATTGAAATATTAATTTGTTATATTATTTTGCCTACTCTAAAATTTCATTTGACTCTTATTTTTTTAAAACAAAAATTTCAGTCCTCTGGTGAAATTCTCCAACCTTTTTTTCCCCCTCTTACATAGAAACCAATTGTTTTAAAATTCCAGTTTGAAACTGCAATATATGAATCAGCTATGCAGCTGCTTCTATTGCCTTGTTTCTTTCTATTGGTTTTCAGACATTTTATCTTTTTTTTTTTAAAGAATGTTTGTGATTTTTTAAGCAATGCTAGACTTTGTGGAGGAATGATTTTAAGGGGTCTGGATAATTCTGTCTCTAACAAGTATCAGGTTTTCTTCATTAGGCAGAAAGTATCACTTTGATTTATCAAGGATTGGTTTTGAATTGTTTTTAAAACTCTATAGTGTATTTTTGTTTTGTCCTTTCTCCTAGAACTTCATCCTTAGTCCTACATCATAGGTCCTATGTCACAGGTCCTCTGCATCTTCAATCAGAAGCCTAGTGAGTTATTAAAAGCCCTACACATGGCCAGAGCTTGAACTCCATTAATTGTTTCTTATGCAACTGCAAAAATCTCTTGGCTTTTCAGCTGATGTTCTCTGTCTGCTGTGTTTCTCAATCCTGTCCTGCAGATGCACAGCTTCAAAATCAGCCAATGCCCCCAAGGGAATCTGTGTATAGAATTTTTTTAAAAATTCATTTCCCTTCACTTTTCTCCTTTCCAAGATTTCGCTTCTCAAGTCCCAGCGACACTGGCCACTCTGAAGTCTGACTTCTATCTCCTCAACCCATGAAAACTACCACTTTCTACCTATATGTATTCTCGCACACCACAAATGCCCATAGGTCCAGCTAACTCAAGGGCTTCCCTTCTAGAGATTGTAGCGGCTCAGGTTGAGTCTGCATTGGTTGCTTTCCAGTGCCTTTAATGACTATTTTAAGTATATTTGGCAGCTTTAATAGTTGATTTTGACTGGAAAGTTTGTCCAATAGAAGCTACCCAATTATGACAGAACTGGAAGTCATCAGGTTATTTAAAATCTGTGCCTGATAATTCTCATACTTAATACTTTTAGGAGTTTGTTTCTACTACTTTCTCTTCCTGCTAGTCCTTAACCATTTTGACTTTCTCCTTTTTTGCCTGATAATTCTAAATCATATGCCCTGTACTATTTTTGTGAGATTGTTGGTAGAGATAAGTGCAAAGTCTAGAACGGTGTAATCTTTGTTTAAGGAGAATTTTCGATTTGTCTCTGCTAGACCAAAGCACTAGCAGAACTGCACACACACATACACAAACACACAAAATCACCAATACTTTTATAGAAAGATAATCTTATATACAATTTCCAAAAGAATGATAATAGGCTTAGCATTTACCTTCAGGTAGCCTCAGAACACTTTCTCTCTTTTCATTTTCTGATGCAAGACTTTCTAGAAAAAAAAAATGGGAGAGCTTTTGGATACTTGTGAAAATTCACTTGAGGATGTTTTGGCTTCATTATAATTGTTAATTTAATGAACTTGTATTATCCATTGGAATACATCCATGAAGCTATCCAATGGCACTGGTGTCCTATCTTTGGAAAACTAGATCACCTTCTAAATCATTGCTCACTGGTCCTTTACATTATATATATTTTTTTTGATCCTTTGAATTTCCTTACTGGTCTCCATCATTACCATTGGAGGAACTACCCCTTTTGGGCTTGGTAGATCTGCAAGGTAAAGATTTCTGTTCTTGCCCTCTGGCTCAGGTGTTAAATGTAAACACAAAAAGTGATTCAATTTGTCCACCCTGAACACCCAGGGGAGGGGCACCCTTTATGTTTCCTTTCTCCTCTTTGCTCCAATTGGTCCCCATTACTTGATACCATGTTCTGATTATATTTACCTATGATAGACTGTGGATGAGGTTTTCTTGGTAAAATCGGTGTTGGTAGGACAATGTTTCTTGGAAACTGAGTAATCCCTAGTAGCACTTTACTAATGGTTACTACCTTGTGTGAGGCACTGACTAGACGACTTGGCAATACTGCACTTTTGGAAGAGTCACGCTTTCGTTTGTTAACTAACGAAGAACCGTCTGATTGAGGGAACTTTGAAGAAACAACCAAAATGTCTTCTAATTTTTTATCAGTAATAATATTTTCTACTTTGGGTAGTTTAGTTGTGGACCTTTCTGAACTTCTTTTCATTTTTCTTATATTTTTCTTGAAAAATTGAGTTGAAACTACAGCATAACTTGGAATAAACATGGATCTGACATTTCTAGATTTTGTGGATGTTGAAATTGCAGTTACTGCTTCTGTTACATTTTGATCCAAAGAGTCAGCTTGGATATTGATAGGACCTTGAGCTTGTTCTTCTGAAGATACATCAAGTAAAGCAAGTTTTTTTGGAACTGGAGTGGTTTCCTCCTGAGTGAACTTTCCAGAGAGTGTCTCAATTTCACCAGTCTTGGCTATACAAGAGGAAAAAAAAAGAGCAAAGTTGAATGGCTTTTATCAAGATGTCAGAGAAAAAACTATAATGTCATAGCATTCATATTTTTGCTTTACCACTCACCCTTCTCTCCCTAAAAACATTTCAGTTTATGTTTGCTTAGCTACTTTTGTCAAGCTGATGGGGATAAAGTTTGAGAAATTTTAAACAACTAAAGAAGTTAATAGGCTAAATTGTATTAAATTTAGAAAGGGTAGGAAGATATGCTTGGAAAAACAGAACTGATGGGAAAAGACTAAGATAAAAGGCCAACTCCACTGCTCTGGGCCCATGGCTATAATTCCAAGCACATCATGGAGGAAGGGCACAGCAGAAGAAAACTGCTCAGGTCAGGAGGGCTCAGGAAGCAGAGAGAGGTAAGGGGCTGTAGGAAGAGGCACCCTTCCAGGGCATACCTGCAGTGACCCACCTCCTCCAGCCACACCCCACCTGCTTCTACTAACCAACCAGTGAGTCCCTTCAAACTAGGATAGACTGATTAGGTTACAGCTCTTGTAATCATTTGACTTCTGACCGCTCTCCCTGCATTAACAGGAGCTTTTGGGTGACTGCTCACATGCAACGGTAACACACAGCTCCCATCCCTCCTTCTTCACATTTAACACAGACAATCAGTCTGACCTCAGGGCTTTATTCAAATGATGTGTCAACTGTAGAGTTTCTAATTCCCAAATTCTAATGCTACCCCCCACCTTAAGGGGGCACACTCTCTTTCCATCTCCACCATAAGAATCACTTAAAAGGTGAGCTTTTTTCTGATGGATTTCTATTCTATCCATATCTTGATTAAAGTGAAAAAAAATTAAAAACTGAACATGAAATTAAGTTCTGCTGTTTCAGAATAGAAAGATAAGTTTTGTTGACCAAATTACTTACTAAAGCCATACATTACTTTAGTTGGTATTGAGACCAGAATTCAAATCCCTAGACTCCCATTGTAGAGCAAAATTTTGCACTGTTCACTGTTGATGCAAACAGGAAATAATTATGGGCCAAGTGAGAATATTACAAATAACATCTTAAAATTAGACAGTAATTTTATAAAGTGCTTTTATATAGACATTTGAAACTTGATCTCTAAAAACTGATTTTTAAAAATCCCACGAATAGGTTTTCCCTTCTCATTTTCTCTGCCGTCCTCCTAGTCCACAATGGCTTAATTTTTCCCTTGGTTTCCTGATACTGCCTTACAACGTTTTCACTAAATTACCAGAATCTTCACTGTGATAACTGAGATATAAGAATCTATGTAGTTGGTCATGGTGGTGCATGGCTATAATTCCAAGGATTCAGGAGGCAGGAGAATTGCAAGTTCAAAGCCAGACTTGGCAACTTAGGCCCAAGGCAACTTACTGAGCAAGAACCTGTCTCAAAATAAAAAATAAGAAAGGCTAAGGATGTGGCTAGGGGTTAAGTGCCCTGGGTTCAATCTGATGAAAGGAGGAGAGGAAGAGAAAGAGGGAAAGGGCAAAGAAGGAAGAAGAAGAAGGAGAAGGAGGTCGGGAGGATGAGGGGGAGGGGGAGAAGAAGAGGAAGGAGAAAGAGGAGGAGGAGGAGGGGAGTAGAGGAGGAGGGGGAGAAAGAAAGAGGGGAGGAGGAAGAGGAAGGAGGAGAAGGAGGAGGAAGATGAAAAAGGAGGAGGAGGAAAAGGAGGAGGGGGAGAAGGAAGAAGAAGGAGAGGGAGGAGGAAAAGGAGGAAGAGGGGGAGGAGGAAGAGAAAGAGAAGGAGGAGGAAAAGGAGGAGGAAGAGGAGGCGGGGAGAAGGAAGAGGAAAGAGGAGAAGAAGAATCCATGTGATCTGGATTCATAGATTCACTTCAAGCTTACTGTGTCATGACATTTTCCAATGAGAACCCTAGTTATGAAAATTACTACTGATAACCACAAATGTCATGCTGCTCATTAATCACTTCATTCTTAGGTTAATCACACTGCAGGGAATACCTTCTCTTACTAACCAATTTACATAGTTTTCTTCTTTCAAAGTTGACCTTATATAATCATCTTTGATGATTACAGCTTGACTTATCGTTCTCATTAATTCATTGAAGACACATTAACACCTATGGTATGTGCCAGTTGTACACACTGTGCCGGGGGTACAACAGCACAAACCTTACTATCAGCAAAGATCTCACAAATTAGTATAGAAACCAAGCAGGTAAACAGTGGCAATGGAAAATGATAAGTAGTTGGTAGGAATTAAGTACAGGCTACTGTGAAGAAGAGGGGAAGGCAGTCTTACTGGATAAAAAAGAGAAGAGATGCTTCAAGAAATCTTTCCAAACAAGATGATGTCTGTCTTCTCAATTCCATACTTCCCTGTTTTTTTTTCTTTGACAAATCTCACCATGATCATTTCTGATTTTTTTCTAGTATATTAAATTTCTACTATTCAAGCACTTTCCTCTATCATAAAAAATTGCCAAGGTCTCCTCTATAATTAAACATATTCCATACCACTTTAATTCTTCAAGTCTTATTTCAAGCTGTGTACTAATCACAGTGCTTTCTCTCTCTCTCTCTCTCTCTCTCTCTCCTGAGAATTGAACTCAAGGGTATTTAGCACTGAGCAACATCCCCAGCCCTTTTCATTCTTTTGTTTTGAGACAAAGTCTTCTAAGCTGCTGAATCTGGGTTGGAACTTAAAATCCTATTGCCTCAGCCTCTCACAAATAAAAGTATATTAAATATTGTTATGGTTTGTATATGTGGTGTCCCCAAAAACCTCAAGTGTGAGACAATGCAAAAATGTTAAATAGTGAGATGATTAGATTTTTAAAGTTGTAACCTAACCAGTGGACTAATCCACTGGTACGAATTAATTGGGTGGTAACTGTGGACAGGTAAAATGTAAGTGGAAAAGGTAGGTCCCTTGGGGTATGACTTTTGGTTTATTTTGTCCATGGTGAGATAAGTTCTCTGGTTCCTGGTGGTCATGTTCTGAGCTGCTTTCCTCTGCCGTGCCCTTCTGTAATAATTCTGCCTCACCTCAGGCCCACAGCTATGGAGTTCACCAACCATGGTCTGAACCTCTGAAACTGTGAACCAGAATAAACTTTTCTTCCTTCCCATTGTTCTTGTCAGGTCTGTTGGTCACAGTGATAAAAAAGCAGACTAAAACAAACATTTATTAATATATATCATTAATTCATTACCATTGAACATACAGCCAATAGTGCTGTACATGAAGGAAGAAGCTTACCTAACACGTGGATTGTTTTCTGTAAGGCACATCCCAGCTTCCTTGTGCTTAGGAACATTAGACTGCACTTACGCACTATGCTTAGGGTCATTTTTAAACAATGAAATTACCAACAAAAAGCCCCAAAATTCAAGAAGTCTAGCACTAAATAGACTAGGAAAGGGGCACTTATTTACAGAATGGGAGCAGAAACTAGCCTCTTCCATTTCAGCGGGGAGCACTGTGTGAGGCACAGCTCATGTTTCCACCCATCCACAAATGACTGTGAAGGAGCTAGATTATACAAATAAATCTTACCAATGAGTAAATCCATATTTACCAAATTCACAAATAAGGAACAATGTCTATACTTGTAGAACTAATATCTGGTTGTTATCATCTTACAATAAACACCTGTAAGTTATGATTATTATTGTCCTTAACTATTATGATTCTGAGCTATGCAAGGCAGAGAAATTCTATGAAAAATACATAAAGTTTAATACACATATCTGATTAATACACGTACCTGTATGGGTTTTCTTTGTATATAAAGGCAGCTTAGGGTGTTTGGGAGGTAAAGGTCTTCGAAGAAGAAGTTGTGGGTATTGTTGCATTTTAGTGATTAATAAACTCTGTTTTTTCATAACTATTGGTTAAGGGAGAATTGAAAAGTTTTTAAGCATGTTGCTGAAAAGCAATTTATTAGAATTTAAATTATATCTTAAGGAAACTCACTCTGTGATAATAGTATACTGAATCCAAGCAGAATTTCTTTATAAGAAAATGAGATTAAGAAAATAATTTTTAAAACTTCTACTTTAAAAATTTAGATTTATAATTAATTAATGCACAATTTAAAAATACACATACAATTGTTAATCAATATCAACCTGAAATTTCCCAAGTTAGGACAAAATTCAATCTACCAATACTCTTTCAGCCAGTAAATGATTTTTCGGAACTGTAGAAATGACTTTTATTTCACTACAAAATGTTATCACTATATGTGGAAGATCCTTTCAATATACAAACCTCTGAAGACCCATCACATCTAACATTGACAAATTCATTGTTTTCTTTCTCTAACAATGGCTTGTTTAAATTCGATCACTACAGTTGGGTCATAACCATGTAATCCAAAAATAACATGGGCTTTCCCAGGATTGCTGGTAAACCCAATTAGTACTCTTTGGAAATGATGGGAGAAGATTCACACCCCTCCTACCCCGCAAATGTGTGTTTAGTTTGCAGGGCAATATCAAGAAGGCCTGGCACACCACTATTTCGTTGACAGCCTAGAAGGGAACCTGCAGCTGCGCAATTGGGCTGTTCACCCATAAAAGATAATTCTGCACACAAGCGCTCAAGGTTTGCTCCCCGGCGGTATGCCCTACTTGATGCTGGAAAATTTCCCTGGTAGTATCCTAAGAGATTACAGGAAGAGTTGAACTCCAACACCACTCATCTGCTTCTCAAATCAACTGACTTTTGGGCTTCCGTCTCTTTTTCTTGGGTCTCTAGCCAGTCAGGTAAAAGTATAGTGAGGTCGCCCGTCTTTCCGTAGGATGCTGTTCCCAAACAAGCATCCAGACTCCAGCATCTTGTGTCCAGAGGCCAACGAAACGGACCACTCAGCAACTAGCGGCCACCTGAGACCGGTAGAGCCCGCCCCGCCCTATGGATGCGCAGGCGCTGGAGGGCAGGGCGGGCAGGAGTGGTGACTGGGCAGGGCGGAGAGCGGGCGGGGCGATCGCGTCGCCCGCAGAGCCCCGGGAAGGCGGCCCCGCCCATGGCGCAGCGCGTGGTGCCCCTTTGCGCCACTCGGGTGCGGTGTGGGATAGCTGGGGAGTCAGCGGGCGGTTGGGCAAGAGGAGAAGCCACTCCACGTGCAGCTGCTGTACGGAACGCCGTGGTGACAATTGTTATTACTTTTTCTTATTCTTAATGACAATGACTTACTTTTCTCTGATACGAAGCTTAACTTGGGTGTCTAGAGTCTGGGCTTGTATTCTTTAATGATGCGCTTTTGCGCAGCGGGGTCTCCTTGCTTATTTGGCAGTGCCCCTGAAAAGCAAACATTCTGCTTTCCTCTGATGCAACCTGTTTTGTCGTTCTGATCCTTTAAACTTCCTGGTTGAGGAGGAGCTGTGTAGGAATAGGAGCATTAGGGAGGAATTCAAGCGGGCTTTAAAAAAGAGACTCTTTTCTGTCACAGTCGTTCGTTCTGATTATTGTAACTTGTCTCTTATCCAGTCATGGTGTTGATGAACCTGTATGTACAGCGGTAGATGCATCGTGTGTTTGCATGTTGTTTCTCTGGAGCTTTGAGGGAGAAAGCACCAGAAAGAACTCACTATGTAGATGGGGAAATCACAGCTCAGAAAGTGAAGTAGATGGAGTTTCCTTCCAGGTTGTTTGTTAGGTATAGGGGCAGGAACCTTAGTAATAGATTTTGGGAAATGAGACACTTTCGAATAAGCTTTGGGACTCTTTCAAGATTTATTCCCTAATCAAATCTTCCTTAGTCTCTTTAGGAGTAAGCCTATATTTTAACACAATGAAAAAAGTAGAAACTGACTCTGGGAAACATTATGCAAATTATTTCCTTTAGAGTCTTAGCATGTGATTTCTTTTCCTTATAAAATTACTTTGTCCCAGATTAGATGACCAGACCATGAATTTATGCCATTTCTGCCTGTGTCTACATCATAGATTTATGAACTTCTCAGAAAGACAAGAAAGCGGAGAGCAAAAGATAGATCTACTGGCGAGGCTTTGCCTGTAGTAGTATTGATTGTACATATTTGCAAATATGGAAAAAATGTTTCTATCATTCTTAAGCATAAAAAATATATGTATGCCACTATATAAATTGAGTCAAGTTCCTGTACTCTGAAAAGTGGTTTGAACCATGAGAACTATTAGATTTCAGTTTGACTTACAGATGCTTGACCTTTAGAAATTGGTGCTTAGTTTTGCATAGTCAAAATCAAGGCAATGCATTTTTAAATATATTTTTAAAAATGCTTTGTCACATATGGACCCAGCAGGCATCAGGCTACATTCCTTGCAGATTTCTTCTAGCAGGTTTTCTTCTAGCAAGTACCAGGCCAGAACCTAGGGCTGTTTAATATGTAACTTTCTCAGTGTGGACATTTTGTTATCTTCTGTTAGTATCACCTAGTGCCAAACCTTTAGACAAATAATATAATTACTATGAAAACTAAATCCATTGCTTAGTATGTTTGATATGTATACATAGTTATTTTAACTCATGATTTACCCATGGAATTGATATACAAATGTAGGATGGGTTTTGAAAAAACAAATCACACTCAGTTTTGATCACTTTACTATTTTTAGATTTACTGTTTTTCTGTCTTTTAAAAAAATAATTATTATATGGCTCATTGAATCAGGCAGCTCCCTGTTTGGTTTTAAGGTTTACTTTATCTGATGTACAGAACCATGTTCCTGTTTATTTGTCTCATCAGCTTTGCAGTTTGGCAGAACCAGGGAAAGAAGCTTGTCAAACAAAAACCACAATGCTTTCTCTCAATTAGCAAATTGTATCAAGGTGCTCAGGATAATGGTGAGCATCAAGGTTATAGACACCTTGCATCTTTTTAAAACATGTTGTTAAATTGAGATAAAAGCAAAAGAGCAGTCCTAGGTACTGGTAGATAATGCTACTTATTTCCCCAATGAGTGGGACAGGTTGGGGTTGGAAGTGGGGGAACCTTAGATTTGCTCTTGGTGAAAGGACACAGTACTGTTGGAATGAAGTTAAAAAAAAAAAAGTGTTACTAGAAATCTTAACTATTTTCCATAGATTTCTCTCCAGTTATTTTCCTTTTAAACAGAACAGAATTTGCTGAACAATTGTGTCAGTGTCGATTTAATCTATTTTATCATATGGAAATAAAGTAGTAACTTGTGGTTTTATTTTAATATTAGTTTGTTAGTTTGTTTTGTATTTGGTACCAGGAACACTTAACTACTGAGCCACAACCCCAGCCCTGTTTTGTTTTTTATTTAGAGTCAGAGTCTCACTGAGTTGCTTAGGGCCTCACTAAGTTGCTGAGGCTGGCTTTGAACTCACGATTCTCCTGCCTTAAACTCCTGAGCCGCTGGGATTATAGGTATGCACCACCATGCCCTGCTCATATTAGTTTTTGAATTTCATCTAAAGAATGAAGAGTTATTTTTGAGTACATGTGAATTCAATATTGATTCCCCAGGATAACCCAGGACACCAAAGTGCTTTTGAAAAAGAGGTGTTTTCTTGGTCTGTTTATCTGTTTATACTAATTATATATACTATGAAACATATTTACTCTTCATAGTTTACAGTGTCTTAAACACATTCATTTATGCCAAGTGTTTTCATGCTCTTGCCTAGAGGATAGTTTTATATTTTCTCCAATATTAATAAAAATATTTAGAAGACTCTACTCTTCCTTTTACCCTTCATATTTCACTGCAAAGAACAAAACTTCATTTCTGTTCATTATTTTTGGCCAGTTATACTTTTTGCTTTTTCAAGATGATAGCTGTTTCATTTCCTTTGTTTGAACTAGAAATCCTGGAATTTCTTTGTAAAAAAACCATTATCAATAAGGAAATGACATTCAGTCTGCATTATGGAATTAATATAAAAATATCCTGAACATAATGAAAGGACAATGTCTGATTTTAAAAGCACAGTAATGAATTCAGTCATTCATTCCAGATTAATATATTGGACACCTACTATATATAAGACACTTGTATAGGTGCTGAACTTTAAACTTTATTAAAGCAATTTATAATGAATCATTTGACTCTTTATAATTTCAAACACTAAAATGAAAATTTTAAAATCATTTCCAAGGTTTCATTATTTATAATTATAGCTACTTGAATTTTTATTTTTTTAACAATTTGTTTTGATGTTGCTTAGGTAGAATAGTGTTATTTATTTGCACTATCCCAATTGCTCAAAAACAATTTGTATTTTCTTAGCTGTAGCAGTCATTATAGACTATTTGTCTGCAACCAGCTGATGTCAGGTATTTGTGTATATTATATGATTGTGTCCATCAACAATAGCAACAGAAAGACAGTTAATATTTGTTTCCTTGTTGGTTTGACTAAGTAAACTGTCCTCATGCTGTGGGTTATGACATGGTCTTAAACATGAGCAATGTTTGTTCCTATATGGAAGGCACTCTGCTAATTGTTGACTTTAGGGCCTCACTAAGTTGCTGAGGCTGGCTTTGAACTCACGATTCTCCTGCCTTAAACTTATGCCCAGTTATCACTTTAATTGAGAATTCTAATATTTGCATCACATTTCAATCAAAAGCAGCATAGCATATCTCTACTTGTCTGGGTTCAAATCCTCCTGCTGCCACCTATTAGCTCTGTGCCCTTGGGCCATCTGCCCAACCTCTTTAAGCCCCCGTGGTTTCCTCACTTGTACAATTGGAAGGAAATGGTACCCAACCCAAGGCCATTGAGAATTTAAAGAGATAATCAGTGTCCAGAGTTTAGTGAGGGAGTGCTCAGTACGTGTTAGAAAACTAATAAAAATTATTTAGTTAGGCAAACAGCCCAGGTTTCTGTCTCCATGCCCCTGCTTTATGTGATAACAGTTCATATTCACAGAAATATCTGGAGGACTAGAGGATAAATCCTGGGCATTTTTCCATCAAGTTTCACACTTAGTTTGCTGATGTCTCTGAAAGTTAGAGGACCTAGTTTATAGCACTCAGTGACACACAGTCTGTGCCCTAGGAAGTGGCCTACATTCTGTTACTGGTCCTTGGTCCTTATACTCTGAGCCTTAGAGGAATAGTGGGACAAGCTGGTGCCTGAAAGAGTCCAAGTACAGTGACGTGTCCAGGAAGCCTTGACCTGTCCCTCACGTGAGTGGAGTATTGTAGCAGCATTGCTCCAGCTGGACTGAATCCATGATGAATTTCAGCCAGTCAACCTGAGGATGAAAGCCACTTTGTTCCCAGCCTCCTGGGCCCGCTGGTGAGCTTAACAAAGGTGGAAAAGGCAGAAGGGCTGCCATGTGATGCTCCTCTGAACAGCCAGAGAAAAGGTGTTACAGAAGCACAGAACCTTCCTAGGGTTTCTCAGATGGGCACACCAAGCTTTGGGAGCTGAGTATATTTGAGGTCTTGAACTCTGCTGGGAGTTTGTCCTAAACTTACAAGGAAGATGTAACATGCCATAAGGTGACTGAGCTGCATGGCCTTTGGTGAGCCCTCAACAAACACCTGTAGCATTTAGAAATGCTTTGTAATGGCTTATTCTTCCTTATAATGTCAATAGCAATTTATGACCTCAAACAGCAGATACAGTGATTTATTTTTCAAACCTATCGTTCTGCTTTACACTCACTGTCCTGATTGAGCATATGTTTTATTCATAAGTGTAGTGAAGCTACAGATTTTAAAGGGCTAATGGTGGGAATGAACAGGGATTACCTGGACATGTAGTGATGCACTGTATTCCCCAAGGTGAAGAACTTGCATTTCTTATACCACAGCTGGACAGCTGAAACTGCAGCGTGTGTTTCAGCACCATGTGGTTTGATATACTTTGACCATTCTGCTACGTTTCCACTTTCATAATGTGTTTTGATGTCAGAAATTTTTATCAGTGTTGAAATTAACAATGGTTCCAGGACACTGCTTCTCTCCTCACCCTGCCTCAGGTAGTCACTTGCCTTGATAGTATGGAGGAAGCTCCTTCATTTCCTCTGCCAGTCATTCCAGGTGACATAATACTCAGCAAAGGAAGAGGATTTGGTGTCCAGCTCTACTAAGAAACCACAGGAGAACAGCAGCTCTGCTTTTGTAAGTTGGACATTTTAGACTTTCCTGAAAACTGGCTTTGAAGAGTAGGTTCTGTGGCTAAAAGAGGTCTCCATGCAAACAACCAAACTAGATGTTTTAGGTGTTTCCACTCTTGAGACTTAGCCTACTCCTGCTTCTCATTGGATGGTGCCTCACCCTGAGTCATGGGAACATTGCCAGCCCATTCCTTGTGTCCAGGAACCCCATGTGCATCATCACTTCCCAGTCCACACAGAATTAGACCAATCAGGCACCCCTGCCCTCCATAAGCACAAAAGAATTTAGAATGTTCCCTTCCCACTTTGCACTTCCCTACTCAGATTCATGGCATTGAAAGGATTGCTTCCAGAGGACTTGTAACTTGGCATATCACTTTACCCAGGTGTTCCTACTTGGGAAAGAACAAAGCATCTCCTCCTACACACTCACTCACTATGGACGTTTGCAGTACGTGGTTGGGAGATACTTGATGTCCCCAGTGAAGGTACAAGAAAAAAATAAAGGAAACTAGTATTCCTGGTATACCGTGTGATGATACCAGCATTCTGAAGGGAGCTAAAGCGACAGACCACGGTGACTGAATGTAGAACCATGAATATAATAAATCCGGTTTGGCACCACTTGCTTAGGAGAAATTATTTAGTTAGGAACTGGAAGGGCTGGTTTTTCTAATCTAGTATGGTTAGCTGTAAGATGAGCTGTGATGAATTGGAACAGCTGAGATTTTTAGACTTATACCTGAGGACTACCTTTGGCTGTGTTTCTTAATCAGCGTATTTCTCTTATTTATACTATGTCCATGGGGGAAAGAGTCATTTTCAAAGAGAAGTGTTTTCTGTGAGGTGCAGAAGCCTTAGAGCATTGTAGAAGAGCTTTCTACAGTCCGTGGAGGTGTGGATTGTGAATGAGTTGACAGGTTCTGGCTGAAGATTAAGGAAGCACAGAGGTGAAGGAATCCAGCAGAAATGAAAGAAGCCCTTATCTCCTGTGTGACCTTTAGACCTCCCCCAAGTGACCTCCGCCCTTCAGAACCAAATGCACAAAAATTAGCAGACACCTTTCTTCCAGATATCTGATGGTACGTCTCTGAAGTAAAAGGGACACATTTTTGATGGGGACAGGGTGAGTTAGAGACAAGATCCAGATTTTTTTTTTTTTTAAACTCATGAAACTAGTAAAATACTCTCTAGAGTTACTTGTTTTAAATAGTGGGTATTTATCCTAAAAGTGCCATCATGAGATTTACATAAGAAATTAGAGTCAGCACCAGTATAGCTCTCTTCTATAAAAGGATCTGAGGAAATTATTGGGCATTTTCATCTGCTTTATCAATCTTAAAAGTATAGCTGCGTTGGTTAGCCTCCATGTACCTGTTTCCTCCCCCTTTAAGGATCTTTCCATCTCATGTTCTATGATTCCAATGCTAGTTTCTGCTCATAAACTAGTATTATCAATTATATATAAGTATAAATAAATAATGTTTGAATATGTTGGTTGTTTTCACCTATGCTTGTCTTAGAGTACAAATGTCTATAATTCTGTTTCTGTTTTTTTCTACTAGACTGGGTGATTTTTATTTATCATTACATAAAATCTATCAAGTGTTGGTTAATGGTAGCATTTGAGTTTGGTATTTCCATGATTTAGTGAGCAAAGTCATGTGTATACTTCACGGGTTTTGATCAGTTTCTTCTCCAACTTTCTTATTTTTTTAAATATTTATTTTTAGTTATAGTTGGACACAATACCTTTATTTATTTTATTTATTTATTTTTATGTGGTGCTGAGGATCGAACCCATGCAAGGCAAGCGCTCTACCGCTGAGCCACATCCCCAGCCCAACTTTCTTATGTTTAATATCAAAGTAATTTCTTCTTGTTGGAGAAAAAATAATAAGGTGCAGGAAGTGAAATTCTTCTCTGTATTCTCCTCAACTCTAAATGTTTGGTGTGAGACATTTCAGAATTTATATATATATATATATATATATATATATATATATATATATATATATTTACACACACATGTGTATTCTGTATGTATGTACGTCTGTGTACAGTATTTATATAACTTTTATATAAAGAGATCACATTGTATTTTTTGGACAACTCTATTGTTATTTTTTTTTTTTTTTAGCAACTCTCTTATTTCCTTGACATTTTACCTCAGACATCTTGTGTTAGTCAGCTTTTTGTCCCTGTAACCCAAATACCTGACAAGAACAACTTAGAGGAGGAAAGATTTATTTTGGGTCAGGGATTCAGAGGTCTTAGTCCAGTCCACAGTCAGCCACTTCCATTGCTGAACTGTCACGGCAGACAGGGATGGCAGAAGAAAGCTGCTCAGCTCACAGCAACAGGGAAACAGTAGTAATTCAAATTATTACTCCATCAAGTGGATCAACTAGCTAATGAGGTCAGAGCCCTTGCTATCTGATCATTTCCCAAGAGCCTTGCCTCTGCACCTTCCTGGGGACCACACTTTCAACACAGGAATTTTGGGGGGACATTCAGATCCACACCATACACATCCCATAGAACAATAGGGTTAGATCCTCCTTGCTCTTTCTGATATCAGCCTTTGATTTTATAGGCTTAGCACCTTGACTTTCCATCAGCCCAGATATTGTTAAAAAAAAAAAAAAAGAAGAAGAAGAAAAAGAAAGAAAGAAAAAACACAAAACAGGGAGTAATGAAATTTGTAGAGGTTTATTGTGGAAAAATTAAGTTATATACATTTTTAAAAAAACAGAGAAAAGCAAAATTTCTTGTACTTATCTCATATAGAGATAACTAATGTTAATGTTTTCATATAATATATTTGCTTACAGCCATTTATATAGATACAAATGCACACAAGCCTTTAAATATTTTTAATTTAAAAATTTTCTGTTACATTGCTATTTTATAGAGTATTGTTTTTCTTAAAAATATGAGAACTTTTTCTACATGGCATAAATATTTTAAAGTTTTTGATAAAATATTCCATATTTTTCCTCCAGAAATCTTGATTTTAGCTCTCACTAGTTGTGTGGAGTGTTCATTTCTCTTTACTCTAAGTGATCCTAGAATTAAGCAATTCTTTAATCTTCATTACTTTGATAGGTAGAAAATTCCATCTTATTTTAATTAGGGCAAGGTTTGATTAATAGCAAATTCAAACATTCTTTCCTGTGCTTATTACTGGATGTATTCTGTTGTAAATGGCTTATCTTAGTGCCTTGCTAATTTTTACATTGTAATGTGTGTTGTTCTCCTTAGTGATTTTTAAGGGTCTTTTTACATTAGGGATACCTAAAATGCCTCAATTTAATATGAGATATAAAATGGTTACATATGAAGACCCTAAAGTCAGACAGACTGGTTTAAATATGGGCACCACCATTTACTAATTATATGACTTTACTCAAGTTACTCAATCCTGTAAATGAAATTGGGATAATAATGCACTGCTCTATATGAAATTATTGTGAAAATTAAATGAGAACATCCTTAAAGTGCCTTATTAACCTGGTGCCTGGGAAATCGTCAGTGAATGTCAATTCCTCAATGGATTCCAAAGGAAGTACCATACTTATTACTACTATTATTATTGCTACATATAACTGATTTTGTTGGTAAGTTACATGAAAATGGCATTGTATGCTTTTGAAAGATGTTATTTTATATTTAAGCATGTGTAGTTCCTTTAGTTAGAAATTGATGCTGGGACTTTCAGTCTATGTGGCCACCAGCAGTGATATGGATGGCCTCCTGCCCGCCTCAAATGAGTAGAAATGCCAGATTAAATATATAGTTGAGATGAACAGAAAAAGACATCCTGGGTGTTGCAAACAAAAAAGATGTTAATGACAATGATGTGAACTGTAGGTGAAGTCATGGTGGTCCATAGGGATATCTGATTTGGAAATGGACTTTTAAGAAGTAGACACTGGAATCATCCCACCTCCATAGAAGACAGGCTGTCTAGTCTACACAGTAGGCAACCAACTGAGATGAAACACTGTGTACAAAGCTGAGAGCCCAAAATTAAGACTCTTTCTATGAAATAGGGAGTGGAAATCCACACCCTGGCCTGCACAGTGTCAAGGAAATTGTTCTCCCTAGTGATTGAAAGGCTAATCAAATAATATGCTGGACAAAGTAGACTCTTATGGGTTCACTTTTATTTGATTGATTGATTGATTGCAGTATTGGGGATTGAATATAGGACCTTGTTCATGCTAGGCAAGTGCTATACCACTGAGCTATATACCCCAGCCCTAATGGGCTCATTTTTAAGGATACACAAAATATGATTCGTCAAAATGAGTTGCCTATATGAAGCTTTCTGTACCTTGTAACTTCTAAATACATGAAACACAAATTGAAAAAATTATAAGGAGATATTGATAATTCCACCTCTAACCTGGGGATTTTTTTACTTTTTTTTTTTTTTTTGTAAAACATATGTCTCTCAGAAAATAAAAGGGTGAACAAAAAAATTACTGAGGATATTTTTTGAATAAGTCATTAAACATGATCTGAGAGACATGTAGAGATATTTGTGTTTAATAGAAGAAAATGAATTCTCTTCAGTATACATGAAATATTTACCAAGATTGTGACCACTTGGCCACAAAGGAAATCTCAACAAATTCCAGAGATGCTTAGCAGGTATCCCAGTTTGACTAGAGAAGAAATTGAGTAGGAAAGGGTGATGTGAAGGTCTGGGAGGAACTTAAATATCAGGGTATCAACTGGTGGTAGAGAGCCACTGACACATTTGAAGTAGAGAAGCCATGGAATTGGTACTGAAATGAATCTGGAATTGAAGCCAAGTTACTCCCGTAATGTTTAAGAGCTAGTGATTAAAGAAGCAGCTCTGACTTAATCAGGAGTAAGTGTAAAGTGAAAAGCCCATGATGTCACTGAAGGTAGTAGTAGTTCACTGACAGTGAACAAGTGCTGAGCTGGCACAGAATGCATGGGCCAAAGCCTGGGCAGAACCTGGCCTTGGGGGTCAGCATCAGGCCACAGGGCTAAGTATGACAATCCCAGTAAATCACCACTATCCTTATTAAAATACTGAGTTGGGGGTGTGAATGTGTTCAGTTTTAAGCTTGGATTTATAGTTGTGATCTAACTGCATTAGCAGTTTATTTCAAGTTTTATGTTTTCTGGTGTAAAAGGTAAAAACAACTCTGGAACTTTGGGATCATTATTTATATATACTTACGCATGTTAGAGAAATTCTAGTCTGGTTGATTGTCCTTAGTTCTGGAAAATGAAGCCCAGAAAGATGACTAATAATGAATGACAATAAAATGTATTAATACAGGCTCTGTTGGACTACATGGTAGTATTCATCATGCATTTCCTCATTTATACCCTGCAGCTGTGCTATGATGTAAGCATTATGTACTCTGTTCCTCTTTTACTGATAAGGGAACTGAGGCTTAGAGGTATTAAGAAGCTTGTTCAAGGTCACTAAGATCATAAATTCAGGAGCAGGTTTGGAACCCAGGCCTTTGTAACTCCAGGGCCTGAGAGCTTACCCTTGTCTCTAGACCAGCTTGAACCAGCCATATATATAGATTTAGGATCTCTTGACATGTGGTCTAGTATAGTTCCTACCTTGCCTCAGACTTCCTTCCATTTTCTGCCTTTCTTTGAAAGTGTAAAGCTGAAGAGGGGTTTGAGATCTTATTGTAAGAAAAATGCTTAGTTTGGTACATGTATATAAGAAAATTCAGAATATTTGATCATATTTTCACTTTCATTTTCATTTAATTGATTGATTATAGTACTGGGGATTGAAAACCTGATTTTTCATGGAGTCCCTAGGATGTTTTAATTTGATATTTGACACCTCTTTTATGTACTCTGTCACCTATTGCACACACCAAGTGGGAACAGATATTGGTCAATAAGGATTTGTTGGATGAACAAGTAAAAATCTAGAACCTCCGAACAGATCCGATTTCAGAAGACTATTTTCAAGTGCATTTGTGTATTAGTCTAGAGTGACTAAAATGGATTTAAAGTATTTCTCAGAAGTTCCCAGAAGCATTTCCTGTAAAGATGGGGATAAATCAGTTCTGTGAAATTTTAAAACTAGGTCTGTTTTTCTTCTTTGAGGTTATATACAAACGGTCCATTGCCCTTTCTATAACCGTTGTCTTGGTCTCCGCTGATGATCAAGAGGCATTTACCCTCCTCTTTGAAGGCAAATTTACCCTCCTCTGTGATGATGTCTGCAGCTGTTTTAGGTTTCACCTTATCTAAGACACTCATTTGGTAAACCACAATATTAAATTAACTCTCCACCTACTCAGTACTGTAGCAGGAGGAAACTCATATGAAATACTCTTATTTTAAATTCATGGTCACCTATTTTTAATAATAGTAACTTTAAAGTGGAAGACCTTAGCAGATTATCATGCCCTATGATACAGTGCTCTAAGAAAGATACAAAATCACTTTTGTGATACTCTTGCCCAAATATATACCCAAATTAAACTGAAGAAATACACAAGCCAAAACTGAGGGACATTCTATGAATGTCCTTATTAAAAGTGTTGAGGTGATAAAAGACAGATTGAAGAACTATCCCAGATTTAAAGAGATATCACAACCAAGTTCATGAGTTGGTACCCTAATCCAGAAAGAGGACATTAATAGACAATCTACTAAAGTTGAAAGAGGTCTGTAGTTAATGGTAGAAATGATAATTTCCATATTGGTATTATACAATGATTATGTAAGATGCTAGTTTGGGAAAGTTGGGTGAAGGACGTATGGAAATTCTTTTAACTATTATTTTACCTTTTTGGTAATTCTGAAGCTATTTCAAAATGAAAAGTTAAGATTATTTTAAAACTATAATGGCTGGCTTTGAATACTGCCCAGCCATCATACCCCATTCTCCTAAAGCATTCATCCTTCCAAACTTCTAGGCAATAATTTCATACACACACCCTCCATTCTCTGTAATCCTCCCAGAGCTCCACTTACAGAGGAAATTAAGGAACTCAAAATAATTTTCATAGGCCCACTTCACAGAACCTTTGTTTACTCTTCTATCCTGTGGTTGAATTGTCATTGCTCCTAGATGCCACCGAGCCCTCTACTTGTTTACTATATCTCATCATCTCTTTCCTATTCAAAAAAATGCTCCAGCAAATCTTCCCTAGTCTCTTGCTGAATAATCTCTTTTGCTTTCTGTTTCTCCCCCCTCCCCCATCTCTTTCTCTCTCTCTCTCTCTCTCTCTCTCTCTCTCTCTCTCTCTCACACACACACACACACACACACACACACATCCTGGAATCATAGATACAGACTTTTTTTTTCTCCCATCTTAAAACAACCAAAAAACCTCGATCGAGTCAACTTCCCCTTCAGCCACCTTCCACCATATTTCTCTTGTCCCCTTACAATAAATCTTCTGAAATTTATATTTAAAATTCTGGTCTCCAATTTCTCCCCTTTCATTCCTTTGAAAACCCATTCCAATGGCATTTTTTCCACTCTTCCATCAGTTTATCAGCTACCTTTACACACTTGCTAGTAATTTTCATCCAGTGGTCGGTTAGTTCTCTGTCTTTATTCTACCACCAGTCAGCAGCTTTTCAAAGCTAATCCCTGTGCCCTCTTTCAGATCTGTCCTTGCCAGGCCTCTCAGCCATCACAGTCATCAGATTTATCTCCTGCCTCACTGGGAGCTCCTTCTTAGTGTCCTTTGTGGATTCCTCTTCATTTTCCTAACCTCTTTTGTTGGAGTGCTCCAGAGCTCAGAGCTTGGACTTCTCTGATATTCCTAGGTGAGCTCATCCAGCTTAAGTGCCATCTACATGGTGATGAATTCAAACACAAGCCTTCAGCATGGACCTCCAGACCCGTATATCCAACTGCCTACTCAGCATTTCCTAAATGGACCCCTAATTGTCTTAACAGATCTAAGATTGAGTACCTACTATTCTCTGCTATCAGGCCTGCTCTTCATCCAGTCTTCTCCATGTTGGTTAATGTCAACTTCACTCTTGCAGTGCTTCAAACTTGACTCTTTACCTTCTCATATGCCACAAAGCAATCAGTCTGTCAGCAAATCCTATCAGCTCTCTTGTCAAATGTTCTCAGAATCTGCTGTCATCTTGCCGTTTCTTTTTCTAAGATTTCTCCAGACCACCATTGTCTCTTACCTACACATATTGCAACAACCATCCAGTTGGTCTCACTTCATTTGGCGAGGCTCTCCTATGGTTCAATAATGACACAGCAGACAAGGGGATCCTTTAAAATATCAGATTCTGTAACCCCCTCAATTAGACCCCCTCCCTGCAGTGGCTTCCAATGTTATCTGTTTTAAAAGCCAGTACCATGCATGATCAGGCCTTTCTGACCTCATCTGCTACCACCATACCCCTCATTCTTGGCTTTATCACATTGACCTTGAAAATGACCAGCACACTTTTCCTCAGAACCTTTGTACTTGTTTCTTTCTCCTGGAAATCTCTTATCCCAGATATCTTCAGGGCTTGTGGCACTTCTATAACCTCACTGTCAGCCCTGCCTCCCCTAATATTTCTACTCAAATATCACTTTCTTTGAAAGCCTTTCTTGGGAACCCTATTTAGAATTTCAGTTAAACCTCACTCTTCCTCCTTTCCCAGGCATGTACACTATATACCCCGAGATTTCTATTTCCCCTACTTATTTTTTTCTACCTAAGGCTTAATAAGCTAATATATTAAATATTTAGTCATCATCTTAAGCATTGTCTCTCTCTCCAAGCTGGAATGTAAATTCATAGAATTTACAGAAGGTCAGGAACTTCTGTCTAATTCATGCTGTGTTCTCTCTCCAGTGTCTCTGATAGTACCTGAGACAGTAAGTACTCAACAAATATTTGTTGAAAGAATGAATAGGTGTATGAACACACACTGGGACCCCAACACAAACTTTAGTGAAAAAGGCTCCGAATCACTGGAATCATTTGTGCCTTGCAACAGCTTGGTTGTTCAACATATGTTCATTGCTGAAATTCCGAATGTCCCAAATTAACATTGTCCACACCAAAGACTTTCTCCTCGTTCTGGATGATGATTATGATGATGATGATGACGATGAAGATGATGATTGCATAGCTCCAGCCCATTTCAACACTCTTGCATGGTTTGGTATTGGATTTTCAATGCCATTGTTACTATCCAAACTTTCATCCCACAAGCACCAGTAATATTCATTGTTTTATCACCATTCTTAATTTTTTAAATGCTCTCTCTCTCTCTTCTTTTACATTATAAATATATGACTCTTCTTTTAGGTTTTTTCAACATCCTCAAGTTATTTGCATTTAGTGTGCATGATAAGGTCAATAATGTTTGTAAACCCACAAAGGTTTGGGTTTCCATGCAAATAACAAACTTGCTATAGGCCAGAGGTGGTAAATGGGTGACTTCTGGATGAATCAGTTACAGAATATCCAACATGACATTTAATTTTATAAAACACTTGCTGATTTTTAAAAAATATTTTTCATGAAAAAAAATCAATTTCTTCATTTTTCTTGAACAAGTTTGCATTCTTTCTCCTGCTACCTTTAGACAAGGCATATCTTTTCCAGGAGGAGACAGTCCTGCCACTTATACTCAACCCATTTCATTCAGTTTTGTTAGATGATGAGTCCCTGTGGGTTCTGAGAGTGACTTAAACCACAAGCAAGGGGATGACTTATAAGATTAAAACACTAATGGCTCTTTCCATCACAGGTAGAGTTATCACACTTATTCTAAAGCATCATGCTTTATTTCTGAACATTCATAACATGAATGTTAATTCAATGTTAGTTCAATAGGTTCAGTAAATCTATTATCAAAACAGTTTTATCGAGTCCACATTTCATTCATTCTCTTGCTTTATTTAAAAATTTAAAAAATATTTTCTCATTCATTTATCCTTCCTTCATTTCTTTTGAAAAAATGATAAGAAGGGAGACAAGGCGAGAAGAATCCCCTTCCCGCCTGTGATCTAATTCCTTTGGAGTTCATAAGGGACTAGGAAGCCTCGTAAGGCTGAAACCCTCTGCCATACAGACCACTGACAGGCCCTGCAGAGTGATCACAGGGACCAACCACTTGAGTTAAAGTGTGTGGTGAGCTATTCACATATTTATCACATTTGATGCCTACTACATAAATTCATTTAAAAGAAGACATCCCTATGCTGGTTAATGAACACCCAGCCTTCATCTATAAAAACTACATGGCTGAAGGATGAGAAGCACAGATAGTTAATTGCCACTTAGGTTCAATTCTGAATACTTTGGATTGGAAAAAAAGAGGTAGGATGCAGATGCTATGTGCTAGACTGAACTCCACAAAGAAGAAGGTATCTCCATCTGCTCTTAATGTATGCTCAGTATGTGGTTGATAACTTGCAGAAAATAGGATGGATGAGGAAGGACAGATTGAATTTAGATGTTGTGGTCATTGCAGGTAGAAGACAGATTTGCTGGATACTTCCAGGGTTTTGTTGATGGAAGCAGATCTTACACACTGGTGAATTGGAAATGAGATTTTAATATTTCTATCTGGTTCCGAGGGCTTTGTTTCTAGCCATGATTTCCTTCCTCTGAGTATGAGTGTTCTTGAAACGGACAGAATCTAAAGTGTACATGCCTCGTTCTTTGTTGGTATTAACTGGGCACAGAGAACATTCTTTTCTTACAAAAATATAGTGCATGCCAAAATTGATTAAATTGGCTTTGTTTTTTCTCCTTCCTAATTTAGATGTCAGTCCTTACACTTCTGTTCATTTGCACCTAAGGGCTATCTACTAGAGTTAACTCTGTCTCATGGTTTTAGTTACCTCTGTACTGATGAGCTCAGATCTGTATCTTCTGTCCTGACCTTGTCCTGTGCTGGGACAAGCCTCGAGTTGTTCAGAGCCCTCTGAGCTGTCTTCATGTTGCCTCAGCCTCCTCGGGCTCCAGTGGATTTCATCTTTATCTTGCTTAATTGCCATAGTTCTGTCCGTTGTAGGACCATTCCCAGAATCCTTAGATGATTACCCTTGACTCATCCTTCTCAATTATCCTCAGGAGACAATCAGTCTCTGTACCTCTTGTCCCTTTTGCCCATCAACACCAACCCAGGCCTGGCCATGTTGCCTCACCCCTTGTCGGTAGTCCCAGTTTCCTAACTTTTTTGTTTCTGGCTACTTGGAAGACTAATTTTCCAAAATGCTCCACTTTTTCTCCCTCTCTACTGATGGAATTGCCTGATTCTTTCAGGCTATCTTTGTTTTGCATCTTCTTTAGCACTTCATTATGCAGGGTGGATTCTTGCTCCATAAGTCCTAAGAGTAATTGAAATAAGGAAGCTGTGTCATATGAATTCACAGAAGCTATGTGAACTATTCTTTGACCTAGTATGTAGAGAATTAGCAGCTGATTCATATCTCTATTTAAAGAATGGGGAACTTGATCATAGATGTTTTCATATGGCAGCCGCACATAAACTGTAAAGACACAGACTTCTCCTCTGGGACTGTTTCCTTACCTTAAGATAAATTTTTAAAACTGTGACCTATACCCTAGATTTTCTGGAAGTATTAAAAATGATGTGTAAAGCCACCCAGGCTAAGCATCTAGGGGATGCAAAAGAAATCCTGCTTGAACCTTAAAACAAAATGATGGAATGAATTAACTTCATGATGTAATGAAATATTTGTTTGTTTTTTAAACTAACATTTTTTAATATTTATTTTTTATTTGTAGTTGGCTACAATACCTTTATTTTATTCACTTATTTATTTTTTATGTGGTGCTGAGGATCGAACCTAGGGCCTCACACTCGCCAGGCAAGCGCTCTTCCCCTGAACCACAATCCCAGCTCTGTTTGTTTTTTTTAAGTAAATTGCAGTTTATAAAATTCAGACTCAACTAAAATTTGACACTCCTAATGATGACCCCATGTCAGCTATGTTAACACATATTATCTCATTTATTCTTGGACGTCACCCTGTGAAACAGATGGTATTTCCTCCAATATACATATAAGTTTAGCCAAGGAAAGGAGAAAGCCTTATCCCAGATCTGTTAGTGTACACTGGAATCAGAATTTCTGTCTAATATTTTCTAATTCCAGACTTTTTACTTTTCCCATGTACTCTGCTCCCCCAAATATTTTCCTGATCAGTTTGTCACATGCCTATTTATTTATTTTTTAGGTTTACATTGTTAAAGGGTTTATGACTTTACATATTTATTTTTCTATTGAAATACTCTTTTTCTTTCATTTTTCTGCATCCTTATTTTAAAATTTTGGGCCCTTTTATTTGAAGTCTTGGTGGTTGGGGGAGTATGAAACATGGTCTCCCCACTTGTTTGCAAGTGGAGGAGATCTGGTAGTGCCAGCGTGGAAAGCTGAAGGTAAGCAAGCACACACATTCATTTCAGCCTGCATCTGCTCCAATGGCTGTGCCTGCACATGGGTTAGCAAATGTCCGTGAGGACAGGGAATTGTTATGATCCACAGGTGGGAGAATTTTCTACTTTGGAAATGGACACAGCCCGCCTCATTCTCTGAATTTCACTTTTTAATACTTAAGGAAGAGTGTAGAGAGAACATTTTTGTGTGCTTGACATTTTGGGAAAACAAAATTTACCATGAAGAACAGCCGTCTTTATGATCTCCGGCAATAATAACTATAATTAGCTTTTATTACCTGGTTATCTAAGAGGAATGGTAAACTTATCATATGGATGTAAAATCAACACTTATGTGGCAGCTGCATATATAAATTCTTTGGGAGACTTATCATAGAGAGTGAATTTTAGATTTATATTTAAAATTTGTAGTTACTTTTGCTTTTTTTTGGTTTAACTTTTAAGTACCACATTGTTTGTGGAGTCAGCTTGCCTTTTCAACTACACAAATATGTATTGAGTTTGTCCATGGAAGATGCACTGTGTCAGGTTCTGTGGGAGGGTTTGAAGAATTTGCTCTTATTTGCTCTTATCCTTCTCTTCAGGCCTTTATTGAATTGGAAGAAGGTCACCAACACTAGGAGTTGTCCTCTGCTTTATTCAGCCTACAAATTTAAATATTAACTTCATCCATAACTTCATCCATAAACTCTTGCCCAAAACACCTAAAATAATGTTTGATCAAATAAGATGGAAACTCATGCAATAAGACAGGAAACTCAGGAGGAATGGTTTGGAGAAGAGGATTATTAACCTAGGAAATGCTTGAACTGAAACACTGGCTCTTCCTGGGTCTCAAGTCTGCCGGCCTGTAGACTAGAACTACACTAGGGGCTTTGGGGGCCTTCAGCTTGCTGAGTCAACTTAAAGATCTTGAGAATGGTCAGCCTCCATAGTCATATAAGTCAATTCCTTGTAATAAATCTCTTTGTGTATACAGAAACATTTATACACATGTATTTACACACATGTATATGTGTGTATGAGTATGTGTGTATGTGTGTATTTGTAGATGTGTGCATACATGCATACACATTCTATTCTTCTTCTCTAAAAAACTCTAATTCTCAGAGCAAAGCCCAAGCTCCATGACACAGGCAAAAGCTGGCTTCTGCTAAATCCCCCAGCTTTGCCCTCTTGACTGCAGTATATCAGGTTACCGTCAGGTTGTTGATGCGCTGCTTTCTCTCACCTATGATCTTTTACTCTGCCATTCCCTGTGCTTACAGAATGCGTCCACCCTTTCCTGCCATCTCATCCTTCAAGTATCAGCTTAGTTCTCTTCATGAATTTGTTCAACAAACATTTTTGAGTTGCCCGGTACAGTGTTTAGAAGGTGATAAAACAATCATCCCTTGACCTCAAGGAATTCGAAGTCGAGTAGGGGAGACTGTATCAAAGGAGGCAATAGTACCCAAGAGATGTCAGCAGAATGTTGGAGGCCATGAAGTAGGTGGACTCTGAGAAGTGCTTTAGCACACGTAACAAACTGAGCCCTAGGCTTGTGATAAGAAAAGCCAGGGCTGGGGTTGTGGCTCAGTGGTAGAGCACTTGCCTAGCATGTGTGAGGCACTGGGTCTGATTCTCAGCACCACATATAAATAAATAAAATAAAAAGAGGTTCATTGACAACTAAAAAATAAATAAATAAATTTTAAAAACAGATTAAAACATTTGAGAGAGAGAGAGAAGCCAGCAAGAAGAAATTCAGTTCATACAACAGACATTCAGCAAAGCTCAGGACTCTGAGGCACCACGTATTTTTGAAGATGGGGGTGCGAGATGGAGCTGAAAAAAAAGGGTTGGTGGAAAGTTTACATATAGAACAGACAGATATTTCCCATTCCATCCTGACCCCCCATACGGCTATAAAAGAAAAAGGAACATTCAGAGAAAAAGAGTCTGGGCTATTGCTATGGTTTGAGTGTTTGTCCCTTCCAACACTCATGTTAAAATTTAGTTGCCATTATAATAGTATTAGGAGGTGGGACCTTTAACAGGTGATTAGGCCTTGAGAGCTCTGTCTTCATGGGTGGAATTAATGCATCTTAAAAGGGCACGTTTGGCCCCCTCTTGCTCTTCATCCTCTCACCTTCCGCCATGTGATGACACAGCCCAAAGGCCCATGCCAGGTGCTGGCATTATAACCTAGGAATTCTGAATCACTCAAAATATAAGCCAATGGGTTTTTTGTTCTTTACAGGTTACACAGTCTGTGGAATTCTGTCACCGCAGCACAAAATGGACTGAGAAATTTCAATAATAATGGCAGAAATAAAACATTCGGTAGAAATTTTGAAGTAAATGTCGAAAACTTCTGGCAGTAGAATAGGAAGGCCAAGAGGCAGCAAATAAGAGGGAAAAAAAAGGAAACTAGAGCATTAACCCAAGAGGTACAATATGCAAATAAATGTAATAATGCCAGGGAAAGTACATAGAAAACAGAGAATTTCCCCAGAACCAAAAGACTTGAATTTCCAGATGAAAAGAGACCCTTGAGTACCTAGCACAGTAGAGGCAAACAGACATGCACAAAGACATGTCAGCAAAACATTTCAGAACACCAGGCATAAAGAAAAAAAAATCCTAAGCAGTTCTAGAAAGAAAACCAAAATGACATGCATAGGAGTGGGAATGGCCTCGGGACTTTTCAGCCACAACGCTGCAACCCAGAACACACTGGGATAATTTCTTCAAAATTTTGAGAGAAGATGACTTCCTAGAAGTGTGGGCTTCTAAGAAGAGGGGGGAGACTCCATAAGCTTTCAGGTGTAAAATGTCTCAAGAAATTTATGTCCCAGATATTGTTTCTCAGGAATCTACTAGAGGATGTGCTTATTGAAACAAGGAAGTAGACCGAGGAAGTAGAAGGGATGTGGTTCAGAAACAGGAGATAAGCCCAGCAGGGTACAAAGGGGCTTCCCAGGATGAGGATGAAGGAAGATTCTAGATGGCAACTGGACAGTACCAGATAGGAAGACAGAAATCTCCAGGGGGCATTCTTTCCAAAGTGGGAAAGAGCAAGTGTTTATTTCTTTGAGCTCTATTCAAAAATTTGGTCCAGTGTTAGTAGTAAGTACATAAAAACAAACAAAAAAGATACAAAAAATGTAGTGTACTACGTAATTCAATTGTGAGTATTTTGATCATTGTAAAAGCTGAATGATGATTTAATTTAAAAGATGTTATAAACCATTTTGGAGAATGGAAGGAGGATTAGTGTGTACATGTTACTGAGTGGCTGAGGGTCAGATCTTTATCTCCTGAGCAGGAAGTAGAAATATTAATTATATAAGTATTGCTTATTATCTACGTGTGTATATATATCCAAATAACCTATATATATAGTATAAGCATAGAATCTAGAAATGTGGAGCTAAACAGCAGAAGAACTAGCTAAAGCTATTGAAAATGGCTGTTTCTGGAGAATCAGGTGAAGAGGGTGTTGTCAGGAGGCTATTGTTTCATAATGACCCTTGGAGTAATATCTGACTTTCCAAACTATGTACTTGTATTACCTTCATTAAAAAATTATTGAAATCATATATTATTGAAAGCATATGTCTATACAAATGTTCATAGCACCATTAGTCATAATATTAAAAAAGTAGGCACAATCAAAATGGCCATCAGCCAGTGGAACAATGATATAATGTGGTATGTTCTTCTATAAAAAGGAGCAAAGTTCTAACACATGGGCCTTGAAAACATGCTACATGGAAGAAGCTAGTCGTGAAAGATCATGTTTCTGTGATTCCATTTGATGCAATGTCTAGAATAGGCCAATCTACAGAGTGAGAAAGTTAATTAGTGGTTGCCTATGGCTGAGAATTTGGGAAATGGGGGTAGAGGGAAGTAACTGGTAATGGGTACAGAGTTTCTTCTTGGGATGATGAAAGCGTTCTAAAGTTACATAGTGTAATGGTTGCACAATTCTGTTAATGATAAAACCCACCAAATTGTGTAGTTTTAAAGGGTGAATTTCATGGCATATGAATCTTATTTCAGTAAGGCTATTATTTGAAAATGGAAGAAAAACCAAAAATAATATCTAATTCCTAGAGTTGTTGTGAGGAATAAATGAAATCATGTATGTGAGGGGTCTAGTCCAGAGCCTGGTATAAACATTCAAAGACTAGTTCACACTCACATAGTGGTTACTCTGTGGCAGGTGCTCAGTTCTCGCATGTGTCAGTCCTCTTTTTAAATGAGGACCTGAAGCCAGTGAAATTAAATAATTTGCCCAAGGTCACATGACTATTACAACAGTAGAGCTGGTTGTGCTGGGGTTGTGGCCCAGTGGTAGAGTGCTTGCCTGGCATGTGGGAGGTACTGGGTTCGATCCTCAGCACCACATAATGATAAGTACATAAAATAATGTGTCCATTTACAACCAAAAAATATTAAAAAAAAAAAAAAAAAGAACAGTAGAGCTGGGGTATGACCTAAGCGGCTGGTCTGGTATCTACACCCAACCATGCCCTCCCTTGCTCATGTGGCACGCCTCCTGGGCCCCCAGTGGGAGTTGGAACTGTGCGTTCACATTGGCCGTCCACGCTCCATCTGTTATGGTTCTGAGCAGACTGCTGGCATTTGGCCTTTCTATATGTCTATGTCCTCGACTATGTGGACATTCTAGCAAGCCAGGGACTGTGTCCATCTCTGCTGTCTTCATCCCCAGCCCATTGTGTGTTGGGGGCAGTAGAGAAGAGCCAGGAGTTTGTCCTGAAAGTGAGGAAGAGGAAGTGGGGAGAGGTAGAGGAGCTAGAAAAACATTAGATAATTAATGGCACAAGGCTTCTAAGGAAGTAGAAGGTAAGATTAAGACCATAAGGAGGAACCGGTGACCTCAGGAGAAGGAAGAACCCTTCTAGAAGGGGAGGGATGGTGGATCTTGTGAGCCTGGAAGGTGCTAGATAAGGAGGTGCCTACCACATCATTTGGCTCTTCTCAGTGAGTAAGAGGCACCAGAGGCATCTTGGACCAGGCAAGTTTGTAGAAGGATGGAGAAGATTGAGGCATGAGGACAGACTTTAGGTGCCCAACCTTTTGGGGTCAGTGATTTCTTAAAAGGGTGATGAATAAATACGTTGGCCCTTTGTTGATGTATGCATCATTATACATGTGATTTAAGCATCTGTGGGTCCCAGGCTGAGGACGCCTGCTCTCAGAAATTAATGAAACTGAATAAAAGTATTTCTGGGAAGCAAGACGAAGTTCATCAGCTTGAATTTACAGAAGTCCAAGCCTGTTTCTGTGACCTTCTTCAGCAACATTCAGAGACTGGAGAGTAGGGTGACCTAGTATTTGGGACTGAAATTGGGACTTTGGAACAAGCCGTGGGGATGGCATGAAGTCACGGGGGCACAAGAGGAATGTAAGGAAGGAAAAGCAGAGGCCAGTGGAGAAGTGGGAGAGATGGCAGTAGAATCTTGTGGAGATTTCTACTCTGGGTGCAGGCCATGATGGTATGAGCTCTCTGTAGAGAACCTAAAAACAACTCTAAAACCAAAGCCAGTCTTCGGTTTATGATCACAGTGCACAAGCTATTTAAAACACCAGCCATGACTAAATATTCTTCTCAGAAAAAGTCTGCATCTAAGACCTAAGCAACTGTCTGCTCTAGGTAGGTTTACACCACTAAGAGGCAGATAATGAGATTAAGATTGAGGGATGGGGCGGGGCTCAAAATGGTGAAGGCCCGGATGTGGCTGAGGGCAGCCAGATGATGTGGAGTCAGAGTCGAGCTGATACTCTGTCCCCTGGCTGCTTGTAAGCAACACCCAATTCAATGGCTTTCATCTTTGACAAGCTAAACATTGTTTGAAATCCTAAATCTTTCTTTTCACTTGAACCATCTGCTAGTCATATAGCTAGGCGTGTTTGATTATCTTCAAATGTCAACTCTGCTCAAATCTGCATCTGCATCTTATCACTTATAGACTCCTCTCTTATAGATGTCATTTATTTGCTTACATGTTTTTCTTCTCACGGGACTTTGCTCTCTCTGAGATCAGTGATTGTGCCTTCTTTGTCAGCCAACAGTTCTGATAGGCACTCGCACGCTGCTGGAACCCAAATGCACAAATATGTTTTGCTCTTCTTTGTAGATTCCTTGGGTCTCAGATGACTGGGCACCAGTAGATACAGAATGCTGCTGCTTTCCCTCTCCCAGGTAAATGATCTGCTTATCTGTTCCTGTTGATGAAGCATGACTGTTGGACCCTCATTCTATCCTGAGATCACAAGAATGTGGAACCAGATGAGGGAGATCTGTAGTCCCCACAACTTCACCCTTCAGGCCATTAAGACACCATGCAGAGTCCTCTAAAGGAACCTGAATGAGGAGTTTCCACAGAGTGGATCCCACCAGCATTTTGCTGCTTTGTAGTAGGACCAGTCCTGTGAAGGTGATGCATGGGTGTTCCTCTGATTTCCTGAAAGAATTCAGGAGCTTCCTAAATCCTTTCTATAACTTATTCATTGGGAGTAATTATGCTGCAGAGAAAACAGGTTCTCATTCACCTCCTTAGTCTTCCCTGGGGAACCATTGCTCTCTGTCTAGAACCATATCAAAAATGGACTGGATTTCCAGCATTCCCCTTGTTCTCCCCACTGTCTTCCCCTAGATAGTCCCTGTGTACTTCCACGTAAACATCTCTACACCACTGGCTAATGGAGAAGATAAGTCAGAACAGTTTGGTTTAGCATTTGAGGTCAAAAGCAGGAATTTTCTAGAGAAGAAATCCAAAAAGCAAAGTAGTCTAAGGGCAGCCCCCCAACTGGTCTTGACAGGGTCCGTGGCTCCTAGCAAAAGCATGGGTCCTTATAGAGTAATCAGATACCTTCAACTACCCATCTGACTTGGGAACCCAGCCAGATGGTATATCCTCATTGCTAAACAGCAGATTTACTACATAGTTTCTGGGCAATGTGTAGACTATGCTTAATATTAAGTCAAGGTGTTACACAGTTTTTACAACCAACATGAGCACATGAAGATTTTCCATTTGAAGATAAGAATTTGTCCTCAAGAGAAGCATCTGGGATTTGGACATAGAATGAAGCTTCCCTCACAACCCTGCTAAGTTTATAAAATCTGCATTTAAAAAAAAAAATCTGGTCTGTATGAAGCTACCCATTTAATGGTAGCAACTGCCTGTGTGATCTGTTGTTCTTTATAGGGAACATGTAAATAATTGAAATCTTTAATTGGGTTAAAGAGATCCTTAGCACATAGGTGTGCTATAAATAAAAGAATGTGTAAATAATATAGTAACCTTTGCTTTTCAGGTCCTTCTCTTAAAGAGATCATTCTGTTTTTTGTTTTTTTTTTGGTACCAATAAGATCATTGTTAGGGGACTCAAGAGGGCTTTGGTTTCAGCCGGGGCGGGGCTTTCCCAAGGAAATCCCTTTCGCTTTATCTCAGGTGTTCGGCCACATTTTTCCTTGGTGCTTTCAGTAGAAATGAATAATTTGCTAACTCTGCTGTAAGTAGGTAAACGCCTGGGCTTTGCTTTTGTAACTAGGCTCAGTCAAAAAAGTCAAGGTAGCTGGCTGGCCTTCATTTGCTATCTGCGATCAGAAAGGCTTAAGTAGTCCAGGGCTCACTTAAGAGTCAGCTGGAAGAAAAAGGAAGAGAAGGAGATAGAAAAGTGCTGCAGAGGAAGTGGTAGAACGTCCGCATTTAGTGTGACCTGTTCTGTCAGGTGATTATTTTAGGGGGAGGGGACATGAAAAAAAAAAAGTTAAGTAAAATGTCCTTATAAAGACAAAATCTATTTCTTTCCTGGCTGATGATTTGTCACTCTAGTCACTTCCTGCCTTGTGACCACACACCCGGGCTTGACAAAGCTGTACTGCAGTTCAGAAAGAAGGGGGTTTCTGGTCACACACCAGGACGAACAAGGAGTTCTTCTACAAGGTAAATTTTGTTCATGTCCTTTTGTCCTTTGTAACTGCTTGTGAGGTTGTTGGGCTGTTTCTGGGGATTGTGGCTTCGGCCTCCAGGGGAGATCTGAGCACCTGTCGCCCGAGTCCTCTGTGTACCCTGCCTCCTGAACTGCTCAGGAAGTCTGCAGCCACATTGTGTAGTGCCCAGGATGGGGACCATTAGCTCTTTGAATTGGGCTCTTCTCAAAGTTTATCTGCAGTTTATCACTGCCCCCAAACTATGAGGGTTTTTTTTCTCCCCTTTTAAAACCAAACCATGTTCTGATTTATATCCATTGCTTTATTTCAGGAAGGCTATTTACTGTGATTTTATCTACTTTAAAACATTTTCAGGAAAGTGCATATTGATCATTTGGATTGCACTGCTCATTAGCCTAATGGGGGGTAGGTTAATTTTAGCTCCTGTGGTTCTGTTTTTCTAAAACAAAAAAAAAAAAACCTTCTTTATGATACTTTAGTGGCTATATTAACATCTCAGGTCATATGTTACCAAATGTGATACAAGTTATTTGAATGATTTTTGGCAGCAAGGGTTTTTTAATGGGTGTGCTTAATAACCACACAGAATTAGAGGTCTTCTCCTCTCCCTTTATTCTCTAAAAAAAAAGCAATTTTTGTTGCTAAATTATACTGTTTTTGTCAACTAGTCTGAATTATTTGTTAATATTTATGGCCATACAAATGAACACTCAGTGAGATTCTGGAGCAAAGCCTTCTATTACAATAGATTATTCTTATACAGTTGATTTGGGATATTCATTCCAGAAACTTCACTGAGCATGGATATTTTGCATTTTGTAGCATCAGCTTTTATTTGTCAGTATCAAATAAACCTAAGAACCTTTGACAGATGATAAACATAAAAGCTATAGAGACTGGAAATGGATGCATTAATCAGCATACTTATCAAAACCCAATGTTTCTTAATCGAGTATTCGTAACTTGTTTTCCATAATTACTCCCTCTGGGCAACTTTTTAAAAAACTCTCTGTAAACAGAAAGAAGTGGCTTATCCACACACATCTCAATTTTGAATCTGTCAAGAATTATCATAATTCTTTAAGTGACTAGGGAAAATTGCTGAAAGAATGTCTGTGCAGGAAAATTTGAATGGAATTTACCATTTACTTATAAATGTGAAATTCTGGTTACATTGCAAAATGTGACCATCAATATCATTTTGTACATCTCATCTGAGTCGTAGTAAACTAGAAAACATGTGGGATTGCCAGAAGTTTAAACCTCAGAAAAGATTAAACACTATGCTGTCTTATTGTAACTAAAAAGAAGAAGAAGAATATAAATTAGGACATAAAGGAATGTCAGCACTTTTTTTTATATTTGGGAAGGAATATAAAAAATTTAATTCAAATCAAGTTTATATTGCCAAAGCATCAAACTGGTATTATTCCCTCTCACCCCAGTAAAGTAAGGAAAGGGCGAATCAGCTACATCTTTTGCCTTTTGAAGAAATTGCTATGGTAGAATGGACAGGTGTTTGAGAGGACATTTCATTAGCAATCCCAGGGATGTTTTTCTCTGTAGCATTTAAAATTTTTATCTTCTTTGCAAATTATGCCTTGAAACAATCATTAATGAGAGAAACAATTTCAGTGTTTTAACTTCATTTATAATTCTATCTCTGAACCCTCTGTGGAAGGGAAAGTCAACAAGTAAAGTCTCATTCAAATGTGTGCATTGATGTTAGGACAGGAAAAGGACCTCTGTGGACACCCAAATCTCTGGATGCTCCAGACCTTTATATAAAATTGCATGGTATTTGTGTAGAACCTACACACATCCTCCTGTGTGATTTAAATCATCTCTAGATTGCTTATGATACCTAATGCATTGTAAATGCTATGTAAATAGTTGCTATATTGTATTATCTAGGCAACAGTGATAAGAAAAAAAAAATCTGCACATGTTCAATACAGATGCAAGTTCTTTTTAGAAGACTTGCGATCTGAAGTTGGTGAAATCCGTGGATGCAGAACCCATGAATGTGGAGGGCTGACCATAATGGTAATCCTTGATATTTATAAGGCCTTAGTGTGTGCATCTGCTCTTGGTGTATGACCTTGTTGAATCTTCTCAACTACCTTTTTAGAGATGAGGAATGGGCTTAGCTCTTAAAGGAGCTGGCCCCAGGTCACTGTTGGACAGTGGCCAGGATTTCAAGCTCTGGGCTCCCTATATCAGTTCCCAGAGCCTCTCTTCATTGCAGCATGCTTACTCCAGGTGTAGAGGAGTACAGACTTTCATTACTGAAACTGACCAAAGAGGTCTTGGCACTTGGTTTTGAGAGGTAGGGAGGGAGAAAGAGGAGACAGAAACAGAAACAGAGAAAGAGAAGGTATTTATAAGAAATCCAGAAACATTTTCATTTTTATAAATAGATATCATTGCAGATTTCATATCATAATAGAACAAAGAAGTATCTTATTAATGAACAACTCTACTAAAAAAATTTGTGCCTTCACAAACTTGCCTTAACCCACTTCCCCAACCTTATTTCTTGTCACTTCCTTCTGCTGTGGCTCTCCCCTCCCCCCGTGTGCCTACCCACATTCAGCACCAGACCACAAGCCACTGGAAAGTTCTATACTCTTTCACTCCTTTTCACTCCAACTGTTTCTTTAATTGCTTTTTCCACCTTTATCAGTAACATTTCTGATCATTTTTCAAGGCTCACTTCCAGAAACATACCCCTTCAGTGGTCTTCCCTGTTGTCTCTACCCACCCCCATCCCCCAACTAATGGGTGTGTGTGCGTGTGAGTTTGCTTGGTACGTTTATCTTAGTATAAGTATAACATTTTCTCTGTCTTCTAGCACAGTGTAGGTGCTAATGATATTTATTGAAATTAACATTTGTCACAAGTACTTTTTATCAGCTTGTTACATATGCATGGAAGTCTTTGATTTGACTTCTAGCTACTGAGCTCCCACAGTGATTGCTATGATGGAAGACACAGCTGTCATTGAATGAGTTTTGTCTAACATGCTTCATCTTTGCCAAAGCACTATTCTACTTTCTAGCCTCAAGGCATCAAATGGACATTGAGCTCAAGAGTTTTAAGAATTTATAAAATAGGGCTGGTGGTATAGTTTGGTGGTAGAGCTCATGTCTAGCATGTACAAAGCTATGGGTTTGAGACAAAAGAAAGAAAAAAGAGAAATAAAGAGGAGAAAATTAAAAGAATTATACAGTACCTTGGCATACAGGAAAAATTATAACCTCATCGTTTTAGTGTAAATAGTTTTATTAAGCTAAAAATTAGCTATTCTTACAAAAACTACGTACCCAGTAATAGGCTTTGATGACAAAGAGCACAAGAACAAATATCAATAATTTCTACTTAGTCTTTTTGGGTTATCTTTAAAAAATTCTCAAGGCAACTTCTTGTTTTTGTCTAACATGCTTCATCTTTGCCAAAGCTCAAGGCATCAAATGAACACTGAGCTCAAGAAATTTAAGAAAGAATACAGGAGAGTACAAGAGTACAGGAGAGACGGAAAACACACTTTAAAATCGTGTTGGGTAAAATAAAATTAAGAAATATGCTCAGAAGATTATATTATGAAGAGCCAGAAGATTATGAAGTCAGATTATAAAGATGGTGGACTTTAGGACTAATAGCAGATTTTATAGCAGAGTGACATCATTTGGATTAATTTGTCTCTCTAGAGTTGTTGTGTTTTTTTGTCTTTGATGGGGAAAGGGGTAGTTTTGGTAGTTTCCCAGCTCACAAATATCCAGTGAAATTATACCATTCTGAGAACTACAGAAATTAAACTTAGAATTAGGGTTCATCAAAATATAAAAATAATCAGTGTCACAAATTTGAAGAGTTTCAAATATTTTGCCGGATGGAAATGTACTTCTTAAATCAAAAGCATCGTTGCTTCTTTGTGTTTACATTTTAAAATCCCAATGTTTCCTCCTGATTAGATGCTTGTCTCTTAGGGAATCTCCCTTCAGTTAGCATCTCCTTGTCCCTTTCCTCAGTTCCCTTCTGATTCCACTTCCTGTCTTATACCAGAGACTCTTCCCGTTGTTTTGGTTTGTCAATTTCAACTATTACATTAGTCTTCCCAGCAATTGCATAATCACTTCATCTTGTAAAATACTGTAAGCAACAGGTGGGAGAGGAGTTTCAATTTATTGCCCAAATAATAACAGCTCATACTTACCACGCTACCTGCTTTGAGTTGGGCATTTTTTCTAAGTGCTTTAACCATGTTAGTTACACTTCCAGCCCTTTCTATTTTTTATTTTGAGACAGGGTCACCAGAAGTTGCTGAGGCTGGCCTTGAACTTGTAATCTTCCTGCTTCAACCTCCTGAGTTGCTGGGGTTACAGACGTGCACCGCCACACTTGACTTATTTAATTTTCTACAGTTGAGTCAATGTGGCATCACCTATCGAATTCTAGGGCAACCTTCTGGAATAAACAGGCAGTAAACCATGATGCTTATGTGGGCCAAACTCCTCAAGTTGAGTTCAAATAGTCATAATGTCCCCAAAGAAGTGCATCCATATGTCATTGCTTCTATGAGACAGACTATTCTGGGTTGGCAGCAGTAGCAGGAGGAGCACCAACAGCAGCACCACTTGGTCCTTCAATGCACTTGACTGAGTATTTGAGTTTTACTAACTTGTAGGCCTTGAATGTGTCATAAAACATGACTTCCACTCTCAAAGGCTTTAAAAGGATCTTCATCCTTGAAGTTTAGCATAATTTTAGTCAAATGGCATTTACATTTTCTAGTCTGTTGTGACCCATAGTCATGAATAAATCAAACAGTTTTTCATTTATACCCAAGTACATCTATCTGTCATTGCACAGTAAATGGCCAAATATAAGTGTTCTAAAAACTGAAAGAATAAAAGGTCATTTTAATTGTGAGTGGAAGAATAGAGATAAAAAGTAACCCACATACTGAGTTAAAATAAAGTTTTGCTCAACTTCAGAGCCAGGGCGGTGTCAGTCCCACTTACAAGCTACACGGAGACTATTTCTCAAATATGGTCAGTTGTTTTTCTGGCGGAAGGAAAAGCTAAGCTGTTAAATTGAGGAACTAGCAAAGCCACAGTTCTGTGGTTGCAGCATTGATTCTTGTTTTAGTCTACTGCTGGTTATATGGACAGATGGACAAGTGTCATTCTCTCTCTCTCTCTCTCTCTCTCTCTCTCTCTCTCTCTCACACACACACACACACACACACACACCCCTTCCTTTTTACTCTTTTTTTTTTACATTTATACCTCCCATTGCTGAGCTAAAGTGGAAAAGAGATTACATTCTCTACAGCAGACCGCAAGATTCCAATTTTGGCAGGCAGATGAATTAGGCATGTGAATTGTATCTTCCAGATAATTTGTTTTCCTTTTTACTCTGGTTACACTTTCTAGAGGGAAGTGAATTAATGAAATAATGACTTGCATTTAAATAATACTCTGCATTTTGGTCCCTGATCACTAAAAGTTAGTAGTGGTTTCTAAAATTTATCCAAGCTGTGAATGCAAATGTGTGAAGAGCTGCATAAATGTATTTGTGTAAATTTGCATGTTTTTCTGTTTGCCATCCTCAGACAAAATTTAGGATTAGAAGCGTGTTTTCAGTAACCTCAGTTGGAACATTGTAAAATAGAGATTTCTTTTTTGTTTTTGTTTGTTTGGTACCAGAGATTGAATCCAGTAGCACTTAACCATTGAGCCACATCCTTAGCCCTTTTAATTTTTTGTTTTGACACAGGGTATCCCAAAGTTGCCTAGGGCCTCACTAAGTTGCTAAGGCTGGCTTTGAACTCCTGCCTTAGCTTCCCAAGCTGCTGGAATTACAGGCATGTGCCACCACACCCGGAAAAATATAGTTTTTAAAAAAAAATATTTAATTAGTTGTAGATGAACATACAGTATTTTTATTTATTTTTATGTGGTGCTGAGGATTGAATCCAGTGCCTCACACAAGCGAGGCAAGCACTTTACCACTGAGCTACAGCCCAAGCCCCAAAATATAGGTTTTTTGTGTCTCCTTGACATCGTTGGCTCATCCAGGCTGAACACCTTAATCCCCAAACCTGAAATCTGAAATGCTCTGAAGTTCAAAACTTTTTTTTAAATACTAACATAATGCTCAAAAATTTGGGGCTTTTGGAGCATTTGTGATTTCAGATATTTGAGTTAGGTTCTTTGCAAATATTCCAGAATCTGAAAAACTATAAAATCTGAACAATTTCTAATCCCAAACATTTTGTTAAATGATTCTCATTTCCCTTCACCAGAAGGACCAGTTTGAAGAAGGAAAATGGGCTATAAATTCCTTATGGAGAAGACTAGGTAATGAACACAAAAAGAAAGTAAGGGAAAAAAATGAACACGTATGTATTTTGCCTTGTTGAGTATCCTTTCTTCATCTTGAAAATGCAAATTGACCCTTCGACACCATTTCCAATGGTTTATAAACTTTTTTTTGAAATTTCTCCATTCGAAAGATGGAATATGATGGGCACCTCAAAGGTCCTTTTCAGATCTTTCCCCTCCCTAGTTGTCTTTCACGTTGACTTTTCATCAGAATATCACTAATTCTGTTTCTTACCTGTGACCACCGAAAACCACAGCTGTGACAGTTCTCCTGACTGGTGATGACCGCATGATTTTCCTCCCTGACCCCCCACCCTCCTGCACTTTCAATGTCTTGATTCTCCCTCCAATATTCTATGAATGTCAGCTTTTTTAAAGTACACGTTTTTTTAAAACGTATGCTTTTACAGGTTTTAAAAGCTGAGGGTCTGCAGTTCCTATGCATGAAAGAGACAGATGTAGTATAAAGTGAAGCAAATGGAGTCAGATCTGGATTCATATGCCGGTCTTTTTCAGACGTGGAGACTAAGCAAGACTTTTGAACTTTTGAGACTCAGATTTCTTATCTGTAAAATGAGGCAACTACTCACTACTCACTGGGTGTGTCCTTGGTCCATTTTCCCACGTCCTCAGCCTGTGTGTCCACCTATTACATTTGCTGGTTGTTATGCCAAGCATTTGAAATATCGTTGTTCTTTTCTTTCCACAAATAGTTATCTATGTAAAGTTGGTATCATTATCTTCTTATCACAGATGACCAAACAGGTTCCTGGAGGGTTAAGACTTGTCTAAGGTCACAGAGTCAGTAACTGGCAGAGTCAAGATTCACTCCTTGCCTCTTTTCCATTTTATGTGAGCAGTTTCTTAAAAGTGCAAATCATGTCTATTTAAACTGCATTGTATCCTCTGACTTCCCCACTAGATGCCTCCTGATGATACATCTGAATATTCCTTTCCACAATTGAGAATTGGATGATTGTTCCTAAGGCCGCATTTCTGTTAGCAAGAGATCCCATCTTTACCTTTGATGGGGCTGCTGGCATACCAGACATGTTTGAAAAACAAATAAATGCTTGAAGATTTTAAAATAACCAATTATGAAGGTATTTGAATAGGCTGTTTAGCCACTTATGTCTTTTTTGTCATTGAAAATCTCACTGTGAATTGGTACTGGTAAATATTTGCCAACCAACTGACTTTAAAAAAGAAAAATCAAGGTAGCCATGCATGCTGGTGTATACCTGTAATCCCAGAAGCTTGGGAGGCTGAGGCAGAAGGATCACGAGTTCTAATCCAGCCTCAGCAACTTATCAAGGCCCTAGGTAATTTAGCAACATCCTGTCTAAAATTTTTTTTTAAATGGGGAGTATTGCTAGGGATGTGGCTCAGTAATTAAGCACCCCTGAGTTCAATCCCCAGTACAAAAAAAAAAAAAAAACCCAGCTTTAAAAAGTCAAGTATATTCCATCAATTTAATATAAATTTCCTGCCTTAATTTATCTGTAGCTCCTTCCTCCTCCCCGCCAAAGTGAGCTTGTTACTTGAGATTCTAAAGGAACATCCCCAAGGAGCCTATTGAAAATGAGATTACATTATTAAGAATCTGTTAGAAGCCAACCAGACTCAATGGTGCATGCATGTACTCCCAGAGACTCGGGAGGCTAAGGCAGGAGGATTGCAAGTTCCAGGCAGCCTGGGCAACTTAGGGACACCCTGTCTCAAAATAAAAAGCAAAAAGGGCTGTGAGTGTGGCTCAGTGGTAGAGCACCCCTTGGTTTAATCCCCAGTACTCACCCTCAACACAAATAAGTAGAAGCTTCTGTTTCCCGTTGCTAATATACCAAGGTGCATTCTACATTGTCTATTTTTTCAGCTCAAACTTTACAATGGATAAAAATGCCTGGAGACTTAGGGAGTGGAAGAGCAGGTAGAAGTAAAGCACAGGGTAGCAGAACCAGTTCCTGAGCACTGGTGCCCCTGAGGGGGAGGTACGGCACTGCCCTTCACTGCAGATACCCAAAGACTGCTTTGCTTCTCATGACTCAAGATGGATGTGGCTGGGATTTTCTTAAAATTGCTGTACATTTTTTCACCCTGGCCCCACTTCCTCAACTGCTAAAAGGTACTTTCCACTGTCAGTGTCTCAAGCAAGGCTGAGCCCAGAACCCTTTAACCAATGAACATGACACCAACTAATACCCATGCTGTTGGCTTCTGGTATCATGTACCAGTTCCGCCATGTCTGTGGGAACTTCCTGGGCTCTGGATGAGAAATATGGTAGAAGAACCAGAATAGCCTGGCCAAGAACTTTTGGAGATAGAACATGGACATGAAATCTAGATTTACAGTCACCCCGCCCCCACATAATATATGCACAATTAAGTGTGATTTTCAGGTGGTGACTCTACTATATCATATAATTCATAGTGGAAATTGAAGTTCTTCCCCAGGAAAGTTTTGTAAAAGTTCTGTTTCTCTGAAATTTTAATTTTACTTGTACTCTTACTTCCCTCCCTCTCTTCCTCATTCCCCCGCTCCCTCCCTTTCTTCCATAAACCATGCAAGTTTTTTTTTTTTTTTTAGGTTTGTTTATTTTTTAAACTTTAGATCCTTAAGATGCTAATTGACATGTTATTCTCTTGACTTGACTGAACCAAACTACCATCCTGGTGGCTCTACTTCTCTTTGTGGACAAGCTACTGACTCACTGTGAGACTTTGGGGAGTAACTTCACTCCCTAGGGCCCCATTTTCCCATCTTTAACATCTCCAGTTCCCTCTTGACTTCGCCAGTGACATAAGGAGGAAGCAAGGTACACAGAAACCAAAGTGGCTCTAGACAGGATCCTGGTAATGTCTGCTTCCTATCTCCTGCACGGGTGCAGTGAACAAAGCCCGAGAGGCACTGGCACCCCCAGCCGCCTCTGCTGGAGTTCTGCCTCCTGCCTCCCTGGCTTCAGCCTCACCCAACCTGCAATTGTCTCTCCTTGCTTTTTAGAGCTATTTCTTCTGCCTGGAATACTCCTTTCCATTGTGTCTACTGGGAAAACTCTTACTGATTTCCTAAGATGCAGCTTAATGGCCAGCATCCATCACCTTCTCTGGAAAGCTTTTCTCTCCTTCCCTTCCCATCCCAGGCATAATTAAGTGCTTCCTTCTCTTGCGCTCCTAGAGCACCCCAATGCAGGTGTCTTTAAAGTACTCACGATAATGTTGTCTTTCATTTGTGTGAACATTTTCTTTCACTAGACTGTGTGCCCGCCCCTCAAGGCCAAGGAGTCTTTGCTCTTCCTCTTTGTATTTTCAGTACCAAGAACAAGGCAAGTGCTTTATGAGACAGGAGTGGATGACTGAGGTGTGAAGGTCACCAATAAAGAGAACCCTGGTCTCCCCCAGAGTGAGACGGCACACAACAGAAAAACTCAAAAGCCTGGTGGTGACCTGGCTCTTCTTAATACTTCCTTTAAGATGTTGAGGAACTAAAGAGACATCTAGAACTTTTTAAAGGAGCTCTGGTCTCAAGTAAAATCTTCCTAATCAGTAACTCTAACTAATATGAGGAGTTTTAGAAAATCCTTTTGAGTAACCCAGGAGAAAGGCAGAACTTTGAGATAAAGGAATGGTAGCCAGGAATCGTAGCTCAGTGGTAAGCACCTGACTACTAGGAAAGGCAGAAGTATGTGACCCAGTTATTTACCCTCAGTTCCTTCATCTATAAAGTGGAAATAATAACAAGACTTCGTAGGACTGTGGCAAGAATTAAATGTGATGATGATGCATAGAAAACATTTATCACAGAGAAACCACTCAGCAAACATCAGCGGCTATCACTATCATCCAGCTGCTCTTCTCATTTGTCCCTTAGCTATTGTTTTCACTGACTCCAAATAGATAGGCTTTCTATGGAGAGAAGATGGATTAATAATTCCCCATACATAAAGAAGAAAGCCGATTGATCTTCCAGCAGTCTCCCACTTATCTATTAAAATCCATTTTACACCATTTAAGCAGAATGCCTGCTTAAGAAATTCCTAAAGAACAGAGATTGATTTCTTCTGGTTTTGGAGGCCAGGAGGTCTAAGGGTAAGGAGCCACAGCCTTCTTGTTGCATTATTCCATGACAGAAGAAAGAGAGCACAAGCAAGAGAGGGCAGGAAGGCCCAACTCGCTTTCACAAGCAACACAGTCTTACCATACAGCAGCAGGAGATTCATCAGGGCTTTGCCTAAGCACCTTCCAGCAGGCCCTACCTGTCAACACGGTTGCATTGGGGATCAGGTTTCCAATACACGAATTTGGAACACATATTCAAACCATAGTACTAGGTCAAATGTCACTTCCTCTGGGCTTTGGCTTTCCACAGGAGAGCTATTCTTACCTCTCCTGGTAGATCTAAAAAGCCCCCCTGTATTCCAGTGATCAAGGTCTCTCCCTGACATAACAGGCCAGTGCCATTTCTCATCTTTGTATTCTCAACATCTAACACAAGACCAGACATATAATATATATTTGGCAGATGTCTGCTGAAGGAGTAAATATACAAATGTATGGATTTGCTTAGTGGCAGACATCTAGCATTATGGGAAGATGAATTTCATGGTCCAGGGAATGATATGCAAATAACGTTCAGATGAGACTCTACCTCTACAATGAATGGCTCTTTTATTCCTTTTTTTTTTTTTTCATATAAGCAGTTCGTATTGGAATAACTTTAGAGTTAAAAAAAGTTACAAACATAGTATACAGAATCCCCTAATACCTGTAACCCAATTTCTACTACTCCAAATAAGTAGATTTTCTGTTATAATTTTTTGTTGTTGTTCTTATTGTTTTTTTTCCTAATTGCCTTCCCCAAAAAATTTATTGATTTTTTTTTTAAACTGACACATATAATTGTATATATTTATCATGGACAACACAATGTTTTGAAGTATATATTCATTGTAGAATGGTTAATCCAGGTAATGGACAAATGCATTACCTCACATAGTTAACATTTTGGGGGGGAGAATACATTATATTCATTCTCCCAGCATTTTTCAGGAATATAATATATCATTATTACAGTACTCACCAGGCTGTACAACAGACCTCTTGAACTTCTTCCTGCTGTCTTCCAGTAACATTGTACCCATCGGCCATTCCCCCACCAACCACCTCCATTCTATTCTCAACTTCAATAAGATAACTTAAACATAATGTGCTTCAAGTTCATCTATATTCTTACAATTGATAAAATTTTTTTCCTCTCTGATTTGTACTGGGGATTAAATCCAGGGGTGCTGTACATCCTCGACCCTTTTTATTTCTATTTTGAGATAGGGTTTCACTTAATTGCCAAGGCTGGTCTTGAACTTGCCATCCTCTTGCAATCTACCTTCTGAGTTGCTGGTATTAGAGCTGTGTGCCAACTGCATCTGGCAAATTCCTTTTTTTTTTTTTTTTTAAGAAAAAAAGACTGAATATTCCATTGTGTTTATGCCTCATGCCTTATTTTCTTTATCTGTTCATCAGTTGATGGATACTTAGGTTGTTTCCATTTCTTGGAATGCATATGTCTCGGCATACTAATTTCATGTACTTTGGATATACACACAGTAGTGGGATTGTTGTATTCTATATTAGTTCTACTTTTAACTTTTACAGGAATCCCCATAGTGTTTTCCATAATGGCTATACTATGACTTTGTTACTCTTGTGTTCATTATTTAAGGAAGTTGGAATTGACTCAGAAGATAGCCAAGAAAACCAAAAAAAAAAAAAAAAAAGATTTGGAAAATGATCCCTTAAAACAAAAACAAAAACCCTGATGGCAATCCCCAAGGCAGGTGATGAAATTTTTATGAATTGAAGAGCTCCTATAATTCCCTCTGAGAATAGTCCCAAGAATGAGGGAGTTTTAATCGTATCAGAAAAGATTTAGGTTTCAAGGTAGGGATATGAGACACCAGCGAGTCTGTAGAGCTTCCTTATTTGGCTATTTTTAAGAAAGGAGCAGATGACTCTCTTTCTGGGACAGTTTGTGCACTGTCTTGCCTAGATACTAGGAGTGAACTGGATCAGCACATCTTAAACTGTGCAGTGACATCTCAGAAAACAGGTTGCCACATACTGTTAGGAAAATTGCTCTGGGCTGAGCAGCTGAGCCTTGTGTTAAGTGCTTCGGGCCCCCACCTGGGTCCTTGAGGAGGATGCACCTGGACAGAGCCTTCTGTGCTGTGCTGCTGAGGAAAGAGCAGGAACAGAGCCCCACCCCTAGGAGCCAGGATGGGAGGGAGTCGGGGAGGGGGCTGGGAGGGGCCCCTCCCCCTGTTCACTTCCCCTAAAGACACCTTGGGGCGACAGCCACAGTTGCTAAGGGCACGTGCACCTATTTCTAGGATCATTTGCAATAATCCCTAACCTTACTCTAATTTGTACATACACTGGTCAGCTACTGAATAAGTTTTTGGAACTTTTAAGGTGGAAGGGACTTTTCTCTGTGTATGGATGAGGGAACCCGGGCAGAGAGAACAAGATGGAGCCTGAAGTTCCACAGACAGGTCACAGCCTAGATCTCCTGACGGCTAAGAGGAGCACTTTACTCCCTGCTAGTTATTTTCATTTGGGTCCATTTGGAGGTCTTCAGTGTATTAATTTCCCAATATCTTTATTACAGATGCCGATTTAGACATTTAATATTTTCAATAAGCTTCTGTGGGATTATCTCATCTAGTCTTTTTTCTTCTATTCATAGATATTTATTTTTTTTGCATCATTTTTCAAAAAATCTTGAGAAGATTTTTCATTGTATTAACCATTTTGCAATAAATTACCTATAATCTACATGTTGCATTTGAAACTTGACATTGAGCTGTGGGCTTCATGAGACTGCAGTCTCTGTGTCCTGCCTGTTTGTCACCTCTCACTCCCATCAACCTTAGCAATTGGTTAACCATAACATTAACCATAACCATTTTCACATAGACACATAGGTGAAGTAAAAGGAGGTGTGAATGACTTTAAATATTGAGGCAATTGTGCAATAGTGAATAACCAGCTAGTCTTCGATAACATTCAACTCTTTGAAAAGTTGTATTTGGAATACCCTGAGTTTTCAGTAAAGTATGGATCTTAAAGTCTTGGTGGTGAAATGTGAAATGAAGGGTAGCTGTGGATTTTCAAGATTGTACCAGAAGTATCGTGCTTTGTAGCCTGGCAGCTAAGAGAGCAGGACTAAGACACAGAGGTGTCCCCACACCCCAGTTTGGAGTATCCCCTCTGCTTGAGGAAGTGGGTTTGGGCAACTTGGCAGAAAACAGAGGTCTCAGGAGCATGCTGAGGAGAGGAGGCGAGGAGGGGAGAACCTCTCAGTTACTGACAGAGCTGGGCTCCTGGTGCTGCCTCTACATAGCTTCAGAAGCCCCCTAGCTGAGTGTGCAAACAACAGAGGCTTCCAGAGCAATGTCAGGATAATCAAGTTTGGAGTAATCTGGCCTGCTGGCTTCCTCTGCGTGTTTGCATGGCCTGAGAGTGTCAGAGGAGAGCCACTGAATCTGTCCTGTGAATGGCCTTTCCCAGCCCTCCTCTCTGTGGCCTTTGCGTCACAGACTACAGAGGTAAGAATTCTGTACCCTGGAGCAGCCCTTGGGAGAATCAGTGTATTTGCAGGAAGAGAAAAAGACAAATGGGGAGGAGATTTTAACTTGATAAAAGGATCCATAAAAGTCTCCTTAAGTGGCCATCTGTGTTAGAGGCCATTTATAATTATTTGATTTCTGAAAGTCATTTTAAAATGTATTTTCAGAATCATCCTTTGTGTAAAAGTTAATCATACCTGTTCCACAGAGAAATGGTATCCCAAATACATATTGCAAATTACTACATTCTCAAAGTTAGACCCATTAAGGTGGTCTATTTTGTAAAATGCCAGGTGGTGGGGTACAGGATTGATTAAAAGCAAAGTTTTTTCCTTATATAGTTTCATCATAACCGCTTTTTTTTTAAAAATGAGTATTTTATTTTCTTTTAGAATCTTACATCTTTATTTTCCATTTGCTTAGTCTCCATACGCTACCACAATACTCTATATTGTTCTAGATGACATGTTTTGGATAACTCTTAGTTTCCTTGAGGTGTCTGGAAATTGTATAACCTCCCCGTTGTATGTGCACTGAAATTACTGAGGTAGGCTAGGAATTTGAGTCCTGAGTATCCAGTTTTACTTTAATTGCTGAGTTCAGTTGCAAGAAAAGTGGGGCACATTCAAAAGAGTCCCTTGGTGATGTGATGCCAGGTTACAGATGCCCTCTGATTCCAGCGGGTTACATAATTGGGTATCATGATTCCGAGTCACAACACCAACTAGCACAGTTGCTACCACCTTTCAGAAACGATTGTGGCCCATGATCATTTCACTGTGGCCAGGCCACCTTCCCGCTGTTTCTGCTTCTTTTATGATCAGTTCCAGAACTCAAAACATTCCATTCACATTTGTGCATTTACTTTAGAAGATGTATTTCCTTTTGCAGATTCTTCAGCACTGTGGTCAGTAGTAAACTCCTACAAATGGTTTCTGAATGGAGACTTCAGGGAACTGAGTCAAGTACTTTCATGATAGTATTCTCAGAAATTCCCTTTTATTACTGCTCTGGGAAATACTGGCTATCTTTAAACAGAGATTCAAATCTCACTGACTTAAAAGAATGAAGAGAATTTGTGGCTTTTGTGTCTTGGGAGAGTTATTTGATTGTCTTAAGATTTTTAAAATAATCCTATAAATTTAAATAAATGAACAGCCAGTAGTTTCTTTGCCCAAATGTCTTGGGATTCTGCGACTATTGATTTAATAAATTTAAGAACGAACAGAAAAACTAGCAGCTAGACGTGACCTAGATGAATGATTTGTCTTCTTAGATTTATGACTTGGGCAGTGATTCAGAAACAAAGTTCCAAAACTTACTCCTGATTTACAAAGACCTTCAAATGGTTCCTGGCAGGGCATACTTAGATGATGCTGTCATTAAAAAGGGCTGGGATCTGGGGTATAGTTCAGTGATAGAGCACGTGCTTAGCATATGTGAGGTCCTAGGCTCAATCCCCAGCAACAAAAATAAAATAAAATAAGGCCATGGTCAATGCAGGGGCAGTAAAGCAGAACTAATGAAAGCATTCATTCATCCTCTGAGAGACGCATGTCTTCTTCAGCTCCTTTTTTTAGTTTCCAAATCCCTCCTCATGCCCCAATACTGCTGCCAGTATTTGCAAAACTGAAAACCTCACCAGATATCCTTATGAACCTTATCAACATAATCATAACCCATACCCTCAAACACGCATGAGTTCAAATGGGTGTGTTTTTGCCAGGCAAACACAGAGACCATGTATATTATTCTAAGCTCAGCAACATCCTTTTAGAAATGCTCTGATCTAGCTGGCAGTGGTGCCTGCCTGTAATCCCAGCATCTTGGGAGTCTGAGGCAGGAGGATTGAGAGTGCAAACACAGCCTCAGCAAAAGCAAGGCTCTAAGCAACTCAGTAAGACCCTGTCTCTAAATAAAATACAAAATTGGGCTGGGATGTGGCTCAGTGGTTGAGTGCTCCTGAGTTCAATTGCTGGTACTTGCCCCCCCACACCCCCCAAAAAGAAATGCCCTGATCTGCATGTTTTTATGCTAATTATGTCCTCTTCCTTAACCTTTGTTTTGGGAAAATGCTGTCATTTTGTACACTCATTCAGTTATTTAAAGGGTCCTGTCCTTAGTTCTGGACTTCAATGGCCCTCTCACTGGTAGCGCCATCTTCTTCCTACTCCATTCATCAGTAACTGCATTTATAAACCCGGATCAAATTATACACATTGTCTGGGGGCTTATAACCATGTATGAGGTTAAGGCTTTTCAACTCAGTGCACCTTCAGTTTTCTTAGCTATAAAATTAGAGGGCTGTAATAAATTATTTCTGAGGTTCTTTCTGTCTCTACAAATTAGGTTGTGTTTCCAGAACCTCCTGCTCATTGTGAGGATGAAAGAGACTGTCCACATGTCTATTTGGGTCCAGCAGAAGCAAACACTGTCTCCACCACTTCCACTGTTGACCATTCCTTCTGTAGTTCATGCACAGCTCAACCCTCTTTCCTCTTGCTTTAGCTATTAAATTGCTGAAAACTTTGGGTTTTTTAAAATATGAAAACATTCTCATTATTTGGCTTCCCCAAGTTAAATCTCTTAGGAAAATGTTGTCGCAGATGCTAAGGTTTTTATTCTTGATCTATGGGCTGTGTTTTTAAAAGTCACTGGTTTTAAAATAACCTTTCTTTTTTTCCTTCTGAAGTCTGTTATTTGAATGGCCATGTGATTTTTACAGTGAAATATTTTCTCTAATTTCTCAGTATACCATGGTCTTTTTTTGTACCAGGATTGAACACAGAGGCGCTTAACCACTGAGCCACACCCAGCCCTTTTTATTTTTCATTTTGAGACTGTGTCTCAGTAAGTTGCTTACAACCTCACTAAATTGCTGAAGCTGGCTTAGAACCTGTGATCCTCCTACCTCAGCCTCCCAAGCTGCAGGAATTATAGGTGTGTGCCATCACACCCTGCATACCATGATCTTTCCATATATATTTTTTTAAGATTTCTTTTATTTTATTCAACACTGTAATTCTTTTATTTCTTCCCTGGCCCTGTTTTAACACTAAAACAAGCAGCCTTGTTCCCTGCCTATCCTTATATTTCTCACTGATCTCTTTCACTGCTCTAAAATCTAACTCTCTTAAGTCAAAGAATAGGACCAGGTTTGGATTCGGAGATCCTGTTTATCCGCCTTACTTTTAGCATTGTTTCTTGCTTTTAGGGCAGCTTACTGAGTCAGCATAGACACACCCCACTTGAAACAAAGAACAGGGCTTGGCTTATAGTAAGCATTCATAAATTGTGTGCTAACTGCATGAATTTGTCTCATAATCCCATAAACACTCATGAATTGAGAGGAATTAAGATGTTTAAAAATAAGAAGGGCCAGCCAGCTGTAGGGCTATAGACCAGATTTTAGCACCAGGCCTTGCTACAGTAAGGGGAGGGAGATCCTGTTCTTCATGCACATGTAAGGAGAACCAAACCAAGTCGGATAGGACCATTAGTACAGGATACAAAGTTACATATTAATTTCTTTTTATTTTTTTAATTTGATACCTGTGATTGAACCCAGGGGCACTTAACCATTGAGCCACATCTCCAGCCCTTTTTAATATTTTGCTTAGAAAAAGAGTCTTGCTGAGTTGCTTAGGGCCTCACTAAGTTGCTGAGGCTGACCTTGAACTCACGATCCTCCTGATCTGCCACTGTGCCCAGCTTATATATTAATTTCTAAAAACAGAACCCTTGAACTTTCTAACACATGTAAGCATGAGTTTCGTTGGCTAGATTGTGTGGAAGGTTTTCAGTCTCCCATGGGCCTATGCGAATTCTAGATGCTTATTGAATAGTTGCTGAATGAATGAATGAGTGGTCAAGAGTCTAACCAGAATCTGAAGGTGTGGAGTTGAGTAGGCAGCCTTCGGGGGGAGAGAGGAGATTTCAGAACTAGAGTCTGGACTGCTCCCCTCCTACCTGTATGATCTGAGATATGCATCTTAACTTTTTTTCTGAGCTTCTATTTCCTGCTCAATAAAATGAAATATACAAATCCAAGCCATTAGCCTACATAGAGGGACATTACAAGAAACGTAAAACTGTGTTTGCTGAATCCCACAGAGCCATTTTGTTAATGCCTGAGTAAAGATTTTGCTATCAGACGTGGGTTCTGCTATCCTAAGAAAATCAATTGGTTTGTCTTCTATAGATGGGGTGAGCTGTATAACTGGTAATAACTGCATCCACTTCCAGAGAACCCAGGCTCGATTTTCAGCACAACTTCCAGCAAGTTGAGGGAGGTCTTGGGCCTGCATTTTCAGTATTATACTTCCTCCGGCCCTCATATTTCACCTAGGCTTACTTTCCCACTCACCAGTTACAGCACATAATTGGTTTCATATAATTGGATTTGGATATGTTTTGTAAATTGGTTCAAATTATTATTTTTTTTTTGGAGAAAGATGTAGAGAGAAGAAAAGAAAGAAAGAGAAAGGGAGAGGAGGAAGGAGTCAGAAAAAGAAAAAGGAGAAGGAGAAAAGAGAAAGTAGGGAGGAAGAGAGGGAGGGAAGAAGAAAAGTCAGTCAGTTTGTGTCTCTTGGGAGTTACTGTGATGTGAGGATGAGATGGATTTGTTTGTATAGTTAAGCCCTCAATAGTTTCTGTCTTCCTTCAGCAAACCCAATGGACCAATACCTTCTTAGATGTATAAGACAAATAAAACAATAAAAATTTTTATTAAAAACAAAACTGGATTCTAAAATAAATTGAAATATAGCAACATAATTCTTTGACTTTCCAAATCCTGCGCCCTGGAGTTCCCACAGATGAATAAGGTGACAAGGAGAGAAGAGATGCCATGCAGGGGAGTTTTTCAACCAAAGATTCTTCTTCTTCTTCTTTTTTTTTTTTTGTTGTTGGTGGTGGTGCAGGTGTTCACATGTAAGGTTTATGTTAACAAAGGGTTACTTGGGGAAACAAAAGTTTGAAAGCACTGACATTTTCGCCTGGCAATTGGTGGACAATGGATGTGGATCTGCAAAACTGTGTATATTTCAATTTGACCTATAGATTTCAGTGTTAAGACAGTTTCCCTTTTCTGTGTGGCTGTTGATTGTCCTTGAGAACAAGTACAAGGTTGTAGAATGATATGAAAATATAAAAAGGGAAATTAATTGGAAAAATACTATCATCAATCTAAAATATTTTGGTGGAAAAAAAATGATATATATATATCCATGCTCAGTGTTACATGCCTGTTATCCCAGCAACTTGGGAGGCTGAGGCAGGATGGCAAGTTTGAGGTCAGCCTGGGCAACTTAGTGAGACAATGTCTCAAATTAAAAATTAAAAAGGGCTGAGGATGTAGCTCAGTGGTAGAGCACCCCTGGGTTTAACCCCTGGTACCACACCCTACCCCCAAAATTGATATATTTACTAAAATGTTCAAAATATAATTATATTTAGAAATACTGTATCCTCCCCACCAGGAAATCCTGTAAGCTTCAGTAGAACTCCTATTGAAACATACTGGTGTATGTGTGGATTACCAGGAGTTTGAAGAACATAATCCATCTTTTGTTTCGTTCTCTCTCCAGCCCCTAGAGGGCAGCAATGATGCACAGCGAATGGGAAATTGCTCAAACACCAACCAGCATGTTTTTCAGCAAGACCAGCTTTTCTGAGAAAGTGCCTCCGATTCCCTTATATGAATTATTAGAGGGTCAGCCTCCTTTTTTCAATCTCCAAAGATGTAGAGAACTTTGATTGACCCCTTTCAAATTTATAAAATGTAATTTTCATCTTTGCCAAACATATTCATTTTAAATATGATTGCAACGATAACTCTAAAAAGACATATTTACATGTGGCTCAGCAGTAGAGTGCTTGCCTAGCATGTGCTAGGTTCTGGGTTCAATCCTCAGCACTACATAAAAATAAATAGAGGGTATTGTGTCCAACTACAACTAAAAATAATTTTTTTTAAAAAAGACATTTACATAAAAGTTACACATTTTAGTTATATATTTCTGTGTAACAAACTACTCCAAAATGTTGTGATTTGTCATCTCTCTCTATTCTACTGGTTAACTGAGCAGAGCTGGGCAGTTCTGTTTTTTGTGATGCTGGCTGGGACCGTGATCATCTGAGAGCTCAAATGGGCCAGAGGTCCAAGGAGGTCACATCAGGGAGCTCAGCAAGCAGAACACCTGGTTCTTTTCTGCTGGCTCCTTTGTGTGCCTTGAACATCTCACAGCATCAAGGGGGAGTGTCCCAGGATTGAGCATTCCAAAAGGAAGGAAGCTAGGCTTCCTGGCATAGACATTGCTTCTACCATCTTCCAACAGTCAAAACAATCACAAGATCAGCCCAGATTCAAGTGAAGGGAAATAAACTCTATCTCTGGATGTGAGGAGACTATTTCCACAGGGAAGGGAGAAATTGTTGGGGGCTGTCCTTGGACACCACCACAGGGAGGGTTGAGAGGAAGCCTGTTTTTGACTTACATTTTGGAAAGTCAGAGGGAAATCATAGGCAATGCAGAAGAGCACTTCTTTATCTAATAAATGGGATTTGCTTCTGAACATGGTACAAAACTGAGGGTACACAAAAGTCATTCCTGTGTTCTTCTCCTCCCCAGAGCTGTTACATAAAGAAGTGAAAAAATGGCCAGAGGATCGGTATCCGATGAGGAAATGATGGAGCTCAGAGAGGCTTTTGCCAAAGTTGGTGAGTAGACCTGGTACCTTAGTTGCACAGTTCTTTTCTCTATTGAGTAGCGTTGGAACAGATTCGATGAAATGGTGACATGGGCCAAACAGCATCAGTGACAGGGGACCAGTGGGGTTGGTTAAAGGAAACTTAATTTTAAAAGATCTGCTTCAAGGAAATCACTTCTTTCTGTATCAAAACATGGAAGAGTGACTTTTTGACCCATAGCTTTTGTCTGGAGTTAGTCCCTATGGGTCGTCCTTTCTGTCTCGTCTGTTTTCATTGGTTTCCTGTGACACATTTTCTCTTACTTTTTATCACTAAACCTATGGTTTACTTAAGAGTTTCCAGAGAGTTCCTTCAGATTCTGTTGCCAGAGCCTCTGTTTTGAAATTCTGACTCTTTTAACTGTGAATGTTGAAAGTGATGCCAAAGCCCATATATAGCAGCAACATGCCTCTTGTGACACTGTGACTCTTGAGGGTCAGGACTCAACCTTGAATGCCCCCCCCCAATTCCCTCACTTCCCTTATTCTTCTCTACCTCTAAAGACTGTGCTTGAATGTCCCTGAAACTTAACTGTGCTGTTTGCATTACAGACACTGATGGCAATGGGTACATCAGCTGCAATGAGTTGAATGACTTGTTTAAGGCTGCCTGCTTGCCTCTGCCTGGGTACAGAGTAAGAGAAATTGCAGAAAACCTGATGGCTACTGGCGATCTGGACAAAGATGGGAAGATCAGCTTTGATGAATTTATCAAGGTGAGTATGATGTAGAACACAAGGAGATACATTTGGAACTTGGAACTTTAATTCAGTTTAAAACAAAAAATCCAGAAAGACATTCCTACCCTCTTTGCTTCATCATGATGTGTTCTTTCCTTTGTGATTTTCTTCACCACTGCTTGGGTTTCTAAAGATACATTATACTTTTGCAGGTTTTCCATGGCCTAAAAAGCACGGATGTTGCCAAGACCTTTAGAAAAGCAATCAATAAGAAGGAAGGGATTTGTGCCATTGGTGGTACCTCAGAGCAGTCTAGTGTTGGCACCCAACATTCCTACTCAGGTAGGCTGTGCTAATGGGTGGGGACCTTAGATGGGGAGGGTGTTGGGATGATGCAAGAGCTGAAGATTGAGGGAGAAGGAAATGTGTGGAAAAAGTCCAGCACTTCTGGGGTTATAGATTCTAAACTTGATTTTCAAACCTAAGGGGTGAATGCAAACATGACTTTATGGTCTACCACCTGTTTTCCTGGGTGTAAGTGGGCCAGGTACAGGAGCAGTCATGGCTCCAGGAAACGTCCAATACTAAGTGATCTCTTCAACATTTAAAAAATGCTTTATAGGTTACCAGAATTCCTTTGTAAACCTTACAGACAAAATTAGCTACTTGAGCTTTTGTCTTGAACATAATGATCATTCTTAAGGCCAGTTGAGTGGTCAAAACTTTATGTTTTCATTGATTTGAAAGAAAGTTGTTTATTTGTTCTGAAAGCTGCCATCCAGCAGCTTTAATGGAAATTTCTAATAGCAAAAAAAAAAAGGTAGAGATATCCAATATTTCCCAAACAGAGCTCTTTAGAACATCAATTGGTCTTAACAATACATTTGTGGTTAAATATTGCCCATGGTTGCTAAGACAGAGTTGTTTCACCTTTTATTTTTAAGTACAAGAATTTTTCAGAGCCTTTGCTATTGTCAGATGGGCATTATGAATCTGCAAGACCGGGATTCACGGGGCAGTGTTCCCCAAACATTTGTGATTCCAAGAGACACTTGCTTTTTTTTTTTTTTTTTTTGCAGGTGCAAAAATAATTTATTGTGAATGTTTTCAAAGTCATTCTCCATTAAAATTCTTCATTATATTCCAAAAAGTACAATTACACTAAAAGATTCACTTTTGACATGTAAAAAGTAAAGAGGAAGAAGAAAAATTCACTAATTTAAGGAACTATCCTTATAATGAAACAATGAGTTATAATACATGGAGACACTTGCTTTTAATGACACACGATTTGGGAAGTTCATAGTATAAGGCATAACTTGAGGTTTTACTAAAACTTCTAAGATCAACTCATAGCAGCTTTGCTGATAGGAAGGAAAGATTAGATTAGATCACAAATGATTTCATGTCATAGCAGTTTACTATAATTGCACAAAGAAAAGACACTTCACAAAGAAGAAATATGATCTGTCAATAAATATATGAAAAAAATGTTCCACACCTCTAGCAATTAGAGAAATGCAAATTAAAACTATATTTAGATTTCATCTCACTCCAGTCAGAATGGCAATTATCAAGAATACAAGCAATAATAAATGTTGGCGAGGACATGGGGAAAAAGGTACACTCATACATTTCTAATAAGACTGCAAATTGGTGCAACCACTCTGGTGCAACCACAGAGAAAACTTGGAATGGATCCACCATTTAACCTAGTTATCCCACTCCTTGGTTTATACCCAAAGGACTTAAAATTAGCATACTATAGTGACGTGGCCACATTAGTGTTTATAGAGCTCAATTCACAATAGCTAAACTATGGAACCAACCTAAGTGTCCTTCAACAGATGAATGGATAAAGAAAATGTGGTACATATACACAATGAAATATTACTCATCCATTAAAAAAAATGAAATTATCACATTTGCCAGTAAATGGATGGAACTGGAGAATATCATGCTAAATTAAATGAGCCAATCCCAAAAATCAAAGGCTGAATGTTTTCTCTGATATGTAAATGCTAATTTCACAATAAGGGGTAGGAGTTGGGGAAGATTAGAAGTACTTTGGATTAGAAAAAGGGAAATGAAGGGAAGGGAGGAACGAGGGGACTGGAAATAGGAAGGTTAGTAGAATGAATTGGACATTACTATCCCATGTGCGTATATGATTACATGACCAGTCATTACATTACCATGATGACATTCTACATCATGTACAACCAGACAATCCATATATGTATAATATATCAAAATATCAAAATATGTTCTACTATCATGTTTAATTAGAACAAATTTAAAAAACAAAGAAGCTCAGAGATACTGTTCACGATTGTCCAGCACTTAAATTAGCAGGGCTACAAGCAGAACCCCAAGTTTTATCCTATAAGAATTAGACTGTATTTAAATTATACCTATGTATCTATACTTAAATTATACCTATATAAATATTTTTATTAGTTTAATGCATTTACATATATATATAAATACATGTATATATTTGTTTCTAAATATATATGCATGTTTTGTTTTGTTCTAAATCTGCTTGCTATATGTTTTATAATTGGAGTGAACACAGGTTCTGTTCCAAGTGACTGGAGATTTTTAAATGTCAACAAATATAAGACAATAAGATAATGAACTGAATAACCTTGTAATGTCCCTCCTGAGCATGAGAATCTGATATCCATGTGGATAATCTGATTTATATCACATCTTCACATTGCAAATAAGTTATTTTAATCTTTTACTTGTAGAGGAAGAAAAGTATGCGTTTGTCAACTGGATAAACAAAGCCCTAGAAAATGATCCCGACTGTCGCCATGTCATCCCGATGAATCCAAACACCAATGATCTCTTTAGTGCTGTTGGGGACGGCATTGTCCTTTGGTAAATAAACTTCCTCTTGGTTTCCAAAGAATTGCCCATTTTCTGGAATGTCACAATTAAAAGTGTTTATCTTGGGCCACTTCCTTTGGTGCTCAGCTGTGATGGGTATACTTTTATGGACTTTTTAATTTGACTGGATCCAGGAGAGCAAACGATTTCAGAAGCAATTTATAATGAAAAAAAAAAAAAAAAAAAAACCTCTATTTCTTGGATGGAGAGGAAGGATGCACAATATAGAGCTAAGCATAAACAGAGCAGGGGGAGGGGAGAGACAGGCAAGGTGAAAGGTGGCTATTTTTAGAATATGTGCCATTTTATTTCAACTGAGCATGGCCTAATGTGAGAGCAGATAGTCTTAAGAATAGCAGGAAGGTAATGGAAACAATCCAATACACATTGTATTCCTTAAGCAAAGAGGCTTTTAAGTGGTATACACAAATACACAGGGCACCTGGGAAAGGGGGATGTATTCTCTCCACAAGAGAGCTCTGAATAGGGTGGTCAGTTCAGGATGGGTATTTGAGGGTGGGGTACTAGAATCCAGGGTCTTGTGCATGCTAGGCAAACACTCTACTACTGAGCTACATCCCTAGCCCTTTATTTTATTTTGAGACAGGGTCTTACTAAGTTTCTGAGGACAGCCTCCAACTTGGGATCCTCCTGCCTCAGCCTTCCGAGCAGCTGGGATTACAGGCATGTGCCACCTTGCCCAGCTAGGATGGTGTCTTTGAAACTGACTCTATAGTTCTCAGCAGCTGCTCTGTCATTGCAGACTGAGTGTTAGTGAGTAGCTGGAGATACTCATTATGTGGTGAGCTCAGGAGTGATGGAAAGGATGGGTGGGCAAGACCCTGAGCCTCTCTCCTGTGCTTCACCCAAAGCAATTGTGCTTTGGGTATTTTATTAGATTTTATCATGAGATTAAATTTTAAGGATTCCACTGCTAAAAGTGAAATTTTTTTAAAAAAGTTTTAAAATCCTAGCCTGCAGGATCAAGTCTGCCTTCTTAGGTTGGCACCCAAGGCACCCCATGGCATTCCTTCACTCTCCTACTTTACCTCCCCAGCCCCCAGGGCGTATGGGTACCCAGCCCAGGTTGAGGGCTGCACAGGCAACTGCATGAATGACTAAGGAAATCAGCAGACACGCCCTGTGGGTCCCCCACCCCATGCACCCAGCTTGTAACCTGTAACTACGCTTTGCCTTCCATTTTCCTTATAAGAGCGCCCTTTCCTGGTCCCTCCTCCTGTGCAAATCCATAGGCCATGGCATTTTCTGGCCTATCCCATCCCCCAGTGATTTCTTCCTTTACTGAACAGAGGACATATTACTTATAATACTTTGGGAACTATTAAAATGTTCTGCTTTTAGAGTATTATGCAACTTTTCATATCCGTGCATTTTGTCTCTGTAATTGGACTAAAAGCTTTTAAAGGAAAGAGAATCTTGTTTGTGTCAGTCACTCCCCTTCACTATCTCCCAGAGCTTCACTTGTTTACTACTAGATTTTCATTTCTGAAATGATGAGTTAGGAATATGTTTCACTTAATTTGTAGCATAGAACCTTTTATTTAAATATACATATACATAAGCATGCCCACACACACTCAACATATATATGTATATATATAAAATATATTATTATTCCATGTTATGGAAATATATCACTAAAAATTAGCTACACATACAAAAACCACTAGTTGCTTAAAAATTGTAGGAAAAGCTGGGCGTGGTGGCACAGGCCTTTAATCCCAGCACCTCAGGAGGCTGAGGCAGGAGGATTGTGAGTTCAAAGACGGCCTCAGGAACTTAGTGAGCCCTAAGCAAAACAGCAAGACCCTGTCTCTAAATAAATTATAAAAAAGGGCTGGGGATGTGGCTCAGTAATTAAGCACCCCTAGGTTTAATCCCCAGTGCCAAAAGAAAAAATTGTAGGAAAATATGTTAATGCTGATTTCTCATTAAGAAAGAAGTAGTCATAGTTGCATTTACCACTTTTTAAAATCTGTGGTATTGTTCCTTTTGGATATTTGTTTTCACTTCCTTTCTTTAAATAAGATGGAGATGACCTAAAGGAATTTTTTTTTGGGGGGGAGGGCAATTGAAGACTAAATGTATACTAACTTGGATAAAATCAGGTTTTTTTTAATATCAATGATTGCATGCTTTGGATGTCCGATCGATCAATGTATTATTTACTTAAGTGGGGGAAGTTTAGAATTCACTAATTAAATAATTACTATAAAAGGATATGAAAGAGTCATTCATCATATGATTATTAAGGTATTGATCTGATTCAAATAGAAATGTAGGCATTATATAAACTCAGAAGTGTATTGATAGTCTTTTATGTAGTGGGAACAATTTTCATGGCTAAGAAAGCAGAAGTACTCATGGGGTATTTGCTTTGGTCTTCCACCTGGAATTTTCTAATGTGCTATGGGAGCCAGAGTAATTTTTGTAGCTGTTGGGGTATGTGGATAAGAAGTGGAATCCTCATAACTCACCTCACTAAAATAAGATGGCTTCGGGAACAGTAGCCTTTCCCACAGAGAGTTTGAGTCTTATCAAAATGGCACAGCTGATTTTTATATCGAAATATGGAGTACACAGATTGTGTTGTGTTCAATTATGATGCTGCTGGAATTTAAATTCAATGTTACCAGGCTTTGTTATGCAGAAATCTGCTTTCTTTAATTTAATTGTTTCCCTTTCAGTAAAATGATCAACCTATCAGTGCCAGACACAATCGATGAAAGAACAATCAACAAAAAGAAACTGACCCCTTTCACCATTCAGGTATGTCTCCACCATTACTTAGTACAGGATGGGTTTGGAAAAAAAGAACACCATTGAACTAAGTCGTGTTTTTGCAGGAGCTCAAACACTATTCCCCAAACCTAGGCTTTGGACTGGTGATTTGCCATAACTAATGGAGATAGATGAATACATCTCTGTCTTTTCCTTTATCAGTATAGTAGGTGGGAGAGAAGGTGGTGCAGTGTTAGTAGCTTGGGGGGGGGGGGGTTGTATGTTTGTTTGGGCCAATTAGGAGTCAAATTCACATTGGCTAAAGTTTTAACTCACACTCTCCCTGGTAATTTATCTTGGAGTTGATGCCAAATCCATAGCATTTAACTGAAGAGATAATAAGCCTTTCTAGGAAGTGAGGGAGTGAAAAATGGGAAGTTTTCCAACAACCTTCACGTGATGCTGCCACAGCCACCAGTATAATAAATACAACTTGCTTTTATTCCTTCAGTTTGTTAACTGGAACTGTCACCAGCAGGTCCTCTCTTATGTTCCAATCATTTAACATTATTGCAATTCTCTTGCTTAGAAACCATGTCTTCTTACTTCTTAACTCATAAATGATACATTATCTCCTATTTGGGTGTAACCCAAACCCTGTGTACTTTTTAAATGGAAGTGGTGACCAAATTGAGACTCATGATTAAGCATAGAAATGCACTTAATGTTAAATGTTTTCATAATCTTGGCCATAAGTAGAAACTTTTTTTTTAATTCATCATTTGAGCACTAGGATAAGAACCCTGGTGCTTTTAATTTATCATAAAAACAACTTTTATACATTTCTGACATTGGTATGGACCCAAGGATAGTAGACTCCAGCCTGAAAATGTCATTGATGCTATTCCAAATGCATGTGAGTTCCATTACTTGCATCATCATTAGTCATAGCCACATATGCTCTACATTCACACACGCGTGCATGTGTGTGCTCAGTTTCCCTAGTTATTATGAATGCTCAGTAAGTTGTCTTCTTAAAAAACCTTCCATCTCTTTCTGGAATTTGATTTGTGTCTTTTTCATTTATTCCTGTAATACACAGTCTGCAAGTCGAAAAGCTAGTGTGTTGGTCTCTTTTATGACCGTAATTTATGACAATAAATGTCTCATTAATGATAGCTAGTGGCAGGACAGGGACTTCCCCCAAAGGTGCCCTTTTGTTTCTGGCCAGTAGATGCTGAGTGTGTAGGCTTCATTGCAGGGCAAGATGAAGTATAAGACTCATTAATTTCCTGCTGACCAGCATGGGCCTTGCATTTGGGGTGCTGGTTTGACAGAATAGGCCACTGCATAAGCTCGGTGTCTGGATTACTGTATTTTTCCTTCTTATCATTATTCACTGCACTTCCTCAGTGTTAAAATTAGTGAAGACCATGCATCTAGGCCTGTGAACATTCTAGAAGAAAAATGTTGTTGTTTGTTGTCAAACTTAGCATCTTCAAAGCAAAAGAACCAAACTTGCATTTTTTTTCTCCCTTAGGAAAATTTGAACTTGGCTCTGAACTCTGCCTCAGCCATTGGGTGCCATGTGGTTAACATAGGGGCTGAGGACCTGAAGGAGGGGAAACCCTATCTGGTCCTTGGACTTCTGTGGCAAGTCATCAAGATTGGGTTGTTTGCTGACATTGAACTCAGCAGAAATGAAGGTAGGACCCAAACTCCTAAGGCTGTGGGTGACCTAGTTCCATTAATGCCCATGTCAGGGACTATCAGAGGATGAGATCAGGAATTCTCAAGTTTAGAAAACTATACAGTTATATTGAGTCCATGGTATTAATGTAACAGATTCTATCCATAATAACCCAGACTTTTTTAAATGACAGAACAAAAGCTTTTTAAGACCACAGACTAATAATATTGCTTGTTTAGAGCAGAGAGCACAGTCTCACTGTCTGCAACTTCAACCTCAAGAGCTTTTTTTGAGAGCTCACTTTGCCTTTAGATTCTTCATGACAAATATTACTAAGCTTTAACTTACATTTTGTGAAGCAAATCACATTCATATACTTGAGTATATGCACCAGATTGGGAGAAACTTGGTCTGCTTCTTATCAAGACTATAGAGGAAAGTTGTGGGCCATTGGTACAAAATTGCATTTTTGTAGGATGAATAAATCCAGAGATCTGATGTAAAACATAAGGATTATGGTTAATAATATGTGTCATGTATTGGTAATTTGCCAGAAAAGTAGATTTTAGGTACTCTTACCACCAAAAGAAAAGGAAAAATAAACACTCATAATGTTGACAGGTTTTGATATTTGCTTGACTATATGAATCACTTCACTATGTGTAGCAGGATGAGTTTATCAAAGCATCATGCTGTTTACCTTAAATATATACAAGAGTTAGAAAAATTAGAAAAAGACTAGAAAAAAATTGCACTTGGATTTTTGAAATTCTGAACTAAATATGCAGCTGCCAATCTTATTCTCTCACCCTCCTGTCTGCATTTAAACAGTGACAGCCCAGTTGCTTAGACAGAGATAGACCTTGACAGGTATCATACTAATCACAACATTACACTTAAGTTTTCAGGTTCAGATCCAAACAATATGAATTCCATACCCAAATTCTAATCTTCAGTTGTAAAGAATTTTTTAATCATTTTGTGTAAATCAAAATAACCAATAAAGAACCCTGAGAAATCACCCTGAAACCAATATATTAGACATAATGTAAAGAGACAAAAAAAGCAGATAGAAATATTAAAACCCATGAGAAAGAATATTGATTTTTCAAGTTCAAATCAGCTAAATTTAAACCTAATTGAGCAAAAACGATTTATTCATCTGGGGAAACAGAGGAGAATTGATTACATTGTCAGATTGCTGTAATTATGCAGGTAAGCATTTGAAATACAAAATTCTTATGGTGATAGACAGGAGAACATTGATTGTCATTATCACAAAATTGATCTCTTAAAAGCAAAATGGTTGTCAAATGGTGAAATGTGGTCTGATAGAGGCAGCCGAGCATCCCAAGCCAATGTTCTTGGTTATTTTTGTGACTCTGCCCCTGTGTTCTCAGATGTAGCATTGAGATTCTCTGGTGCCTTGTCTTCTCCACATGAAAAATGGGGATAATGAGTAAGCTGCAATAGCACACACCTCCTTTGAGACATAATAGTATTTATTCAATGAGAGAGGCTGTAAGAACCTGTGCACCAGAAAGATAATGCAGCTCTCTGACTTTCCAGCAGGGATCCATGAGAATTACAATGAATCCCCTTAAACATGCCCTGTATTTATTTTTGTTCATTTGTGTGTGTGTGTGCTTTTTCAGCCCTGATTGCTCTTTTGAGAGAAGGGGAGAGCCTGGAAGATTTGATGAAGCTCTCCCCTGAAGATCTCCTTCTGAGGTGGGCTAATTACCACCTGGAAAATGCAGGCTGCAATAAAATCAGCAACTTCAGCACTGACATCAAGGTAGGGGCAGTGTTATCTGAGCAGCAATAACTCCTGCAGTAAAGGGAGTTTTGGGCATCGGTGGAGGAGAGACAGATGCTGGGCCCCCTGTCTTCAGAACTCTAAGGTTCATCTGGTCCTTTTTTGGAGCCACTCACTGTCCTTCAGAGGGCATCTCTAATTCTGGGCCACACTCACATCTATCCAGAATCCTGGCATAGTATGCAAGGAAGATGAGTCTGGCTTGGAGTTTCAGTATCAGGAAGTAGAGGGACAAGGGTAGGAGAGTGCCAGGCAAGAGATGAGACCCTTTTTTAGGTAAAGAGAGTATACATAGGACTCTAAAATGGCTCTGGTGTCATAAACGGGAGCACCTGAGGGGGATTCCCTTTAACATTACACCAGGTTGACTCTTCTCATTCGACTACTAGTAGCAAACATGGTGTCTCCTACACACCAGGCATGGGTCTAACTGCTGTGTGCATGCCTTGACTCACTTAATCCTCACCACTAGCCCTGAGATCAAGATTATTATTCTCTCATTTTACAAATAAGGAAACTGAGATAAGGAGTCCTCAAGGGGAAAGGCTGGGGAGGTGTGCAAGTTTACGAAGTTCCATGACCAGGTGAGAACAGTCAGCTGTTGGCGGCGATGACAAAGGGACCAAGGTAGGACGCACTTAAGGAGCATTTCAGGATGAGCAGAAAGCAACTCCCATAAGAACTGGTGTGAGATGCTGAGACGCAACACAAGGAGGTATTTCAGTATCCACTTTCTCAAAAATTAAAGAAGTTTCCTCCAAACAGAGAGCAAAGGAAAGGTAATGTGACCTGCCAAGAGTCCACCAGGCCTATAATTCTTTAGTTACAGGTTCCGGCTGCTTCACCACACAAACTCAGTGGTGCCTGGCACTCAGGGTCCACCAGACACAGGACTAGTGCAAAGCTTTGTGGGTGGAAAGGTCCTCATTCCTTAGGATTTAAGCCTAGTTCACTCTTCTAACCTTATAACTTCCACTGACTATCAACATTCTTCTAGCAATAGCCACCGAAATGGGGTTTAGCAGGCGCTGGACCTCAGCTCCCTTTGTGATCAATAGTGAAGCCCTTTGATGGTTGCAAAACATTTCAAGCAAAGTTAGGCTGCTTCATTGCAGCCATAAATTTACCAGATTTCCTAGCAAAAAAAAAAAGCTGTGCTCTTCAGAAAAATAACCATTTTGAACTTTGGGAAGTGTCTGTCTGAGACAGGAACTGGCAGGCTGAGCACTTACAGGGTTGTGCCCAGGGAGCAGCAGAGGCCTGTGCTGCAGGGTGTGTCTGAGGAGCCAGCAGCTTCAGGAGGTGTCTTTAAATTACATAAAATTAGCAAGAACAGAGTAGGGGAGTGAGAAAGGCAAAGTGAAAAAGATGTAACATCTGGCAGGCAGTTTTTAGGGGTGCCTACCACCTGCATGGAACTTTCACTGACTTCAAAATAGAGAAAAATAAGAGGAAGGGAAGGTAGAAAGAAAGGAGATGAAAACCGTTTCCCCAGGTGCGACATCAGTGGCTCCCGTCTTCCCGTTCTCACTTTTCTAATGTCTACGTGGTGAGCATACATCTGTTCTGCCCAGACCCACCCAGTTTTCAAAATGTTTAGCAGCTGGTTTTCCAGTCTTTAAGAAAAATTAAGATGCTATTAAATGATTTTATTACTTGAAATTCTGTATGCTTTCATTGACTGAGAATAAATTTGTATTTTTAAGACTGTGATTCTGAGAATTCTGTGTCAATAAGCATATTCCAGAATCTAAGAAAACTTGAGAATTTATTACCTATATGCCATCTGTTATAACTAAATTTAACCATTTTTCTAGTTTCTAGAGAAACACTGAATTTACTTGTTATTATAATATTTCTCCTTTTACAAAAAAGACTTCTTGTTAATGCTTCAACCTTCTGTCTTTGAAATCTTTATTTTTCTTTTGCTGATTGTCCATTTAAATGTATTTTTAAACTCTGCTTTAAACTTCTGCTTCCTTTTTCTGTCACTTTTTTTTTTAATTAAACCTTAGCTGACTGACTTCTACAGCAATATAAAGGTATATATATTTTCCTGTATACAATTTAATATGCATAAATAAGTTGTTTTTCTCCCCTATGGATGACCAAAAAAAATCTGCTCCTTTGGGTTGCCTTTTGTGTATGTCCTGTATTTTTAATTGTTATACTCCTTTAAAAAGAAAAGCAAATGCAATATGCAACCAAATAAAATATTCAAATTAGTGAATGTTTCTAGCTTTGGTAATTAAGTGACATTCTTGAATGACAGTATAATAAGAAATAAAATGTTTGCTTTGGGGAAATCATTGTAGAGCTAAGTATGTAATTAGCTGTGCTGTTTTGATACTGTAATTTCTTAATTTTTGACAGGATTCAAAAGCTTATTACCACCTGCTTGAGCAGGTGGCTCCCAAAGGAGATGAAGAAGGTATCCCTGCTGTCGTTATTGACATGTCAGGACTAAGGGTAAGACAACAGACACTGTGTTTACCTTGGTTACTCCATTGCTCTCTGCATGACCCCTTCTCTGGAGTCCTGCTTAAATCCTTATTAAACTATTAAAAACTGTCGACAGTTTTCAATAATAATTGTGGAAAACTGAATTCACAAATAAAACATTAAAGAAAGAAACAAATGTTAATGAAATGCTGGACTTCTTTATATGTCCTTCATCCCACAGGCTTTAAATACCAACACAGTTCTGCATGTTAAAATGTTAGCTCCCCCCACCCATTTAGTTTTATTTTATTTTCCATTGACACATAAGTATAACAACAGTGTGGGGTGCAGTGTGGTGTTTCAATGCCTAGGTCCATGGGGTAATGATTAGGAGCAAGTCCTTCAGTTTTGCCACCACTTTTAATACTACTGATCTTGAGAAGTAGCCTTGTCCATTTGTGGGCTTTGTTTGATATCACTGGAATTAAATCCAATGAATTAATATCAAATTCAACTCATTCCTGAATGAGAAATAAAGTAAAAGCAAATAAGAAGTAAAACTCACAGAAGGCTATTGTCCTCAACCTAAGAAATAATTCAAAAGTTCTGTTTCTAAAAATTGGTGCTTTCTTAGAGTTTATGAGAAGTAGACCATATTTCAAAAAATTTTAGCCTTAAGACTGCTTACAAATAACTGAGAATGCTCTACAGTTATTTGGGCATGTGAAATTAGTGGTTCTCAATCTTCAAGAGCCAAACAAATGTCCTAAATTTTCCAGTGATAATATACAGTTCACTCTCATTAGCTGATATTTATTTTGTTTGGGTATACCAACTCAGTGTGGGAAATCAGGTATTCTTATTGACAGTTGTAAATATCTATTATGAATTAGAAACAGGAATATAAATTATTATTTAATAAACTTTATAAATAGACAAAAACTCAAGAAGTCTATGCCAGAATATAATAAAAAGGAAGCTTGATGACTTAAAATAATTAAGATAAACTCAAACAGTAAGATTTCAAAAATCCACTGAATTTCTATAAAAACAGAGCAACCTACCATTCATCTGAAATGGCTCTAGATAGAGATGAGAAGTCTCAATTGCCTATTTCTGAGATTCTTTTTACTTGGGACTTTCTGATTTGAGTGCAGGTACATGTAAGTAATAATGTATTGTTGCTGTGCATCTATTGGAGACACATTAAGGATTTTCAGTGGAATTCCCATTTCTTTTTCACCTTATACACATCCACATTGTGCATGGGGAGTCTTGACCCAGTCTTGAGATGTCCTTTTTCATTGCAGGAGAAGGATGACATCCAGAGGGCAGAATGCATGCTGCAGCAAGCAGAAAGGCTGGGCTGCCGGCAGTTTGTCACAGCCACAGATGTTGTCCGAGGGAACCCCAAGTTGAACTTGGCCTTTATAGCCAACCTCTTTAATAGATACCCTGCCTTGCACAAACCAGAGAACCAGGACATCGACTGGGGTGCTCTGGAAGGTAACTATAAACCAGTTGCTTAAGATATTTGGAGAAATGCTCCCAAATCTAATGCAGTGGCAACTCAGAATCACCTCTGAAGAAGATAAAAAATCCCCCCCTCCTGCAAACAGCACACCAATTATCTGATTACATCAAATAGAATAAATTAATCAAGTCAATTATAGCCAAGCAGGAATAATCAAATACGATCATTTCACATCCATTATATTCAGGTTTCATCCATTATCAGAATTAAGTGTTTCAGGGAAGACAATGCATTTAACTATTGGATGAAATCAATCCTGAGCTCCAAAAACCTAATTTATGTTCTTAATAGACTATGTTAATTCCTAGAAACAAGAAATAGCTACCACTCAAATATATAAAAATGATATTTAATTTATATCAGGATAAGCTTTCTGTTTTCATTTTATTTCTTTTATTTGGATTATTAGCAGCACAGAACAGTAGTTTGGGGCAGAATCCTGACAGTTGTATCTTGCAGGTTTAGTATCCTAAGATTGGACAAAAAGCACATGGTTTTAGTTAACTTCTACCAGCTAAAAGTGCCAGAGATGGGGCTGGGGTTGTGGCTCAGCAGTAGAGCACTCGCCTAGCACGTGCAAGGCGCTGGGTTCAATTCTCACATAAAAATAAATAAATAAAATAAAGGTATTATGTCCAACTACAACTAAATATATATATATTAAAGTGCCAGAGATGTTTACTTATCCTTATTTTTTATATCATGAACTAGCCCCATTATTGAAACAAAAAATAAAGTCAAAATTAATATTAAATGAATGTCACCAAGCAAGGCAATACAGATTTAAAGTATTGGTGGATCCTTTTCCACAGTGCGCTCCCCTAGCTGGAAAGAGTCCGTATCTAATACTGCTGTGTTTGCACCATTTGTTATCCCATGGTCAGGAGTCTACATATTTGTTGATCTCAAGTCTATATATAAAGCCCACCAATCATCCATTTCCAGCTGCCCCTAGGATTTCACTATCTGGGACCCTCACTATCTTTTGACATGAATCATATACAAAACAAACGATCCCTTCTCCTGTCCCCTCCCCCATTGCCTTTCCACCCCACCTCCCATCCCATCTGTTCCCATCTTTAAAAATTCTCCATTTCTATTAGTCATACCACTTGTTTTTCATTAGTCTCTGAAACTGAAGACCTTGGGTTCTACTATGATATCTTCATCTCCTTTATCCCTAAATCTATTAAGTCAACAAATACCAACAATTCTTCATTTGGAATACCTTCTAGATTGTTATTTTTCCTTTCTGTTCTTTTGGACAAATATTACCTCATACACCAATTATTTTAATAGAACTTAGGGCACTCAATTTAGCCATTCATCAAACACTTGAATGTGCCTCACACACTAGTGCCAAACACTGTTCCCTCTGCATATGTAATTTAAATGCATATCACCTCTCAGTAATTCTGCACACTGCTGCCAGGCACAATCCAGCACAGATTTCATTATATCTCTGCCTCGCTTGAGAATGTATTATAGTAATTTTAAAAAGAGCCCATAATGACTGACACTGTCTAATATATCAACCCAAATCTGCTGCCTGGCATTCAGAGATCTCCAATTCTGGTTCCAGCATTTAGACAGCCTTGTCTCTGTGTGCTGGTACTTCACAGACCCCCAACAAATCATGCCCATTCTCAACAGAGACCTTGTCTATTGCTCCCATTATGTTCATATTTATACTCATCCCTACTTCCACCTCTTACCATCCCCCCAAATGCTCTGCTGTTAACTCATTACTCCCTTTTACTAACCCAGAAAGTAAAACTCAAATTTCACCCCTCTAAATTTAGCCCATACTATTTTTGCCACATCTCAACCCAAAGAGCAAATACACCTGCCTCCTGTGTGAGTTTTATAACTCTCTGTTTAATGGCCAAGAATCTTGTTTTTCCTACAAGAATATCAAGTCTTCATGGGCCAACTCAGAATAGTTACCCTACACAGAATCTTGCACACCACTAATAGGTGCAATGAAAATTCTTATTGAATTGAAATAGGGAGAAATTAACACAGAATAGGAAAGCTCATCCAAATCCAATAGGGTCTTTTTTATTTTTTATTCTACCTTCAGTTTTTATTGGTTAAACTTGGATAATAAAAATGGCTGACGGGCATAAAGATAATAAGTCTTCATTAATCTAGGTGAGACCAGGGAAGAGCGGACATTTAGAAACTGGATGAACTCCCTGGGTGTTAACCCTCGTGTCAATCATTTATACAGGTAAGAATGTTTGGGAACTCATCCCTAATGTGAGATGTAGAGACCGTGAAGAAAACAGGGTTCCAGTTCCACTATGGTGCACATTCTTTTCACAGAATGCATGAACCTGGATAAGGAGGTGGGGAGTGCCATAATGAGCTGCAGATGTTGGGTGTTCAGCTGAGAAACTCACCTCTGTGCACCAACCTTACGGTGTGTTTAGTAGAAGAATCATATCTCAGCAAGACAGATTTACTGTGTGCCAAAGCCTGTTCTTCTCACCATCAGGCAAAGCAATGAGGACTAGGTTTGCAGTTAAGAATCTCCTGTGCTGTTTGTTAAGCCTTGCTTATCTTCCTGGAGGCAGCGTGCATGTCTGCTGAAGGGGCACAGCTGGTCGCACCTGGGGACAGGACTCAGTTTCTCTGAGTGACACTTTTTTCACCTCTAAAGATGGAGTTACTCTTTTTTCTTCATTTTTTAAAATTTTCGGTTTGTTTGTTTGTTTATTTATTTATTTATTTATTTTATATATGACAGCAGAATGCATTATAATTCTTATTACATATATAGAGCACAATTTTTCATATCTCTGATTGTATACAAAGTATATTCCCACCAATTAGTCAACAGGGACTTTAATTAGTGTCTCCATACATGTACTTTGGAAAATAATGATCATCACATTCCACCATCATTAATTACCACATGCCCCCTCCCTTCCCTTCCCACCCCTCTGGCCAATCTAGAGTTCATCTATTCCTCCCATGGTCTTTCTCCCTATCCCACTATGAATCAGCTTCCTTATATCAATGAAAATATTCAGCATTTGTATTTTTGGGGATTGGCTAACTTCACTTAGCATTATCTTCTCCAACTCTATCCATTTACCTGCAGATTCCATGATTTTATTCTCTTTTATTGCTGAGTAATATCCCATTGTGTATATATGCCACATTTAAAAAATCCATTCATCTATTGAAGGGCATCTAGGTTGGCTCCACAGTTTAGCTATTGTGAATTGTGCTGCTGTAAACATTGATGTGGCTGTGTCCCTGTAGTATGCTGTTTTTAAGTCCTTTGGGTATCACAGGATTATTGTGAATGTTCCTGGAGCTAAGATATAGGGAAGTACCTGGCCCAGTGTAGGCCCTGAATAAAATGTTGGATATCTAAGCATTCTCCTTCTGTGTTTGTTTTATTCAGTGACTTATCAGATGCCCTGGTCATCTTCCAGCTCTATGAAAAGATTAAAGTCCCTGTTGACTGGAACAGAGTAAACAAACCACCATACCCCAAACTGGGGGGCAACATGAAGAAGGTAAACAATGACCGTTCTGATATTCCTGTAGGCAGACAAAGTCATAAGTCTGCATACGCTCTTTGTGAATACTTTATCAGTATGCCAAACTTAGATAAGTAATGTTTATCCAGGGATTAAATTATACCACAGCAATCAGAAATTTGAATAGTTTTATTAAAGCAAGTCCATTATTTCAGTTGATGACTTATTTATAATTCTATGTTGGATGTCTTTAAACATTATCATGTAAAAATTCTAATTAAGATAATTAGAGCAAGCAGAGCCACAGGGTTTTCTTCCCCAGCAGGATCCTCATTCTAATTTTCTAAAAAATTGGAGCTTTGTACTGACAGCTTGACTAGTACAAATAGTTTGTCTACTGTCAACACAGTGGGAACGTTATTTTGTAACAACAGGGTTGGCAGAACCATGTCTTACCATTTCTCCTCTTGATGACTCTTAATAAACCATGGGTAGCTACAGGAATATTTGCCCTACATGTCTATCTACTATATGAACACAGGATGGAGAATCCAGATTTTCCAAGTCTGAATTTACCTATTTTAAAAATATTATGTCCAGGTGCAGTGGTGCACACCTGTAATCCCAGCAGTTCAGGAGGCTGAGGCAGGAGGATTGTGAGTTCAAAGCCAGCCTCAGCAAAAGCGAGGCCCTAAGCAACTCAGTGAGACCCTGTCTCTAAATAAAATATAAAATAGGGCTGGGGATGTGACTCAGTGGCCAAGTGCCCCTGAGTTCAACCCCTGGGACCAAGAAAAAAAAAAAAAATATATATATATATATATGTGGCCACAAAATGTTCATAATAATTAATTTTAGTTTTGCACTTAAAAGTATCCTGTGAATATTTTTGGTGGAAATGAAGTGTTTCTAAATAAGAAAAGATGGAAAATTCTTTAACTTGTTTAGAATCCTAGAATTTTAGAACCACTCGAGACTTGAGGAATCATTGAGTCTGATCTTATTTATTTCATTTGTGTCTTTATTTTTCTTATTTTATCTTATTTTCTTATTTTATGATTATCCACCATAATCAAGGTGATGATATTAAATATTTTCTTCCTTGCTCTTCAATAGCTTGAGAATTGTAATTATGCGGTGGAACTGGGGAAGAATCAAGCTAAGTTTTCTCTGGTTGGCATTGGTGGACAAGATCTTAATGAAGGAAACAGGACTTTAACACTGGCCTTGGTTTGGCAGCTAATGAGAAGGTAATGTGACTCATGAGAGTAACTTTTTATTGAACAGATTATTTACCTGGAAATTTACTAGGAAATTTTTAGGACTGTGATTTAATTCAGTTTAAACTATGTTTTAAACTAAGCATAAAAACCAAACAAGTATTTTTTATTTTCCTGAAATTTTTTTTCTTTCTTCAGTTCAATCAGTTTTTGTTTCCAGTGCTGTAAAAATCTGTTATTAGGTTCATAAACATTTTAGATTATTGTTTTGTCTTAGTGAGTCATAGAGTGACACTTTTTATGCCTAGTGATATTCTTTTCTCTGAAATTTACTTTTTCTAATATTAATAGAGCTACTACTATTTCTCTTGATTCGATGTTAGCAAGGCATATCTTTTTCAGTCCTTTTACTTTTTACTGGTTTGCACAAGTAACAATTACCCCTGAAGGGGATTTAAAAACAAGCGGGAAGTTAGTGTATTTACCTACACATTTATTATTTCTTATGTTCTTTCGTCCATTGTGTAGATCCAGATTTCCACCTAGTATATTTTCTTCTATTTGAAACTTTTCTAATAGCACTGGACTGCTGATGATAAATTCTTTCAACTTGTACATGTGAGAAAAAGTCTCAACTTCATTTTTATTTTTCAAAGATTTTTCTCTGAATGTAGAATCTAGGTTGATACAGTTTTCTTTTCTTTTCTGTACTTTTAAATAGTCTTCACTGTGTTCTTGCCTCCATGATTTCCAGCCGAAAAGGAAATCTCTTGTCCTTCTTATCTTTGTTCCTCTGTATGTCGTATGTCTTTTCTTTTCTGGCTATTTTTAAGATTTCTCCTTATTATAAGTTTTAAACCATTTAATTATGATGTACAATATTCTTTCTTGTGCTTGAGGTTTGTTAAGTTTATTTGATCTGTGGGTTTAAACTTTCCATCAAATTTTGAAAAATTTTGGCTTTCATTTGTTGAAATACGTCTTTTATATTCAGTAACCTTGTTTGGGGAGACTCCAAGTCCATATATATTTACTTATTTGAAGTTGTCCCTGAACTTATTTCTCTTCAATTATGTCTTCCATGTTTTATTTTTTCATTGCAGATAATATGTATTCCTATGTCTTCACATTTAGTAATATCTCTCTCTCTCTCTCTCTCTACATTTTTTCATATGCTTTTCATTGTGTATTAAGTGTTTAGGTCTGGCCTTTTTACTCTCACAAGTCCCTCTAATAGACAATATTAAAGTTCTCTAAGTTTATCTCTGTGAAATTTCTTTAATAGACATATTATTTAATAGAACTTTGGATACCTTTTAAGCTGAATATAAACTTGACTAATGTGAGAATGATAATCCTTGTTAAATAATTATAAAATAGCATAAGATATATAAACTAGATAATAAGAAAAATAAACTTTTTGGTATGAAATCATGAGTCTGGGAAGAATTTTAGATAACTGTGTAAGTATGAAACAGTTTATTTTTAAATGTTTCACTCTTTCCTGCTACCTACACTGATAGCTCTGGACAGGCAGAGTCTTACATCTTTCAACTAGAACCTATGTTAGCATGACTTGATTTATTTTTCTACTTGGAAGGAAGTCCTAGCAGCCATGGGTCAGATCACCTTCTGTCTAACAAAGTCATGGCAAAGACAAGGTTTGTCATGTCCATAAGGTGCTTAAACTTTAGTCCCACTGTCTACAGATCCTAGTATTTGTGAATGGTTCTCATTGTGACAGTGCCTTTGTTTCCAGATAATGTAAAATAATCAGCAGTGACCATAACAGGTTTCATTACCTAATTCACATTTGTTTTACCACGTATAGGACTCTGCTACCCGTTTCAAAACAGGGGTCTCCTTAATGATGGAGGGCAAATGTTATAAGGTCCCCTTTGCACAGAAAACTCTAGAGTTAAAGAAACTTCAACTGACTCTTCTATTTTACTGAATATTTCTAGACTATCACTAAAAATTACTAAGGGCCTTTCTCACCAGGATATGTCCAGAAACGATCTCTAAACTAGTTTTATTGTCTTTCACATGTGTTTTTGATTTTTAATAAACTAGTTTTGGGTACTGATTGCTTTAAGCACCTAAGTGAAAGCCTTTTTAGGTGTAACATTTAAATTCACTCGGGGGTTACAATACAAAATAATCTTTAATATTGTCTTTTTAATGATAAACTCTATTCTGTTTTAAAGTTCATAATATCTGAAAAACACTTTGTAATATGACCTTTGTTCTAAAGTTTTATAAGAATATGGCCCAAAGCCCTACTTTAGGGCTCATTTACATATATGATAAGGTCTAGTCTGCTGCTGTAGCCTTCACCTGGATAATAAGTCATATTTCTCAGGTGCATTTACTACATAAGAATTATACATTTAAGAAAGGAAACTGAGAAGTTCATTCTTATTGAAGGAAAAGAGTGATTGGCAATTATGAAAATAGAACCAGAAGGGACTTTTTTTTCTTTCTTTGCTTTTCTTTTTTTTTTCCCCTCTGCATGCCACATATTAACAGATCTGTTAAATTTATATCCAGTTCTAGCTGAAATTTATTTCATGGGATTGGTCATTTATTTGGGCAACAAACGGCATGTCATTTCTTCCCCCTAAGAATGATTGAGAGATATGTGCTGAAGCCTCCCTTTCCCCTTCAGCAGCACAGAGACTGTTCTCAGATTGGACAGCTGGCAAATAGTGTGTGTATAAATTTGGAAACAAAAACCTGTAACAGGCCACCGGCAGATGGCAATGATGGCGAGACCCAAGCCGAACTCCCCACAAACAGGCTGTGTGTGGCGAAGTCAGCATAGGTCCTTGACAAACAAAACACGAGCTTGGTCCCTCTGTGCCAAATGTTAGATAAATAAAACAAATGTTGGCAGGCAGGAAATCAAGCAAGTAATAATCACACCCTCCCCGGCTCCTCACATCCACACCTCATCAATCCTCTTTTGTTGAATGAGGAACTGGCTGGAGCTGGGCTCCTAATGCCCCTTCATTTTGATGAAAGGCTTTTCAGCACAGCACATTTTGCAAGCACCAGTGCTATTGACATCTTGACTGTGGGGTTCTGTCTAATAGCACAGTTGCCCCCAGACACATTTGATAATCAAGGGTAATTATCTCACAAGGAAAAATCTAGGTAGACCCAGGCCAAATTTGTCTTGTCTTACATTTTGATTCTACATTTAAATGAGTAATTGCTTAGTGGACTATCGAAGGTCGAGACTCCAGCCTAATTTTATGCTTTCCTCCCTTTGTTTTTATCATTGTACTTACAAGAGGCTATTGGATTCTATTTTAAACCTCTGCATTTCACTTGAGGTGGCAAAGACTGTTTTGTGGTCACCAGAGCTCTATACCTCCTTGAAGGACTGTTTTTAAACCCCAAATGCAATAAGTGGCCTCCACAATACTCTGCCCCTCAATAAGGATCTCTGTTCCTTGATGGCCTTTCATTTTCACTGATAGATGTTTGTGTAAAGGTGGGCTTCTCTTCAGTACCATTTAGTTCCTAAGCTCAAGAGATGTGTGGAAAACTCGGTTCTTGTTTCCCTGAGTGTATCAGCAGATCAGGGTTGAAATTCCAGATGAGGGGAAAGAGAATTAAGTCCTGAACAAGGGAAACTGCTAGAAGATTACATTTAGTTTGTTCCACCAGATTCTATGTAGAGAAAAATTAATGAAGCAAGCACTGACCTACTGTTTCTTATTGAGAAGCTCATTGGGTAGAAATTCTTAATTGTTTTGTAAATGCTAATAACTTAACACATATGCTAGCTATCAGGAAATAGGAGGACAGTTATGCCACAAACACACTCTTTATGATCAGTCGAAAGGCAATGCTGTTTTCTTTTTTTTCCTGTAGATTTAAATCAGGGCTCTGCACATACAAGGCAAATGCTGCACCACTGAGCTACTTCTCCACCCCCACTTTTTAAAATTTTTTAAATGTAGATGTACACAATACCTTTATTTTATTTATTTATGTGATGCTGAGGCTTGAACCCAGTGCCCCATGCATGTGAGACAAGTGCCTCTACCACGGAGCCACAATCCCAGCCCTTCTCCCACCCTTTTAATTTTTTCTTTTGAGACAAGGTCTTACTAAGTTGCCCAGGCTAGACTTGAACTTTCGATCCTCCTGCTTCAGCCTCCTGACTAGCTGGGATCAAAGATGTGTGACACCACACCCAGTAGGCAAGATCTTTTTCAAACTAGGAATATTTTGAGAATATGCCTGGGACTTTGGCCCCCCTCACTGGGCCCAAACTAAGCATTTTTTATCTATATTGGCTTCTTGCTTTCCCACAAGAAGAGCAGGAAAAAGTCACTCTATTTATTTCACCCACCACTCTTTGCTTCTGTTTATTAGATGCCCACGGTACTCTGCTGTTCCCTGAAAACAACATGGTGCACAGAGTACATGGACCCTGTCTAAGGGGACATGATGAACATTATTGCCACTGAAAGTTCTGAGAAACAGGATTAAAGAAAGGGTAATAATAATAACTAGTGCTTTGCATGGCTTGGAAAAGTGATGCTTGAGCTGAGCTGAGAATGGTTCAAAGGATGAGAAATTCAGTAGTGGTAAAGGGCATCCCAGGCAACAAGCATAGCTGAGTCCAGGAAGCAGGAAGCAGGATGATGCATGGTGTGGTCAGGTACTTGCTGATAGTTCTGTCCAGTTGAAATAAAAGAAAGGGAGAGAGAAGGAGAGATGGGGATGAGTGAGGGAAGAAGAAAATCACAGATGTGCTAAAAAAAGGAGAGTAAACTACTTGTGAATAGGTTTGTGTGCCACACTAAGAAGTTTGACAAATGACATGACCAGAATGATACTTTAGAAGGGAAATTCTGTGATGAACAAAAACAGAATGGGGAGGAGTTTGTCGATTTGGGGAAACTTGGGGGGTGTCACAGAGAGGCTGTAAGTGCCAGTTTGATAAATGTGATTTTCTGGTGAAGAAAAGTTGTAGAGGCCAAAGCTGCTTTAACCAGGACACTGCTCTTCTTTCATGGAGTCCAACTCAAAAAATCCATATAGAAAACCATGGAGAAATTGTACTTTGTATCAAAGCAGCAGTTGGAGGGAGAGACACAGTGGGTCATGCAAAATCCCATGCCACCCAAGTGGAGGGTGTTCTCATTTAGGCCCCTCCAGGAGTGACTCATCACAAGCTTCCTGGGTTTCAACTTGAGGACAGCAAGTAATCCTAGCCCTGAAGTCTTTCATGACTAATATGACCCCCTCCTGGAAGCCTGAACTTTGGGGTCTGCAAACCTGTCCCTGGCACGATGCTGGGTTTTCTTACTTTTCCCAAAGTAGTAGATTTAGGGATTCTGCCCTCTCCATGTAATTTTAAGAGCTTGAAGCATCTTCTTAATAAATGTCACCTTAATAAATGTCTCCCCTAAAAGATCACCAGTTCTAAAAACAATATGTATCTAAAGCAACTCTTACCTTTGGGCTGGAGGTTGCTTTCCGTCAGTGTGTGGCTGACATTTCTACTTACCTGGTATAAGCAATTCTTTTGTATTTGTCTTTTGTTTCATTGGCTCCAGGGACTTTTCTAACATCGAGTCATTTCTTACACACATCACATGCTTCACTTCCTTTTTCTTTCTTCACCTTTCTTCTCCTCTGCTTGCTCTCCCTGCCCAGAGCAACAGACAGTGCTTAGAAGGAGGTATTTCCTTTGTAGTTCATTCTAACAACCATACATTTACATTTTAAATTATTCTAAAAGGAACTAATGTTATTACATATTCTGTTTTGTTATTTTTTCCTACAAGGGAATGGTGTTTAGAGGATCTCCTATGATATAACTAGAAAGAGAATTTCACCCTGTTGAATTCTTTAGCCACTTCTCTCCAGAAATCATTCTTGATTTTATTCAGGTACACACTGAATATCCTTGAAGAAATTGGTGGTGGGCAGAAGGTCAATGATGACATTATTGTCAGCTGGGTGAATGAAACACTGAAGGAAGCCGGGAAAAGTACATCCATCTCTAGTTTCAAGGTAAAATTTTCATCTTCTGTTAGAGGCCACCTGAGACCTAGGCTTATCTCTATTGTTTTCACTGTATATTAAATGACCTTCAGTGTTAAGGATTTGAGGCTTCCCCTCCCATTCTACTTTTTCTTAAATGACCCATTATTGTTTTAATGTTCATTGTCCATTGCACTGATAAATTTCTCCTCACTTTCTCCCATAATAATTAATTTTGAAAAGCAGTCATTTTTCACACATCATTTTAGGTCTTATTCTTTCAAAGTAACATAAAGTATGATAATATTTTTTAAAAATGTGCCTACTTTCATGACATACTTTCATGTAGTGATGAAATATAAAATGCTAAAAGATCTCCCATGTGATGGTTTTCAAAAAAAATTGTGTATTTATATCCAAATCCTATTTTTATTATGATAGAATTATATTTTATTAAATTTCTTAACTCATGATTCATACATTAGCAGGGTTGTTCCCCAAGGGACCTGCTCACTTGATCAGTATTAAACTATATTCTTCTACTTTAAAGGTCAGGATTGAAGGGAGGGAGCCCTTCAGAGTTGTATTGACAGAGCCTGAGAGGTGGTTCATTGTGATATCAATCCTCTACTCCAAAATTATTTTAAAAAATGGAAGTCTCTTCTCACCAGGAAGGGTGGAGAGAGATCTGGGTAGGGCTGTCCCAGGAGCATCCATCTGCTCTGAGCTCAGATAATGGCCACCCTGCCCCACCTCAAGCTCCCTGCTCAGTCTGGATTGCTGAGCAGAGCTGGGAGTGGAGGATGGGCACTGAAGTGAGCAGATCCTTCAAGAAACAGAATTGGAAAGGCAACTAGAGAAAGCAGAGGCAAAGAAGTGCAGGGAGCTCTGTTCATCAGTTTATGAGTGTACTCCTCATTTTATGGGTGAGGAAAACTGAAGCCCAGGTGACTTTCCAAGGTCAGAACAAATAACTGCAAGTGATGATCCTCAGTGAGGGGAAAGCACCTTTTACCTGTTGGGTGAAGTCTAGGATAGAGCATATTCACAGGTCACTTAACCCTCAGTCTGAGTGACCAGTCATGGAGACGGAGGTGTTTCTCCTTGTAAAACACTCAACACTCCAGCCTGTGGCTTCTGGTGTGTTCCTGATGGGGTGAGACTTGGTAAGCCATTGGGCTCACTCTTAGGAGTGTTTGATAATTTTGTTTTGTTTTGTTTTTTATAATTCTCTGATCTGAAATTCTCCTGTCTTCTCACTAAGTCATTGCAGAACTGATTAGGTTAACAGGGCTACACAGTGTACCAAAAGGAAATGCTAAATTAGCCCCACATTCCTTTTAAGTGAAACCCTTAAGAAAATACCCAACCCACTCCCCTCCTACCCCATACTGGGGTTTAACTCGGGGCAATCTATCACTGAGCTATACCCCCAGTCCTTTTTATTTTTTTTTTTTATATTGAGACAGGATCTCACTAAGTTGCTGAGGCTGATTTCAAACTTGAGATCCTCCTGCCTCAGTCTCCCAAGCTACTGGTATTATAGGCAAGCACCACTGTGAATAGAGCCAACCCACTCTTGGTTAACCACAGTGGAAATAATCCCAGTCCTTTGTCATCTACCAGTTACAGCCATTACTTTGTAGGTCAGCACCTCCCAAAACTGTGAAGAGAAAGCAGGAAGAAGGAGAGATCCGAATCTCTCCATTTTGCTTTCCTTTGTGCTTCTTCATCAAAAAGTTTTGGGGAGATAGAGGCCAAGGCTGATGTTGGAAATTAGATTGTGAGTCTGTCTTGACTTAAATTCTGCAATGGTTCTTTTATTATCCATGCATGAGTAATAATTGGTTCATTATAGTTATTAAAAAATGTTATTCTACCTTTACTTGAAGGTCAAAGCTAGAGAACTAGCATCTTGCAGTGTCCTGTGTCCTTCTTACTTAGAAATTGTTTGGATTCAGCCCCTTGAAGTAAGAGGTACTTGGCCTTCACCATGCTTAGATGGTGACACTCAGCTGCACTCATGGGTCCCCTGGCCTGTGGTCCCTATTACAGCAGGAGAGCAGAGAACATTTGGTGTAGATCTCTGTGTGCTCACATCTGAGGTTCATTCACCGCTCTAGGCACAAACATCAAAATGTTTACAATGCCAAAGAGCCCAAGATTTTAAGCCAGAATTTTAGGTTTGAATCCCAACTCTACCATTTCCCAGCAAGTCACTTAGCCTCAGAATCTCCTCTACTTATTTGTGAATTAAGATTAAGTGGGGAGACTTAGGATGTAGCTCAGTTAGTAGAGCATGTGCTTAACATCTGTGAGGCTTTGGGTTCCTTCCCCAGTACCAAAAAAAAGCTAAAAAGATAAAATATGGATATTAAACTTTCTCACCATAAAATGATAACTCTGTAATGTAATCCATTTATTAGTTAGCTAAAGTTTAATCATTCCACAATGTGTGTGTGTGTGTGTGTGTGTGTGTATACAAACTTGATAAAGGAAAGGGTGAGGGAAGGATAAGATAGAATAATATAAAGAACCAATCAAATATAAATTAATAGACAAGTTAAAGGAAGTCAAGGAGTGTAGAGGAAGGAGAAGGGGAGGGAGGATGAGAGGCAAAAGAGGAGGTGGAATTTGAGCCAAATAAAAGAACAGACTAGATGCCGCCATCTTTCTAAGACCTTGGTAACAATTAGTTAGTGAAAAGGCACCAAAAGATATTAGTCACCCTCATTGCTGTCGTTGTCTCCCTGGCAACGATAGTTCTTTTTCCCTGAAGTCTCCAGGAGAGGAGCCTCCACTGGCGCTCCTGTCCACCTGCACCCTCACCAGGATTCCTGCCACTCTTCTGAGATGTCCCACATGAAGCAGGGTTTTCTGGTGTCTTTAGTGTCTTCTTTTGGACAGTTTCTTTTAAAAAATCACTCCTTCCTCCACTGAAAGCAGTAGTTCAGAGACACGTTTCCACCTTGGTGTTCCTCTCTACTCTGCTAACTTCCTTACATTCCTTATTTGAGAATGACTCCTGCTGTTGGCAGTCAGTGGGTTTTCTGAGAAGTTACTAATGCCTCTGCAGAAGCTACAGAGGGTTTGAAATACTGGGTAGAATGCTGTGGCACCTCCCTGAGCAGGGTGTATATAGTTCATATTTAAGAAGAAAGAACCACCCACTTGACCCAAATGGAAGTCACTTTGGTACGCAAGGATTTTGATAAAACCCTCCCTTTCTCTCTCTGTAGGACCCGAAGATTAGTACAAGTCTTCCTGTTCTGGATCTCATCGATGCCATTCAACCAGGTTCAATTAATTATGACCTCCTGAAAACAGAAAACCTGAATGATGAAGAGAAACTCAACAATGCGAAGTACGTAAATAACCTGAGATCAGGAGGGTAGGATCCAAGGGAGAGCTAGAGAGTTGTAAAGTCTAATGCTTGTGCCTTTGTGCAAATAACTTTATTTGCATTATTCATGCTTTTTCTTCTCATGATTTATTTTTGTCTCATCATTATTATTTTAGATATGGTGCAATAGAAGCTTAAGACTTCCCATATTAGAATGGGAGCTAGACAAAAAACAATTTCTTATAATGAAGAAGCAAGACTATGGTTTTATAAGCCAATTTTCTAATTTTAATCTATAGCAGATTTCACACATAAAGTCTATCCTTGGCAAGCTCCAAATGCAAACATCCCATTCATGAGTATCCATGGATATGTAAAGGCAGGGGTCAAGTTCAAGACCAGGTACTTCATCAGCTAATGAACAGCTTCCATATGCTTTACCATTTAGGCCACCTGCCAAATGATTTCTCTAGAATGAGGATCAGCAGACTATGGTCTCTGAGCCAGATGTGGACTGATGTCTGCATTACTAAATAAAGTTTTATTGGAACACAGTTCACTTGTTTACATACTATCTATAACTGCTTGTCTGCTATGCTGGCAGGCTGGAGTAGTTGCCACAAAGCCTGCAACTCTGCACTCTCTGCTCTAGAGAGCTGCCTTTTTCAAAGCAGGTCATAATAGTTTCCCAGGGCTGTCAGGACAAAGTACCACACAAACTGCATGGCTTAAAACAACAGAAGTCTATTCTTTCACAGGTATAGAAACTAGAAGTCTGTAATCTGCAGAAGCTACAGAGGGTTTGAAATACTGGGTAGAATGCTGCTGCACCCCCCTGACCAGGATGTATATAGTTCATATTTAAGAAGAAAGAACCACCCACTTCCCTTGACCCAAATGGAGGTCACTTTGATACTCAAGGGTTTTGATAAAATCCTCCCTTTCTCTCTCAGCAGGGCTGGTTGCTACTAAGGGTTCTGAGGGAGATTGCCTGTCCTGTACCTCTTTTCTAGCTTCTGGTAATAGCCAGCAATTCCTGGTGTTCCCTGGTTTGTAGATTATAACCAGCCTCTGCCTCCATCTTCACTGTGTGTCTCTAACTTCACATGGCTGTCTGCACTCTCTGTGTGTCTGTACCTCTTCTTATAAGGACCCTCACCATATTGGATTAGGGGCCCCACCAGCATGATCTCATCTTAACTAATGACATTTGCAAAAATGACATCCTATTTGCAAGTAAAGTCATAGGAGGAAGTACTGGAATCTAGGACTTCAATCTATATTTTGGTGGGAAGGGCCATGGTTGAACCTATAACATGGGTCTGGAATTCGGAAGTGTCTAGGGCTTTGTAATTTCACTAGTGCCCTCTCTCTACTCCCAATTGGGGAAAGTAGGGACCTGTTCTAGAATGATGATATTTAGCATAATTTAATGGAGAGAAGACTAATAATTAAACTACAATTTCAATAGAGTGGGATGGATAGTGTAGAAGGTGGAGTATGGAATACCCTGGAGGGAACAGGAAAGGACCTGAAGCTCTTTAGAACAAACAACATCTAAGCTGAGCAAGTAAGAAGGAGATAGAGAATAGGAGGAGATAGAATATTCTAGATGAAAGAACACATGCAAAAACTCAGAAATTTAAAAAAAAGTAAAAAGCTTTTGAGACCAGATGGTCAAGGGGGAAATTTGATTAGGTTAAGAAATTTGCCAAGGTCATTCAATTTTTGAGCTGTGCTGCTGAGATTCATTGTCTGCTTCAGAGCCCAGACTCCTAAGCATTCCATGAAAGGACAAAATATGAAATGATATTGTGTAGTTTGGAAGGAACTACACAAAATTCTAAGAATGATTGTTATTGTGGCAAGTTTGTTTGTTTCTTGAAGCTCATTTATGGATTTTGAAGCAATTTTCACTGTACATTTTATAATGAAAAATTAATTTTACTTCATTAATAATAAATATAGAAGAAATTACTGTGAAGTGGACAAGGAGGAAAAAATGGGTCGATTCCTGCCCAGTGCTCTAAATTTGATCAATAAAGTAAGAATAAAGTTTTTTAGGTGAGAAGGAGGGAGGGGGTCGGAAAAAATCTCTTGAGTAGCCATAGTAAGAGGTTATTAGAGAATAAATGAGATGAATAAAAGAACTGTCAACTAATAGTGTGGGCACATTTGAAAACAGATTACAACTAATAAAATTATCTTTATAAGACTGTAAATAAAGCAAAAATATTCTAATGTACCTGGGGATAATTTTATGTGGAAAAATATAGAATATAAAACTCTGGCTATTCTATAGTACCATAAATGCATACATCTATATATGGATAAGAATTGGAATGGGGAAAGGAATTAAAAGCATTGGCATATCAGGTTGAGGAGACTGTCCAGGGATTCCATAGGTGAGTTCTGTCCTGAGGGGTCCCCTTCATACCTTGCTGCTCTGATCTTCATGTCCTCTTTTCTCTCTTTTAGGTACGCCATCTCTATGGCCCGAAAAATTGGAGCAAGAGTGTATGCCCTTCCAGAAGACCTGGTTGAAGTGAACCCCAAGATGGTCATGACAGTGTTCGCTTGCCTCATGGGGAAGGGGATGAAAAGAGTGTAAGACCAGTGAGTGGGACAGGGAAGGTGGCCCACTCAGTCCAGAGGGCCCAGCACAGGGTGCTCTCAGAATGCGCAAGGACCATTCAAGCTATTCAGAGTTTTCACCTTGGTGATAATGCACAAGATTCCAAAATGTGCGTATTTGTGCAGCCAAGTAGCCTCTCCTATATTTAATAACAACAAAGAAAAGCTTCTTTTATTTTTTATTTTTATTTTTGCAGGAAATCCAATCTCTTGACTTTTTTTTTTCAATGCTTGTTTTTTTTTTTTTTTTTTTTTTCTGCTTTAAAAATCTAGAGAAAACCAAAAGAAGTTGTTTTCCCGGCACCCTTCCTGCTTTTGCCCTTAGTCAAGAATAGAAACTGCAATGTTCTTAATTTTGACGTAGTCTTTCAAATCTGTTTAATGTGGCTGCCTTTTTTCTTTGTTCAAGACGAAGACCTCAAAGGCAAAATATCAAACCTGTCCTAATAGAGGCCATTTGGTCTGTTATAAGCCTCTTTCTGTCCCCTTCTCCTACCTTATTTCTCTATGACTTTGCTCCATCTGTCACCCCTCCACCCCAAACTGGTGCCTGTTCCATAGCCCACTTGCCCTGCCATCGTTGTCTCTGGGCCACTTGGAGCCTCTGACAAATCAGTCAGGCTGTTCTTCTCTCAAGAGTCTCTGAAAGCCTGCAGAAATAAGCCTTACCACTAGAGCCTTTCCTCAGAACTAGGGAAATATCAAATGTCACTTGTTTTTGTTTTGGACAGTAAAAAACTCTATTTCAAATGCTAGGATTTAGACTCTGTCTAGATCTGACATCTTGAACACTGTGCCCTCAGGTAGATTCCTAACTCTGGCAGAAGGTTGGATCCAAAGAAGTTGTAATAGACAAGAAAACCACCAGGGGACAGAGCGGAGCTATCACTAAGCATCTCTCCTCTAGGGCACTGCCTTTCCATATACTCAGCCCAGCTTGTTAGATGGATTGTTACTGTGGTATGGCTAAATATCTGGTCACATTTGGAAGCAGTCCTGCTTGGCTTTCATTTGCTCTTAGATATCAGCATATCTGATTGCTGCCAAGCCATATTAGAAATGTTTACTTTTTTTTTTTTGGGTACTACAAAAGCTTTTTGCCACCACCCCTAAACCCCCAGGGGCAACATGTGCCAATGAATAGCATCCATGCCCCACATATGCATACACCTAGCCAGATGTCAAAGATAAGGACCGCCCAAGTTGCTTTACGAAGAGCTAATTTACTGGACATTTAAAGAATTCCCAAACAGAACTAGAAGAACGGTATGAATTTGAACAGCTCTAATAAATTAAGCAATTTCCATGAAAACCTACTGAAGGCTAAAAAGCAACAGGACATTGTCAACCAACACTAGACACCCTCTGTCATGATAAAAGGGCTCATTAATGAGGAGTCTTCTTTAGGGGTGGAAGTAAAGGAACCTAAGCCATTTTTCAAAGCAATTGAAATGCATCGCCCTGGATCCATTCCTTGGCAGTGGGCTCAGGAAGCCAATATATGGCTTCTTTTAGCTCATCACCAGTATTTCTGCTGCATCTGAATGCAAAGTGGTTGGCTTTGACTTTAGTCTGAACTTCATATAGCCTTGGATGATTTTCCCCCATCTGCCTCCAGGAAGGAAGAATGTTACTGCCTTAATGGAAATCATGAAGATAAAATAATGCTCAAGATATTTCCAAATAAAATGTTCCCAATATTGGGTGTCTCTGGCTATTTCATATTGAGAGTTTAATCATGGTGCACTGTAACTCATTAATTCATTTGCACAGCCAACATGCATTGAGTACCTAGTATGTGTGAGACACTGTGTGAGGTTTTAGGAATAGGCCTTTAAATGAGACAGGCATTGCACTCAGCTGATCAGGAACAACAGATGTTACACAGTTAAAATGACAGGTGTCATAATTGGTAAAGATGGGCAAGGTGAGATTTGACCTTATGGCAGGAAACTAGGAGTGTAAATAGAAATGTTTTAGCAGAAAACTGAATAAGTTGCAGTTGGCAAAGTGAAGAAAGTTGAGGTATATATTCTCAGAAGCACATCAAACCCAGTCATGAAGATCAGACTTGGGGGTGATTCAAAATGACTTCTAGAGTGAACTGAAAAGGAATCTTTTGGCTTGATAGTGCCTGGAACTCTTCTCCCTCTTGACTAAGCTTCAGGGATGCTGAGGAATTCTGCTACAGCCAGCTCCCTCTAGGCCAGACTCCTGAAACAGAGAATATGTAATCAATGTGGCATGGCCACACCTTGACCTGTGGAAGAGCCACACTGCTATACAGTGGAAGGGAAGCTGGCTTTTGCATCTAAGCTCTATGGCTCACCAGCAGCTTCTCTTTGAGGGTGATTCTTTCCTGGCCTGAAATTCCTGCTATTTTTCTACTAAGGATACAGCTGCCTTCCCTGAGCTTCAAGAGGCTACAAATATTAAGTATTATTTGGTATCAGACTGTACTAATATGGCTCATAAACAAGTTATCCTGTACTTGTTCATAAACTGAACAAGTACAGGATAACAGAATAAGTACCATCAAAGAGAGCAATGACTATCTCAGGAGAGTAAAGGAAGACAGCATTCTGAGCACAATGATTTTTCTAAATGAAAAATCTTATTGTTACCTTTTAAATGATCAATCCAAATATAAGAAACTAAAATGGCACCAAAGGGTCTGCAGAGGAAAGTAGGCCACTCTTCTGCTCCTCTGCTTTGAAACTGGTTCAACTCACTGAAACCAACTGTTGTCAAATCATTGTTTGTTTGAAATTTGCATGATGGTGGTATTTACACCACAGAATTTATCAAGCTCATCGTATAGGGCTTTTGATCCCAAAAGAGTTAGTCCATCAATTACCCAATGCCTTTGTCTCAGTCCTCTAGTTCGCTGTCCCAAATATCAACCTCTGTTAACAATTTCTTTTGTATTATTCTAGGAATATTTTGTGTACATATCACATACCACACACATGTTCTCACAACATACACCTTTTTAAAATTACAAACATTAATGTATAACACACATCATTCTGTATCTCACTTTTTTTCACTTATCTGTATACATATACCTGCCTCAACTTTTCAGCAAGTGTGTAGCATTCAATTGTATGGAGGGGCTGAACTCGATTAACTAGCATCCTCTAAAGGAATGTTTGGGTTGTTTCAATCTTTTTGTTATAACAAGTAAGGCTACAATGAATAATATTACACCCACTTCTTGAGCATAGAATGTTAATTTTCATTGAACAGGTACTTATCAAGTTCCCGCCCCAGCAAGAAACATGGGTGGTAGTAAAACAAAGATTCTTTTAAGTTTCCTCAAATTATTTTGTGAAGAATAGTAATCTGGGACAGATACATGAGCTGATTCCAACTTCTCCATTTTATATCTAAAAAAAAAACATATTAATCCAGCAAGAGAGAATGTGCATTAATGTGTACACGCAGTCATAATAAAAAGCAGAAGGTGATAAATGCAATTGCAAATTCTTTAATGAAACATTTTGGAAGCTCAGGGGGGACAAAGTCAGTTCTGAATAAAGAACCAACAAATGTCTGTGGACATACTCAGACTTGATGAATGAGAAGTGTGCAGGAACCACACTGTACATATGTTGATATCCTCTACAGAGCCAAGTATATTTCTATGTTTTTAAAAAGAGCTCAGTAACTATTTAGAAATTGATTTATGTTAGTCATAAACAAATGTTTCCCAATGCCAAGAGACATTGCACAGAGAAAAGTAATTGTGGGAAAGGCTGTGGATTAGACTCACCTGGAGCGGTTTTAGAATAGATTTATTGTCTGCCTGGAAATTATGACATTAGAGCCTGGTGAAGCAATGCATTGGATTAGATGACCTTGTCAAGTCTCAGTCAACCTGGTGATTTTATCCGCTTGGAAAGTACCACACCCCCACACACATCTAATTTGTCCCTGGCAGCACAAATATGGTTCTATGGTACAGAATGTGCAAACTCTTGGCCCAGCCCACCTCAGACTGAGGCTTAATTGCGTGAGAGACATGCCCATGAGTCCCCACCTTCTTTACAGTTGGGATACCCATTGTCACTGACCTTTGTTCTTTTCCCAATCCAGCATACCAAGAGGCTTGGAGTCAAGGCCAGTAGTACACTCTTGGTCGATTTGACATTTATCCTAGCACAGCCTCACCAGTCTCACAATCCAGAAAGCACATCCAATGCTCAGAAAAAGCATCATCAGTGTGGAATGATCCTCTTGTGAAATCTCATCACTTTGACAGTTTCCTAATACAATTCCTATAACTAAACACTTAGCTGCTGTTCCTGAAGACAGATTTTACCAAATGAGTCAGTGAATGAATGACAAAAAAAAATTGTAAATTTTTGTATGTCTAAAGTCCACATATATGTAATAACCCATCTTACGTCAGGCACAAAAACAGATAATCTACTTAACATCATTGTCTCATCATTAATGACTCAGAGACAGGTCGGCAAAAGAGTGGCAATGTTTATGTCATCTGACATGTAAAAATTGGGAAGTTCCATTTAAACAGTGTTTTGGTTAATAGAGAGTTACCATATATTACTTTTGGAATAGACATCTTTAGAGGATAAGATGCAGGCAAATATTTAATTCTAAAGGTATATGGGATCTAATATAAAATTTGATAATTTAATAGGCATTTCTGGATTCAACTAGGACATAGGTTTTCTGTTATGAGTCCCATTTATTCAATCCTCATTTCTCCAAATGTGATACTTGATCAGGGGCATCTGGAAGCTGGTTAGAAATGTAGAATCTCTGCCCCCATCCTAGACCTATGAATCAGAATTTGCAATTTTATAAGATCCCCAGTTGATTCATGCTTTGGTTTGAATGTCATGCAGGATTCGTGTATTGGGAACTTAATTCAGAAGGCCATATGTTAAAACAATTTGGGGATGAGATCTTTGGGAAATGATCTTTGGGAGACTTTATGAATGGATTAATATGTCCATGGATGAATGGATTCATGGCTTATTGTGGGAGTGGCTTTGTTATAAAAGAGAGCTCTCTCTGGCATGCCTGCTCTGTCTCACCATGTGATGTCCTGCATCACCTCAGGACTCTGCAAGAAATCCCTCACCAGGTGCAGCCCCTTAACCTTGAATTTCCCAGCCCTCCAGAACTCCAAGAAATAAATTTCTTCATAAATAAGCAGGCTATGACATTCAAGGATAGCAACAGAAAGGTACTAAGAATTCACATGAGTATAAAGTCTGAGAAACACTGTCTCCTTAAAAGATCTACAGTTGTTAGAAGACTAAATTACCCAGCTTCAAATTAGAATCTCCCAATTACATTGAACTTGAGGGATTAAAATACGTTCCATGAACATTTTCCCATCATTATTCATTTGAGATATCCAGAGTATCCCTCGCTCCAGATACCTTCCCTATCACCCAAGTCTGCCAGTTGATGCTCCCTCCCCCTTAGTCCTTCTCTTTCTGTGGCACCCTCTCCTTGGCACAGGTCCAAAGAGCTATATCTTCTGATTCTAATACATTTAAGGCAACTCTTGGCACGACCTTCTCCTGGTGATGGCTCGGGGCAGCCTCTTTAATAATCTAACTCAGATTATTAAGACTTTATCCCTCATGTCTTCCCTTTGGTCCTTCCACCACCCACATCAAACCTACCAGCTTTTCTTCCACCATCTCTGGAGCAATCTCTATGACTTCCAGTGACAGCAAGGTGACTAAGTAAAGCAAACTGTCCCAAGGACTTACAGTGCTATTCTTTTCTCCCTCACAACATGTACTTTGCTATAAATTTCTGGAGTTGAAACTTTGTCATTATTATCTCTGCTAAATCCCTAATGGCAAAAAGAGAGAGGAATGTGTCTACCAGGTAGAGTGACTTTCACATAAAAAGGTTTTGAGGATGGAAGGAACTTGATATCTTTGAGAACTAAAAAAAAAAAAACCAGTATGGCTGATATGGATAGAGAGCTGTCCTATCACAAGAAAGAGATGGGCAAGCAAAAGGCTTGGGAGTGATTCTGAGACTTTAGGGTGCTTAAGAATCACCTCAGAAGCTTGTCACAATAAATGTTCCAGATCCCACCTGCAGACTCAGTGCCTGTAGGATTGGTAAGTGTAGAATCTACGTTTGGAGATTCTGTAGCCCATGACTCACAGACCACTCTTGGAAAAGGACTGGTCCAGCTGTTCTCAAACTTGGCTGCATGGTGCAGTCATCTCAGGAGCCTTAGAAAGACTGATACCTATGCTCACCACCACCACCACCTTGAAATTCTGATACAATTGATCTGATGTGTAGACATGGAAGCTACCTATTTAAAGATCCCCAGAGACTCTAATATACAGTCACATTTGAGTACTGGTCTATAGCAACTTCTCCAAAGGGCAGGCCTGAGTGGAACATCTTAACAGGCAGACAGAACAATAAAAGGGAATGTTGGTTCAGAAAGAGGGAATGAAGACATGGAAATATTCCAAAGATAAGCCTTGCTTTCCTCATAATTTAATCATTCAGTCAATGAGCATTTGTCTGGCTGTCAGGTAACCTTCTTGGTCTCATAGGTCTCTCTCTCAGGTCCACTCTTGCATGCAAAGCAAGGGAATCAGAACCCAGGATTCAGTTCTCTGCATTTAGGTCTTAAGTCTCCCCTTGAAATAGTTTCTGAGGCAGTATCATGTTTCCTCTTAGAAATAAAGGATGCAAATACCCCACGATTTCTTGTAGATTATAAGACTGATTCACTTTCCATGAATAAATAAGAGAAAAAAACATACTAAGAGGAAAAAAAGATTTATAAATGATATGCCTTCAAAACCTTCCAAGGTCATGCAGCTTTAATGTCTGGATGATTTTGAGAGGAAACTTGCAAATTGAGCTGCACCTGAACTCATAATAAAAGGGCTTTAAATTAATTGACTGTCTCAGGGTTTATCTGACAATAGTCCTGGACTGCATATCCAAGTTGAGGCTAGCCAAGGTCACAGTGGCATTTGCCCTTATTCTCAGGCTGCTCCAATTTGAGAGCAACTCCAAGGCAGACCATTCATCATGGAGGTTATCTTCATAGGTGGAGCCTTAATAAAGATAGAGGATCCATGCTCCTCACAAAATACTTGCCATGTAATTTTTGTCACCTAATTTTCCAAATTGGCTGGAGACTGATGTACGGATTAGCTGGGTCCTAGGGGTTTGATTCAATCACATAGATCTGCTCAGACCAGATTGCCTCTTGTGGTAGTAGCTTATAACCCATGTCTCAGAAAACAGCAGAGAAAGAAGACTAGCTGTTCTCAAGGTCATGGTGAGATGAATTCCAGGCAGAGGATACCTTGGCCTCTGCCCACTCCCTTCCTCCTTTACCTTCTTAATATGAACAGGACATACTGAGCATCTGGTTTTGCCCATTACTTTCCAATGGTTTCCATTCAATCCTTGTAACAACTGTCTGGCATAGCAAATTATTAACCTCATTTTTCTCAGAAAAAGCTACTACACTTTCAAGAAACCAACAGACTTGTGGGTGATGAGTGAATTCACATCCAGGCACAGAGATCATCTTCTATGTCCTTTTCACTCCTTGAATAACCAGAATACACAGGGGGGCACCTAGGAGAGTGGAAGAGCCTTTCTTCTTTCTTTCCTTGCTTTCTTCCTCCCTCTCCACCTCCCTTCCTTCTTTCCATTCTTTGTTTTCACATGCAATAAAATTTGAGAACCTTGGGTAGGTTACATTTGAGTAACTACCACCACAATCGAAATAAAGACTATTTCCAATCCCTCCACCTAACACGCATATTCTCTCATATCTCCTGTAGCTCACCTTGCTCTAGCTCCTGTTCCTGGTGATAACTAATGTATTTTCTGTATCTATGTGTTTTCCCCTGATAAGGTGTCATATAGATGGAATCATGAAATATAAATCTTTTAGTATCTGGCTAGTTTTACTCAGCATAATGCTTCTGGTTTCTCCTGTCTTGTTGAGCATAGCATTTTGGTCTGTTCTCTTTTACTGCTGCATAGCTTTTCATTATGTGGATATACCACAGTTTGTTTAACCATTCCCAGTTGTTGTACACTTGGGTTGTTTCATTATTTTTCTTTTATTATTATAATAAAGCTGCTACATACAGTCAACTTTTTTTAACTGCTCTGACATTCAGTCCTTCTCAAAGGCAATTTTTTTTTTTATTTCACTTGGGTAAATGTCTAGGGAAAGAACTTCTGGGACACATGGTAAGCATATGTTTATAAAAAATTTACTAAACTGCTTTTCAAAGTGACTGGACCATTTTGCCCTCTCAGAAGCAATGCATAAGAGTTCAAGTTTCCCCACATCCTTACTGCTACTTCATATGAACAGCCTTTTTCAATTCAGCCAATCCAGGGAAGTGTGGTAGCAAATTGTAGTTTGAATTTGTGTTTCCTTTGTTATGATTTGGATATGAGGTGTCCCCCAAAGGCTCCTGTACTAAAGCAGGAATATGCAGAAATGAAATAATTAGACTATGAGGTAAAATGGCTTAATAATTTGGACGGACAACTAAGTGGTAACTGTAGGCAGGTGGAACATGGCTGGAGGAAGAAGGTCACTAGGTGTGTGCCTTTGGGGTTTATATTTCCCTGGTGTCTCTCTCTCTCTCTCTCTCTCTCTCTCTCTCTCTCTCTCTCTCTCTCTCCTTCCTGACCACCATGAGCACAGCAGCACTCCTCCACCATGCCCCCCATGCCCCCCCATATTCTGCCTCACCTTGGGCCCAGAGCAATGGAGGTGGCTAACCATGGACTGAAACTCGGAAACTGTGAGCTGAAAATAAACTTTCCTTTTCTAAGTTGTTCTTGTCATATATTTTGGTCATATCAATGAAAAGCTGACTAACATATCCTTAACAACTGAAGATGTTGAGTATGTGCTCACTGACCATTTGTGTATGTGGTAGTGTCTGTATTATGTCCTTTCATTGAACTTGTGTGTATGTATGTATATATTTTATATATATATATATATATATATATATATATATATATATATATATATATATATATATATGATGTTTTATTGCTTTGCTAGCAAAGGAGAAAAACCAGGGACTGTCCCAGAGGCTGTCAGCAGGAACAGGAGTTTTTTAAAGAGGTAATTCAAAGGCTACATTCCTCCTGGTCTCTGTTGGCTTGTAATTCTCTTGTTAATTTGGGAGTCATTTTTTTAGATCTTCAGGTGCCATCTCCTAGTCTACTTTGTTCCTGTGGTGGGTGTGTGCTCAAGAACAGACAACTCTGTGTAGGATGGGGGAGAAAGGTAACCTGCCCCCCCTCCCACACACACCTTGAGATTAGAGAGGGAGAGAGAGAAATAAACATGTCTGTTTTAAAAATAAATCACAGTGGCAGAGCAGCAAGGGCTAAATTCAAAGCATAAAATTGACCACTGCTACTTTTCCCCACTGTCAATTTCTACATTCCATTTCAATGGAAAAAAAAAAAAAGGTGATTATGTCTCCAAGCTGCTTCCTGCTGAAAGAGTGTGAATTTGGGGAAAATGACCCTGTTCTCAGGTGGGGCATGGACAGTAAAGGGTATCAGCATCAGGGCAGTCCAGAGATCTATGGTGGCACTTGGTGGGATAAGGCATACATAGGGAAAGGATCATGCAGATGGCCAAGGGTGTCATGACTTTACTGTATTCAGTTTCCTTTTTCTCAAAGTGAACCAACATGGAGCAACCTGTACCCTTCAGGAAGAGAAGTGGGAGTTCCCTAAAGCTTAGGCAGCTGCTGGGATGGTCCTTCAGTCCCTTCCTTTACTCACATGAATAACTCCTCCAGTTTGACCAAGGGCAAACTCTCTGGTCTCCTAACTCTCCAGCATTTGGCTCTTAACAAGTCCACCAGTCACCTTGCTTCCTAAGTATGGAAGTGGGGTTGCTTAGAGCTCTGTCATGCCCAGGAAATCTGGGCTGCTCTGGGGTAGTATCTGGGGTAGATTTCTTTTTCTTTTTTTAATTTGCAAGTGTTCTTCAAATATTTGGGGTACAATTTCTTACCTAACATGCATTGTTCAAATGATTTCTTACAGTCCACATACTTTTCATTTATTAACAGTATCTTCTAAAGAACAAGTGATTCTAATTATGAAGTCCGTGTTTTCAACATTTTAATTTTTGATCTGTGCTTTTGTATCATACCCAGAAAGCTCTAACTCAAGGTCACAAAAATTTGTCTTGTGTTTTCTTTTAGAAGTTTAATACTTTAGCTCTTAAATTTAGGTGTTAGATCTATCTTGAATTATTTATAAGGGGCAAGGTATGGATCCAGATGAATTCTTTTGCATAAGGACATCATATTTTAAAGTACCATTTACTAAAAATACTATCCCTTCCCCATTGAATTATCTTGGTAACTTCATTGAAAATCAGTTCATCTTATATGTATGAGTCTATTTTTGGACTATCCTGTTCCACTAATATCTGTTTTTAGACTTTTTGTTCTTATGTCAATACTACACTGACTTAAATATTGTAGCTTTCTAACTAGGAAATTTTAAGTGCTCCAATGTTTTTTTTTTTTCTTTTCAAAATTATTTTGGCTATACTAGAAACTTTGAATCTCATATAGAATATTATGTCAGGGATTTGATTTTGCTCTACTTAGAAGCTAACAAGATCCTATAATTGTTTGAATGCTGGCGGAAAACTTAAGACAAAGTACTTTAGTACTTGCAGTACAGCAGGCATAAGCATCATCATCTGCATAATTATTTAACAAGTTTCCCTTGTTCCCATGGGTAAGACCATGGGAAATTTCAACATTGAAACCAAAGTTTTAAAATGAAACCTGAATCTCTGCTTCTGCTAGCTTCAGAGTTTTTCTATTTCTGCTGGCTAGTTGCAGCTCTTAATGGTGGGGCTATGCCCTCCAGTGTTGCAGCAGACCCCACTGTGGTAGAGCAAAATGGGAACTTGAGCAGTTTAAGAGCTGATGGGCTGTGATTTTGCACACTGACACACAGCAGCTCTGCTTATTGACATTTTACCATGGAAGTTTGCAGTGGCTGACAGGTACCTGTAAAAGATAATGACAGTAACATAAGCAGGAAACAAAGCAATAGGAACAGAATAATCCCCCTCTAGGCTTAGTGCAGTAAAAAAAATCCCTAAGCTGTATAAACTAAGAGTCCCTAGGCCATTGAAAAGGTTGTGCCCATATAGGCAATGTAGAATGCACCATCCAATAGAATGGCACAACTCTCTTGCCTTGATGTACCCAACACTTGCTTATGTATAAAAAAGTAAGAGCCTTGCTGTGCTCGGGGCTCATACTTTGGGAATCATCCTTCTAAGCCATGTTGCTTCTAGATCTTGATGTCTTACCCTCATTTCCAGTTACACCATCACCTGACTGTCAACTTTTAATTCTTTCTGGGTTCTGGTCTTGTGAATTCAAAGAATAAACTCAAAAGACCAGGATAAGTGAGTGTAACAGTAGGATTTATTGAAGAACAGAAACAGAACTCTTGCAGTGCAATAGCAGGTTTTCTCCATTAGAGTATGCTAATCTAGGCATGTATATAACACTTGGTTAACTGCTATTGGTTCAATATGCTAATTAGGGCTTGGAAACATACTAACACTATTGGTCAATTATTGAGTCCCAACTTTCATTCAAGTCTGCCCCACTTCCATTTTCTTAGGGCAGCTCAGAAAGCTGGAGGTTGAGGTAATGGGATGAGGCTGCACTGTGGTGTGAGTGGGCTTTTGTAACAGTGCCCAGGTCTGGCTGCTGAAGGATGACAAGTTGGTGTGCCTTGGGTCACATGGGCAGTGGCTTGCCTTGCCTATATGGTGAGTCTGATGAAGCTGCCAGCAGTTCTTACCACCTGGATTCCAACCCATCTGGGCTGCCACTCCAGTGCTCCACTGCTCTGCTACAACTTCTCAGCAGGGACAAGCAGGCCAGCTGCGTGGCTTGGCAGCCAGGACCCATGTCAACATGATCCCAGGTAGACGTCCGCACATGCAATGATTGTACTGCAGGAGAGAATCGCTGAGTTTGAGGAGTCCCTCTTTCTTTCTTTCTTTTTTAAAAATCAAGCTGTAAGCAAGCTTACTTTTTGTCCCACAGTGAAACATCAGCTCATCCCTCAAAATTGTTCACTGACAGAACAACCTGAGAAGTGGCTTCAGTAGAGAATGGTCAGGACCTTGTTTGTTGGTCTTCCAAAAAAGATGTTTAGGAATGCAAGAGACATATGGAGGAGTAGTACTGAACAAAAATTTTGAATAACCTGTCAATTTCTATAAAAGAGGTTACTGAAAATTTGATTGGAGATCATGTTGGATCTAAAGATCAGTCTGGAGAGAATTGCCACAATGACAAAGTAGAGTCTTCTGATCCATGAATATGGTATACTTTTATACAGGTCATCATAATTTCTCTTAAGCTTTTATCTTGCACATATTTGAAACACTTAGCTTCTAAAAATTTGATATTTTTATGGTACTCTTAACCTTCATTTTTCATTTAATCATTGTTAGTATATAGAAATATAATTGATTTTTACATACTGACCTTGGCTTTTTGAAATTTGCTAAGCTTTTTAGTTCTAATAACATTTTAGTATATTCACTGGAATTTCTTTGTAAGTGATAATGTCATTGGTGAATAAAAGATAGGTTAATTTATCTTTAATTATATCTGCCTTTTATTTCCTTTGCTGGTCATTGTGCACTGGCTAAGATCTCCAACTTAATGCTGGATAGAAATGGTAGGCATGGAGCCAGGCACAGTGATACACACCTATAATCCCAGTTACTCTGGAAGCTGAGACAGGAGGATCACAAGTTTGAGGCCAGCCCAAGCACCTTGTTAAGACCCTATCTCAAAATAAAAATAGAAAGGGCTGGGTATATAGCTCACTGGTGGAGCAATCCTAGGTTCAATTCCCAGTATTACAGGGTGAGGAGGGAGAAATGGTGGGAATGACCATTCTTGTTTCACTTACAAACTTAAAGGAAAAGCACTCGAGTAACCATGTTAAGTTTAAAGTTAACTGTGGGTTTCTACAAATGCTCCCTTTCACACTGAGAGATTTCCCTACTGTTCCAGATTTTCTGAAAGATTTATATCATAAGTGACTACTAAATTTTATCAAATGCTTTTTCCAGGTGTGTATTTTTAAATTTATTCTGTTGACATGGTGAATTAACTTAATTGATTTTGAATGTTGAAACAACTTAGCATTGTTATAATAAATCCTACTTGGTCATGACTTATTCTTTTGGTATATTGCTAAATGAAATTTGTTAAAATTTTGTTAAGAATTTTTATATCCATGTACATTTGGGACATTTGTTTGTAGTGTTCTTCTTCATATATTTTTGTCAATTTTTGGTGTTAGGGTAATTAACTTGGGCTTCATCAAGTGAGTTGAAAAGTGTTCCTTTGCCTTTTAATTTTGGGGTAAAATTATTTTTATTTTGTCCTTGAATTTCTAGTAAAATTCACCAGTAAAGTCATACAGTCTTGGAATTTACTGGAGAAGAAATTTTTATCTGTGAATTCAATTATTTAAATAGAGACAAGGCTATTCTGGTTATCGATTTCATCTTGGGTGAGCTTTGACACTTTTTATATTTCAAAATATTTGTCCATTTCATCTAGGTAATCAAATTAATAAGCATAAATTATTTATAATATTTCATTATTGTATTATAATGTCTTTAGGATTTATAGGAATTTTCCTCTTTCGTTCCTGATATTGGTAATTTGTACATTGTTTCTTTTGTTCTTAATAAATTTGACTACAGGCTTTTCAATATTATTGATATTTTCAAGCTTTAAAGGACTAACCTCTAAAAGACAGAAAATAAAAGAAAATCTCAAGTACAACAAATGGAGCAGAAATGCAGAACAGTGTCATATGCTGATGGCACAAGGCAGGCAGTGGCATCCAGAGTGTGACTGCTATGGGTCTTGGGGGACATCCTTGGTGCCAGATTGCATTTTTTCCCAACTCATAGAAAAAAAGCAATAAAACTTGCTGGCAGATTTTTGTTTCTGCTTAGGATATGGAAAGTTGCACATAAATGTTGTTCCTACCTTAACAGTGAGAATAAATAGGCTGAATAACTTCCAAAATCATAGATTTTATAGCTCATCAGAGAACTAATATTGCAAAGGAAACCAATGAGTCAAAATTGGAGGATAGGCAATGGAACAGAAAGAGACCCTGTCTGAAGCACAATATGTTGAGTCTGCCAAAGTCAGAGAGCAGAACAGGAAATTGAGAGCAACGTTCTATTCATCTGGGTTCTTCAGAGATTAAGAACTAATAAGAGATATAGATATGTGATAGATGGATAGATAGATATATAGATAGATAGATAGATAGATAGAGACCTAGATAGAGACATAGAAAGATATATACTCATATACAGGTAGGTTGTGTGTGTATGTGTGTGTAACTCAAGGAAGCTTAATACAAGGAATTGGCTCATGTGGTTGTAGGGGCTGAAAATTTCCAGATTCTGCAGTCACTAAACTGGAGATCCAAGAGAGTTGATATGCAAGTTTCAATCCCAGTACAAGTCTGAAAGCACCAGAAGACTGTTATTCCAGCCCAGAGATGATTGGTTAGAGAGAGAGGATTTTTTCTTTCTCACTCTTTTATCCTATTGAGGCCTTCAAAGGATTGAATGAGGCCATCCACATTCAAATGCTAATCTTATCTCTAAACACCTTCACAGACACATACAGAAATAATATTTAAATAAATATCTGGGCACCCCATAGTCTAGTCAAGTTGATACATAAGTAACCATTACAAATTCCAAAGGCACTCTGAGTCTTGGAAAGAGTACAAGACTGTGGTCATCTGCACAGGGAAGGGTCAGAAGGTCTGAGAGATGACATCTCTAAGGCTCAGGTGCTCAAGGCTGCTAATGTCTGAGGCCAGGGCAGGGGAGGAGAGAGAAGCCCCACAGGGAATGCAGGCCTTACACTAGGTAGGAGGCAGTGCCTTCCTGTGGCTGGGGGAAGAGGCAGGAGAGCTGAGAGAGACCCCTTTTATGGGAATACTGGGCCCACTGACAGAAGGAGGCAGAGAAGAAGAACTAAACAAACTTTACAGACAGTCAGATGCCAACACCTCCTAGAGGAAAGGATTTGATTCTGCCCTCTAATTATTTGAAGTCTATGGTGAATAAAATCTAATAAAAATAACATCAAATCCCAGATCTACCTAGATTGGCTCAATCCTTCACACTGGTGATCTGAGAGAAGAAGATCTGTGAATTTTGGGGGGCATTGATAGTATTTACTTTGGTGCATATTATTATTTCCCACATCACATGTGTCATTCAAGAAAAATTTACAAGCATGTGAAAAAGCATGAAAGGTGATCCATCTTCAAGGTAGGATATGGTCAAAAACAAACAAACAGATTCAGAGTTGCCACAGACAACACACATGAACAGAGTGGATAACGCAATAGGGAGAGGAAAACTCAACACAAAAGTCCAAGCAGAAGGGTCAGAAATAAAATATATGAGAGATCAATCCATCGATTGATCAATAGATAGAGATATACAGTGTGTGTGTGTGTGTGTGTGTGTGTGTGTGTGTGTGTATAGAAGAACTGAAAATTCTTTCAACACATTTATCAGCAAATTGGAATAACTGGGAAAAGAATAGGTGATTGGTAGAAAATGTCTAAACAAGCACAAGGAGAGAAAAGGAGCAAGAAATAAAACAGAACTATTCTAGTTATTATTACTGTGACAAAAAGAAAAATCACTGCAAACTTAGGGTGTAGACCCATATGAACAGTCAATTGATTTTTCACAAGATGTCAAAGCATTCCATGGGGAAAGAGGGAGGTCTTTTAAGGAAATAGTGCTGAAACAACTGTATATTCATAAGGTAAATTTAAAAACCTCAATCCTGACCTCAAATAATACACAAAATTAATTTGAGATGAATCATAAATCTAAAAGCAAAAGCTAGAATGATAAAAAAAAAACTTAAAGACTATTTTCATGACCTTGAGTTGTTCAAAATTTCTTAGCCGATGCTTTCCAGAAAGCATTAACCATTCAATAAAAATTGATAAATTGGACTCAGTGAAATTAAAAAGTTTTGCTCTTCAAAATACATTAACAAAAAAGGGCAAGCCATGAAGTGTCAGAAACTGTCCACCATATGTATATCTGACAAGGCAGTTGTATCCAGAATACATAAATAACTCCTACAAGTTAATAATAAAAAGATAACTGAATTTTTCAAAAAAGGAACTTCTCAAGGTGAAAGGAAAGTGACCATAACACTCGGAGCAACCAAGAGATCTTTATTGCAGCAGTGCAAAAGAGAGAGAAAGAAAGAGCGGAGAAAGAGAGAAGAAGAGGAGAGGAGAGAGTGAGTGGGAGAGAAAAAAAGAGAGAGCAAGAGCAAGAGAGAGAGAGACAGAGAGAGCAAGAGCAAGAGAGTGGGGCCCGGCAGGAGGGAGTTTTTTATAGCCCAAATCTAATGGGATCTCTGGGTCTGCAAACTGCCTTGTTGGTGTACAGCAATTGGATCATACAGTGTCATCTTCTGCCTTCAGGCAGATGGGGCAGGGGCTAGATGTGGGTTTCTGTTGCACCAGACGGGTGGGAGTCGAGTGTTCAGCCTTGAGTGGGCTTGAGTGTTCAGCCTTGAGTGGGCTTGAGTGTTCAGCCTTGAGTGGGGTGGAATGTTCAGACTTGACGCAAACAGGTGTTAAAGGACCAAACAGAGGGGGGTTTGAGCATGTGGGTTATTCTGCAGCTAACATTCGTTCAGCCTGCCCTGCAGACAACTTAGTTCAGCCTGCCCTGCACCTAACACAAGGGAAGATATATTTACTGTGTGTGTATACATATATATCAGACAAAAGACTGAGTTTCAGAAAATATAAATAACTCCCACACATCAGTAGTAAACACAAACCATCGGATTAAAAATTGGACAAATGATTTGAACAAATACTACATTTTTCCCCACAAAAATGTGACCAATAAGCACAAAAAATTTCCTCAACACCATTAGTTATTGTGGAAATTTAAATTAAAGCCAAAATTAGAGACCACCACACATTTACTAGAATAGCTTAAGATGAAGACAAATGACTGCATGAAAGAATATAGACCAACTAGGACTCTAACATATGTTGTTTTGGGGAACCTAAAACAGTTTCATCACTTTGTAAAAAATTACAACAGTTCCTTATAAAATCAACATCCCTATTTCTCATCAAAACCATTCAAAGATATTTATTTAAGAGAAATGAAAACATTTATCCACAAAAATTTTAGATATTCTAAGTACATATTGTCTGTGTGTATTACAGTCCCAAACAGAAAACAATCCAGGTGCCATTAATATAAGAAGGGATAAACACATTCATAAAATGGAATGCTACTCAGCAATGAAAAGGAACAAGCTACTGGCCCATGCAACATATGGAAGGCTCTTTAAAACAGGCTAAACAAAAGAAGCTGGACATAAAAGAGCACGTATCATATGATCCCATGAAGTTTGGGAAGAGGCAAAACTAATCTATGGTGATGGGATCACAACAGTGGCTGTTGGAGTAAGGGAAGCTTGACTGAGGGATACAAAGATACTTTCTGGGTTGATGGAAATTTTCTATCCTCGATAGGGCATGGGTTACTCAAGCATTCACATTTTTGAAGACTAATCAAGTTGTACATAGTTTGCACATTTCACTGCACGTGCCTCATTAAAAAGGACAAAAATGCTGTCACTGCTACATAGGACTGGTTTATAAGTAGCCACTGGTTCTGTAGGAGATAGAGGAATAACTAAGGCAGGAGTAACTAAGACAGTAACTAAGTCAAGCCATTGAAAGCCACAATATTTTTATGACTTAGAAACTCCAAAAAGCACTACAAGTCAGGGTTCTGGATTGGAAGTTCAGGGGCTACTTGAAGGCATGTGCAAAACAGAGATGGGAGACCAGACAGACAGGAACCAGAAGATGAAAACTTCCTACCCAAAAGAAGATGTCTGGCTCCAAATAAGTCTGCAAACCAGTATTCCAAATCACAGAAGAAATAAATTCCAAGCAAAGTGGCTTAAAAAAAAAATCAACACTCAGATCATGAATTTATCCCTATACAATTAATCTTATAGAGCAGTGTTGCACAGACTTTAAAATAAGTGTTATCAGGATTCTCAACCACAGATCTGAAAGAGGGACGGGGATATAGCTCAGTCATAAGATAACTTGCCCAAGTACCATGCATGAGGCTGTGGGTTCAATCCTCAGCATCAGCACAAAAAACAAAGAAAGAAAGAAACCTGAAAGAATCTCATCCATAAAAGATTGAACAATAAAATGGCTTTCCATAATGTGTTAGTCAACTTGTTATCACTATGACCAAAATACCTGACAAGAACAACTAATAGAGGAAAGATTTATTTTAACAAACAGCTTCCGATGTTCAAGCCATGACTAAGACAGAAACATCACAGTGGAAGGACGTGGTGGAGTAAAACTGCTCAGTTCATGACACCCGGGAAGCAGAGACTGAGGATGAGGGGAGAAAAGGGTCAGGGACAGATAGGGTCCCCAAGAGCACACCCTCACAGACTCAGTTCCCCAGCCATGCCCCACCTGCCCACAATTACCACCCAGTAGTTCATCTGGCTGTCATTAATCCGTTTGCTGGACTCATCCACTGATGAGTCAGAGCCCTAATCATTGCCTAAAAGCCCCACCTCTGAATCTTGCAGCGTTGGGGATCCTGCTTTGAACACAGGAATTTGGGGAGAAATTCCAGATCCACACCAAAACAATATTTTTAATGTTGACATAAAAACAAAATTGGTAAACATGAAAAAGAACCAGTTGTAGAAGATTAATATAGCCATTAAAATAATTTTTAAAATCACCTCCATTGACTATGTGTTCTAAATTGCCCTCCAAGGATGGATTAGTGAATTTGAAGATAGTGCTGACAAACTCACTCAGAACTGAGCAGATGGAGACAAATATTATGGTTTTTAAAAACTTAAAGACTTGAAGAAATCAAGGAACTTCAGTGGGAGCCTTGACAAGGGACTAGCAGAGATGCAACAGCTGAAGAACTTTTTTTTTCTAAAATTGAAGAAATATCTAAATCCTCAAATCAAAACTACATTCTATGTACTGAGCAAGATAAAAAAAAATAAGTCCACATATAGATCAGAGTAATGGATCTGAGAAGAATCAAGTATAAAGACAATCCCTTAAAAGCCATCAAGTAGAATGAACAGCTCACCTGCAAAGGGAACAATAATTCCTGCCATTCAACAGTAGATGCCAAAGGACAGAGAAACATCTGTCACTCTACATTGTTACATGCAGCTAAACTAATATTTGAAAGTGGGGGAAGAATAAAGTTAATAAGAATATAATTATATTATAAAAATAATATAATAAAGTTAATAAAGTACCCAGAATGTACCTTCATAGATCTTCATTAAAGGAAATTACTAAAAATTGCACCAGTAAGAAGAAATACAATTCAGAATGCATTCATTTTTGTGTGCTCTCAAGGAAACATGGAACAAAATATCTGGCACAAAAATTAATAAAAAAATTTGTCAGTGTATTATAGTGTTATAGCTTCATCCCAGAGTTTCATAAACTGACTTCCAGACCACTCACGTATAATCAAATCAAGCCTTTATTGAAGCACGCCGTGACTGGCGTCGTGACTGACCAGAACATAAAGCTGTTCCCCTGATCAGCCCCAAACAATTGCAAGGGTGCTCCTTATAAGCCTGAAAACCGCAAAAGGGATGTTCGGGGGTCTAGCCAATGCAAGCAAGCCAGGTTACAGAAGCGGAACAGTGCAGTCAAGCGGAGGGAAGCCTAACCAATCACAGTTAGCCCAGTCACCCCAGTTACAGAAACAGAGCCCCATTACCCTAGTTACAGAAACAATGCCCCTTTAGGTAGTTCCTTGTTCTTAAAGGTTTCTATAGCAAAAGGAAAAGAACATCTTGCCCCAGTCATGACCCTTCTACTTGGCATGGTTGTTTTACAGGATGAAGTCATAAAACAAAATGGAGTCACATTTGCTTCTACTATCACAATAGTTCTTGACTCTTTAAAGTTGCCTTTTGCATTAAAAAATTAAAAAGGTAGAAGTTACTTGGGTTAGTTTTTCCCTCTCTTCTTCAGTGTGGCTATTATTCATCTGAAACACAGGTTAATTTGCTTTCATTTGAATGCCTTTTAAAATGTATTTGTTTATTTGCTTTGAATATGTGAAAACTTAACATGGCTCTCCAATTCAGAATTAGTCAAAAAGGTTTACTTAAAGAAGTGTCCTCTCCCCCTTTCCCTCTACCCAGTTCTTGGTCACTCATCTTTTCCTTGTAGGAAACTCATCTCGTAGGTCACTCATCTTTTCCTCATTGACTTCCATCCCCTTCCTGTGTTTCTTTCTCCACATATGATCAGATACAGATTCATAAAGGTAGTTTGGTTGAGGTCACCTCAATCCATTGTTTGTTTGAATGATTTGTAATCTCAGAGGGAGCAGTTTGAAATCTCCCTCTTCTCTTTCTCATTTATTCATTGTGGATAGGTTGTTTATTTTGCACATTTGCCTATCCAGACCTCAAAAGTATTCAAGTGCATTTACCAATGGGAGTGGGAGGAGGGGTAGCAGGACTCTTATCCACTTAGAATATGAATATGGCCTTGGGCTAGACTGGTATAATGGAACCTTCAAAATGATGGGTAGTGGGCCTTCATTTAGATGATAGCAACTGAGGTGACCCTCCTTAAATAAAAGTGATTCAAAGCTAACCGATGTCTATTGCTGAACCAGCCCCCATGACATGGTATTCCTTGCTATGGGTGAACCTTTCATTCCATATGGTCAAGGAAAGATATTTTTAAGCACCAGTTATTGTGGCACATTTCCATAGTCCCAGCTACTTTAGAGGTTAAGGCATGAGGAGTACAAGTTCAAGGCCAAACTGGAAAACTTGGTTAAACCTGTTTTAAACTTTTTTTAAAAAAAAAAAAAAAAAGGAAAGAGATTTTTGAATGGAGATTCTATAATCCTCCATATAAACTCTGCTTCTTAGCCTTATATTAGCCTCAAATTTTGGGAAACCCCCTCCACACTTCTCATATCTTCATCTAAGCTTGAAAGCTACAAAAAAAAAAAAAAAAAAAAGTCAAGGAAGACAGTTTTAGTAGTTTGATCAAGATCTTCCTCAACATGGACATGATCAATCAGTATTCAATGGCTGTGATTCTGCAATGAATCAGACAAGACAAGATCCTGGTCTATTACCAGCCTTTTATTCTTGTTCAGACACCCCCTGAGGAATTAAACATTCTCTAGACAATATAAACTAAGAAATAGTCTCAACATACTTTCTTTCTGAGGGTTCACTTACCAAACAACCACCCAATTAAATAAATGTGCATTTCTCTTTCAGGGAATAGAAATGGAAGCTCAATTGACTGAGCCACAGGAATGAAACACAGAAAGGGAACATGCTGTTATATTTTAACTAGTATGTAAAGAAGACTTATGCAATCAGCTCTCAGAGCCCTTCTTCCAGAGAATTCTGTTGTACAGCAAATCTCTGTGGGGATGAAGCCTCATTGCCTTGGCCTGCTCATAGCTGTCGTCCTCCTCTGTAAGCAGCATGGCTTTGCCTTTCAAAGGTAACTCACTAGATCCCTACACTGTGTGGGGCTGTTTTCCTTGCTTTATTTTCTCTCATTGAATGGAGTCAGGGTAGGGGTTTGGGGAACAAATTGTGAAAGCTTGAAGGCCAGCTCTTTTGGACAATTTTCAAGTTGTTCTGACAAAGGAGTGGATGTCAATACAATGAGCTATCATTAGAGATAGTGTCTTTTTGCTTTTCTGGATCTACTTTTATTACAGGAGAATCCTGAATGATAGCATATTCAGTGTCTATGAATAATAATAACATGGGATCTTTTATAAAGGCATTTATTTGTATCCTAACTAAGAGATCACATGATTTATATTTTTCCTGTCTCTGTGTATAGATTTAACTAAAGATCATTTGTTTTTCTCTTGTCCATAAGATGGAGAAGAGGGTAAAGTCATTAAGTAAAAGATTTGGATCATGCTTGGAATATGAAAGGAAAAAGAACTATGTTTTAAAGAACACATACATGAATACATCTAATTCTTATTTTTGACTAGTAGAATGATTCCCTTAGATATTCTATTATAAACTACTTAGAAGAACACAAATGAACTCATGCTAGAGCCTACATAATACATGGAGTGAATAGTTCCAGGGTAGATGTATTATTGAAATTTACCAACTAGTCAATTCTTATGCTTTTTAAAATTAATATTGCTGCTTCCTTTGGTACTGTCTTATTTTTTCTTTTCTTTCTTTTTTCCTTCTTTTTTGCTTCTATGATTTTTTTTTCTTTTCTAATTATCTCCCTCTCCTCATTTTTGTGAACAGCAAAGACAGAAGGAATGTATAACAAAAGAACATATCAGAAAGCAGGGAAAATTCTACCAGACACTCTTTTCTTAATAAATAAGCATAGAACAATAGTTCAGAGAATAGAGCTTAGAGCATGGGCCCAAGCTGTGCCTATATATGATTACTGAAGAGTTGATAGATTCATTTTTGTTCAATGTAATTGTTGAATATCAAGTAAATTGTGAAATAGTGTTTGTTATTGAACTGATATGGGAGTCAGAATTGCTAGAATAATTGGTGACTTGTCTCTGTATTTTACCAATATATCAGATGACTGTGATTTCTAAGGTCTTTGCTAGCTTTAATAGCCTATAAGTTGATGATTGACTTTAATTAAGGGGAAAAAAAGAGGAAGGAAAGAAAATCGATTATATCACGTCCAACTTGGTTAATGTCGACAGTGACAGTATCATTGACAGTGAGCAGAAAGGAAGGAAAACTATGGTTATTTGGCACCTAGGTTTTTATTTGTTCTGGACACTGAGCAGTGTTACCTGTTTAATTGCTTACAACCCTACCCCCTAGGATTTTTTTTTTCTTATTTCTGAGACAGGATCTTGTTATGTTGCATAGACTGACCCTGAACTCCTGGACTCAAGAGAGCCTCCTGCCTATAGTGCTGGAACCACAGGTGTACGCCACCACACCAGGCACACACTAGTCATGTTTATGGATATTTAATAGGGAGAAGAAATTGGGCTCCAGAAGAAAGAATAAATCATAAGAGCAAACAATAAGTGTAGAGCTTATATTGGTTAGAAATCCAAACTTCAGCCTTGTTTCAATCCTATACTGCATAGCATGACTTTTAAGGAATCTAGAAATTAGGAGCCAGTTTGAAGGGAAGTCAGCTTTAGTCACAGTGAATTTAAGAAGATAGTCCATTGGGAAAATAGCCTGGAAGAGAGGCAGGGGCTGGAAGTCCTCTCCTACTGGCAAGTGTACATATGGCCTCAGAACCAGCACAATATAACTATCCTCGGAGCTGCCTGTAGCAGACCATGGGATCTTGGTACACATGCTCACATCTAGGCCGCCATATATTTTTTTTTTAAAATAAGGTCTGAGTAGGTTGTCCAGGCTGACCTTGAACTCCTGGGCTGGATGGATCCTCCCAACGCAGCCTCCTGAGCAGCTGGGATCACAGGTGCACACCTGCCCCTGACTTCAGGCCGCCATCTTGATTCTATAATGAACTAAACTCCTGGGTAAGATAACACATTGCAAGACCCACCAAAGGTTTTACCACATGTCTTCAAAATAAGTAAGTACATAGTGCTTTAGTGGGACTAAGCATAATGGAAGTGAAGGAGAAAATAATGAAAAAAATGAGTGAAAAAAACTCTTCATGCATGATTTTCCTATTTTTTGCTTCGGCACGTACTCAGAAAACGGACAATTATGCTTAAAGAGAAGAATGAAATATAATCAACCAAATAATATCCCATTGAAAATATTCAATACTTTGTGCATACTTTGGGGGTCCCTGTAGAGTGAGGGTGGGGGCCGGGGAGAGCTGGCAGAGGCATAACTGAATCCTGGTTCCAATCCCATCACTAGAAATAACACGGGAAACTCATCTCTCTGTGAGTAAAAATAATTTTTTTTAAACCAACTGTTTCTGAGCTTTTCCAGGAATGGGCTATTACTAAAGCTAAAAGGGAAATCTAATTTCATTCAGAGCAACAGCCTTTGATAAATTATTTCTGGGGGCAAGAATATAAACCCTTCTAAAAAGAACTAATGGTCTGGTTTTTTCCTAAACTGTCTTTGTTATTGTCTTTTTGTTGTGATCATTTTCCTAATAACAGTTTATATTCAAGTAATCTCTTAGTGGCTGATTTGTGGATGCATTTTGATAAATCTCATCAGTGAAATGCCCTGGAACAATGACAACAAAAAAATTTAAAGGCATAAATACCATATGCCAAAGACAAAAGCAGCCAAAAAAAAAAAAAACAAAAACCCTCACATATCTCCATATTCACTTGATTTTAAAGGCCAAATGCTATAAAGAATAAAAATAAAATACTATCTAGAATCTTGTAAACAAAGTCATTAATTGTATTGTGCAGTGATTACCTAAGTGCAGCTTGTCAGCAGGGACTATTTATTTGGAAAAAAAGAAAGTGAGAAAAAGTAGGAAGGAACCGGAGAGTGGAGGAGCATTGAGGATAGAGGGTTTCTGAATTATTAATAGGCCACAGGAAATGTTCTTTCTGTTGACTTCATATACTATCTGGCTACCTGGAGACCAGTTTATTCTGTTTCATTTAGCTCCTACTGATATATTTTTTTCATCTCAAAGAACAGACGACCAGTGCACCTAAAACATGGTAATGCTTATAGCAAAATTGCAGCCTTGGGCTAGGTTGCATTGTTCAGAAGCATCTCACCAGCTTCTCAAATTCAACTTAATCCTTCAGAATTATGACAGGTGTGATCCTTCCCCTGTGAACCATAGTAGGGAACAGACCTTGATGAACATAATCCCATTCTTAAAGGGGAAAAGGCAGAACGTGTGGCATAGATATTAAAAACTCAGGATCTGGAGAGTGGAACCTCAGTTCTGCTAAACAGCTTTGGACAATTTATTCATTCTCTTTAAGCATCACTTTGCTTTTTAAAAAAATTTTTTAAGTGACCTGTTATTCCTTTGCAGTTGCACTTTTTATTCTATTTTTTGGTACAAGAAATTTTTTTTTCTCAAATGGTTATTGTATAAACACTATAACTGTATTATTTCAGGGACGAAATAAAAATCCATCTTTACTTTTCACCTCTCACTGCTTCACTGACATTTTATGTAGTGGGATTATCTTTCTCTGCTGGTGCTCCCACTCCCAACCCATACTACGGATTGAACCCAGGACTTTGCACGTGCTGGGTAAATACCACTGAGCTACATCTCTAGCCCTCTATTTTATTTTGAGACAGGGTCTTCCTAGGTTGCCCAGGCTGGCTCCAAATTTGCAGTCCTTCTGCCTCAGCCTCCCTAGTAGCTGGCATTACTGGTGAGTACAGGCCTGTGTCACTACACCCTACCTCCCTGCTCTTGCATGGAAAACTTCATGGCTTCTCAGTTCACTTCTTAGTAACTGACAGTCTTTGGGTCATGTTAAAATATGAACAGGAGCAGTGGCACACACCTGTAATCCCAGCAGCTTGGGAGGCTGAGAAAGGAGGATTGAGAGTTCAAAGCCAGCCTTAGCAATGTAGTGAGGCCCTAAGCAATTCAGCAAGACCCTGTCCCTAAATAAATATATATTTAAAACAATCCCCAGTATCTAAAAAGAAAGAAAGAAAAGAAAACAGCCTCAATTTCAAAATTAGAGTATCAAGTCCTATTAGGTATTATTCAGATATCTCAATCTTTATTGTTAAAAGAAAAACTTTTAGCTGAATTAAATTTAACAGTGTTTAATTAAGCAAAGAATGATTTGGAAATTGGGCAACCCTCAGAATCAGAAAAGATGCAGAGAGCTACATTCATTTACGTGCGGAAAACAGAAGAGAAGTACAGAAACAGCTTGAATGGTTATTTTTGGTGTTTGCCTTATTTGGACATGTTTGGATCAGATAGCTAAAACTCAACTGCTTTGATTGGCTCAGACACAGCCAGATGTTAAAAAAAAATAAAACAGGGCTGGGGTTGTGGCTCAGTGGTAGAGCGCTCACCTAGCATGTGTGAGGCCCTGGGTTCAATCCTCAGCACCACATAAAGATAAATAAATAAAGGTACATCTACAACTAAAAAATATTTTTAAAAAATAAGTAAATAAAACAAACAAATAAACAAAACATACCTAAATGAGGCTTTCAGTTTGTTTTCCTTCTAAATTAGGTTGTACTTCCTTGTTAGGGAGGTCAGAGGCATTCCTCAGGTCAAATTTAGCATAATTTAATTTTATAGGAAAATAACCCTTCATTTCTTCACCCCTGACTCTTTTGGAGACCCCTCCCACCCTTGTTCAGGAATTCTCTGGATCAGAACTGATCCATCTTTTTATGGGTAGTCACTTGGGACTACATCTTTCACTCCTGAGAATTTTGCTTGGTCCTCTGGATCCTCTGCTGAGATTCCCTTCCCGCTGTAGATGGCCCTATTGGACAGCATCTGGGTCATAACTGCCCAACTTTAATCCCGCCAGCATCTTGCATCTCTCTGCATTTATATGTCTCTGTGTATAAGATGACATATGCAGGTTTAGCTCTCTCGGGAGAAACCAAGGTGCCAATCCTTGCATGCCTAAACTGGAGGAAACATGGAACTTTCTTGCCAAAGTCCTCCCTGCTAGGTGGAGGTGAAGGGACTAGTAGCACCAAAACTCCATCCCCTTTGGGAAGGTGGTGGTGCCAAAGAACAACTTGCTCCAAAGAAATACCAACTTGCTTCACAAATCTTGCTTCTCTTCTCTGTTTTTTATAGCCTCTCTCTGGTAAGTAAGGGGGCACAGAGTTATGAAATTAACTTTCAAACGTTATAAATTCTGCATAGGATGATCTGACTGACCTTCATTGCATTACCTAATGGCACTTTGATCAAAATCAAGTAGGAAAAGTTCAGTTCACCACAATATAAGCTCAAATGTATCAAAATATTTGATAGTAAAGTTTTAACCTTTTGTATAATTATACACTTCAACATTTCCTAACTTATTTTTTAAAGTTTCAGAGATTTCCTCCCCCAACTCCATTGTTATAGCTTTTACCTTAACAGTAAGAGATAAATATGGGGGTTCTGCCAACTACTATGTACTTCCATTTCAGTTATACATTTGGGGAACAGGGTAATGATCATTGGGGGATTTGTGGACCTAATGCACCTACTATGAATTGGACTTAGGCTAGAACTCCAGGGCCCCAGATTTCAGCATTATATTTGACTCTACATCAAACAGGTCTCAAAGTATCTTAGTTTTCCCCCTTTCTGTAGTATGCAGAACTACCTGAATAAGTTGCCAAAGGTCTATTTGGGATAGGTCTACAGGAGTCTTGATCTTGTGGGATGCTTTCTGTATTATCGTAGCGTCTTTCCTTGTGGGGATCTGACTCCTCCTTCAGAAATAATTTTTGGGCCTAAGAACTGACTTGGGTTTGAAACTGGGCAATAGATGAATAACTAGGGCAAAGTCATGGAGCAACCTGGGTATGGAAGTGTTAGGCATGTTAAAAAGGGACTAATACCCCTGACATTCTAATTAGATCCTTCAGAGATATTACTAACATTCTGCTAGGATGGTTTTTAGAAGCTTGGAGAAAACAGTGGTATGCATGAAGTGAGCTGGTAAAGCCACAACTAAAGTGGCAATGGTGGGAAATGGAATCAAAAGACTCATAGAATGTGACATTTTTGCATAAAAATACTATTTAAGGCCAGAAAACCCACTGGGTGACTATGCTCTGCTATGGACTCAAAAGAAGTTCTATTTATTAAGAGAACAAGGAGTGTGCTAAGAAGATAAAGCTCAATAGTGTCTCTTTCACAAAGTGGTTTTTTAATACTCATTTCCTCATTAAGTGAAAAAATGAGTTCTTTTTGGGTTATAAAAAAAGTAAAAATGGAAAAGCATAAAATCAGGGAGAAAACAATTGAAATTTCACCCCCCAAAGAGAAAATCTTTTAATATTTTAGTGGTCACCTTTATATTATTCACCTTTCTTGCATCTCTCTGCATTTATATGTCCCTGTGTATAAGATGACATTAGCTGAATAATACATACTCCTTTGCCCTAGGAAGACCTTTCTTTTAAAATCAATCTTTTTTGCTCTCTGCCTCTTACCTTCCGTTGCTATTTCCCACCCTCCAATCAATGTCACCATGTCCCTTTCTTGACTTTCTTCTGCTTTCAACACAATAGTTTTTCCTTTTTATCTCATAGTCTGCCACGTTTTACTTCTCTCCCTTAATAGAGCATGAAAATCCCAAGTTAATTGTTATAAATCAAACTTATTTTTTCTAATTCCAAAACACCCTACAATGTGGACATACCATGAACAATCATCAATTCTGTTGTTGATAAGCATTTCCATAAGTTTCCAGTTATTGTTACCATATTAATACTGCCATACATACCCTTAAACTCTTGTCTTTAGTTGTTAGTGGCTGAAGAGTTTATGTTATGTTTGTATTAGGGATTGACATAAAATTTCCCAGTCTAGGGTTTCTGTGAGCCATTTTTCCTTTGAATCAAGTCTCTCTAGGGCTATTTTCTGTTTCTAGTATTTAGAATCCTTTAATCAAGTTTCCCAAAATAAACCTATCTTCTTGCCTGCTGACAATCATGTTACTTTCCTAATTCCTAATTACCTACAAGATGAGGTCCAAGTTTCTCAGTATGCATCCACAACCTTCTTAGGGGGAGGACTAAAACAACTTCTCAAATTCACTTCTGTTTAGCTACCGTTCTTCTCTTTGCCTCCTCACCTGCGTGTTGGCAGCAGTTAACAGGTTGCTACCTCCTCCGCTGTGCCCCTGGTCTCCTGCCACTGTGAGACCTATGCTCTCTCACACATTCTGACCCACCCCTCATCTTTTTTGTGAATAATGACAAACAGTAATTATCATAACCCTTTCTGTACTCTTGTCACTCTTGGTGTTTCTCTTTTTTTGAATAAAAGTTATTATTTGAAATATTTTCAGAGTTTCAGAAAATTGGCAAAGATAGTAGAGTGTACCTCCCTCACCCAGTTTCCCCTTATGTCAACACCTTATCTTATCATGATATACTTGTCAAAACTATCCATAACTATTAACTCCAGATCTTATTTGGATTTCATCATTTTTTCCACGTTATGGTTTGGATGTGAGGTGTCTTCCAAAAGCTCATGTGTGAGACAACGCAAGAACATTCAGAGGTGAAATGATGGGTTTATGAGAGCCTTAAACCAATCTGTGCATTAATCCCCTGATGGAATTAACTGAGTGATAGCTAAAGGCAGGTCGAGTATGGCTAGAGGAGGTGGGTCATTGGGGGCATGAGGTATATATTTTGAGGTATATATTTTGCATCTGATGAGTGATCTCTCTCTCTCTCTCTCTCTCTCTCTCCCCCCCCCCCATTCTGACCATCAAGTGCGCTGCTTCCCTCCGCCCTATTCTTCCACCCTGATGTTCTGCCTTATCTCAACCCCTGAGGAATGAAGCTGGCTGTATGTGGACTGAGCCCTCTGAAACCATGAGCTCCCAAATTAATGTTTCCTCCTTAAAATTGTTCTTGTCAGGTATTTTAGTCACAGCAGCAAAAAGGCTGACTGAAACAGCCCTTTTTCTGTTCCAGGCTCCAATCCAGGGTACCATGTCACCATGTTGCTGCCGATTAGTGTCTTGATCATCATTTCATTGTTTTGTCCAGATTTTTAGTTCTTTTGGGCAGGAGGGTATAGTGGTCCTTATTTTTCCACCTTAATTAGAAGCAAAGCCTAAAATTAGTTTTAAATAAAACAAGAGGGAAATGTTTTCCTTCTGATTTGAAAACTATTTATCCCCATATCTCAAGGGCAATGTTTATACAAAAATAAAAGAAAAATCCTGTTCAGTTAAAAAAAAAATGGGCTCCCCTCTGGCAAATATCACCAATATAGCATAATTTTAAATAACTAAATTTAATTAATTTTAATTTTTAATTTATTTATTTTGCAGTCCTGTGAATTGAACCTAGGAGTATTCAATTCACTGAGGATGAGCTACATCCTCAGCCCATTTTAATTTTTTTCCCACATTTTTAAATTGGTGCATTATACTTGTACATATGTTGGGATTTGTTGTTATATGTTTGCACAAGCACACAATATGACAATATAATTTGGCCTATATCACTCCTAAGCCCCCTCTTCCCACCTCCGTTTCCTCTACTGATCTCCCTTTAATTTTTCTGAGATCTGTCCCTACCTTTCTTTTCCTTTTTCCTCTCTAGCTTCTGCATATGAGAGAAAACATATGACCCTTGACCTTCTGAGTTTGACTTATTCTTTAACATGGTGGTTCTAGTTCTATATATTTTCCTGCAAATGCCATAATTTCATTTTTCTTTATAGATGAAACAAACTCCATTATATATATATCACATTTTCTTTATCCATTCATCCATTGATGGACACCTAAGCTGGTTTAGTAGTTTGGTTATTGTGAATTTTGCTATTTAAAAAAATGGATATGTATGTATGACTGTAGTATGATGACTTTAATTCTTCAGGATAAATATCAAGGAGTGGTATAATTGGTTTACTTGGTGATTCCATGTCTAGTCTTTTGAGAAACCTCCATACTGATTTCCATAATGGTTGTATTAATTTATAATCCCACCAATAGTATAAAAGTGTTCCTTTTTCTCCATATCCTCTCCAGCACTTATTATTATTTGTATTCTCTCTGACTGTCATTCTGACTGGTGTGATATTAAGTCTCACTGTAGTTCTGATTTTCATTTCCTAATTGCTGATGATGTTGAACATTTTTTTTTTCAAATATCTGCCAGCCATTTGTATTTCTTCTTTTGAGAAGTGTCTGTTCAATTCACTTGATCATTTATTAATTGGGTTATTTGGGGGTTTGGTGTAAAGTTTTTTGAGTTTTTAAAAATATATTCTAGATGTTAATCCTCTGTTAAAAGAGCAGCTAGCAAAGATTTTCTCCCATTCTGTACAGTCTCTCTTCACATTCCTAATTGTTTCCTTTGCTATTGACACCATTTCATTTATTGTCTCTTGGCATTATTCCATGAGCTTTAGGGGTCTTATTGAGAAAGTCACCACCTATGCCTAAAAGCTGCCCTATGTTTTCCTCTAGAAGTTTCTGATCTAATTTCTAGGTCATTGATCCATTTTGAGTTGAGTTTTGTGCAGGGTGAGAGATAAGGGTCTAGTTTCATTCTCTACATATGGATAACCAGTTTTCCCAGCTCCATTTATTAACATGATTGTCTTTTGTTTAATGTATGTTTTTGGCACCTTTGTCGAAGATCAGATGTCTGTAGATGTGTGAGTTTGTCTCTGTGTCTTCTATTCTGTACTATTGGTCTATGTGTCTGTTTTTATCCCAGTACCATGCAGTTTTGGGTACTTTAGCTCTGTAGGATAATTTGAAGTCAGGTATTGTGATGCCTTCAGCATTGTTTTTTTTTTTTTTTTTTTTGGCTTACAATTGCTTTGGTTATTCTGGGTCTTTGATTCTTTCAAGTGAATTTTAGGACTATTTTTTCTAGTTCTCTGAAGAATGTCATTGGTATTTTGATGGGAGTTGCATTGCATCTGTGTATTGCTTTTGATAGTGTGGCTATTTCAACAATATTAATTCTGTCTGTCTATGAACATGAGAGATCTTTCCATCTTCTGAGGTCTTCTTTGATTTCTTTCTTCAGTATTCTATAGCTTTCATTATAGAGATCTTTCACTTCCTTGGTTAAGATTTATTCCTAGCTTTGTTTTGTTTTGTTTTTTGAGGCTATCATGAATGGAATTGTTTTTCTGATTTCTTTCTCAGCAGATTCATTGTTGGTATATAGGAAAGCTATTGATTTTTGTATTATGATTTTGTAAACTTCTACTCTGTTTTTATTTTTTATTTTGAAAAAGGGTTTCACTAATTTGCTAAGGTGATCCTCTTGCTTCAGCCTCTGGAATAGCTGAGGTTATGGATATGCACTATTGCACCTGACAGCTTAATTTTAAATTAAATAGCATGGTTTTTGTGAGGTTACTAGAAGGTATCCTGGAAACCTGGCCATTGATGCGAATGCCTTTCACACAGACCTACAATCCCTCACCTCACTGATGCCTTTCTTTATCTAAATATTTTTCTTTTTGGGGGGGTGGTAATCAGGGATTGAATTTAGGGGCACTCGACCACTGAGCCATATCCCCAGTCTTGTTTTGTATTTTATTTAGACAGGGTCTCACTGAGTTGCTTAGCACCTTGCTTTTGCTGAGGCTGGCTCTGAACTCTTGCCTCAGCTTACAGGCATGTGCCACTGTGCCCAGCACCTAAATATTTTTCACCTTCAAATTTCGATAGGGTGCTTCAGATATGAGGAAATTTGTTAAGAAATTCTTCCCTTTCTGAATAAATAGTATGCAAAAATAAAGTAAAACCAAGAATCCCTCACAGCCCTAGCAAGAATTGTAAGATGGAAAGAAAAAGCAAAAGTGAGAAAACAAATTAAACCAAGTGTCAGGGCTTAAAACTGACACTGACTCACATGCTCATATCATAAAAGCATGTGAAGTTCATACCCATTCAAGATAAAAAGTTCATCAGAGTAGTAGTTTCTTCAGGCAGACAGAAGGGATCTACTAAAAATCTACAAGCACTCTAATGGTGAAACATTAGACAGTTTTTATTAAATATTATGATTCATGTATTTATTTCTCCACTTTTGTTTGGCATTATACTGGCATCAAAGCCAACAGGATAAGAGAAGGGAGCAAAATAGAGACTGTATAAGCAGTGAAACAAGAAGAAGGAAAACTTAGTATGTGTAGTTGTAATGATTGCTTGCAAAGAGAAAACTCCTCAAAATATCTACATTAAAATTATCGAATATGAAAAAAATGTTCATCATCTCTAGCAATTAGAGAAATGCAAATCAAAACTTTCATCTCACTCCCTCAGCTATTATGAAGATAAACAACAATAATGGCGAGGATGTGGGAAAAAATGTACACTCATACACTGCTGGTGGGAATGCAAATTGGTGCAGCCAATATGGAAAGCAGTATGGAGATTCCTTGGAAAACTGGGAATGAAATCACCATTTGACCCAGCTGTCCTTCTCCTCGGTCTCTACCCAAAGGACTTAAAAACAGCATACTACAGGGACACAGCCACATCAATGTTTATAGCAGCACAATTCACAATAGCTCAACTGTGGAGCTAACCTAGATGCTCTTCAGTAGATGCATGGATAAAAAAGTGGCATATATACACAATGGAATATTACTCAGCAATAAAAGAGAATAAAATCATGGCATTTGCAGGTAAATGGATGGTGTTGGAGAAGATAATGCTAAGTGAAGTTAGCCAATCCCCAAAAAACAAATGCCAAAAGTTTCCTCTGATATAAGGAGACTGATTCATAGTGGGGTAGGAAGAGAGGGAGCATGGGAGGAATAGACGAACTCTAGATAGGGCAGAGGGGTGGGAGGGTAAGAGAGGGGGCATGGGGTTAGAAATGATGATGAAATGTGATGGACATCATTATCCAAAGTATATGTATGAAGACACGAATTGGTGTGAATATACTTTATATACAATCAGAGATATGAAAAATTGGACTCTGTATGTGTAATATGAATTGTAATGCATTCTACTGTCATATATAAAAAATAGAAAAAAATTGAAATTACCAAGAGAAGTGAATAGAAAATTGATATCAAAAAACCAACTTATTTTCTATATCTTGATGATAAAGAACCAAGAGATGAAATAGTAAATTGCCGTTTACAAAAGAAAAGGCGTCACTGTTAAAGCACATAATTTTAAAATATGCAACATTTTAAAATTAGAAACTATGAAACTTTTTTGAAGGCCATTAAAAAAGGCCTAAACAAGTAGGCAAACCTTTTTTTGTGTACTGATGAGAAGACACAATCATGAGTATATCAGTTCTTTTCAAATTGTTAATCTATAAATTCAGTGTAATTATAACGAAAATCTAATGTTTTTTCATGGAACATTATAGGCTGATTTTTAAAATTTACATGGGAAAGCAAAAGATCAAACCAAGAGGCTCTTTAAAAGAATCAGGGCAGAGGGACCCTCCTCCTCCTTCACATATGAAGATATAGTGAGAAGGTGCCATCTCAAGAAACTGTCCCTCTCCAGATGACAAATCTAATCTGCTAGTGCCTTGGACTTCCTAGCCTCTAGAACTCTGAGAATAAAGTTTCTGCTGTTTCTAAGGCCCAGTGCCCTCACATGCTGGAGAGGAATGGGGTCTCTCTCAGGTTTCTTTTACGTGGGTACTAATCCCATTCAGAAGAACCGGGCCTCATGCCCTCCTCATCTCCTAATACTGACACCTTCAGGTTAGTGTTTCTACATTTCATTTAATAGGTACATAAATGTTCATACTAGAACAATTTCCCACTGACACCACCAATCAATGAAGATCACAGGCTCTCTCTAGTATTCTTCTCCAACTTGGTCTTCTGGGCTCCTTCCATTACACAACTCCACACCCCTGGGACTCTTTGCTCCAGCCCCAGGATGAGAGGAAGCACAGTGCATGAAGACACTCTGCTCTTAACTCCCACCCTCATCCCTGCTGGCTGGAGCTCAGGAAGGAGGTCTCAACACAACCACATGGATGGCTGGGAAATGCAGTTTTTCTGGGTGGCAGGAAGAGAAGCTGGTGTGATGGACTAGAGTTTTCACTGCCAGATGGTATGGAAACTTAGTACATGACCAAATTGATACATCAGTTCCCAGGGAAAGTATCCACAATTGATACATGATGCTAAGTAAGAAAAAATGAAGATCAACTCCTTCTTTGAACTGCACACAAATAAGTTTAAAAGCTGAAGCAAGAAAAACAAAAAGAGATAAATGAGAATATCATTATATCCGAGAGATTTGGAAGGAGTTCTTAAATAACACAAACCTAGAAGGAAACAATGGATGAAAAGTGCAAACTTATAAGTCCATGATAGATAAATAGACATCATAAAGAAAGAAAGGCTGGGATGTTGCTCAGTTGTAGAGCACTTGCCTAGTGCTTGAGGTCCTGGGTTCAATTCCCAGCACTGGAGGAAAAAAGAAAAAGAAAAAGAAAGATTACAAATTGGTAGAATATATTTGCAATATGTGCAACTGACAAGGAAATATTATCTAATGTATAGAAAGAAGATATACTAGTTAATAATTATAAGAATACAAGCAAATTAATAGAAAAAAATAAGCAGATGACCTGCAGAAGCATAACACATGAGCTAGTAATTGAAGAGATAACTCTGCTTCATTAGAAAGTCAGAAAAATAAAATTAAACATCACAAGAATCTGGGCATGATGGCCACAGCTCTAATCCCAGTGGCTCAGGAAACTGAGGCAGGAGGATCACAAGATCAAAGCCAGCCTCAGCAACTTAGTGAAGCCTTAAGCAACTTAGCGAGACCCTGTCTCAAAATTAAAAATAAAATGGGCTGAGGATGTGGTTCAGTGGTTAAGTGCCCCCTGTTCAATCCCTGATACAAAAAAAAAAAAGTCATGGGAAGATTTCATCCCCCAACTATTTAATTGGAAATTTTAATTTGACAGCATGAGGTGTTAGCAAGAAGAAGCAACAGAAAATCTTTTCCACCACCACTGAAGATGTCCATTGATACAGATAGTTGAAGGACTCATTGGACACTGTGAAATTAGCATTGTGTGTGCCCCATGAAATAGCAATTCCACTTGTAGGGAAATTCTTGTAGTCTGTGGACCACATATGGCTAGATACTCCATAAGAGGATAATATTTTTAAAATATTATTTTTAGTTGTAGTTGGACACAATACCTTTATTTTTCTCATTTATTTTAATGTGGTGCTGAAGATCGAACCTAGGCCTCGCATGTGCTAGGCGAGTGCTCTACCGCTGAGCCACAACCCCAGCCCCCAGAGGATAATCTTGAAAATACAATGTTAGTGAAAACAAGATTCAGTAGAATTCATAAAGTATATCATTTTCATAAAGTTAAATCAAGTAAATATAAGTTTACTGTCTAAGAATCTACACATACAAGAATCCATATATGTGTTAAAACATCTACACTCTGTTGCCAGATACAGTGGTGCATGCCTGCAATCCCAGCCACTTCAGAGGCAGAGGCAGGAGGAATAAGACTTCAAAGCCAGCCTCAGCAACTTAGTGAGGGCCTAAATAAGTTAGTGAGATCCTGTCTCAAAATATAAAAAGGGCTGGAAAATACCCTGAGTTCAATTCCTGGTACCAAAAAGAAAGAAAGATAAAAGGAAAGTAGGAAAACAGAAGAGTCTATACTGTGAAGAAAAGCAAAGGAAAAAGTAAAACTGAAAATTTAGGAAGGTAGACACCTTTACATGGGAGGGGGCTTGAGGAGGAAGGAGCACACGGTGAGATTCAAGGGTGCCAATAAAGTTGGATTTCTTAAGCAGGTGATGGGTTCATAAACATTTATTCTATAATACAATAAGCTACTGTCAGCATACATTTTCTCTTCTGTATCAAATAATTTATTTGTTATTGACTTAATAATTATACATATTAATGATGTACAGTGAGATGCTTTGATAACATGTATATCAAATAATAATCAGGTTATTTAATGTATTCATCTTTTCATACATTTATCATTTCTTTGTGATGAGAACATTAAAATCTTCTCTTTCTGCTATTTTAAAAACACTCAACCCAACATAGTTTACCATAGTCACCCTACTGCAACAGAACACCGGGATTTATTCCCTATTTCTGTCTGTCATTGTACCTGTTGAGTAGTATTTTCCCATCCCTTCCTCTTCCCACCTGCTGGTAACCCCTCTTCTACTCTCTTCTGAGATCAGCTTCTTTAGATTCCACAGATGGGAAAGATCATGCAATTCTTACCTTTCTATGCCTGGCTGATTTCATTTATTGTAATGTCCTCAGGTTCTTCCACGTTGCCACCAATGACAGGATTTCATTCCTTGTAGGACTGAATATTCCACTGTGTCTATGTACCACATTTTCTTTATCCATTCATACAGTGATGGACACTTAGATGGATTCCATGACTATTGTGAACAGTGCCACAATAAACCTTGGAGTGCAGGTATCTCTTCCACATACCGATTTCATCTCCATTGTGTCTATGCCCAATAAAAGGATTGCTGGATCTTCTGGTAGTTCTATTTTTAATGTTTTTTTTTTGAGGTGCCACCATATTATTTTCCATAATGGCTTTACTAATCCACATTCCTACTGATAGCATATGAGTTCATCTTTCTCCACTTCCATGCAAAATAAAAATTATTTTGTTCTTTTTGATACAGAGAGAAGAAGTTAGTACTCTGCAAACTGAACCCCACTCAAGAGAGCTGTTGATTTTGCAATTGCTTAGGAATAGAAAGAATGAGAAGATATTCTCTTTTTATAAGTCCTCTATCCTTCTAACATTTCTAAATTTTGTTTCCTTTTTACAGTTACCTAAAAGCTCCTCTAGTATCATTTTTAAAAGATGGATATTTCATTTCCACACTTTTATTTAACATCAAAATCCTGTTTTGCTTTTTTTCCCCAGTGGCCAGGTTTTATCTGCTCTTCCTAGAACCTCTAGACAAGTTCAAGTTCTTCAGAATCTTACTACAACCTATGAGGTAACTTCTCCCTTATTTGTGCCTATATTGGTAGCATTTTGTATGCCGTTGTATGCCACATCATTCCCTCCTACATTCTGTCTCACTTTTTTGCATTGGATGTGAACTCCTTTCTCATAAGCTTCACCCTTCTCGTGAATACACGACTTTGTTGGTTCCAAAATTGAACCTTCATTTGTGCTCTTGACATTTCAGCCAATTTCATGTTAGTACTCTAAGCAATTTAGTGAGACCCTGTCTCAAAAGAAAAAAATAAAAAAGGGCTGGGGTGTGGCTCAGTGGTTAAGTGCTCCTGGGTTAAATCCCCAGTACCAGGAGAAAAATAAAAATAAAAAAAAAAGATTGAGAGTAAATATTATTGAGAGTAAATGTATCCTTACAAAGCCACTACAGTAAAAGACATTCAATAGAATTTTGCTTATAAATTGGTGGTTCTTAACCAAGGAATAAGCATGAAAGACACATGGAACACATCTCCCAGAATGTCTAAGGTTTTGAAAATTGACAGGAGTCAGAAAACAACATAGTGAAAAACTGGTGGCTCCATAGTTGTTGGTATTCTCTGAGAAATAGAGGTCAGACCAGATTCAAAGTGTGAGCCATAAAAGGAATGTTTGCTAAAGATAAAGGGGAGGGAGCTGGGATGGCAGGGGCACCTGCAGACCTGATGCCTTCTGAAGCTTCTGCAGGCAGGAGGATCTTGCATGGAGGATCTAGGCTGCAGAGGAGTTCCAAGGAGAACTGGGTGTGGGGACAGGGGTGAGTCCTTTAGCCAAATTGCCTATTGTAAGAGCCCTGTATCTGGGAGGAATGGACCTGGGTGAACATACCCACAGTGCAATCACTGCAGCACTGGGCAGTGTGGCCTCAGACTATGGGAATCACCAGGGTTGGCCACTGGGAACACCAGTTACCAGCAAAAGAGCTGAATGGCACATATTCACAGCCACCACACCAGGATAAAGAAGAACTACTACTAAAGAAATCATCAGAGACTTTAGAACTTTATTTCTTGTTCTACTATTTGGTGGATGATTTTAGAGAAATTAGCTATAAGCCTTAATGCTGTCTGAACAACAAAAAACAATAACAGATGATGCCTAGTTTATATCAAAGTAGTATTATAATGATCAAAGGAAATGAGTTTGAAAGTGCTTTGAAAAAAATATACCATTTTAAAAAGTAAATATCTGGGCATGGTAGTACATGCCTGTAATCCTAGAGACCCGGGAGGCTGAGATAGGAGGATCTCAGGTTCAAAACCAGCCTCAGCAAGTTAGCAAGGCTCTAAGCAATTTAGTGAGACCCTGTCTCAAAAGAAAAAATAAAAAAGGGCTGGGGTATGGCTCAGTGGTTAAGTGCTCCTGGGTTAAATCCCCAGTACCAGGAGAAAAATAAAAATAAAAATAAAAGATTGAGAGTAAATATTATTGAGAGTAAATGTTCAAAGACCTTAATTAGATTAAAGGAACACTGACATGGTAATAATATTAAGTACATGGAATTTTTATTAGATTAGATTAACGTTTAGTCAACTTTCTTTCGAGACAAAATTTTCATTTTTTCCTTTAAACATCTGACATACATGTCTGGTTTTATATTTGAGTTATAAGTATGTCCATTTTTTCGTTCATTGTCTCACTGAATATTTATTGAGTATCTGGTAAGTTTTAGGCTCTCCTTAGCAACTAGAGTTAATGAGAAGAATAAAAGCAACTCCCTGCAAAATGGGCATTCATATTATCATGTGTATAGACGTTGTCCTTTTCATGTCCCTTTTATAGTCACAACCTTTATGACTCTGGCTACAGATGAGGATGATGCGAACAACTCTTTGACTTTATCATTCTTCCTCCTCTGCCCAAAACTTCAGATTGTTCTCTGGCAGCCAGTAACTGCTGAATTCATTGCAAAGAAAAAAGAAGTCCATTTTTTTGTGAATGCATCTGATGTAAGCAATGTGAAAGTCCATTTAAATGCGAGCAGAATTCCATTCAGGTAGGCACCATTTGGTACGTATTAAATAGCAATTACAAGCACCCATTATGCATTTGACTAGGAGGTGGAATATCTGCTTCTTGGAAAAATAAAGTACATTCAACATGGCAGCGTGGAAAGCTCTGAAATGGGCTGGTGGTAAAGCCCAAGGCCTGGCTTTGTGACACCCTCTCATAAGCCCAGTCCTTTATTTGAAATGAAGGTTAGACTCAATGATCTGTAGAACCTCTTATCATTTCTCTCTCTGGGATTGCTCTGTGCCCAGACCTGGGGCATAAAATGGTCATTTACCATAGTGATCCTAGGTTTTGTGAATCTCTTAAAAGAGCTGCTGCTGAAGAGGATTTAGCTTTCACAAATTCTTCCTTAACAATGTCAGCGAACCTTTCCGAATATCTGGCCCTGAACTCGAAAGTGTACCCGATCCTCTGACTCCGAGGAAAACCTGGGTTGGAGTCTGGCAATGCCACTTATCCTCCTCTGTGACCATGTAGGAATTACATGTGCCTTGGCTAATTTTGTAAATTAGATTTTTTTAAAAAGCATCTACCATGTAGATTAATTGATTTTAAAAAATTTAAAGTATATCAGGTGTTATTTCTGTTCAGAGTCTGTTCCCTGTTCCTTTCTTTCTCCTGTCCAACCTCTCCTCTTTATATCCACTGCCCACCTGCCCGTATCCTCCCATTGTCCCGTGACTTCCTTGAGACCATGGTGTCTTCTGGGTATCAGGCTCTGGATAATATGCTGTAATAATTATTACTAATATATCACAGGTGTTTACTACCTTCTAGGAACTTGCAAAACCAATCTACACATTATACCATTTAATTCTTAAATAAGAATTATTTTACTCTGTTAGGGAAATATTTTCTCCAATAGGCAGATTTTCAAAAATCTTATGAATAAAGGAATTTCTCAAAGTCAGCCAGCTGAAAAATGGCAGAGCTAGAAGTCAAAATGAAACCCTTTTGGTGTCAAAAGGTTAGCTTTTATCTATTGACTTAAATAAAAGTAGAGGGCTGGGGTTGTGGCTCAGTGGTAGAGCGCTTGCCTGGCATGCGCGAGGCCCTGGGTTCGATCCTCAGCACCATATAAAATTAAATAAATAAAATAAAGGTGTTGTGTCTAACCAAAAAATATATATATATAAATCTTTAAATAAAAGTAGAGAAGGCTTTATTAACGTGATAGCTAATTTCAAACCGTCCATCCCAGGTGATAGAATGCTTTAATTCAGTTCACGTGTTTGTCTAGGTGATAGATGAAGCAAGATCCTTTTCCATATCTTTTCTTTTCCTATACTTCTATTTCTCAAGACATTTGGGTCAACTTTGGCAACAAAACATCTGGCACATGTTAATGAAAAACAAGAAGGAAAGGTATTCTGCTTCTCTTTGATCCTTAACTGAAAACAGTAGGGGATATTACAATTGTATATTCACATAAAAGACACTGACAAATTGCAATCAAGAAATGTAGATCTGGGCGGTGGCGCCCGCCAATAATCCTAGCAGCTCTGGAGGCTGAGGCAGGATCCAGTTCAAAGTCAGCCTCAACAATAGCGAGGCACTAAGCAACTCAATGAGACCCTGTCTGTAAATAAAATACAAAATAGGGCTGGGGTTGGGGCTCAGTGGTTGAATGCCTTGAGTTCAATCCCCAAAGGAAAAAAAGAAATGTAGAGCAGGGCACGGTGGTGCACGCCTGTAATCCCAGCGGCTGGGGAGGCTAAGGCAGGAGTATCCCTAGTTCAAAGCCAGCCTCAGCAATTTAGCTAGGCCCTAAGCAACTCAGCCAGAGACTCTGCCTCTAAATAAAATATTTTAAAGGGCTGTGAAATAGACAAACAAAAAAGGGGGGGCTGGGGACATGGCTCAATGGTTAATCCCCCCCCTTTAACCCCCGGTCAAAAAAAGGAAGAAAAAAGAAAGGAAGGAAGGAAGGAAGGAAGGAAAGATAGATATTGGTGGGAAAAGGTGAGGTTTTGGAGGTCCAGAAACCATGCAATTATAGAAGCTGCTTTCTTTCCAGTGCCCACGCAAGCTCTGCTGAAAGCGTCTGTGAATGGCAGATGGGGGTATTTTATACCCCATGAACTGTTCATTAGATTCCTTAGCAATCTCTCCCCATACTCACCTACCGTGCCTGCAGAGGGCCAAGTCGGAAGGTCAGTGTTCTGTTTGACAACCAGCTCACCCTGTGTTTCCTCACCTAGCATCTTGATGGAGGATGTGGAAGATCTTATTCGACAGCAGACTTCCAATGACACAGTCAGCCCCCGGGCCTCCTCCTCATACTATGAACAGTATCACTCACTCAATGAAGTAAGTCATCGCTGCACTCGCTCTCCAATGTTCCTGTTTTCATTTAACCTGCATTGCTAGCAACTATCAGCAAATCAGAATTGGTGGAAGAAGTTAAAAGAAAAGAAAAGCACACTTAAGGTTCATTATATGATGGTAACTCATTGTTTTGAGATATCTTCCTGGGAAGATTGCATCCTATTTGGTAAACTGCCTCTTGGTAAGATGTTGGTCCACAGTTAAAAGTATTTTTAGGTCCTAGAAATACCATTGCTAAAGAACAATGGAAAATAAAGCATAGAACCTTTTGATTGAAACAGCCACAAAAAAAAAAAAAAAAAAAATCACCAGAATACTTGCCAGATTACCTCACTGATGAAAGCAATATATTCGTTTATAGTTAATACAGTATAAATAAATGTATTTTATTCCCCTGAGGAAACTGTTTAAACTAACTGTAATAATCATAATCATAAATTCCTGTTTTAACCTTTAAGAAACTGGATTTCTGTTCTATTAGTACTTCCAGGCTCCAGTCTTTCTAGAGGAAATCTGAAACTGTTTCTCACGTTCACTTCCCTCAGCTGCTTTCCCATAGTGCATTAAGAGTCCTTTATCCATATTTGTTAGTTAAAGAGTAAATACCTCAAAGAATTTTCTTTTTTTATACACTATAATAAAACACCTTGATCACTCTTGGTCTTTCTTAGGAGCATACTGCTATATTGCCTAATATAGGTTTGGTTGTTTTTTTAAATCATTTTTGACTAGGTGCCCAGAAACTTTTAGGGATCACATCCATGTTTTTAAGACGTCTAAGACTTGGGTAATAAAAATCAATTTTGTATTTAATCTTTAAGTACATCTGCTGCTTTCCAGTTAGTTAAACCAGAATTCAGTCTGCTTCTAGAATCCATATGCCTGGCTGATGGATGGGGATCTTAAAATTGCATCTGCTCCTTTACCTCTCGTACTCTGTACTATTCCACATAGGCCGCTTCCCTCTGGCCTGTCAACAGCAGTACATAACAAACTTGAAGCAGAGAGGCTAGAAAGACATGGTTTTCAAAATGCAGAAGGTGAAAGTGTCACTGTTGTGCTGAGTGTCATGGGAAAAGAGGATGCCTTAAACAGAAGCATTTTCAAATACTTCCAAAAATATATTTTTAATTATTTTATTTTAAAAAGTTATGTTTCCATATCCTGAAGAAAGAGTTGGAATGACATGAAAAGAGATACTAAGTATACAACTGTGTTCATCTGCTAGGGATTCCTGGACAAGATACACAGTGTGATTTGAACAATAGAAATGTATTTGCTCACTGTTCTGGAGGCTGGAAGTCCCAGACCAGGATGCTGGCAGGCCTGGTTTCTTCTGAGGCCTCTCTCCTTGTGTGCAGACAGCTACTTCTCTATGTATCTACATCCCTGGCGACTCTTTCTGTCCTTATCTCCTCTTCTTCTAAGGACACCAATCAGATTGGATCAGAGCCCACTCTAAGGGTCTCACTTTAACATAATCCTATCTCCAAATTCAATCACTTTCCAAGGTACCAAGTTTAGGGCTTTAACATGAATTTGAAGGACATCATCAATCCATCCCCATGACATTGCAGACAATGTTTGGGACTTCTCTCCTGCCTTCACATACTTCTAATCCTTTTATAGAAACCATGGTGATCTTGCTCTAAGGTAATTCCTCTGAGTCTTTCTTTCCCTTTCCATGGTGATCTTTTCATCAGCCCTACTCACAAGATGATCTGATAGGCAGGAAGATTTCTTTGGTCACATCAGAAAAATTTAAGTAATTCACTGGAGTGAGAAACATCAATATTTAACAGCCAGAAAATACTTCTTAAAGCAAATGACAAGAGCAAAGAGTTCATCAAAGACTGTTTCCTTCATTATCCCAGGTTAGAATGTGAAATGAGTGACATTTGCCAGTAAAGTTGACTTTATACAATGCAACCTCCCCCTATTGGAAGAATTTCACTGAGCTATCAAAGCTATAGTATAAGTTAATATCAGGTAGTAGTCCTCTTAGGTGTATTCATACCTAGAAGAGTAACGCAGGAAGTGGAATTCCAATGAAGACATCCTTGCTGGTTTAATTTTGGACACCCCAGACACTGAGAGTGTCAGTATGTGGCAGCAAGCAGGAATTCCAAGGGTCTCTTCATTCTCAGCTTGGGGACAGTCACTCACACATACCACTTATGGAAAGTCAGTGGCTCCAGTTCTCATCAAGTAGGATTGCTACTTGAAATCCTCTCTAGAAAAATTCCCAGAGACAAAGCCAAGGCTTGACCATTCCCATTTCAGAAGCAGGAGCAGCTCTAGAATTTCTTTTTCTTTTCCCTCCAACGATGATCTTGACAAAAACTGAAATACAGGTGTACTACAGCCTGGGAGGGAGGTCCCGAATCAAATGACTTTTCCAGAAGGAAAGTTGTTTTTCTCCACACTCTCCTCATCTTTGCCTCTTGCCAGTCCACCAACCTCACTGTGCTTGTGCAGTTCAGTGGGAAACGGTGATACTGCTATTTGTGCTGGGTAAACACAGTGCCTCAGGCTCCCTTCACCTGGAAGAGCAAATTTATTTATTTTAAGTCTTATGTAAACATGAACTCTTGAGTGAATGGCAAGAGGGTCTCATACACAGAGGCAGGGACTCAACATGATGAGCCTATAAAGGTAACTTTTAGAGGTTGTACAGGACAGATTAATTTTTCCTATGTTGCCATTCATTTCTCAGTACTTTTTTACTCTTTCTCTAAACTCAGCATTGATCAAAACTTTAATTTTATTAATTTTTCTAAATAGAAGAAGAAACATCTCATTCCAAGTGCTTTAGTTCCTCGTTTCTTCCATATACAAAAGTTTTAGAGGAATCTCCTTTCTCTGAAGAAGTTGTCTTCGTCCTTTGGTCAGGAAATACTTTAAACGCGCCCTGTAACTAACCTGTGGCTTCTGCTTGAACAGATCTATTCTTGGATAGAAGTTATAACTGAGCGGCATCCTAAGATGCTTAAAAAAATCCACATTGGATCCTCATATGAGAAGTACCCACTGTATGTTTTAAAGGTATGTTGTAAGAAAAGTCACTGATCTTTCAACTTGAAGGGGGGATGAGTTCTCCGGCAGTGTTTGTTATAACTAGGATCCTTTTTTCTTTGCATTCTAGAAATATTTGTATCTCAATTGTTCCTAGCTCTAATATCCAGCTATTTAGGAGTTTGTTATTACCATTAAATCTTTTCCTTTAATGATGTCTTAATGATGTAAGAGGGAAAACCCCAGTTCTAGAATAAGTTTTGTGTTTGTGTGATGTTAGTAAGCTGTTTAACTTTACATGGGATTCGTCACCCACCTTCATACAATGAAGGAAGTGGCCTAGATTATTTTTCAAGTCTTGATTTTATATATGCCACTGCCACCTCATACTGACTGACACGGTCTGAGAAAAACAGACACAGAAGAAAAGAGAGTGAGCAAGAGTGAAGTCTGTTATTGCACAAACATTATTCCAACTTTTTAAACAAAAGTAAGAGCTGAACAACCAAACGCAGGGAAAGATAGGAACAAGGGCAATGATAAAATGATGATCCATTCTAATGAACGTGAAGTTTTACGCTCCATTCACCATCCATTTGGTTATTTTTAGTTGCAAAATCTCATGGGAGATAATATAATTGACCCATCGCACCACAGATCAGGCGTTTTCTCTCTTGAATAAATTGGTTTTAGTAAAGGTCAGTGAATGTAGCCACTGGGGGAATTTTAGGAGCTATGACCATAATAATACCTGACTCATACAGTTTTTAACTCTGCATTTCTGTCTTCTACCACTCTCTCCCTTAAAAAAAATTAAAGAGACTCTGAAAAAAATATGATCACTGGAAAAGTACATTTGCTTTAGCAATATCAAATTTACCCACAATAGAGATTGGTGAGCCTCTTCAATCATCCAAAGAAGATAAGACTTTGTGTTAGAATTTCTCGATTGCAATCTGTCTCTGAAAAGAGCTTACAGTGCAAACTTAAGGCAGGTCTGTGCAATGTTGAGTCCTTTTAGTGGTGAAGCCAGTCAATCAGATTAGATCCACATAATCATATGCATATCCACCAATGGTGCTTATTTCAGCCACGTTGCGTGTACTTCTTTGAATCTGAATGTCTGGAAACCCCCCCACCAAAAAAAAAAACAAACAAGTTGGAAAGGCATGCATCCAGGGTCTTTAGTCCTCCTCATACTTGACCAAGGATTTTACACAATGTGAGTCTGTAGGGTTCCTCCATATTTCCAATGAAGATAGAAAGATCAAGTAAGGCAACTAATCTGGGTAATTCTGGATTTTCTTGACAGTACACAGATTGAATTAGCTGGGTAACTCTGTTTGACTATATGTTTTAACCTTTAGTGGCCATTTTACTTTCTCATTGGCTACCGTAGTTGCAGGTTACAAAAAACCCTCCTGGAGTGCTCCAGATGGGAACATTTAACTCTTATTTTCTTGTTCTAAAATTATAAGTCTACATCTTTGTTAGATTTTTACAACACTCTTTCCCTTTCACTCCATACCCCCCAAATTTTATATTGTAATTAATTTTTCAAATCGAATAAATTATGATTAATTTGGGAGGTGTTGTTGAGAACTCTTCTGAAGACATCCTTGAGAAAAGGTTGAGAATTCTAATTCCAGAGAGTTCGTAGCTTGTGCCCGTCTGCCGTGCTATCAATCTGAACAAAGCGCTGTCCCTTGACCTGTTGGTATCAGCTTATGTGAAGATAGATGTGTGCATCTTCCTGTGTGAAATGGAGAAATAGTTTACATGTGGAAAGTGTGCCCTCTAGGGACAATGGTGAGGGAGTTTCTTCCTTGGGTGAGTCTCTATGCCTCCAGCAAAAGGCTGCCCACTCAATACACCCTCCCTGATCTCTAAGGAAGCTTGAAGATATGGCCCCAAGTTACTCTTTCTCTGTCCTCTGCTTCCACACTTCCACATGCAGCTCTGCTAGGTAATGTGAGGCCAGGGGAATAAATTTTGCTTTAAATCAAGAGTTTGAGTTTCAATCCCCAGACCTGATTTGGTGTCATTACTGTGACCACTAGCTAACATCTCTTAATCTCTCTGGCTTTTAAATTTCCCTTGAAAATTATCTATTATCACTATAGAGGTGAAAGTTATCATACTGAAGCTTACATTTTTGGGGTTTCTTTGAGCAGGTTTCTGGAAAAGAACAAACAGCCAAAAATGCCATATGGATTGACTGTGGAATGCATGCCAGAGAATGGATCTCTCCTGCTTTCTGCTTGTGGTTCATCGGCTACGTAAGTCTTCCCGTCCCCTTATGCCAAGGTTTCTAAATATAGGTCCAAGATCACAGGTGTCAGAATCAACTGGGCTGTAAGTAAAATGCATTTTTCCAGATCACATCCCAGAATTCGCGACTCAAAATCTGCAAGTGAGGCTTGAAAGCTAGGATGCTCCAAGCTTACCAAGTGACCTGTATGAACCTTCTCTTTGAGAACTGTCATTTCAAGCATTTAAATCACCCTTAAGATTGTTGATCTTTTCCTTCCTACATTTTTATCCAGAGGTGAATATTAGAAAATAACTAAAAAAAAAAATAGAATGCTGGTTGTATTGTTTACTAAGTAGAAGAAATGTCTGAAACAATTATCTAAGTCGGATCCCAATTTTTTTCCTCTTTTTTCTCCTCCTCCTCCTCCTCCCCCTCCTCCTCCTCCTCCTTCTGTCTGAATTGTAATATGAATATCTTTTGCCACACTCTGCCCTAGAGAAGTGAGCATAAATCATACGCTCATAGGGCAGATAATATTTTTCCATATGTCATAATAGGGAATTATGTCCCTGATGAAGAGATTGCCATCAAAAAAAGCCATATATAGGGTTGGGGTTGTAGCTCAGTGGTATAGCACTTGCCTAGCATGTGTGAAGCACTGGGTTTGATTCTCAGCACCATATGTAAACAAATAAAGTAAAGGTCCATTGACAACTAAAATAAAAAATATTTTTAAAAAGACATATGTAAGACTAATAGTGTGCCAAAAAAGTAAAACACAGAATGAATATAATCTTCCATAATTAAAATGAAATCTTCCAAATGAACAGTAAAACTTATGCTTCAAATTCTATAAAATAGATACGCTCGCCTGTATTGATTTACACACAAGATCGTGACACTGGAAAATACATCAAAATATGTATCTTTCTGATTATTGTTATCACAGTCTTTGTGTTCACAAATACCAGTAACAGAAAATAGATGAGCTGAGAAATTAAGAGACTGCCACTGAGATCTGTCTTAACAAATGAGGTACATCAAAAAATAAAGCTATGCTGGGTGTGATGATGCATGCCTATAATCCCAGCAGCTTGGGAGGCTGAGGTAGGAGGATTGCGAGTTCAAAGCTAGCTTCAGCAATATAGTAAGGCCCTAAGCAATTCAGTAAGGCCCTGTCTCTAAATAAAACATAAAAAAGGGCTGAGGATATGGCTCAGTGATTAAGTGCTCCTGGGTTCAATCTTAGTACCCACCCCCAAAATGTAAAGCTATTTCTGCCCCCACTGGATCTTAAAAAATGCCAACACCTTTACCCATGTTCACTTGCCTTAGCATCTTCCCTTCTGCACAGATGGTAACTGCAGTATCCCTGAGTCCACCAAGAACTTTCCAATCACCACTGGCACTACCTGGATCAAAGGGGATTAGTCCTTGGATAATCTTGAGCCTCACCCAAATTAGGCAATTTTAATGATGGGAGCAGTAATTAGTGGAGAGAGGTACAAGAAAGAGAGAAAAAACATTGATTTTTTATCCTATTGATGAATCTGACAAGGGCTAGAAAGAAACTCTAATTCATGTTGGTAAAAATTATCCCTAATTGCTGCCTTTCTTAACATGATACCTTTCCTTCCTGTTACACATCCTAGCCTCTGCTCTACCCACTTGCTGAATCTTTGTAAGATTAACTTATTTATTCTGAAAATACTTATAAATTGACCATGAGAGGCTAGACCCTGGGGATACAACAGGGAACAAGATACAGCTCAATGATCTCACAGTCAAGTATTTTGCCATGACAGTATAATCCAGATTTTTATGGCCTATAGTCAATAAATTCTATTGACTGGACATTTAAGTAGTTTCATCCTAGCCTACCTCAAACTAATCCAGATCATCTGACAATGTTTTGACCATATCACAATGGTTCAAAACATTGTAGGAGGAAAAGTAAAATAAAATATTTGGCTTCAAGATTTTTAATAGCTTTTTACTTCTAAAAATCAGTAAGCTCAGAGGTGAACTGAAGTCTTAGCTTTTAAATCTCTCCCTTCCATAATTCAATAAAGGTTGCAAAAATCATATAGGCCAGCCTCAGTGAGGGTTGTAGAACACTTATGGAAACTTGAGGTGCATCATCTCTCTGTGTACCTCTCATTCATTCTCAGGAGGTCAAATTCAGATCCTTTCTATTTCTGCAGAGGTGGTGGTGGAGACTGGCAGGTGCATGTTTATAGTGTCACAGCCAAAACCCAGCACAAGGGCAGGGACATCATAGGAGCCCAGTGAATATGTGCTCAGTACTCTCTATACCAACTGGATTTTCTCACTACTAACCTCCCTCCAGACCTCTGCCATGGAGATCTCTCATCTAACCACACACCAGGTTGGTACTTCCAATATCAGGGACTTCATGAAATTCTCTCTTCCCCTCCTTACTTTTGCTGATGCATGACTTGCTAAGGTCACTACCTCAGCTCTACCAAGTCCAAGAGCTGTTCTTTCACATTATCAGGTGCCAAGTGGCCAGGAAGAGTGGGTCCACACTCCCATCCTAATGTCACCATTGTTTTCTTTCTCCCTTGAAGTTCAATATCTGGTCACACCACCCTTAATTTTTCTTGTTGTTACCATCTAATAGCTTCTAGATAATCTCCTGGAACCTGGTTTGTAGTTCTTAATTCCTCCCAAGCCCTTGCTGTCATTTTAAAATTTGAGTGTGAGATCCATCTATCAACCCATCTTCTTGCCTCCTTGAATTCTTTCTGCATTACCAAACCTCCCCTCAACTCTGGTTTAGTGAATTTCTCCCAAGACCATCTTCTGAACATCAGAAAGAATGTTCTCCCTGATCCTTATATCTACAATATGGCCCCAGACAGTGAAAAGGAAGAAGCCATTTAATCTGATTTAATTTCCTCTTCTGCTCCTCTTATTTCTTATAGGTGCTATGCATGCTTTTTTTTAAACTTTAGTAGATATCCTGCCCAAGAATATAGACATTTTTTCCAATTTATCACCTCCTTTCCAGTATTTTTTTAATAACTGTTTGGGGTCACATCACAAACCACTCACTCACCTGAATCCTCAATCCTTGCTCCTCCTTCCCTTCCTCTTAACCTGCTCTTCAGGAGTTTCAATCCTACACACCCCAGAATTAATTATCCTTCTTTTGAGCCATCTTGTATATCCTGGCATTTATTATAATACCTACAGCATTGCTGCTCTTTCTCTTCCAACTGTTAGCTTTTTGAAGGCAGAAACTACTCCTAAGGTCATTTTTGTGTGTGTTTCTATCATCCGGTATATTGTTTGGTGCACGTAATCAGCACCCTACTACCCCTGTGGAATTTGATATTTCAATTACTGCTTTAGGTTTAGACTGAAATACAAACCTGGGGTCCAGAGGGTACCTAAATAGTACCTACTATTGAGTTAAGTGCTTCATTGCCATTGGACAAGTCTGAACAATGGCTATAGACATAGAAATTGAGTGAAGACTGAGGATGGCACTCCTTACTATATTTCTAATAGTAAAATATATCAACTGCTTATTTAAAATTTTTCCATGCACTGGATTCAATGTGCCTTTATGCACTGATCTATTCTCTGTGAAATGGTCATTGGTTATAGTGTTGGGAGGTGTTATTATTGTTTAGCACCACAGAAGAGACAAAGCTACAGCTCACCCTAGACAAGCGGAGTCCTCCTCTGCCACAGGTCCTGCTGATGGGAGTGACTGTCCCCCTTAGTCACTCACTCCCTCTTGTACTCATCTCTGGCAGCCTATCTTCATCTTTCTTCTTTCTCGTTAATAGCAGGACTGCCATTTCACTTATTACCTTCCTCGTTGGTAAAGCATACCTTCAACAAATATGTTGGGTGTCAGGTATAATTCCTTCAGCCGCCTACCTTATTAAGAGTGATCTGTTCTGTAGATGTAAAACTAATGGTACATATATACACAGAATACTATGAGAAAACACTGGCTAATGTATGCTTGGAGAACTCTTTAATATTCCGATGCAAGTTGATAGTAAACAATTTTATTAGCACTGGGGAATGATATTGGACAAATTACAGTCTTATATTGTGTGCATGTATGAATATGTAACAATAAATCATACCATTAAGTACAACCATAATACACCAATAAAAATATGGAAAAAATAAAATAATATGTACTGTGATTGCCAGTGAAGAGGAGAATTATTTTTAGATATATGAATATGTTCAAGTTACCTGAAATGTTATTTTAAAAATCATGTCTTTAACCATAGTTGAGATTACTAAGAATCATACATTTTGTAGCATTTTATAGGTTACATTACTTTAGTGGCACAATCAGATTATTCATATTTTCGAAGTAAAAATAATTGGGAAAATGTCAAATCTGGAAATATTTTAAAAAGCAATAACATTATTCACAGTTAAGAATTTTTTTGAATTCCTCTGTCTGTATATGATTCTGTCCTTAATCTCTAGAATGCTAGAAAAGGAACACAGGTTTAGCCATTCACCAAGTTCACCCCAATTTTTTCCCCTTTAACTAGGTCAGGAAAATATCCGAAGTCCCAAGAATGCTGTAAAACCACTCAGCTGCTCTGTTCAGGTCAACCTTGTATCAGGGCCCATCTCTCCTCCAACAGCATCGAGAAGTCCCCTCGTTACACGCTTCCCTCTGTCTTTCCTTTCAGCCATACCTCTCCCCTGAGATCCTTGCTATTGCAGCTCAGATCATCACCAGTTCCCACTTGCTTTGGATCCTCATCTCTGAATGTACACCTAGACAGGACTACCACCTCCCTGGATAAGGCCTATGAGTGGGATCCAAAAAGACATCCATGTGCCAAGGAATGAGGTTGGACCCTTACATCACATCTTATATAATAATTAACTCAAAATGCATCAGAAACCAAAATTTAAATACTAAAAACATAAAACCCATAGAAGAAAACTCTTCGAAGTAAATCTTTATGACCTTGGATTAGGCAATGATTTATTAGAGATGACACAGGAAGCATAGCCACACACATACACACACAGACATACAAAAAGATGAGACTTTACCAAAATCAAAAGCTTCTGAGTTTTTCAAAGGACACCATTCAGAATATCAAAAAACAATTCACAGAATGGGAGAAAAAATTTGCTAACTATAGATGTGATAAAAGAATTATACTCAAAATATTTAAAGAGTTCTTCCAAATGAGCAATAAAAGACAACCCAATTTAAAAATGGGCAAAGAATCTGAATAGAGAAGAAGAGAGGCAAATGGCCAATTAAAATGGTACACGAAGAGATGCTCAATATCATTAGTCATTAGAAAAATGCAAATCCAAGCCACAATGAATTACCACATCAAACTCACTAGTATGGCTAAAATAAAAAAGACAGATGAAAACAATTGGTACATAATAACAAAAAGTAGGAAAATTGTAATGCTTGTTGATTGTTGTTGGGATTGTAAAATAGTGCTGCTACTTTAGAAAACAGTTTGGAAATTCATCAAAAGGTTAAGTATAGAATTATCATATGTATACGTGAGGTAACTAGACACATTAGTTTACAAACGTTAGTAAGAATACCATTCATAATAGTCAAAAAGTGGAGACATCTCAAATGTGCATAAACTTATGAGAGACAAGCAAAATGTGGTGGAATGTTGTCTTAGTCAGCTTTTTTGTCACTGTGACCAAAAGTTCTGACAAGAACTATTAAAGGAGAAGTTTTGGGGGGACACCTCATATGTAAACCATAATACATCATTCAGCATTGATAAGAAATGAAATATTGGGGCTGGGATTGTGGCTCAGCAGTAGAGTCCTAGCACAAGCGGGACCCGGGTTCAATCCTCAGTACCACATAAAAATAAAGGCATTATGTTGTGTCCATCTACACCTAAAAAATAAATATTAAAAAAAATTTTTAAAAAAGAAATGAAATATTGATTCATGCTACATTTTACATGAATCTTGAAAATATTACACTAAGCAAAAGAAGCCACGCTCAAAAAGCTACATATTTTATTCTATATGAAATGTCCAAAACAGGCAAATCCACACAAAACGATGACTAGTTTTTGCCAAAGGCTAGAGTTGTGGAAGGAGTAGAAAGGAGAATGATTCCTAATATGCATGGATTTTTTTTTTTTTTTTTTTTTTTTTTAGTATCAGGGATTGAACTTATTCAACCACTGAGCCACATCCCCAACCCTATTTTGTGTTTTATTGAGAAACAGGGTCTCACTGAATAGCTTAACACCTCGCCTTTGCTGAGGCTGGCTTTGAACTTGCCATCCTCCTCCCTCAGCCTCCCAAGCTGCTGGGATAACAGGCGGGCACCATTGCGTCCTGCACATGGATTGTTTTGTGGAAGGGTGGGGATAAAAATGTTCTGAATCAAATACTGGTGATGGTTGTATAACTATGTGAATATACTAAAAACCACTGAATTTCACACTTTTAAACAGTGAATTTTTCTGGTATGTCAATGTATTACAATAATTGCTTTAAGGAAAAATAGCTTCCCCTACTCCTGGGATGGCAACTGCAGCTACACATGAAGGCAGGGCTTGGTGCCCACAGTACAGAGTATTTCAGCCCTCACTCTCCCATTGTCTAGAGCCTGCCTATACAGAAAGAAATTCCAGGGCCAACCCTGATCATCTCTCAGAGCTGAACTTTTTGCTGAAAGACTCATCCAAACAATGGTAAAGGTAGAAAAATAAAGAGAGCAATGCAAATAAAGAAATCCACCATCCCACATCTATTATAAATTCAGCAAACATTGAAAAATTAAAATGACAAATGCATTTTAAAATTACACTGGAAAGTCATAGACTCTCCTGATATTGTTCTAAGGATAAATGCTACATTCCTGCAGAAAAATGACACCAAGAAAAATTTACAAATTTGTAACGCAAAAATTTATTTAACTGCTTGCTTAACTATTTAAAAAATGGCTTTCTCATTCTCTATATTTCCTTTCCTTTTATTCAGCTCCTATTTCTGGCCTGTAGTAGAGTAAAACAATAATAACTTGTATTTTTTTCTTTCCTTTCTCTCATGTTTCATAAATAATTATCCTGGCAAAAAATTGTAATGACTCTTGTAATTATTAAATGGAAACATGGGTATAGCATTCTAAATATTTAAAGGGGAAACAGTTTTTGCTATAGCTAAGGTAGGATTTAAAAATCTTTGTCAATAATGAAAAAAGCATTTCTTACCAATATATCTGTTTTTTTGTTGCTGTTGTTTTTGTGGTGCTGGGGACTGAACCCAGGGCCTGGGGCATGTGAGGCAAAGACACTAACAACTGAGCTATATCCCCAGCCCTCTTATCAATATCTTTTATAAAGTTTAAGGAAACAATTATAAACAGAACCACAAATTAAAATGGAGCAATGTTGCCACGATGAAAAATTTAAGACAAAAATTTGCACAAGTTGAATTTATTTAACCAGGCAGAACTTGTCTCTGTGGGTCTCCTGCCTATATATTTGGTCACTTGGAATGGACTTTGTGTATGCCCTTGGATCATGCTGAAATATATGACTTGAAACTGGGTATGAGTCTAAAACAAAGGAACATGGTTCAGAGGATATATATATTAGGAACTGAGATTGAGTGCCTAGGAAAACTATCACTGATTTAAAAACAATTCTAGCATTCAACTTCACACCAAATTCTAAGGACAATGTAGAAAATACTATCTAATCAGGTGGGGGAAACAAGACAAGATTAGTGTATGTACTGACTAATATGAATTATCAAAAGAGAAGCTGAACTGAATTTAGGTTTTTTTGCTTTGTCGAGGGATTTAATAAATACTTATTTCTGTTTTTTGAAGGAAAGTTTAAAGAATGTATGGATTAAAGACTGGGGATATATTTTGGTGGTAGCATGTACAAGCCTCTGAGTTAGATCCCCAGCATTGCAAATAAACTAATTAGTTAATTAATGAAAAAAAAGTATTGTTCTATTTTGTGCCTCCATTAAATAGGAAGACTATATGCAGGGCATTTACCACCACTAATTCAGTCCTTTTAATGAATACTCTTCCCAAAAGTTAAATCTGCAAATTGAAACATGCCAAATGATTTTTTAAAAAAATAAAAGAAAATCACATATAAAAGTAGACTTAAATTTAGAAGAACTTAAATGAGATGTTATTAAATGGGTTTAATTAATTTGTAGGTAACTCAGTTCTATGAAAAAGAAAAGCTGTATACCAATCTTCTGAGACACGTGGATTTCTACATTATGCCAGTAATTAATGTGGATGGTTATGACTACACGTGGAAAAAGGTAGGTGAAAGTGAAGAAAGCAAAACGTGCCTGGGATATGAGAATTACAGGTTGAATTATTCATAGAAAATTCCTTAATCTTAGCATAAGGGTCTTATTATGAAAAATAATAATTTCTATTATGGAAAATTTTAAATACAAATAAAAATGAACATAATTACATAGTAACCTCTTATGTATTCATTACACAGCTTCAATTTACAGTCAACTCCTGTTAGTTACCTTTTCATCACTGAGAAAAGATACCTGAGACAATCAAATTAAAAGAAGGAAAAGTTTATTTGGGCTCCTGGTTTCAGTCCATGGTCACTTGGCTTTGTTGCTGTGGGGCCTGTATCAAGGCAGAACATCATGGTGGTACATATGGTGGGCAAGGTTGCTTACCTCATAGTGACTGGGAAGCAAAGAGTGAGCAAGAGGAGACCTGGAATCCCAACATCCCCTTCCAGGCATTCACTCAATGCCTTGACTTTCTTCACTAGGCCCCACCTCCTGAAGGCTCCACCAATCCCAATCGTCCCCCAGGTTGGGAACCAAGCCTATCACACATGGAACACAGGAGGACAATTAGGATCCAAACCCTAACACAACTCATGGCCAACTTTGTATTATCTGTATCCACCATCCACTTTTACCTTCCTCTTATTATTCAAAGCAAATCCCAGACACCATATCACTTCATTAATACATATTTCAGCATGCATTTAAATAAGAAAAAGACTAATTAACACACATATCAAAAAGGGAGAGCATTGAAACTCAAGACTCAGACTTAGGAGTTGAGACACAGTTAAAATATTTTGCTTTTCTTTGAAGGAACTCAAAATCAGTCTGTGTGTAAAATTAATTTAAAGGAAACAAGATTAAACAAGAAGGTTTATAAGCAGCTTAGTGGAAACAAATGAAAAAAATTATTTTTGTATAGGTCAAAATTCATCAAATGTGACCATCTTGTTTGGTTCAAACGGAACTAGTTGGAGTGAACCTGACTGAGACCTGGATAAGATGGGGGTTATGTCAGGGGAGGCTGCAGAGGCAGCATCAGGATGATGGACAGAGGTGTGGGGGTGGCGGAGGGAAACCCAACCCTGGCCCTTGGGCTTCATAAGTCCTGTCTTTCCTTGAGCTGCAAACACCACCTTGGTTATCTGTTCCTGTTTCGTTTCCTTAGAATCGAATGTGGAGAAAGAACCGTTCTTCCCATGAGAACGACCGTTGTATTGGAACAGACCTGAATAGAAACTTTGCTTCCAAACACTGGTGTGGTAAGTTACTTGCCTATTGCTAGTATTGTCTCTTCATTAAGAGGGTGAGAAAGGCGTAGGAATTCCAACTAATTACAGAGGAGTCCCATATGAAATGGGGAATAATTTAAATAATAAGCTTTTGAGGTAAATGTAATACTATGAATGTTGACTAGAATCAGCAAATCAACTTTGCTCTTTCCTCCTTGATGTTTCTTCATCTTTAAGGTAAAGGGAGGTAGGACCACTTCTTTAAGGTCCCTTCTGGCTTCAGAATTCCAAGATTCTATTATCTTAGAATCAAGGAAGTGACTGTTGAAGATCGTTCCTTAGTAAATAAATAACTTAGGCTATCACAGACCTGGGGTGGCAGTAGGACTTCTTCTTTTCAATTGTGCTGGTAAACATTTAGCTTCTATTATAGTGTTTGAAAACATTTTCCTTTTTTTTTCACTATTCAGTTTCTTAAATTCTTTTATGAATAATTCTTTTATGAATATTAGCAAGAAGCTAATAGCAAGTAATTAAAAATAATGCAAAAAATAATATAAAAAGATAAGCACAGTGGGAATCTATCATTCTTTGATTTGAATGAGCTAAAATGCTCAGTGACTATTGATTTGAAGATTTTAGAACAATCTGTGCTCAGGGAGGTAGGCATTAGTTCATCTTTTTTTTTCTTGTAGTATTACTAATGCTATAAAACAAAGCTAAATTGAACATTGAGCTTAAATCAATGTAGTTTTGAAAATGGGTACACATGGCTCTGTAGGGACAAGCTATTGCACCCAGAGGAACATCCTCATTTTCCCACATTTTTGCACAATGCAGTATGTGATTGTATGTATTTCCTTCAAAAGAAGTAAAAATTTGTGATGTTGAACTTCACCAGTACCTCAGAGCACATGTGGCAGCCTCACTACACAGCACTCACCTTGCTCCTTCACTTCCTTGCCTTTCTAGGTTAGAACTCTTGGAGGGCGGGGCCATCACCTTTTACCTAGCAAGATGCTTGGTATGTGAAGGGCTCCCACAGAATATTGCTTTAATGAGCCTGTGGAAGCATTTAGTTGCCCTAGGAATTCCATATGCAGGAGGAACACAGGAAGGAGTAGTTAATCCTGATGTGGGCATGAGAGAACCAGCCACTCAGTGTGTCCCACTAAGAGCCATCCTTGGGATTGCCAAAGAAGAGTGTTCACAGAGGCCCAAAGTCTGCTGTAGCATTGATAACTGTACAGAGACTCAAACAGCAGTTGCTCATGTAAAAAATAATCCAAGTAAACAGAGGGTTATTAAGTGCCAAGCAGTTCACATATATTTACCTCCTGGATTTAACTAGCATAGATAGACTTTAAAAGTGAAGTTTTGTCCTAGTCCTTTCTATGTTGCTAATAACAACAATTTATGGACTGGGAAAGTTATAAAAATAAGAGATGTTCATTTTTGGCTCATTGAGGTTGAGTTCAAGGGGTCACATCTGATGATGATCTTCTTGGTAGCATAGTTCCGAAGTAGCACAGAGCATCACACGGCAAGAGACAGTGAGTCCCGGAGAAATGTAGCCAAAATGGATTTTACAAGAAGCCCACTTTCAAGATAACCCATTCATGAGAACAAAACCCTCCTCACTTCTTAAAGGTCCCACCTCTTAATATCTTATGTGAGGATTAGATTCCAACTGGATTTCAAAAGGAACAGACTAGTTTAAACCACAGCCAGTCCCTTGTTCAAGGACACATATCAAATAAGTGAGAGCTAGGATATAAACCTAGGCTGATAGAATTTTTCAAAATTCTTCTAAGTCAATCTCTCTTCAATCATTTCGCTTTTAGAACTTCCTATTTTACCTCCAAACTCTTTGCATGCTCAGTTGTACTTTTCACATTGAAGTCAGTGTCCTCTTGTTTGAATAACCAGACAGTCAAAATATATTCTGTTATTGTCTTCAAGAAAGATCTCAGTCTCCTTTTAGGCAGGCTGTGGTTTTACTACATTACACAAGAGTTAAAAGCAGAAATAGCAAGCAGTAAACATATAAGCAAGAGTTCCCAATACAACAAAAAGCACCAATATCTCTTCAGTGCTATGCAAACAAGACTGTGAGAAAGAATTAAATTTCATCTCTTCCTTGCCCCTACAATCAGAATGTGCCTATATGGTACTTTACTTAAAAGATCATGCCATGGAACTAACAGGAAGTGACATATCAAGACTACCTATTCATTTTTATGCTCATTTTATTTTTCTCTATTAAAAGTGTGTGTGTGTGTGTGTTGGAGATGGGGTAGTGGGTAGGTTGCTGGGAGGTGTCTTAGTCTAATAGGGCTGCTGGAACAAAACCCCATAGACTGGGTGACTGTGTCATCTCACAGTTCTGGAGGATAGAAGACCAAGATCAAGGTGCCGGCAGAGTGGGTTTCTCCTGAGGTCTCCCTCTGGCTTGAAGATGGCCATATTCTTGCTGTATCCTCAGATGGCCTTTCTTTGTGCAAGTACCTATTTGGTGTCTCTTTCCCTCTCTCTGTTCTTTTAAGGGCACCAGTCATGTTGGATTGGGGCCTCACTCTTAGAACTTTCATTTAACCTTATTACCTTGGAGATCCTATCTCTGAACACAGTTACATTAGGGGTTACAACCTCAACATATGAATTCTGGGAAAACAATTCAGTCCATATACAGGAGATGTGAAGAGCTGTGTCAAACTTAGTAATACAGCACCATTCATTTTCGAAAATATTGAGTTAAACTACAAAGTTTTTGTACAATGGGAATCTTTTATTTCTTTTGTTATGTTTTTAAAAATTATTCTTATTGTCGTAAAATATGTAACATAAAGTTTGCCATTGTAAATTTTTTAAATTGTACAATTTAGTGGTATTAATTACATTCACAATGTTGTGCAACCATCATTACTTTTTTCAAAACTATTTCTATTTCCTAAATAGAAATTCTATAATATTTAAGCAATATTTCTTCATTCTCAACCCTCCCCCCAACTCTGGTAATTTCACTTTCTGTCTCTATGAAGTAACTTAGTTTAGATATTTCAGAGTGTTCTTGATTCCATGTTTATCGATCAAAGAAATATTTGAGCTTGAAGGGATCTGGTAGCCAAGTGCCTCAAGGTACAGATGAGATGTAATGGTTTGCCCAGATTAACATGGCTGCTTAAGAGCAAAATAGTCTCATACTCAAGTTTCCTGATTCTTTAGGGCTCTTTCCACTAAAATATTTGAAATGTCTAGAATGATAGTCACAGAATAAGAGACTGAAGATTACTATCCGGTGTAAACCAAAAAATATATACATAAGTTTAAAATAAAAACAAAGGGTTTCATTTGAGTGTGGAATAGGTTTACAAATTGGGAAATCAGTTTAGTGCTCCACCTAGGGAAGATGGTCTTGGGTTTTTATAACAAAGAGAAGTGGAAATTGCAGTTTAGCATTCTTTGGGTAAAATAAGCAGGATTGACACAAGTTTGGTGGTTGGAAATGGATGATAATTAGGATTTTTATACATTTTGTAAGTCCATTGAAATGTCCAGCTCAGGAGGCAATCTGGCCAATCTCATATTTCTCAAACCTTGCAAGGTATTAGATTTCAGAAAATTGTTCCACCAGGTTGACTCAGTTCCCAGCATGAAGCTGATGTGTGACAGTCTGCCCTGTCAGCAAGTCTCTAAGGCCCAGAAAAGGATTTTCCTCTCTATTTGACCACTCTTTAGCCATTTTGATTTTTATGTTACCACCAGTATAGTAGCTGCTAATCAGGTCTGTCTACTGAGCCTTGTCTAGATTGACACATGTGGTGAGTATGAAATTCACAGTGGAATTCAAAGGCTTAGTACAAGAATATTTCGTGAATGACTTTTACATTGATTTAAAGTGGTGAAGGCTTTATACACATAGCATTCAAGAATTATAAAACTAACTTAATTTTAACTATTTCTTTTGACTCTCCTTACAGTGGCTATTTGAAAATTTAATATAAATATGGGATTTGCATTATATTTCTGTTGAACAGTCTTAGACTGAGGATTTATATTAGGGGACTGTGTCTCTTTTCAATGTTTTTATGTCTTCTCCAACCTCCATTCCAAATAAATAATCTTTATTCTGTATTTCTGTGTACCAGGAAAAAATGGACAGGGATATTTAAAGGTAACTGAACTATCAAAAATGATTTAACCAATCAAAACAAATAAAAATGCCTAGAAAAATCTATTTTTTAATAAAAATAAATAAAATACTTGGAAAGGACTTGGATGTTCAGCCCATTTCTTTGTGGGGAAAATGCTTAAGGTTGTTTTTATTTCAAATAACAAGAAGAAAGCAGAACATGCTCACATTAAAAAGGAAGACTCTGCAGGAATGTTGGAGTAGCTCATGGAACCTGATGGCAGGAACGCAGCTGGACTCACATGTAGACAGGAACTGGCCTTGGAGCGCTGTAGGGCAGCCAAGTGATCCCTCCCTCTCCCCATTTCATCTCTGTGGTGCACACTGGCTTTTTTTGGGTCCCAATCCATGGTGATGATGATGATGATGATGATGACGACGACAACGACGATAATGATAGCAATGATACATAGCAGCAGTTATGGAACACAGACCATATGTATGCAGTTCACTTAAACCTCATTCAATACTCGTTAATTTTTCAGATAAGAAAATAGAGGCATAGATAGGCTTAAAATGACTACCCAAGGCCATATGACTCCTGAATGGGAAAGTCAAGAGTAGAACCAAGTAACTGGATGCTTAACAACATGTGTCAGAGCCTCTTATGGTGAACAATGGTTACCACCAACAGTGTCAAGTTTACATCTCCTACAGTAACAGTGTATACTTTATAGGGTCGCTGTGAGGATCAAATTAGACATTCCATAAATCTTAGCACAATTTTTGACACTTAGCATGTGCTCTTTGGGTGTAAGTTGGTAATATGACTATTGTTATCTTCTAATTTGTTCAAGAAAGAAGATGGACTGAGACTAGAATCTTAGTCTTGATTTCAGGTTATCATAGGAGGGATTCAAATTGGCACACACAAGTTTAAGACCTAATTCTGGGACCTCAACTGTTCTCAACTGGAAATTATTCTTTGGGTCAGATGTGGTTCCCTAGAGCTCCACACCTGTGAATTAGGGACAGAGGGAGGAGTGTTGAACTGATGTGTACTTTATTTTCTTAAAAGAATGAATAAACATTATCCTTGCATCAAATACTAGCATCCCATTTTATTTATGAACCATGTTAGCAAGGTAAAAGTGACACACAAGGCAGACTTGCATATTGAGTTCCCAAGGGAGGCTATTCTTTAGTGGCTTATACTGCTTAACAATTTCTCAACTGCAAATATCAGACAAACTGAGATTAAAGAAAATGCAATTTATGTTTCTTCACATAACCAGAAGCTTGGAAGCAGGACTGACATCTCTGAGACTTTTCCTTGTGGCTTTCTCAAGTTTGCAAGATGGCTGCCCCCAAGCAGCAAGGGAGACAGGATCTGGGAATGACACTTAGAAGATCTGCTGTGAGGGCATGTAAATATTTGGTTTGAAAAGGCCTTTTTGAACAACATTTACTAGACACAAGAAATACGTTCCTTCCAGAGCCCTCCCTAATCCATTTATCTTTTTTTGTTGTTGTTCTTTTTAGATATGCATGACTCTACAAAGTAGAGTGTACTTTGACCAATTATACATATATGGAATATAACTTACCTAATCCATTGATCTGAATTTGCTGCACCACAGATATTATAACACATTGTCAGGGCAACCCAAATGACAGTAGAATGGACATCCCCTTAAAATTCCTCTTTATCAATTTTACTACAGAGGAAGGTGCCTCAAGTTTTTCGTGCTCTGAAACCTACTGTGGACTTTATCCTGAGTCTGAACCAGAAGTGAAGGCAGTGGCTGATTTCTTGAGGAGAAATATCAACCATATTAAAGCTTACATTAGTATGCATTCATATGCCCAGCAGATACTATATCCATATTCCTATAATAGAAGCAAAAGCAAAGATCATGAGGAACTGGTAAGTGCTATTTAATGATTTTTTTTCTCATTAGTATTTCAAAAATAAAATAACACTTAGTTAAAGAGTCAGAAACTGTGGGGAAATTTTTCTCCTTTAGAGGACAAACAGGTATATGATTTTATGTCAAGGTTTAACTCATCAAGAGTTGCCCTGGGGTCAGGGCTCATAAAAGGGAAGATAAAGAAGATAAAGAGGGAAGATAAATAACTGGCCTTACTAGGAGGTCATGAACTTCATTCAAGCAGATAGCTTCCCTAAGAAAACATCAAATTCCTTGAAGGTCAGGGCAGCCTTACTCTAACCTGGACTGATCTGCTTTTGAAGTCATCATATAAGCAAACACAAGAGTCTATGGAATTGTGGTAGCGCATTGGGGTCACTAGTTTCCTAGGATAGTCCACCATAGATTAAGTCCCAGAACTACAGTCATTATTTTAGTATTAGCAGTGGAAATAATTTACACACTGACCTCCTAATGCCCAAAGTTGTGGTGCTATTAAAGAAACTCCAATGTCTGTGTTGAGGCAAGGGTCTGTTTTTTTTTTTCAAAAATTTTTTAGTTGTAGTTGGACACAATGCTTTTATTTTATTTATTTTTATGTGGTTCTGAGGGTTGAACGCAGTGCCTCGCATGTGGCTAAGCAAGCGCTCTACCGCTGAGCCCCAGCCCCAGCCCCAGCCCCAAGAGTCTGGTTTTTTGGAATGCAGTAGAAAAAATTCAAAAAGGACCCACACAGGCTGCTATCCTCTTGCCACTCTGTGATCCCAGATGCTCCTTGTTTGGGATGATGGCAAAGGATGCAAAGATTCTTGGTGGATTGTGGCTACATTTAATCAATTCCTCATTGTAGATGATTTGCAGACAGTAGAGTATAATGGCATTAATATTGTCTGATCTTGTTGGGCATAGTGGCGGACACCTATAATCCCTAGTATCTCAGGAGGATGAGGCAGAAGGATTGTGAGTTCAAAGCCAGCCTCAGCAACATAGGAAGGCCCTAAGCAACTCAGTGAGACCCTGTCTTTAAATAAAATATATTTGATACTCGAGCTTTCTTAATTTCTTCTTTTTCCCAAGTAGCTAGGACCACAGGCATGTGCCACCATGTCTGGCTCTTGTGATTTCCTTTTTTCCTCTCAAAGGCAAAATTTAAGGTAGTCTTTACTAGTATTACCTTTGAAGAACTTAAAGGGTATCATGATTTGGAAGAAACTGACTTGCCTTATTTTTGCATTATTATTAGTACAGATATTTGTTGAGAGTTGTTATGTATACGATGCTGTATTCAATAGACATTCAAAGAAGCATTTGGTAAGACTGCCCTTTAGGATAATTCCATGTGATCAGGGAGCTTGGTCTTAAGTAAATATCACAAATATCTATACCCTTGGCACAAGAAGCAGAACTTATTGATTACTGGGAGAGCAGGAGGTGGCCCTAATTCATTTAGAGAGGAGTGCTGAAATATGTGACAGGATAAAATAGCCCCAGTTCTTGAAGAATTTGCAGTCTATTAAGGAGTGACTTCCTGTAAAGAAACAGGAAATAAAAATGCCACTTAAGTCGAGGAACAGGTACCATTTCAGCCAGGCATTAAAAGAGGAGTTCTATAGAAGGACCTTCCACACAGAGAACATGGTGTTTCCCACAGGAAGAATGTTTAGGGTGCTGCTATGGTGCAGGCATGGAGGGTGGCACCATCGGGAAGTAAAAGAGGTCAACTTGCAAAGGAGTTTTAATAATAGAATCAATTTGTATTTTGTCATGTAGACAATTAGTTTCCATTAAATGTAATTTTTGAACAAAGGAATGTCACAATATAATATCCAATGATGTTTCTCTGGTGATAGTGAAACACATAATGTTAGTCCCAATGCTAGTTCAGAAAAGATGGGGGTTAAGTGGAAACTTCAGAAAAGATCTTTGTAAATTGGAACCAAGTATAGTCAAAAGAGGACTTGTCATTATCCTGCTCCATCTTGGGGGCATAATCCTTTTTGCTTGATGAGTCTTTGGAAGTCACTAAACATTTTATACAAGAAGAAAATAAGAGGTTTTGTAAAGAGTGAGAAGTAACTCATGCATGCAGTGGGCATGTGAATGTTTAGAGAAATTAGATTTAAAATTTGATGGTAATTTTGTCTAGGAATGGAATAACTACAAGCCCATGAATATATTGTTCATTTCATATAATAAATGAATTCCTGAAAAGTTATGTGAAAATTATTTTTATGCAAATTAAATCAAATTTGCAGTGCATTGGAAGATAAGTTCACCCAGTTGTGATTGCCATGAAGTGGAAAACGTGTTTTAGTTGTTGCATTATTCTCCTTATTTTTCCTTTTCGGACAAATTCATACTTTTTGTATAAACACTTTGATTCAATTAACATGATTGTGTTTTTAGAAACTTCTACCTGTCCCGTTTCAAAGTTTCACATGAACTGAAATTCCATATCCTATTGCTTCTAGTCTCTGGTGGCCAGTGAAGCAGTTCGAGCTATTGAGAGTATTAATAAAAATACCAGGTATACACATGGCAGTGGCTCAGAGAATTTATGTAAGTATTTCTTCCTAAAATTTTGGAGAACTGTGAGGTACTAAAGAAATCTGTGTTCAGTTTTTCTGTGTAGGTTTAATTTTTCCAAATTGAATCTTTACAATACTTAGAAATAGAAGTGGAATAGCTGTGACAGTACTAACAAGCTGTATTAATAAATGATCACAGCAAAAAGAAGCCAAAATGATATTTAAAGAATTATGCTTATAACCATAGAATAGGAATTATAGAATTGGCACCATACTAATTAAATAAAGGAAAAAAGATCATAAAGGATTGAAAGAATGTATAAGATGCCCAGGGCCATTACATAAGGTTGTGCATGTTGAACATTATACAAATAGGAGATGCCATTTATCATAGATTTTTTTTCATAATAGCTTATATTCAAGAGTATAACACATATCACACTACAGTTGAATGCTTTTTGATTAATTTCTGCTGGAAGATATTTATTGAGAGACTCTATTGTACCCACCATGGGATTACAGAAAATAATTTTTCCTTTAAAAAATTTTTTTTGTTGTTGTAGATGGACACAATACCTTTATTTTATTTTTTATTTTTATTTGGTTCTGGGGATTTAACCTAGTGCATCACATGTGCTAGGCAAGTGCTCTACCACTGAGTCACAAACCCAGCTTTGATTTTTCCCTTTTGAAGCTGGAAGGTAGATGGCATAAGATGAACAGAAAATAAATATGTAACCAGGTATTAGCAAACTATATACATCCTGAAGTTCAAATCTAGCCTACTGCTTATTTTTATAAAAATTGTGAGCTAAGAATTATTTCCTGTTTTTTAAATTGTTTTAAGAATCAAAAGAAAAATACAATTTTTGACACAAGAAAATTATGTGAAATTCATATTTGTGGGTATAAGTAAGTATACTGGAATATCATCATGGTCATTCATTTACATACTGAGTATGAGGGCTTCCATGACTTCAGAGCTGAGTAATTATAACAGGGACCACGTGGCTCACAAAACCCAAAATATGTAACATCTGTTCCTTTACAGAAAAGGTTTGCCAGCCCCTAGTGTAAATAAATGGTAAAATATAGTGTAATTTCATAAAGTGCTTTGAAGAAAATAAAATAGGCTTATAGGTTTGAGAATGACTGTAGATAATAGACCCTACTTAGCTCAAGGGCCTGGGAAGGTTCCTCTCTACAGGAGACATTTCTGGAAAGCTCCATTAATCAAATAGCTGGAAAACATGACATTATTTAGAATAAAAACTTAGTTATTAACAAATGTTTTACCAAAATAAATTCTAGTATGATCAGATGTTAAAATACAAAAACCCAGCCATAACCTGAGTTGCCAGCCAAAAAATACAGATGAGAGAGAAAAATTTTCCACATATTACACAGGGCTATTAGATTAATGTTTTTATGAACAATCTGTAAATGAACCATGTAGAAAATGAGCAAGGATAATTGATATAAAATATAAAGATGGATAATAAATATATCAAACAAAATGTGCAAATCACTGATAATGAAAGAAACATGAATTAATAATATTATTTTCACCCACAACATTGCTGGAATGCATAATTTCCATCAATGGTGTAGGAGGGAGAAGTGGGCATGTTCATAACCTGCTATTGGAAGTATAAATGGTTCAATTCTTTTGAAGTACATTTGAAAATGCATGCCTCATAAGTGTAAAAATAAAGTACATAACCTTAGACTAGCCAATCTACTTGAAGGAAAGAACAGACTACACAAACAAAGAAGCAATTATTTATAAGCAAGGATGCCCATTGTGAAGTTGTTTCTATTAGTTAAATTAGAAAAAAATTAAAGGTACCCAATTAAATAAACATTTAAAATAATTATATCTAGGTTTACAAAGCAATGCTATGAGATTATAGGAAATGGTGTAGATTTGAACTTATACTATATTTAGAAATATCACAATGATAATATTTAGAAATATTACAAAACAGTGTGCACACTGTGATTTTATTTGTGTAGTAAGAAAAAAAAAATAAGCAAAAGCATGCCCTGAAAAAAAGGACATTAAAAAGTTATTGGTGATTATCACTTCTTTGAAGGATTATGGGAGAGTTATGGGTCATTTTTGTTTTCTTCCTTAACCTGCTTTCCCTCAATCTCTACTTTCTACAGGAAACATAGGTTACAGAAAAAAAGCACAGCCATTTTCATTTTTTACAAGAAAAAATCCCATTGTTAATTTTGACAGTTATACTTCAAAAAGCAATTTCTTTTTTCTTTTAGACCTAGCTCCTGGAGGTTCCGATGATTGGATCTATGATTTGGGCATCAAATATTCATTTACAATTGAACTTCGAGATAAAGGCAGATATGGATTCTTGCTGCCTGAGCGTTACATCAAACCCACTTGTACAGAAGCTCTCGCCGCTGTTGCTAAAATAGCTTGGCATGTAGTCAGACATGTTTAATGTTCTTGATTTCTCACTTTGTTTCCATATTCTTAATTTACTGATTCCAGCAAAAACCAAATCGTTGTGCAAGTTTCTATTAAGCTTGATCCATAGTTTTGATCAAAGGTTTGCCTAGTTCTTGATTTTGTCAAAAACAAAATGCATGCTACTTGGAAATCACGATAGACAAGGGAGTTCACGAGTGTTTTTAACTTTTTCTTTTTTAATCGGTAAGAGCCCAGATCTTTTGCTTTCTGATATTTGACTAGCTATCTCAAGCAATTTTAATAACTAGTTTCATGCAGATCACTGGATCTTGCAACAAAAGGAAAGGTGGCCAGGAATACACTAAAGATTTCTTCCCCGATTTTTCAATAAATTTGCGTCTTCAAAAACACAACCGTGTATTCCATTTGCTTCACAGTAATAGACAAAGGCCCTGGAAGGGGAGGGGTGTCAAACATGAGATAAATATCACCTCTTGCTCCAGCTCAGCAGGCTCCATAAACAATTGTTGAGGCGAATGAATGGCTGTGGTTACTTTCAGCAACGAGTATGGCGTTTTGCGCGGTTGTTTATTGCAAGAAATTATACAATAAAAAGAGGAAAGTCCTTAACTTTACTTTTAAGGGCGAGTTTCACCGGCCCCTAGCTCCCAGAGTCCTTCCCGCGATCTCACAACCCAAGTGTGGATCACCAACGCCCTAAACACGAAGCCAACCTAACGCCCCGGAGGCGTGTCCACCAAGGGGCGGTGCCGGCGCGCTGACGACTAATCCGGCGGCCGGAAGTTGCCTTGGTCTATAGAGGACCAGGGTAAACCCTGACTTCCGGCGGCGTTTTGAGGCGATCCTCCTAGCGGCCTGGTAGTGTTTTCGTTGCCTTTTCGTACTCTCCAGTCTCTTGGTTCTGTTTTTTCCTACGTCCGGTTCTCGCTTGACACTGGCGAAGCGGAAGTCTGTTTCCACTTCTGAGACGCCCCGCGGGCCCCTCTCTAGCCGAGGGCCGGTTCCCGGGAGCCGCGCGTGCACCTCCCTCTCGTCGTCCTCCTCCCGGGGCCAGGCGCGGGGACAGAGAGTCGCCTCCCCAGCTCCTCGGAGCGGAGGCGGCAGTGACACCTAAGGATTGCGTTTGGGGAGGGTGCTTGGGGAGGAGGTAAGCGTTCAGTGAATTGGTGTGGGTGTCTGAGGAAAGGCGTCGGTCGGGCCCGGAGTGGGGAGGCCTGGGTTGGCTGTCCACCGTCCCGCTTAGGTTACGCTGGGATTTTGAGCTCTGCTTAAGCATCCCACTCCTAGTTCTGTAATAACTTCTTGCGCTCAGACCTAGTTTCTTGTTGTAGTTATGATTGTGACCTTTGTCTAAGGGGGACAGGTCGACACTGACACAAGATTGTGCCCCTCTCCTGTTTGGTAACAGGCAATGGGAACCCTGGCGTGATATTCGCGTTTGTATGCTTTGAAAGGGTGCACCACCCCCTTAGATTTAGAGTTTCCCTCTTTACGCCTTCCAGTCTATTAGAGAAAAAGGGGGTCTTCCTTTTGATTATGTGTCTTGCTTATTTCTCGGTAGAGATAACGACGTAGGTCCTGGAGTTGAGGAGTGCTACTTTATTCTCACATTCCATAGGTAGTTACTTTTGGCAGCTATCTGTCCGAAACTGGGGAAGGTGGAGTAAAAGAAGAGGGTCTGACATTTGGCATTTTCTTTTTCTAAGCAGGTGAATAATTTATGTGGCTGGAAATTATTCAGAGTTGATAATATTTGCGATTTTGGTAGGATCTTGTTTGTGGAGGGCAAGGTCCTAACATTGAATACAATGTTCAGTTGTATTACGGGGCTTTCAACTAATTTGAACTATTTTGAAAAATTTGGGCGTGTGTAATCTTTGCAGATGTTTGGATTTTCAAAGAAGTAATTTTAAAAGTTTGGGAAATGATCTTGACGCCTCAAGTTTTCAAAGTCCATGATACTGTTGCAATAAATCCATATAATTATGCAGTACAGTCTGTGCGTAGATGGTGTGGGGTAGCTGGGTCTAGTTCTGTTATATTTGGCAATACTGACTTAAGTGACAGTTTTTTGAAGAGTTTTGTGGACATAATCTATAAATTTTCAATTTATTATTTATTATTATTTATTAATTTCCAATTTAATATTTAGATTATAACAGACAAGATACTAGGAAAGTTGATACAGACATGTAGCAATTTGTGTCTGTAAGAATAGTGTACTTAGAAACTAAGACTTTTCACTTGTGCATCTGATAGGATTCACTTTTATCAAATATACACTTGACCCTCATTATCCACAGGGGATTGATTTGTATACCAAATTCCTTGGATGCACAAGTCCCTATTTAAAAATGACATAGTATTTGAATATAACTTAAGCACATCCTCTTGAATACTTTAAATCATCTCTATGCTTAGAATACTTAATACATTGCACATGCTATGTAAATTATTGCTATACCGTGTTATTTAGGGAAAAAGAGAAAAATGAACGTTTACAGTATACACACTTTTTATTTCTGAATATTTTTCAGATATACTTTGTTGAAACTAATGATATGGAGGGCCAATTGTATGCAACTTACTGACTTCCAGATTAATGGTGATTCCAAATGAATATTGGTTGCATATTTTAAATGTGAAAACTTATCTCAATTTCATATTTGTAATATAATTTTGAAATACTAAAATATAATAAATGAATGCTGTTTTAACTTCTATGTGTCACTAAAATTTTAATGTCATCAGTGTTGATTTATATTCTAATATGCATTGGTATTTACATATGGAAAGCAAAAATTGTTTCACTTATGTTTATTTGGAGAATTAGTTTTCCACACCTGTTCATCTGCCCCCTGCCCATCTTATATAGAGGTGGAAGTACTTTTACCAGGTATTTAATAGCGGTTAAAATTTAACTGGTGGGAGATACAATCACAATATTATATATACACACACACCTATATACATATATCTGTATACATATATAAATATCTATATTATAAGTCTTTTATTCTTATAAAAATAGTTTTATATATTGTAAATCTATTCACTTTATAGTAACTGCCAACAAAGGATGTTCCTTGCACAGTCTTTTTAATAAATTACTGTACAGTACTACATAATTGCCTTGCTAATACATATATTGTTGCTTCTATTTGGAGTCCAGTTTGAAATAGTTTTAGTCTTAAATCTACAGATTAGCAATCTGGAAGGTTGTTTTAGAAAATTCTTTTTTAAGGTTCTCTCAAACCTCTGCATCAGTTTTGTTCCTTTTAAGAATCTCAAGAATCTAAAGAATATTTTTGATATAATGCTTTTAATCTTCGAAATTTGGATATAGAGATTTGTCCTATGACTAGTTAGTAATATGTAGTTTAAATTGCTTAATTATTTAACAGTTTTCTAGTGTTGTGCTGCTACTTATCCATATTAAAATGAGTTATGCTTTCATTTATGTTACCAGTAGATGAGACACAGGAAAGATGTAATAATGGATTAAAAGTGAAGGTACTATATCTATATAGGTTGAGCATCCCAAATCTGAAAAACTCCAAAATCCAAAATTCTTTGGCACTGACATGACACCACAAGTGGAAAATTATACTGACTTCATGTGATGGTTGTAGTTAAAACACAGACACACTAAAAATGTTTTATAGAATTATCTTCAGGTTATGTGTATAAAGTCTATATGAAACATAGATGAATTTTGTGTTTAAACTTATGTCCCATCTCTAAGTTATCTTATGTTTTCAAACATTCCAAAATCTGAAATCCAAAATACTTGTGGTCAGTCCCAAGCATTGTGGATAAAAGAATCTCAATTTGTATATGTTTTGTTGACCAGACTTTAGTAATCAGGCCTCAGGTATAATTATTTATTCAAAAAGATGACCTTCTAAGTTTCTCCTTTTTCAGTGTATCTATCTTAGGAACCTCTGAATGTGTTGTGACATTGTTAAGTTCCTTGGAGCAGAGGAGCAATTCCAGTTTTAAGACTACTTTAATCAGTAGACTCTTAAGCTGGTGTCCTTTTTTTTTTTTTTTTAATTGAAAAGAGATTATAGAAACTCCAGATATTTATTATTCTATAAATGGACAGAAGTAGAATAACTGAATAGACCTGAACCAGTGTTACCTGGCTCTGATGATGCCTCTGTTTGGGAAAACATGATGCAAGGGGAAGTGTGATGACAACTTAAACCAAATCAAAAATGGAGGAAAACGTTCAGAGAAGAGAATAAATTAAATTAATAAGTTATTGATGTGACCTTAGAAATAGGAAAGTCTCTTTGACAGCATTTATATCTTATTGTTCCTAACGCTTCTACTTGGAAGCATTTATAAGGTTCTTTGAAGCCTATTCAAATATAAGTTGAAAAGATTTTCCTCCTTAATGAAATCTACATTTTATTTTGTTATAGTATTCATCTTCCTTTGTGGGCCCAAACTATTAAATAGGATTGAAAATTCGAATTGTTACTTAAGTTGGTTACATAGTTTTAAATTAATATTTGAAAAGGTAGTTATTTCTGGTGCATTGTAGTATGTATGTATTTTCAGACAAATGGAATTTTAAAAGTTATATATTGTGTTCTTTGTAATCAAAAGCATTTTATATGTGAAAATTCATGAATGTCTCTGTACTAATAACTTTATTGACTACTGATAGAAGTTCCTAGATGAATGGTTTGTTAATTTCATGTCACTATAACAAAATACCTGAGATAGGCTACTTAAGAAGAAAGAAAGTTTATTTTGGCTTACACTTTTGGAAATTCAAGTTCAAGATTGGTCCCATCGCTTTGGGCCCCTGGGGAGGGCTGCACAGTCTGCAGAAACACATATAAAACCAGACTGCTTGCATCACAAGCCAGGAAGCAGAGACAAACAGACCAACTTAGGTCCCATGATCCCTTTTGAGAGTATCCCTGTCCCCAGTGGTCTGAGGACCTCCATTAGGCCTCACCGCTTAAAGGTCCACAGCACCTCTCAATACTGCCACTCTGGGGACCAAACCTTATATATGGAGTTTGGGGGAACATTCATCCAGACCATAGCAGATAATAAATAATTCTAGTTAAATATCTTTAATTTCTGTTTTCCCCTTTTTCTTTAGTTGATTGGGTCTTCTCTAGACTTGGTTCCAAGATACATTGCTATTTTAGGGCAAGGTCTGGCATTAGTGGACTCTGAAAAATAGAGAGTACATCTTTACTTCATTGCATTTCTTCCCTAAATTGGAAGACTCAACAGTAACTAGGAGTAAAATTTGTAGGAAAATAACTGTATAGGTAAATCTTGAGTATTTTCTTTTTTCTTGTTGTTGTTGCTGCTGGGGATTGAACACAGGGCCTTGTGCATGTTAGGCAAGCATTCTACCAACTAAGCTATACCCCAACCCCTTGAGTAGTTTTTGATGTCACCAGTAAAAGCAGTTTTGTCTGTGTGTCACGATGGGCAAAAGGTGTGACTTATGCAGTCCAGGAGAAGAAATAAATGATCACACTCTTCTGCCCTTTTCAGTGCTTTACTCAAATCACTCAATACAGTTTCACTGTATAGGTTCTTAATAAAAAAAAAAAAAGACAATCCTTAATACTAGGCACTGCAATAGACAATTCACAGCAGACTATTCTAGATTAATTCTAAGCACTACAAACACACTTAATCATGACAGGCTAATGACAGACATTCCCTCTGCATGCTAAATTCAAGTATCAGATCAAAAGTCTCAAGCCTTAGGCTTTAAGTCCAGCAGATGCACGCTCAGACCGTGGTGATCAGATCAGGAACCAAGGCAGGCTTCTCCTGGGGTGGAGCTGACAGCTGCCTGAGGAGAGGGTTGTAGGGAGAAGTTGCAGCTCTCACCAGGGTCAAGATGTGCTTATAGAAGAGTTTGAAAGTGGTGAGGACCATGCAGAGGATCATCAGGCAAATGATGATAAGTGATGGAATGTCAGTCCAGGTCCTCATCAGGCTCTTCAGCTTGTGTGCATCAGTATCGGCTGGTTGAATGTCTCTTGATTTGCTCTATTATTTATAGGAAATTTTGGGGCTTTTGATCACCCCCCCCCCTTTTAGTCCTTATCAGCTGCCCCCGATTTCTCTGTGACATCATTTACGCTGGGATTAAAACATCTGGTCTGGTAGTCCCCACCCTGATCTTTTTGCCTTTCCCTCTTAATCAGGTGCCTTTCCCTCTGATTTTCTTGTCTTTCCCCCTTATAGGGTGAGGACAGCCTGCTAGACGCTTCATTCTGAGAAGTGACTTGTTTGTGCCCGAGGGCCATACTGGAGGGCTCTGTAGCAGGTTTCAAACTGGAGTTTTTAAAATGGAGTTGCTTAGGCTCAGGCCTAAGGCCATCCTCACACTGTGAGAATTAACTTTTTTAGTTGCAGGGATACAAGGAGATGGGAGTGGTTTGTAATCTTGGATCAATAGTGTTCACTTGATTGTCTTTGACATAATTGACTAAACCCTTTGCAATCTTCAGAATTTTTAGGGATCTGGGATTGGAAAGAAGCTCTGAAATGGTGCTTTCTAGCAGTAGGTCAGAGGAGAATAATAGTGATCCAAATGAAAGTGATGAAGCAGATAAAGAGTTCTGGAGCTCTCAAGAAAAACAAGAAAGGAGATAGTAGCTGACTATTGTTTCAGATATAATAATAAATAGCTCATTGTCCCAACTGTGGAATCTGTAACCATTGGTTTTTCCCCCTTATATGGATGAGAGTATGTTGGGAGTGAGGTGCATTGGGGGTGGGGGTTTGGGGAACACAACTAACCCATTAGTCTTCTTGAGGCACTGTGGTGGGATAAGGCAGACTAAAAGGTTGTCCTTCTTTACAAGTTCTAGGTATAGCTCATGAAGAAATATTAGAATTCTTTTTTTTTGGTACTGAGGATTGAAGCCAGGGGTGCTTATCCACTGAGCCACTTCCTCAGCCCTTTTTTTAAAAAAATATTTTATTTAGAGACAGGGTCTCACTGAGTTGCCTAGGGCCTTGCTGAGTTGCTAAGGTTGGCTTTGAAATCACAATTCTCCTGCCTTAGCCTCCTGAGCCACTGGGATTACAGGTGTGCACCACTGCACTTGCCTGAATTAATTCAATTTTAAGTTTCTTAAAAGAAATGTTTTTAAAGTTGAAATAATGGGGATTATAATGTACAACTGTGTTAATATTTATAGTAATATAAAATGGAACTTTAAAATATGTTTTTCTTTTTTAAACTTTTCCTATATATTTTGTGTCACATTTACTTTTTATTAAATCTTAGGTGGATATAAATTGTAAATTTCTGGGTATTTTTCTCAGTTAAAACTACATTTTCTAGAAGATTTTTCTTAGCTTTATTTCTCTTAGCTGTTATACTCTTAAACTTTTTTTTATGTTAAATGAATCAAATGGACATGTGAAACTCTGCCCTAAATTTTCCTCTATAAATTCATATTTGAGTTGCAAATGAGTTCAGAAAAATTAAGATTATCTTATAAGGCTGACACTAATGGCATGCAGTTCCTCGTTTGGAGAACAGTTGATACATAAATGATTCTATGTTGTAGCAAATTCCTGTTCATTTAAGTTATTCTCTACCTTTGAATTATTAAAAGCTAATTTGCTAATGTACTAAAATACTGATTATATTTTACGTTAAAAGAGTAAGAACAATAAAATTTTCCAATTTAAAGCAATCATTATATCATTCATCTTTTCCTTTTGAGTCATTGTCTGTTTTTACCTGTCAAATGTTGTCCTCATTTTTTGGATCTTTTCAAAATGTGACCTGAAGGACCCAATTCAACCAAACATTGTTTATAAAAGAATAATAATTATTATTTTTAATACTGTGAATATTTTTCCAAGTACTATGTCTTTACTTTGAAACTATATTAAAGAATATTTATAAAGACTAATTCTATACCAAATGGAACTTTTATGTTTTTAGCTGTCATGGTTCATTCTAGGAATTTTTTATAACAAGTTTTAGCCAATATAAAGTGTGATATAGTTTAGTTGTTTTTTTTTTTTTTTTCCTGGTTAGGCAGTTCCTACCCACTTCTCACAGTGCTTCCCATGGTATGCTCTGGGTTATTTCTTGGTCTAGAGTTTAATATTGTTTTCTAATGTATATCATACTGTCCTTAAGTCATATTTTTACTTGTCATTGAATCATCCAGTTATACAGTCTAATTATCTCTATATTACAGTTTTAGAATATTATCATTTTCTTGTTAGTGTTAGAATATTATCATTTACTTTTTAGAAATTTTCTTAGAATTTGTTTTTTGTTACTTGCTGCTGATAGTGGTAAAATAGCCTGTTTATTACTTTTAGCACCTTTTTGTTGTTGTTTTTGGTACCTGGGATTGAACTCAGGGACACTCAACTATTGAGCCACATCCCAATTATTATTTTGTATTTTATTTAGAGACAGGGCCTCACTGAGTTGCTGAGGCTAACTTTGAATTCTCAATCCTCCAGCCTCAGCCTCCCAAGCCACTGGATTACAGGCATGCACCACTGCATCCGACCAACTTTTAGCACCTTTAACTTTTTATGTCAGCATAGGATAGATTATAGAAACACCTTGACTTTTTCTAGTTCTACAATCTTTCCTAGTTTGAAAGAAAACCATTTTATTAACATTGTAACATTGCAGTGTTCATTCGTTCTCTCTCTCTCTCTCTCTCTCCCTCTTTCTTTGTTTCTGTGTCTGTAGTACTATAAAGTAAATATTCTTGATCAGATTGCTTTTCTTTGACTTTTGTAAGACAAAATATTTAAATGGTATTCATTTTTCTCCCATGCTGGTTTTTGAAGTATAACTTTTGTTGTCACTTAAGCTGTGTAAAAGAGTTTTATACAGTAAATACAATAAAAAATAAAAATTACAATAAAAATTTATCTGATTTGATTTTCTCATTTTCTTTGACATATCTTTTTTTTCAGTTAACTAGTTGTTAGTTAACTTCTTAAAGGAATGAGTTGCTAAATTTTGAAACAAATTTTGTAAATAAGTTGTAAACTAAACATTTGGTACTATATTTTCTGAGGTTGATTCTACTATGAAAACTGTGAATAGAATCTTAATTTTTTTCTCACCATGCAGAAAAAGTATGTTTCTAGACATCAGATTTCAAAGTTGTTGTGACTTTACTAATAAGGCATGTTTTGGAAGATAGGCTATTTTTGTTTATCTATATCACTTCTCCTCTGACTCTTTTCCCCAAGGAGAATCCTATGTAATTTTGCCTTTAGTTTTATTTACTTGTAAGTTATGGGCTCAGTTATTTAAAACTGAAGAAATTCACAATTTTGCTTCTCTCTTTTTTGGTTAAAGTAATACAAAATGTCAAAAATTAGGAGGAAGGTCACGGTGGAAAATACCAAGACCATCTCTGATAGCACATCTCGAAGACCCAGTGTATTTGAGAGGCTTGGACCAAGCACTGGCAGTACAGCAGAGGTGAGTTGTCTGTCACTAGTAGTCCCAGAGTTTCTATTAGAATCCTGCTATAGAAATTCTGATCAGTATCATAGAGGTGGAAGATTGTTTTATTATAGGAATGTTAGTTTAATAAATGTTGCTTAATGTTCTTTATAAAAAGGAGTGGAAAAGGTGGTTGCATTTATGTTTTTGTTTTTCGTTTTGTAAATTTTTTATCATTAGGGGAGTAATATATCATAGATTAGCTGGAATTTCGATAGTATTTGTTTTAGTTTTGTCCTGTTAGCATCTTTTCTTCAGAAATAAATATGAAATTTACGTAGTAATATTTGTCTTTTAGACACAGTGCCGTAACTGGCTGAAGACTGGCAACTGCCTATATGGAAACACGTGTAGATTCGTACATGGCCCTTCACCTCGTGGTAAAGGTTATAGCAGCAATTATAGAAGGTAAATGAAGGAATTTGAATTGTTCATATATTGTTAGACGTTGGCTTTTGCAGTTCATCTAGTATAAAAATCTGAAGTAAAACCATATAATTGGTCATATTTTCTAATTTGGTTGTAGTCTTGTCAATATTCAAAGATCAAAATAATTTATTAATTATTTTTTATATTAATAAGATTTTACCTTTAAAATTAGCATATATGCTTAGTATTTACATGTTTTGGCAGTAGATCTTTTTGTAATAAATATATAGCTTACTTTTCCCCTAAATATGTATTAAATTTCTGTTTAAGAGAGAATTCCATATTAAAACTTAAATAGGGGAATGCCCAATCCCTTATCACAATATGTTAATGTAAATGAAACAGTGTGTTTACTTGTACATAATAAACATCCTCCCTTTTTAAAACATCATTTTGCAGTTAATAGAAGCTTGGCTAAATTGAATTTGCTTAATGAAGACCTTTTTATTTATTTATTTATTTTTCAATTCCCTCATGATTTTGTAATGATGTTTATAGAGGTGGCATACCTACAGATTGTCACAAAAACAACTTAAATTTGATTGATAAATAATTTACCTAGTACTAAAATTAGGTATGCTGATTGTTTGGCTGCAGCAGTAGTATAAAAACCATATATTAGCAATTGTAGATTTTCTTTTAATTGGGTGTTTGTGTGTATAGATTTTGAAGTTTAGTGGAATTTAAAATTCAGACTCTTGACATTAGCTTACTATTCGCTTAAACACTATACATTTTAGCTTCTTTGTTGCTGAATACTCTTTTTATTTGTATTTAGATTGTCATTTGTCACTCCTTAATGGGAAAATTAGTCTTTATTATGTATGTTTAATTACCTACAATTATATACATAAACACATCTAGGGAAACTGTTTTAATAATTTTATGTTTTGTTTATATTAATACCACACTTTTAATACTTACTTTAACTTGTCTGAAATTTATTATTACCTAACTCAAATTTTGTGTTAGCTGACTCAGAATTTTTACATATGAGATAGTTTTGAGGAACATGGAGATATTTATCTAAAAGAGAAAAAGTAATATTATTACTAGATTTAGAATAAAGAATTTGTTGTTATAATTGTGCTACTTTGTATGTATTTTCTATCTGATATCTTCTTCAATATTTGTGTATTTTTGTGCTTTTATTTATTTTTTGGTAGGGAAGAAAAATGTAGTTCATAATGTGATTCAATGATGGGAAGAAGAGCTATGTATTTAAGAAAATGCTATCTCTGGATAAGACATTTAGGTCATTCATTGAGTCTTCATTGTGTATTGAGCATTCATTCTGTTAGATTCTGTATAAAATAGAAATAAGTACATAATACTTTTTTATTAATTATATAAGGGAAACCAGGCCCATAAGCTTTAGATCTATGACATAATTATAATTTAGGGCATTTAAGTACTGGTTCCAGTTTCAAGTTCACTTTTAACTGTTAAGAATTTTATATAGATCTATTAAATGTACATACAAGTATCAGTGAAATTCTTTAAAGTGAATCATCTCAAATTATTTAGTAACCATTTCATTTGTATTAATAATTGATAAATTGAATAAATTAATTAATCATTTATTACCTGAAATAGATATGAATATTTGTGTGATTTGCTCATATTTATGCATATATACATACAGTTATTTCTGTAGCACTTTTTTCATGGTCAAAGAGGCACAGTGCATTCCTTAACTTCTATTACCCTCTTCCAAAGTTATTGAAGTCACCTTTTTTTTCCATTTATCCTTTCTCTTCTAGTTAGTAATAGTGTGAAATAATTTCATAGTCATGTACTGTCAAATTCCCAGTACAAATTATGAAGACTTGCCATTGTTGGATATAAATATATGTAATTTCCCTTCAATTAAAAATCCATATAGTATGAAATCACTGTTCTAAAATTTTGCTTTGAATTCTTTTTTTTTTTTTCTGAAATATTTTATTTTTCTATTTTTTAATTTTTGGGTCTAAGGATTTAACCTAGGGGTGTGTTGCTACTGAGTCACATCCCAAGCCCTTTTTATTTTTTATATTGAGATACGGTCTCACTAAGAGTTGCTCAGGGCCTCACTAAGTTTCTGAGGCTGGTGTCGAACTTGCGATCCTCCTGCCTCAGCCTTTTGATTCGCTGGACAGGTGTGTGGCAGTATGCCTAGCTTATTCTGATTTTATATTTTAAAATTTAAAAAAATTGCCAGAGTTATCACAAAACTTATATATTTACTTTAATTTTTAAACTATATAAAATACTTTTGTATTTTGTTAATATTGTATCCAATCACGTACATATGTAGATGATAATGCTGTTGCCTCGATAACTATAATTTTGTGACTTTATAGCTTAAAACTCTTTTTGCTTCCAAATATGACTAATATATTTATGTTGTTAATAATTAAAGAAGTCAAGCTATTAATCACATATTCATTTTTTCTCAGTTCACATATAGTTTCTTATTCATATCACCAGTACCTGTCACCTCATTGAATTTTTAAAATATATTTTTAGTTGTAGATGGACACAATACCTTTATTTTATTTATTTATTTTTATGTGGTGCTGGGAATCATGTATTTTATGTGGTGCTGCCACATACATGTGAGGCAAGCGCTCTACCACTGAGCCATAACCCCAACCCACCCACCCCATTGAATTTTAACATACACATTTGATTTATATTGTAAGAAAATTTGTGTTGCTCTCAAGTTTTTACATATTCATATTTTTTTTTAAGAGAGAGAGAGAGAGAGAGAATTTTAATATTTATTTTTTTAGTTCTCGGCGGACACAACATCTTTGTTTGTATGTGGTGCTGAGGATCGAACCCAGGCTGCACGCATGCCAGGCGAGCGCGCTACCGCTTCAGCCACATCCCCAGCCCAATATATTCATATTTAAGCTGAAACAACAACAACAAAAAAGAGGCTACATCATTTTACATTTTTGACAGCAGATCATGAGGATTGCGATTTCTCCACTTCTTTACCAACAACTACTAATAACTGTTTTTCAGAAATCGAGGAGCCAAGGACTATTAAAAAAATTATATTGAGATTTATGAGGTTATTTTTAGAAATACATACTTACAAAATGTTACATAAATACAAATTTTTGGTTTTTGTATTGTTTTGTGTTTTGATACAAAGGTCCCCAGAAAGACCCACAGGAGATCTCAGAGAAAGAATGAAGAACAAGCGCCAAGATATGGATGCTGAACCCCAGAAACGAAATACTGAGGAGTCATCCTCACCTGTTAGGGTAGGAATGAGTTTCCCAAAACCCAGTTAAATTTTAGTAGTGATTTATTCTTTTGAATACTGTTTCAAATGTTATGATGTATGTTAAATATATGGTAAATAAATAGATATAAATAATTAGGTATTATTATGTTCTATATACTTAATGGAATTTAGAGGGGAAATATTCTCTGCAAAAACTGTTTGTTTTGTTTGTTTTTTCCTGATAGTTAAGATGAAAGGTGTTGACTGGCAGAGCTCAAGCTGAACTTCATAAGGTTTTGTACATTGGTGGGGATTGTATCTAAATAAATTCTTAAGTTTTCAGAATTCTCCTATATTTTGCTTCCAATAAAAATTAAAGTAACTTACAGTGGAACACATATAAACTGAAACAATGAAAGCAGAGCAGGAGGTTAACAAAAACTGAACTAGAAAGTTTAGGAGGAGGAACGCATATGGGACCACAAAATTTAGCTGTGAGTTTGCTGTCAGTAAAGCCAAATAAGGATATAATTTACAATGTTGTTCACCTTAAAAAAAAAAAAAAGTTTGTTAGGAATGAGAATATTTCCCAGAGGATATTTCCTATTGTTTTTCAAGAAATTTATCATCCTTAATTCTGTGTTTATGTTTGTAACTGATTTGTAGAGAAATGGTTTTAATAGTCATGTAGCTATTACCATAATCAGTTTTTATTACTCTGAAGAGAAATCTCATATCTTTTAGAGTAACCCTTCTTGTTACTTATTGACCACCAGCCTAAGGCAATCACCCTTTCCTCTTTCTATAGATATTCCTATCCTGGACATTTTATATAAATGGAATCAAATATGCAATCTTATGTGACCAGCTTCTTTCACTTAGCATGTTTTCAAGGTTCATGAAAGATTATAGGATACATCAGTATTTTATTCCTTGTTTTTACCAAATAATATTACAATATTATGTTGTATTTATATGCCACATTTGGTTTATTCATTTATCATTTGATGGGTATTTAAGTTGTTTCTGCTTTTTTTGGCTCTTATGCATAATGCTGCTAAGAACATTTGTGTATTAATTTTTGTGTGAACATATGTTTTCATTTCTTCTGGATTTATACAAAGGAGTGAAATTACTGAGTCATGTGGTAACTCCATGTGTAGCCTTTTGAAGAACTGCTAGGCTATTTTATCAAGAGGCTGCACCAAAGCTGGGTGTAGTGTTGTGTGCCTATAGTCCTAGCACTTGGGAAGCTGAGGCAAGAATCCAGGAGTTTAAAAACCAGCCTTGGGAACATAGTGAGACCCACCCCCTAACCTAAAAAAAGAAAGAAAAGAGGCTACACCATTTTACATTTTTAACAGCAGAGTATGAGGATTGCAGTTTCTCCTCATCTTTATCAACAAGTATTATTATCTGACATTTAAAATATAGCCACCCTCATGGATATGAAGTGATAATCTATGTGTTTTTGATTTGCCTTATAGCTAATGTTGGTTGAACATCGTTTCATGTGCGTATTAACAATTTAGTATCTTCAGAGATCCTTTGTTCATTTAAAAAATTGGATTGCCTTTATTAGTGAATTTTAAGTGTTCATTATATTTTAAATTTAAGTCCTTTATTATATATATGACTTGGCAAATGTTTTCTGCCATTCTGTGTGTTGTATTCATATTTTTTAAAACATTTTTTAGCTATTGATGTACCTTTACTTTGTATTCATTTATGTGTTGTGTTGAGGATCGAACCTGGTGCCTCACACAGGCTAGGCAAGGGCTCTGCCACTTTTTCTGTAATGTAAATTGAGTTAAGGCTCTGAGCCACAACCCCAGCCCCTTATATTCTTTTTTTTAAGTAGTTTTGCTATAGAACTGAACCCCTGGGCTCTGGTGATTCTCATGCCTCAGCCTCCCGGGTAGCTGGAACGGCAGGCACTTGCCATCATACCCAGCTGTCTTCTCATTCTTGATATGTCCTTTAAAGCACAAAAGTTTTTAATTTAATGAAATCCAACTTAATCTGTTTTGTTGTTGTTGCTTGTGCTTTTGTTGTAATTTAAAAAAACATTTTCTAATCTAAGATCACAAAGATTTATATTATGTTTTCTTCAAACAATTTTATAGTTATAGCTTTTAAATTTAAGTCTTTGGTACATTTTGTGCTAATTTTTAAATATAGGAAGGGTCCATCTTCATTCTTGTACAAGTGGATATTCAGTTATCCCATATTATAATTTTTTTAATGAAAGCTATTGAGTTGTATAAGCAGCAACCTCTTTGATAGTTTCAGATACATAGATGTGTTCTATCATCGTTATTATTATTATTTTGTGGTGCTGGAATTGAACCTAATCCTTATGCATGCAAAGTACACACTCTACTACTGAGCCGCATCCCTAGCCCTGACTCCAAGATATATAGAAGCTTTCTGTGATTATTTTTGATCCATAATTTAAAAACAAACAAAAATAATAGTTTCATATAAAGATTTTCTGGTATCTAAAATAATGCAATTTAAATTGTGTAGATTTCTTAACACCTTGTGTGATACAATAGTACAGTTTTAGAAATCTTAAATAATAATTTCCAGAAAGGTATTAAATTCCTTAAGAGGGGAGATCATTTTCAGAACACATATTTTGACATTCTATCCTTAATCCATGAAATCATTATTTGTGGGTTAGGCATTAAGCTTGTGTATTGTATTTTGAAATAATATATAATGGATGAATTTTCTGAACCGTTGGTAAATGTTTAAAAACTACGTAGAGGAAAGCCATGCCTTGTAGTATTTATAAATTTCTTTGGTGTAAATACTCCCATAATGGTCAATTTGAAGTTATCAGAGAGATATCACTGAATGCGTAATTGGGAAGAGAGGCTAAGTATCACACTATTATGTAATAAATACTGTATTCCCACTATCTATATTAGATATATGCACACACACACAATGTAAATAATCTGAAGAGTAAAATATACTAAAATATTCAAGAAATGAATTCTGAGTAATTAACTACCTTTGTTTTTAATATAATTTGTTATTTATAATTTAATTTTTAATCATGACTTTTTAATTATGGCTAAAAATTTAAGTCAGCTCTTACAAATTTGTACAAACTGCCTCCAGCATATTCCTAGATTAACTTGATTAGCATAAGGGACAGAGACATCTGGAATTTGTACTTTGAGCGTTTATTTTGGGCATTGTTGTTTAAACTCAATATTGTCAGTTTCCTTACCTATAAAATGGAGGTTTTGGCTTTGTCAATGTGTTGTTGTAAAGAAAATGTATGTAAAACAACATGGTTGACTATACAATGTTGACTATTTAATAAATGGCATATATTGATATTAAAGTGGCTTTTAGCTTTTTCTCTAATGTAAATTGACTTAAAGCTCTTGATAGAGGATGAATGTGAGCATTGGAGATGTAGGTTGTGAATGTGTATCTAAATATAAATGTATTTTGTAACATAAAGGCATATATGTTCACCATATCAAATTAGTAGAGGGCAAGATAGGTGTTTTGCTAAGACATTTAAAGCCAGATTCATGCTTTTCCTAGATAAGAAATTCCTCAAAGACATCAGACTTCTATGTGTATCTAAGGGATAGTTAAGAGTTTGAGGAGTAATCAGGTTTTAGGAATTCACAGTCTAAATGTACAGAAAACTGTTTATAAACTAGAATACCAGTGTTTCAGTTTTTGGGCATGCTGTATATAGCAGATTAACAGGCACTTTCCATTTTCATGGTGCATTCATTTTGCAGCACATGCGACTGTTGATCTTCATGTGATGAATTCCTTTAGGAAGATCAGATTTATTTTAGGTAAAGATAGCAGTGGCATAGATAATATAGGCATAGCTGAGATGGGATGCATGTGATTTTCAGCAAGTTAACTATAATCTCACCCCTTCTGTGTTACTGATTCAAGTCTGATATGTCTAAATTATGAGGTTGATAGATAACCTCTGATTTTGTAAGGAGACAAATTCGTGAATAAATAAATTATAATTCTGTAGCATATGTTAGTATGCCAGAGAAGTATTAGCAAAATGCACAATGGAGAGAATAAATAATTACTTGAAAACCAGGGAGCACTACTCAGAGGGAACTGACATTTGCCCTGGGTATTAAAGGATAGATAGGTGAATGGAGGTGGCAAGGAAGAGGAAACCCTGATACAATAATGGTAAGGAGTTTTGAAGGACTAATGTGTTTGAGAAACCCTGAAGCTGTTTGCCTAGGGTTTAGGTACTATAGTATATGGATGTAAAATGAGGGATGAAGAAGTAGTCCGGATTGTGACTGGTTTTGTGTGTCATGCTAATGGTTTGACAATAGAGAAAAGAAATTTATATGCTAGGAGATCTGTCTTATTCACCAATTTACTTTCATCCAGAGCCTGGAACTAGTAAGGTGACTTGATGAAAAGAGGTTCTGATGTACCCCTAGATTTGAGAACCTCTAGTGGTCTAGGATCTGTGATGTCCATGGTGGCTAGTCTGAATTGAGATGTACTATAATTGCAAAATACACACTGAATTTCAGAGATGTAGTATGAAAAGAAAACAAAATACCTCATTTTTTAATATTGGATTATATGTTGAAATGTCAGTAGTTTGGATCTATTGGATTAAATAAAATATATTATCAACATTTGGCTGTTGTTGAGATGCTGGTGACTGAACCCAGAACCTCCTAGATTCTAGGCAAGCACTCTACTACTGGACTACATCTCCAGCCCTTTATAAATTTTATTTTGAGACAGGATCTCTTAAGTTCCCAGAATGGCTTTGAACTTTCAATTCTTCTGCCTCAGCCGCCTGAGTAGCTGGGTTTATAGGTATGTTCCACAATGCCTGGCTTTATTATCAATATTTTAATTTTACCTGTTCTATTTTTCTTTTTAACATGGTAATGAAAAATGTAAAGTCACCTGTGCATTTATATTACATATTTGTATTGGAAAGGGCTACTCTAGTTGATACGAACAGAACTTAACATAGTGGACCTAACCTTGAGTCAGGGGGCCTATTTAAAGTACAGTCTGTAGGGAATTGATAATTTTAATGAATGTAGTGAACTTTTGAAATATAGTTAGTGAATTGTGCTGTTTTCTATAACAATCTTGTGATTTTGTGAAATTTAAGCATAATAGAGAAATTAGCATCGAAACCAAAATTAGACCCCTGACTATAAAGTCGAGAAGAATATTCAAGCATTTGATAAATAGATAAAATAGATGTTTATTTCAAAAGGAAGGTTTAGAAGATAAAGATGATAAGGCATAATTAGGCTGTGGGGGTCCTTTATCTCTTAGGAGAAGCTTTGTTGACTGCATTCAGGAAGAATTAAATGATTCATCTTCATGAAGAATAGCTAGTTTATTATCCCTTTGCTTACCTAAAATCTTATCTGTGAGCATATGGGCAAAGGCAGTGATCTGTTTATTTTCATATATTGATTTTTTTTCATTTTTTATTGTGGTAAAATATACATAATACTTTCCATTTTAGCTATTTTTGATGTGCAGTTCAGTGACATTAATTATATTTACATTTAGCATAACTGTCATCAAAATTAACAAAACTTCTTTATGATCTTTATTTTTACAGTCTTGAATTTTTTTGTAATCCAATTGAAATAGAATAATGTTACAGCTGATATTAATTTTTAATGTTAATTATTTTGAAAGATATTTTAAAAGATATATTTCTTTTTTTTTTAGAGAGAGAGAGAGAATTTTTTTTAATATTTATTTTTCAGTTTTTGGTGGACACAACATCTTTATTTTTATGTGGTGCTGAGGATCAAACCCAGCGCCCCGCGCATGCCAGGCAAGTGCGTTACCGCTTGAGCCACATCCCCAGCCCTATATTTCTTAATCTATGGTTTTAATGATTTTTTTCTGGTCCCTATAATCATTTTCAGAGATTTTTCTTTTGCAACTTCAAAATAATGTTCCCTTTTCCTATCTGCTGTTTTTGTCAGTTGCTTTGGTTTCCTACCCCAACCTGATTACTTATCTTAAGCAGAGGATCTATTTAGGCTTGATATTTATCCTGGATCAATAATCAATCAGATTATTTTTTTCTGATCTTAGTTTGTAGGTGGATCTCAAGGTGAATCTGATTACCATCTTCCAGGCTATTCCAGGTGTCTTTTAGGAAACCATCTTACTTTGACTTTGCATGTTTACTTCAGCAGCACATATACTAAAATTGACTTTGCACTCTATGGTAGAGCTTTTCTTACCCTTAATTGCCAGCTTCTTTCCTGTTCTGAATCAAAAATTAATTTCTACATAGAAGCTTATTGTCTCTGGGAACTGTCTTCCAGGATATATTCATAATTATTAGTTTTGCTTCACAAACTCCTATCCAGCTCTCTTCCTTCTCCCACCCCCTAGTCTATTACTTTGCTCTTTTTGCACATCGTGATACTTTTAACTAGATTTGAAAAAAATGGCCCTGACTAGGGAAGGGGACAGTAGTATAAACACTGTACTTATTAGGACTTGTGTAGTGTTAGATTTTTTAAGTTAGAAGGCCATAACACTGCTATTAACTATATCCTGAATGTCTTTACCTTGCTTTTTAATCAGTACAATAAATGTACCTGCCATTGGATGTGTCACAAGTTAGGGTGAGAATCAAGTGAGAAAGTACACATGAAAATTCTTTGGAAAGAATAAAGCATAGTATCAATGCAAAAAAGGGATAATAGTCACCAAATCAGCAATTAGGAATCTGATTGTTATAGGGATAAATAGATCGAATGTTTATTTCAAAAGAAAGGTTTAGAAGAGAAAGATAGGAGCATAAGTAGCATTACAAAAATTTGGTAATGAATGTATGGTATAGGATAGTTATTTTTTTATTGTAGATACAAATTTTTATTTCTTAAGGGGAAAATACATGCTATTCCTTGTCATTAAACAACATTTATTATGTTCCCAAATTTCATCAGGAATTTAAAAAGGTACAGTATGGACATCTTGTCTTTTTCTTACTATATGGGCCTTAGCTAAAGTTCTGAAAGCATGTGAGTTGGAATCATTTGAAGGTTTGCTTGTTCACTCATAAGTCTGGTAGTTGATGCTAGCTTTCAGCTGGAGACTTTGGTTTGTTTTTATGTCGTCCCTTTCATGTGGATAGCTTGGGCTTCCTCAAAGTCTAATGGATGGATTCCAAGGGTAAACCAAAAGGCAGGGGACAGACAGATACATGTAGGTACATACACAACCACAGACCACATAACAAGAAATGGCAAGTGTGTACATGTACCCTGTTCCTCTGATTGAAGAATGGTATTAGAATCCAAAATCTGGTTTATTGCTACTGGGGCTGTTATTTCTTTCAGGCCCTCTCAGCTGAAAGAGCAAAGAAATTCGTAGGTATTCTAACTTATATAAATAAATCTAGTAACCATCTGTATGTATATTAAGCTAATCATCAGTTCTTTACAATGCCTCTTCAACATTAATCCATTACTACTATTATATTTTTTAAGCCCAAATGCCCGCTTAGCTCTGAGAGATCTTTGTGTTGGATCCTGAGCTTTTTAAAAATTTTTATTGAGGTATAATTTGTAAAAAAATAAAATGTTTTCATTTTAAGTATACAGTTTGGTTCTTGACAGATGTACACTGTTTCCTAACCACAACCACACTCAAGATATAGAACATTTCTATCATCCCAGACTGTATCTTTTATGCCCTTTTGTAGTAGTTCCCTCCCAAACTTGTTCCTGACACCCTCTGACATGTCACTGCATTGGGCTTATATATATTTCATGTCTTAATTCTTTCAGAATAATACTTTTGAAATTCAGCCACATTGCTGGTTGTGTCAGTTCCTCTTATTGCTGATTAGGATGCTATTATATGAATATCAAGATTGGTTTATCCATTCGCCAGTTATTTGGATTATTATTTGTTTTCAGCTATTATAAATAAAACTGCTATGAACATGTAAGTAGGTTTTTGTGGGAACATACGTTTTCTTTGTATAAGTACTTAGAAGTAGAATGGTATATCATATGATATGTAAAAATTTGTCTTTTTAAGAAATTTCTTAAATAATTTTTCAGAGTAGTTGTTTCATTTTACATTTTCATCCACAGTAAATGAGTTTTTTTTTTTTTTTTTTTTAATTCTTACCAATACTTGGCATTTTTGGTCTTTTTCATTTTAGCTATTTGAGTTACATGTGTTTTAATTCGTACTTCTTGATGATTAGTCATGTTGATCATCTTTTATTATGTTACTTGGCTATTTGTATATCTTATGTATTGTATGTCTTTTATTGATCATTTGTTTATCTATTTACATCTTTTCCTCATAAATTAATGTCTTCATCTAATGAATTTATAATTCTTATATTCTTGATAGCAGTTCTTAGTGAGATCTATGTATTGCAAACATTTCCCCAGTGTGTGGCTTGCCTTTTCATTCTCTTTTATTATCATTTTTGTTTCTTTCAAATGTCTTTCCACCTTGATGAAGTCCAGTGATACTCTTTTGTTTTAGTTAGCTTTTTTGTTGCTACAACCAAAAGATCTGACAAGAGCAACTAAAGGAGGAAAATATTATCATGGTGCTCATGGTTTCAGTTGTCTTAATCCATAAAAGGCTGGCTTCATTTCCTGGGGCTTGAGATTATGCAGAACATCATGGTCAAAGAAAGTGGCTCATGATATGACAGTCAGGAAGCAGGGAGAGCTCTGCCCAATAAGGGCAATATATGAACCCCAAAAGCATGCTCTCAGGGACCCACCTCCTCCAGGCACAGCTACCTGCTACAGTTACCACTCAGGTAATCTTTTCAGGAGATTAATTCACTGATTGAGTAAAGGCTTTCATAATCCAATAATTTAATTTTACCTCTGAACCTTCTTACATTGTCTCACATGAGCTTTTGGGGGATACCTTAGATTTAAACCATAATACCTTTGTTGTTTTAACACCAGCTTAGTAGTCTTTGATAGTTCTGTTGTTTCTATTATCATGTGTCCAGGCATACTCTCTATTTGAAATCAGCCATTTTCCCCTTGAAGTTTCTTGTTCCTTTTACTGAGAGACATTTCAAGACCACTGTGTACTGGGAAGCTTATTGCTATTACATTATTCATTGTTTTTATTGCTTTTCATTAAGCATACTTAGAAAATATATATGTATCATCTCTTCAAAAAAAAAAAAACAGAATCATGCTCAAATAATTCAGACTTAGGATTCCAGGGCTTCTATTTAATTTCTTTGATTTTACAGTTATCTGTAGATTTTTCTCTTAATGCTGAAAATTTTGGTCCCTTTTGACACTGATTTTATTTATTTTTTTTATAATTTTTTGTTGTAGATGGATACCTTTATTTTATTTTTATGTGGTGCTGAGGATCGAATCCAATGCCTCACACGCGTGAGGCAAGCACTCTGCCACTGAGCCACAATCCCAGCCCCGATTTTATTTATTTTAATATTATATTTAATAGTCCCAGAATAGCAATTAAGAATTTTATTACCTGTATGATTCTGAAAACAGTCACTTAAATAGTTCTTGTACATGTTGTTAAACCACCAAATTGATATATAGGTGGGTTAATTTATTTGAGTGAATTCAAATTTAGATCTACGAAACAGTCTACATTAAAAAAAAAAAGTCTAACTTCCATCCTTTGATCACTCTTCCCTGTAGGTAATCACTTTCATTAGCTTTTTATTATCTTGCTACTTACATATGAGTATGTGTATGCATGTATGATATATATTTATACACATACCTATATTTGTGTATTTGAACACAGTTGTCATCTTCTTGTACTTAAATAAAAGGTAGCATGTTTTATACATTTTTCTTCACTTGCAATTTTTTTTACTTAATGCTGTATCTAGGTGATCTTTCCATAGCAATATGTAGGGCTATTTCTCAATCATTTTTGCTGTTTATATTACACATTATTTAACTTTTTCTATTTGAAAAATATAGGTTATTTTAGTCTTACTACTATGTAGAGCTGCAGTGGATGACTGTGCACTTGTCATTTTGTATTTTATTTGTGTCTTTGGGAAAGATACATTTCTAGAAATGGGATTGCTATGTCAAAGGATTAATGTCTGTATAGCTAAATAATGACAAATTTCTTATCAGAGTCATTTGCACTATTACCAGTAGTACATGACAGTACCTGTTTATTTCTCCTTGGCCTTCTTAGTGTGTATTGTCAGACTTGTATTTTGCCAGTTTGATAGGAGAAACATGGCTATCAGTATAGTTTTAATTTTCTCTTACTTTGTTCTCTTCATGTTATTTAAGTATAATTTTTGTGAACTCTGTCTCTGTCTCCTGTCCATTCCCTGCCCCACTCCCTGCCCCTTTTTTTGGTGGTGGGTTGCTTGTCTCTATTTCTAAACCCATTTTAGGGATACAGATTGGATATCCCTTATCCCAGTTTTGGACCAGAAATGTTTGGAATTTTGGATTTTTATGAATTTGGGGATATTTGCTTATATATAATAAGACATTTTGGGGATGGGACCCACATCTGAACATGAAATCATGTAAAGATATATACGTGTTTATGAAGCCTGAAGGTAATTTTACACAATATTTCCTGCTTGCCTCTTTGTATTCATGTTACGTGAGGTCAGAATTTTTCACGTATGGTATCTTGTTAGTGCTCAAAAAGTTTCAGATTTTGGAGCTTTTCAAATTTTAGATTTTTGGATTCGGGATACCAATCTGTAATATAATAAAATAATAATTTGTTTATGTTATCAAATACGGTAATTTCATTTGTCTTTTTTTTAAAAAAATGGACTGTGTTTTTGGAACACTTTTAGGTTCATAGCAAAATTGAAGAAAGTATGGAGATTTCTCATACCCTCTCTTTCTGCACATATGCAGCTCCCTAAGCCCCATCAGTATCTCACCCCATAGTTTTGAATTTGTTACAATCAATGAAATTATTGACAAATCATTTTCACTTTAAAAACATAATATACGTTTGGCTTTATTGTCTTATCCATTTGCCTGCTGAAGGACATGTTGTTTGCTCCTAAGTTTTGGCAATTAGAAACAAGTCTGTAATAGACATCTGCATGCAGGGTTCTATGTGAACCTACATTCCTAACTTCTTTGGGTAAATACCAAGTAATTTTATTGCTGGATTTTACAAAAGATGTGTGTTTAGTTTTCTAGAAACTGCCAAACTCCTGGCATGGTGGCACATATCCAGCAATTCAGGAGGCTGAGGCAGAAGGATTGCAAATCAAAGCCAAACAGGGCACTTTAGTGAGACCTTATCTCAAAAAATAGAAAGTACTCGGGATATAGCTCAGTTGTAGAGTACCCCTGGATTCAATTCCCAGTTTGGGGTGTGGGGGTACACCTGCTTAAATATTTTTCAAATTGACTGTATTGTTTTGCATTCACACTAGCAATGAATGAGTTCCTGTTGCTTCACAACTCATCAGCACTTGATGTTATCAGTATATTGAATTTTGACTACATTTAGATACCACTATACTACGGGTAGTGATTTCTATTATTGTTTTATTTTTAGTTCCTTCAATGACATACCATGTTGAACATCTTTTCATATGCTGATTTGCCAGCTGATAAAAGCATGTGTTCAGGTCTTTGATGGAGTTTTCATTCGGGTTGGTTTCTTGTTGAATTTTAAGAATTCTTTATATTTTGGATCAGCTGTCCCTTGTGAATATTTTCTATTGGTCTTTGACTATTTTATTCTCTTGACAATATTTTTCACAAAGCAGAAATTATAAATATTAATGAAGTCCAGCTTTCAGTTGTTTATTTCATGGATGGTGCCTTTGATATTACACTTAAAATATTATTGCCATACCCAAGATCATTTAGATATTTTCTTCTTATCTCTAGGAGTTTTAGTTGTGCATTTTACATTCAGGTCTGAGATCTGTTTTTAGTTAATTATTGTGAAGCATGTAAGGTGTGTCTAGATTCACTTTTTTTTTTTTTTTTTGCACGTAGGTGTCCAGTTATTCTAGCAGCATTTGTTGAAAGACTGTTCTTTCTCTACACATTTGTCTTTGTTCTTTTTTCAAAGATCAGTTGATTATTTCTCTATAGATCTATTTCTGGGCACTTTTTAAAAAATATTTGTACATTGTGTCAATTGATATCACACTATATTGATTACTCTAGCTTTGTATTAAGTCTTGAAGTCCAGTAGTGTCAATGTACTACCTTTGATCTTTAGTTTTATAGGCTATTCAGAGTCTCCATAAAAACTTTAGAATCAGTTTGTCATATATCTACAAAGTAACTTGCTTGGATTTTGATGTGGGTTGTGTATAATCTATATATCAATTTTGGAAGACTGACATATAGATAATATGGAATCTTTAATTTGGAGTATCATGTTTTATTGAAACATTGGCAGATTAATATAGAGAAGATGGCAGAAAAATTAGGAGTGTGAAAATCATGAAATGTGTATGTATAATAAACATTGTTTTTCTTTGGCCTTTGGTCTAGTATAAGATGTTGAAGAGTTTCTGTAGCAGTTTTCAAATATTTAAAGGGCTAGCATGTGGAAGAAGTGTTGATTTTGTTTTGCATGATTCCAGAGATAAGAACTAGTCCTAAAGAAAAATTTCCTTCATGAGATGGGAGGTTGGATTATTTGATTCACAAAGGCTCCTAACATTTTATTATTTAGTTACTAGTTCACTTATTATAGTATTGGTTCTCAATGCTTAGCCTCAAGACTTCCATTTATTTCACATTCTTACTGTCTTAAAATGAAAGTCATAATGAACATAATCTGCTCACACATATAATGTTCAAGAAAAATGTGTATAATAGTATTAAAATAGAAGTGAAATAAAAGTTATTTAAAAACCCATAATTATTTATTACATTTCTGAAATCCAAGAAACATAGACTAATGTTTTTCCTAAGTTAGGAAGACTTACTTGGTAGCAAAACTTAATTGAAACAACCTAATTATAGTCTTTATACAATTGGTGAATTCCTGTTTTTTTTTTAAAAAGTATTAGAATGTTTGATCACAGGCTGCTGCTACCCTACTGTCAGTGTTAATATGCTTGGAAATTCAGAATAAATTCTGAAATATCTGGTGCTAAATGTTGTAGTTCTTTAACAAGTATTTAAGCTTGTGTATGTTCCAAGATGACTAATTACAGAAAATAAAGTTGTCCAAAGATTATGCTTCAATTAATATGTTTGAATTTAAGAGAAGATAACAAACTATTCTATTGAAGAAATACAGGAATGTTAAAGTAAACCATGGTATATGTGACTAGTAATACCAGATTCTGTTTCTTTGACTATAAAACAAAGGGTAAAATAACTTATTTGATAAAGGAATAACATGCCTGAACAAGTTATATGTTGTCAAAGTAGAGAAAATGAGGAAATATGATTTTCTTTTAAATGAGTAGGCTTTTCTAATAAGTGTTATCAAAGTAATTTCCTATATTATGATTTGAAGCAGTATAGTGACAAATTATTAGGAAATTATCTTTTAACTTGAAATTCCATCACATATTGAAGCTGCAGGTAGTCTGTAGTGTTTAATAATAGATGTTATTAAGACATGGACAACTCAAAAATTACATAATGTCAATATAAGATACTTATGAAATATTTACATAAATAATGAAATTTATTATTCATTTCATTGTTGTTTCTAAATATGCTAAAAATCTGTGTTACAATGTAAAACATTTTGTCTGTTTTATGATACAGTACTTCTGCTCTGAATCCTTTTTCAACTAAATTTGTAGTCGGGTAATTACACTTTAGACAGAAAGCACAAAGTATTTTATTTATTAATTTAGAAATAATGTCTTCTAACATGTTTTTGGGATAGGTATGTACTAATATATATTTTTAGTGGGTTTAATGAACAGTATTCAAAAGTTGCATGGAATATAGGACAGTCCTTCATTGATGTTCCACATATTATGATTAAAATTAGATTGTGTTCCTTTATTTCCTTTTGTTTTCTGTACAAATAATTGCCCATTTTCTTTTCTTGACCCTTTACATTTTCCCATGGCAGTTTTGTCATATAATCTCTTAATAATTTGTATCAAAAAGACACAAGACTAAAAAAAATAATAATAATTTGTATCAGCCTATATTAGTCTTGCCAACTGTATATGTTATTTTGCAACTAATTCTTACAGCATAACTTTATACCTAAATATGTAAAATTGAGAGGCAGTTATGTAAGAAATCTTTAAAAAAGTAAACTCCAAAAAGAAATTGATTGTGTTTTGGGCAGCCAAATTATATCACTGGTAATGCTTAGAAATTAGTTTGAACACATAATGTTATTTACTTTCATTATCTTGTGTATTATAGATTTTTAATAAAAGTGAGAATTTCACTGTGGTGGAATGATAAGAGATACATGACACTGGTTATTTTCTTGCCACCTAGTAAAATGTGGTTTGGAATCTTATATAATAGGATCTTGAATTTTATAAGTTCAATTACTGTTGGCCTGTTTTGTGTAGGCTACTGTTACACCTAGTGTTCCAAATGTAAAATCTGTCTTTTAACTATCGTAGTAAGGACTAATTTATTATCTGTTTTAACTAACATTTGGTTTCATCAAAATAAATAAAATCTCTTTTTGGAAAGCCTTTATAGAATCATTAAATGAGTTTGATTTATCCTTAGGTATGCAGGAAAGTGGATACTATTTTAGTGTATAAATCCTAGATTGATGATTTTTGAACATCTACTATAAATAGCTGAGTTTTTTTTTATTTTTAAATGTGGTCACTTACAAACCTTTTCCATTGTATTTTATCCGTTTTAAACTGTCGTTTCCCAAATGATTTCCCATAGAAACTTAGCAATTTTAATAAACTTAGTTTTTTAAATAAAGTTTTAGATTTATATTGTGTTTTCTAAATCTTAGCTGCTTACATTTACTAAATTGCTGTTCTTTTATAGTCTTATCATTTTGGTGCTGTACTAGAACTTAATTGTTCCTCTGTTCTTATGATAAATGATTATTTACAAAACTGATTCTTTAATGAAACAAGGATGACTGAAATTAAAATACTGTGTATTACAATTACCTTAAATATTGTTCAAAAATACACTAATCTGTGGGTATGTACTTTTTAGAAAGAATCTTCAAGAGGGAGGCATAGGGAAAAAGAAGACATAAAAATCACCAAGGAGAGAACTCCAGAAAGTGAAGAAGAAAATGTAGAATGGGAAACTACTAGAGATGGTGAGTTTCAGAATCTTTGCTTACCTGATAAATTCTTGATTATTCACTTTTTAGACGTTTTATAGGCTTTAAAACATTTTTCAAGGCTGAACAAGATGGTGCACGCCTGTAATCCCAACTAATCAGGGGGCTGAGGCAGGAGGATCGTAAATTCTGAGCCAGCCTGGGAAACTTGGTGAGACCTTATCTCAAAAAATAAATAAAATGTAGCTTGGTGGTAGAGCATTTCTGGGTTCAATCCCTAATTTAGCCAAACAACAAAAACAAAAACCAATCACTTGTTAACTGTGATCTCTCCATTGTTTCAGAATTATCATATTGATATGTTTCTAACTATCAGAGTTGTAAGATAGATACTGCATAGGGTAGCGGTTCAAAAGCAGAAAAAAGTTTGCAATACATATTTAAACTTCATCGTCCTAGGTTTCTCTTTAAAATTTTATTGTGCAGTTTCATAGTCCTTTGATTTATTACATTTGTAAATTTTTAAATTCCTCAATACTAAAGTTAAAAAATTAAATTTATGTTGTTTTACATAAAATATTTTAAAATGACATTTTTAAATCTTAAATACTTGGGGAAATTATTTCCAAGAAATTTGACTTTCTTTTTTTCAGAAGAAATTAGTCACATGATAATTGAATCCTGGAATTTATTCATGAAAATTAGCAAAATCATCTTTGAGTAATGTCTTAACAAATAAGTATTTTTCCATACCATGAATGTTCTCTTTTCTCCACTTCTTTTATGTTCCAGAAGGTGAGCACTCTAACCTCATGCTCCCAGTTCTAGAGAGGGAACTCTACACTTGTTGAGTGCATTGGATATGCTGGACATTTTAATATAATTTCTGTTCTCATTCAGTAGCTATGTTATTCTACTTTCAGATGACAAAATTAAAGAGCTTAAGAATTTTAACAGCTTTTTCAGTAGTAAGCTGAAAACTTACACCAGGGTTTAGAAAACTACACCATATGGACTGTTGCTTGTTTATATTTTTGAAAATAAACTTTTAAAATTGGAACATAGCCATATCAATTTGGCTGCATATTACTTTTGGGGGACAGTGGCTGATTTGAGTGAGTCCTTGTGACAGAGATCCAAGAGCTTGCATGTCTAAGATATTTATTACTGTATTTCAGAATGATCTCTGAAATAGACCAAGACTTGAAAAGTACCCTATAGGTCTCTCCACTAATTGGAACATCAGTACTTAATAAGGAACAGTACAGTTTGCTCAAAAGTTATTTCTATGAAAGAATAAGAAACTTCTTTATGATTAGTTCATTGGCTTTATAATCTAATTTAATACTATGTCTATAAAATTACAATAATTAGTTGATACTATTTATCTTCCTCTTATTCCGTGTTAAGAGACCTTCCTCCTGTTGTATAAAGTTAATATATTCCCTTGTATTCTAAATCTGATTTCTTCTTACCTCAGCAATTATGTTTATTTGTTATACATTCATGGCCATATCTCTAACATTCCTTTTCTTACTATTAGCTACTACCCTGCTTATTTCCACTTAATAGCTAAATTCTTCAAAGAGAATGGACTGTTGAATGTACCTTATATCTGCCTTTTCACCTGATACTTAGTATACAGTTTTCTGCCCCACCTCTCCACTAAAACTCTTCTTCAAGGTTACTAATAACCTCTTTGCTAAATGGAGACATACTTGTCTCTATCTCAGAGTAACTTTCTACCGCATTTGACATATCTTAGAGCTCCTGTCCTGAAAAAAGACTCTTTTGCTTGGCTTCCATCTGTCACTCTTCAGATTTTTGTCTTCCTGTTCAAGTCTTTCAATCATATAGAAGCTCCTTGTATTTTGTCCCTTGTTTATTGATTTCTAATGTTTTCCGCTTAACTCTCTCTTCTTTAAAAAAAAAAAAAAACAACAAAGTGATTTTTTAATATATATATATATTTTTTTCAGTTGTCTATGGACCTTTATTTTATTTATTTATGTGTGGTGCTGTGAATCGAACCCAATGCCTAACACATGCCAGGCATTTACTACTTTACTACTGAGCCACAACCCCAGCCCTAAAGTGGTTTTTTTTTTGAGACTTATTATAGGAAAAATATTTAGTAATAGTTTTACATATAAAATATGGTGATTTTTATATTTTTCTTTGGTTAATTGAATCTGAGAAATTTTAAAACTATTTATTAATCGTTTGATAATGACAATAATAAAACTAATATATTCTTTTATGCAAAATACTATTCTTTTACAAGGAAAAAATGTGAGGAAGTGGTAAGATTTTTTTTTACATGTTTTTACAAGGCATTTCAATGTCTGGCTTATTAATAGGATTCAGCTTAATTTTCATATCTGCTTCTGCATTCAGTCTGTTAAAGATATCACATCTGGAAAATTCTGTTATGTACTCGGGCGAATTAGTAAACTAGGCAAATAAGGTAGTATTATAGAAATAGTTTTGATTTTTTGAAATTGGGATGTCAGTTTACATTGGTAAAGTTGTTTTGGAATGCAGTTTGACCGTAGTGAAAACAGGTTGTACTTTTATTTGATTCAATAAATTGCAGTTTGAGAAATTTGTAATAAAAGAATACTGGTACTTGTCAATCAAGGTAGATGTTAAAATGTTCACTGAAGTCTTTCTGATAGCAAAATATTGAAAACAAACTGCACATCTCAGAACAAAACTGGTCAAGTAAGTTACAGTGTGTTCATAGTTTGAAAAGCTTTGAAGGTATTAAAATGAAGATGATTGGGCTTGATGTGTAACATGGGAAAATCCTGTTTATAAGGCAGTGTGTAGTTTTGGTTCTGTTGTTTAAGAAACTATAAGGGTTTATTTTTATGCGTTCAACCCTAAACTGTTACCATTGCAGTGATGATATTAGTGGAGGAACATAAGGAGAATTTCATATTTTACTGTGTACTCAGAATTGTGTAAGAGTGTAGCAGTGAGAATGTATCATAAATAAAAACAAAAGGAAATACTTAAATACTTATAGTCTTTAATTCTTATATATGTTTTTTATAAGTCTGGGGTTTTTTTCATGTAATAAATTTTAGTTGAAATACAATTGCTATTTTAAATGAGATAAATGTTAGAAGGCTTTTACTCCTATTAACAAAGATAGACATACTCACTTGTTTTGCTGCCACTAGAGATTGGGCATGTCCTTTATCTAAACAATACTGTAATTTTTAAAAATGGTTTCATAATACATAAAAGGCATATTTATATACATTTGCATTATTTTGTGTGTGAATTGCTTTGCCTGTGCTTCTGTTAATCAGTAAGATTATTTATAAAGAATAACAACCTTTTCTTTGTGTATACCTTTCAAATATATAATTAGAATATTTTCCCAATGACTTAGTCATTTTTACAATCAAGTTTTATAAGGTAATTATAGTGATAACCTTAGGCTATAAAATACACAAAGATACTTTTTAATTTATTGACTAATTTCAGGCTTCTCTCGTGAGTTCCATCTTATATTTTGTGCTTTCTGTTTTTTTCATCTTTTATAGATTAGGAAAAAATCTGAGTTTTGATTATAATAGATATGCATAAAGTTAAGTGCTTTTTGAGTAAAGGCTTGAGAGTTTTCCCTCTGGGAAAAATATGTTAGCTATAGCACATTGGCTTTGACATATATTTTAATAGCTCAGACCTTTCTTCCTTGATTGGGTGGTTGGGAATTGAGTACTTGAAAGCATCTTCTTGTTTCTTATATATGTTTCATACTGATAATATTTCCTGATAGTAGTTTTTAGATGGCTAAAGTGTTATTGATAATGTCTTCAAAACCACTGTTAATCATTTTCCTCAATTAATTACTCTTTCCTTTGTTTTACCCAGATGTTTGAATATGGAATTTTATTTAAGAACACAATGAAAACAGATCATTGAATCCTTTAATTCACTGATGTAAAGTGTCTCAATGGAGTACAAAATAGTAACTATAGATAGCTATTATTCATTTAGTTAAATTCAGTATCTCCATTTTATCATATAATAACTACATCACCTGGAATATTCAGGAGTTGCTCATTAACTGAAAACTTGATTTAATTTATTTTATAATTTTCTGAAATATTGTCATCGTACTCTAACGTGAGTAATCACGTTTGTCACACAGATTTAAATGTATAGCTACCCTCTGAATCCCTAAGCATGAATGGATGATATTATTTTAATGTATTTGAACTGTACATGACAATTATATCTATTTTCTTGTGATATATGTTTTCAAGTAGTCAAGTAGGACTTCTTGTCTTTATTGTACTTGAGTGTCTTCAAAAAAATTTTATTTTTTTTACCTCAGGTTAAGAAATGATCTAAAATGCTAAAAGTGTAGCTTGAAAAGGCACCTCAGCTGTGATCAGTGAAGCCCAACAGTGGTCATGGATTAGGAGAGAAGTCGCTGGATTCCTCTCTCCAAGCTTCTTGACATTTATGACACAGGAGGGTGAAGGGTGGGGTATCAATGCCAGCAGCCATTGAAAACCTCTTTATATTATAATAAAATAGATCTTCATACCACTCTCATTTTAATTTTTTTCTAAACTGAAAAAGATTGAATATGGAAAGATGTCATCAGATCCATTGAGAATTGACTGTTTTTAATACATGGACCTATAAGTCCTTAAAAATTAGCATATGAGTACATGTTAGTATTAAAATTTTCCAGCTTTAGTTTTAGATACAAATCAGTTGTCTTGAAAATAAAAATGATAAAATTATGGAAACAATGTTGTACTCCTAATTTAGCCTCACTTTAGTAATAAGTAAATCAAGGAGATCTCCACATTTCATGTAGCATGAAATATTGAAGGCGTTGGTATATTTAGTGCTTAGAAACTTCAGCTGAGTACTTCGCAGAGCTTTTCTTTATTATGCTACTGAGGATTGAATCCAGAACTTGATGCATACTAGGTAATGCCCTACCCCTGAGCTACATTGCCAGCTCTAACCAAAACAAACAAACAAAAAAAACCCTTTGGGCAACCCATATTACTTTTAGAAAATCCAGAAACCATAAAAATATGATTTTTTTAATAAAGAAATCAACCATGGTGATTTCAATCCTTCATGGCCCAAGATATTTCTTTAATTTTTAGAAGTATATTATTTTAATAAAAGAATCTGCCATTTAAATTTGTATAAAAATTAGTTGAAAAGCTGTAATTTTTATATAGATAATCATGATAGTTTCTGACTAGTAATGAAATTTTTGTTTTAAAGATTCTGATAATGGAGATATTAATTATGATTATGTTCATGAGTTGTCATTGGAAATGAAGCGTCAGAAGATTCAGAGGGAATTAATGAAATTGGAACAAGAAAATATGGAGAAGAGAGAAGAAATTATCATTAAAAAGGAGGTATCCTATTTATTGCAATATTCAAGTTAGTAATTAATATCAATATTGATGTTGCTTCAGAGAAATTAGCTGCTTGCTACATCCTAAATTTATATTAGGATACCAATACATTGATCAGCAGCTCACTGGGTATCAACTACTCCATATATGTTACTCATTTAATCTTCACATTAATCAATTAGATGGTAGGAAGTATTTGCTATTGAACAAAACTGAAACTTGCTTGCTAGAATCACCAGCTAACATAAAGTGGGGCTTAAGACTACATGTCTGTTTCAGGCCAGTGCCATTTCTAGAATTCCTTGTTAATTTTTCTAAAATATATAGAGATAATTGGTTTGAATATAATTTGATATTTGTCTCAGAGTTTGAAATTTCATAATTTTCATTTGCTTTCTTTATAACGGTGTATGTTACAGCAGTTAATTATACTGGTTAAAAGCATGGGTTCAGATTACTAATAGATTGTAGCTGTAGTAGTACTTAATTTTTTACTTTGAGGGTTTTTAAAAATTATTTTAAGGTATATATGCTTTATTGTATCATGAATGAAGGAATTTCTCAATTAACGTACTGAATTCTTTTGAAAGGTGTCACCAGAAGTGGTTAGATCAAAATTGTCTCCATCGCCTTCTCTAAGAAAGTCTAGCAAATCTCCAAAGCGAAAATCAAGCCCCAAGTCATCTTCCGCTAGCAAGAAAGATAGGAAGACATCCGCAGTATCTTCTCCCCTATTGGATCAGCAGAGGTCAGTAGGGTGATAAGTAGTGCCAGAAAGAAGTATCTTTTTCTGAACAGATATTAAAAAGAATCACTTAGTATATATAGAAGGGTACTTTTAATATGTTTAGTATTTAGTGTAAGCTTTTCTTAAGCAAAAATTAAAAGAAAATTATAACAAATATCTGTGTCACATCTGTTTATGCTTCAGAGGTTTTATTTTTTAAGAAATAAAACATACATTCCTTATTCTTCTCACTTGAATTTGGTATTTATGATAATGTGCATAAATGGTTATATTTTCATTATGTATTGTTTTGCAAAATATAATATAGCTTTTATCTATTTAATCGTAATGTAGATAAATAACTTTCCTTGTACAATTTACTTTTTTACTGAAGATTTGTTTTTCATCTCTCTATATTGATACATGTAGCCTTAGTTCATTCATGTTTATACAACATAGTTATTAGTTTTGTGTTATTGAACATTTGTTATTTTCAGTTTTAGCTATTGTAAAGTATACACAATGAATATTTTTATCTCTTTGTGTTCATGACCAACAACTTAGAGTTTTTATATTACATACCTAGCAACAGAATATATTATTCAGAATTATTGTAGTAGCCAGCTAAAGAAATAAAAATAGAAATGTTTAAATTTAATTACATTGAGGAATTCATGGTGCAGCTGGCATTTTTTCACTTAATATCACTCTGTACCATTTAAATTTTATTTTAATTAAAGCACATATGTTAATTTTATGTTTTAAAAAATAACTGAAAACCTCTTTTCCCCAACATTTGATCAGTTAGAAAATGCTGTCTCTCTGAACCCATAATGAAAATCATATTTTTCTCCTTTTTTCGTAGAGACACCATTATTCAGATGTCAGTTACTTTTTGCCCTAGATTATTATATCATTCTACTAAATGTATTTACATTATATAGTATCCAGCTCTACACATTCATACACATTTTAATTCAGATACTCTAACCCATTAATTATACATGCTAACAGAGAAATCATAAAAGAACAATTTCTGTTCATTTATTATGCCATTTAAAAACTCAATAAAATTCAGATTCCTTAGATGACATTCATATTTTGATCTTTTTTTCTTGTCAATATTTTTGTTCAATCTTCCTCCTACTTACTATGTTTAAACTCAGTCCTTCAATCCCTAGCTTAAATTCTAAAATTTCTATTAAGTTTTCCTATTTCTCCTTACCAAACATCATTTTTATCGCTTTTGTATACCTATCAGATTTTGTTTATATCTTCCTCTTAATATTAATTGCCTTTGCATTGTATTTCAGCTATGACATATGTGTTTTACAACCTCTATTAAATTTAAGCTTCTTGAAAATTGGGATCTTGATGGTTCATTGTTCTAACTTCCCACAGTGCCTACTTTGCATAGAGCTTTGCATTGTAATAAGGCACTCAGTAAAGTTGACTTGATCCTCTTCTTTGTTCCTGGGATTAAATAAATATTGCAAAGGAATATGGAAGAAGTTGAATCAGAGAATGATGTGATCTACCCTACTTGCTCTCTATCTTATTGGCTAACTGATTATATTATTTCATCAATTCCATTCATATCTCCAATAAATTGCATATCAGAAATATGCCTTATTCATTTTATTATCCTTTCTTTTCATGAAATCTTTGAAAGTCTTTTCATAGAAAGTTGTAATAATTGTTTAGATGAGGGTTAGTTTCATCTTCATTTTATATTATCTCTCACACTGCTGTATTAGTGTATTGTCCTTTAATAAATATTGTCACATTGATTTAACTACTATATTTTTATATTCTATGTGTTGTTTACTTTAATATGCATCATTAATAATAACCCAGAATCGTCTGGAAAATAATACATTAAAAATACAAAGAATTTTCTCTCTTTCTCTCTCTGAAGATGGTCCACATGCTCCATTGAATTTCTATTCATAGCTTTACTCCAAAAGGTACCTTTTCACTCTGAGATCACTGGCATTCTTCCTTAAGTGTATCCATTTTCCTAAATAAATTAGTATCTGTGGGAAAACAAGCAAACAAACAAAACATTAAATTAATTATAGCATTTCTTTAGGCAGTTCACATTGCCTGGAGAATATCAGTCAACTTTTAATTTCATTGCTAGATCATACTATAAACTGTTTGAAAACATATTAAGCACAAGTAAGGATTCGAATTTCAGTTAAAATTCAGTGAAGCATTTCACCCAGTGCCAGTAAGTCAGCCGAGGTGACAAATCAGATGAATAAACTCTTCCTTGGTCTTACTAGGTTATCGTATTGAATGGACAGATATAATTACTGACAAATTAAAACTCACATTTCTCCCTGAAAGCTGGTATTTTTCTTCGACATCCATTGTAAAATCTAGTATGATAGTTAAGATTTATCCTAAGATGTGAGAGTGATTTAAAAATCATAAATGTATTATCTAATCCGTCCATCTTCATTTTTAGCCTTAGTTTTTACTATGTAAATTTTTTACTTGTAGTTCTTTGTACAGAGAAATATAAAGGATGTCCAAAGCTGTTCAAAAGGAATGGGTTTTTTTTGGCGGGGAGTGGGTAGAGAATCTAAAAATCATAGATGTATATAAGTACACTGTATACCACAAATAGTAATGGACTTGGTGCTACCTAGAATAATCATTCATTGACTTAAAAAATATTAAAAGATTCTTGTTGATTTCAGAATATGCAAAACCAATATTGGCCCTTTCAGTTGGAAAACGGTGCATTGTAACATAATTGTGTTTTCCAACCATATGCTTTTAAACATAATGTGAAGAAATACTATACTTCAGGATTATGTTATAGAGCATTTGTCTACTCAAATAATAAATAAATTTTCCAAGGATAATCCTGGTTATAGTAATAGCTAAATCTCAATGTCAGTGGTTTAACACAACAGAAGTATTTCTTACTTAAGTGAAGTCAAAATGGTGATTTCTAATTAATAAGTGGTGTTCTGTGCTTGGAAATTTATTAACCTAGGCACCTTCAGACCTATGGCTCTATTTGCTTGGACTTTCAAGGAAACCAAAGAATGGAATGTACAAGGTTAAAAAAAAAAATGTTTTATTTATTTAGCTTTGTAATTTACAGTTGCCTGGCATATGAAGTCCTTGAAATTGCTATACATCACTTCTGTTCACATTGCTTTGGTCATATTTTATTTGCTTGACCACACCTAATTTAAAAAAAGTCTAGATAGTATGGTTCAGCCCTGTGTGCCTAGGGGAAAAGTTTGGTAAATCTTCTATTATAGGCAGTAACATGAAAATAGTTAAAATTCCTCTCTCATTTTGTTTTTAATACAGATCCTAAAAGTGACTAGTTTTTGTCTTTAAAATGGAAAAATACTTAGAAATCTTAGGTATCTAACTTAATTATTAGATGCATAAGTAGTTTGAGCCATCTCATAAATATGTAATGAGATTTGTGGTTAATGTGGTTGTTGGCAGAGGGTAAGGGTAAAAAATAGATTTGGTAATCATATTTTAGTAATCTCTTACTTGCTTAAGTGGGTTGACCCTATCTGTGAAAGGAAATAAGGATAAGAACCAAGAGAGCTAAATTTTCAGAATGCTAAGTATAAGTTAGATGCTTTTATATTTTTTCAATCTTATTAGGAATTTTGAGGGTTGTACCGTTAATCTTTTTATATCTGAGGAATCTTGGTACTAGAGAACTCAAGGTAATAAAAAATAAGTTCTAGGATTTAGATATAGATCTTTATGTATAAATATCAATAGATAGTAAAATGAATAAACATTGAAAACTCACCGGATGTATGAAAGAAGGGCTATTTAAAAACTCAGTACAGGATTAAACACTCAGAGCAGATGGCTTACACAGAAATGTTAATACTTAAAACAGGAACAAATATAAGTAATAATTCATAAATTTCATTCAGTTTGAGAGTATATTGTATTGGCATGATGAGAGCACTTGATCTTAAAAAAATATCATTTTGGGAAAAATAAGATTATCAAACTAAAAATAGAATACTGAGATTGTCAAATTTAGAATTAGTAAAATGGTTACTATTTAAAAGTTACTGAATTTGAAGATAAGCTTAAGATATTAGAAAATAGGAGGATAGGAATGACAGGAATTTAATATGAAAGATCTAGGTGATGTAGTAACTAAATAATAGATGGGTCACACAGGGAAGTGGCAGTAAAAATAGATGAAATTGAGTAAACAACATGAAGTTTCATATTGGAACAGTATATTGAATACTGGAAAAAAATATGTATTTTTTCTTTTTTTAAATATCTTGGCTTCGTTAAAAGTTTTTTTCCAAGGAAGAGTTTTAAAAGTACCCCAACAGAAAAGCCAGGTCAGCTGTATGGAAAGAAAATGACTCTCTTTGGACTACTCATCTACAACACTAAATGTTATAGAGCTTTTAGGGAAAGGAATTTTGACATGAAGATCCTATTGTATTCAATTAAACTATTGTTCAGGAATGTGGCAAAGACAGCCATTTTGGGATGTATAGGGAACAAAGTTATACCACTTACATAAAATTACTTGAAGTCTATTCCACAAAATAAGTTACAAGTTGATTAAAGACTTAGATATGAAAGGCAAAATTCCATAATTTTAGGAGACCACCTTTTTGATCTAAAAGTTAGGAAAGATTTCTTGGAACAAGATTCAAAGATTTAAATAAATGTTTGCTAACAAATGCTTGGAATTTTATTTGTGGATGATATTGTGTTTCCTTTATGATGATCAAAACTTGGAAACCACCTGAAAAACAAATATGAAATTGATTAAATGTTATAGAGCATTTATCTATTCAAAGAAATTCTATACAATTAATAGCAATGATTACTTAAATCTACTTTTTGTTATAGAAAATGCCCATTCTATGTTCAATATAAAAAGATCTTACAAAGTACTATAATGGGATTTTCATGAGTATATATGTGTATGTAAGAAAGAAACAGAATAACATCCATTTTCAGTGGTAAAATAGTTGTGACCATCCTCTAAATGTGATTTGGAAATATTTTCTCCTATTCTGTTGGTTTCCTTTTTCACTCTGTTGATGGTATCCTTTAACACATGAAAACTTCTGTCTTTGATTACAGTCCCATTTGTCTATTTCTGCCTTTGTTACGTATACCTTAGTTGTCATAACCAAGAAATCATTTCCAAGTCCATTGTTAGGATGCTTTTCCTATTTTCTTCTAATTTTATAGTTTTAGATTTTACATTCAGATTTTAAATCAATTTTGTGTCAGTTTTTGTACATGATACAAGATAAAGTCTGACTTCATCTTTTTGCATGTGAATATCTAGTTTTAAATGAATATATAAAGAACCAAGGGAAGAGTGTGGAAGCATATCAAAGCTGTAATTATTTTGGGATCGTAGAATTATAGGTGATTTTTATTTTCTTTAACTACTTTTTATATAAACTAAAAAAATACAATTTAAGCTTTTGTTTTATTTTACAATACTATTTCCTGTCCTTTTATAATCACCTATAAAAGTCTCTTCCTGCTGTATCTCCATCTTTTCTCAGAACCTGTTATTTAAAATTACATACTAATAAGCAGCATTCACAAAATAAGTAACAAGCCAGTTCTTTGCGCCTTTCTGTGAGTTATTTTTTTCATGCCTATTGATTACTGGTATACAACATAGTAAAGAGCAAGTAATTGGAAGGAATGTTGCCATTTTTAAAAAGCACTTTTAAAAATATCAATTTGGCCTTACAGAAATATTTGAACCTCTAATGATAACTTTGTGTTACCTTTAGGAACTCAAAGAACAACCAAAGTAAAAAGAAAGGGCCACGTACTCCTAGTCCACCCCCTCCTATACCAGAAGATATTGCTCTGGGTAAAAAATACAAAGAAAAATATAAAGTGAAAGACAGGATAGAAGAAAAACCTAGAGATGGAAAGGACAGAGGGCGGGATTTTGAAAGGCAAAGAGAAAAAAGAGAGAAACCAAGGTAAGTAGGATTGTGTGTTTTTAACAATATGCTTTTATAGAATCTAAAGTATTTCCTTTTTAGGAGCTTTCAGGCATTATTGTAATGAGCCTTTAGTTTAGTTATCAGTGTGTGTATGTATAGTAGTTCACACAGTTAGTCATGGATATTTCAATTTACATTAAATTTTAGAATTTTTAAATATTTTAATATGGTAAAAACATAAAAATTTACCATTTTAGCCATTTAAAATGTATAGTTCAATAGTATTCAGTATGTAAACATTGTCAGGAAATAAATTTCCAAAAACTTTTACATCTTGTAAATCTAAAACTTTAAACTCACCAAGCAATAATTCCCCTTCTCTTTCTTCTCATAATCCCTGATAACCACCATTCTCTCTTGTGTTTCTGTGAATTTTGATTGCTTTAATACTTTGTATAAGTAGAATCATATAGTATTTATCTTTTGGTGACTGTTTATTTCACTAATATCCTTAGGGTTCATCCAAATTATAGCATGTGACAGAATTTCCTTCCTTTTTAAGATTGAATATATTTCTTGTGGAATAAATTTTGTTTGTTCATTCATCCATTGATGGACATTTGGCTGTTGTGAATAGTACTGCTTTTACATGGGCCTGCAGATATCTCCTCAAGATCCTACTTTCAGTTCCTTTGGATATAAACCCAGAAGTAAGATTGCTAGATCATATGATAATTATATTTTAAGTTTTTGAGAGACTTTCTTATTGTTTTCCATAGCAGTTATACCATTTTATACTTCCACAGAGAACAAATGTTCTGGTCTCTCCACATCCTAACCAACACTTATTATTTTTTGTATTTTTATAGTAACCATTCTAAAGAGTGTGAGGTAATAAATCATGATATTGATTTCCATTTCTCTGGTGATTAATGATATTGAACATTTTCTCAGAGATGAAATTCGAAAATATTTTCTTCCATTCTTATAAGTTTCCTTTTCACTCTGTAGATGATGTCCTTTAATACACAAAATTTTTTAAGTTTGATATAATCTCATTTATTTTTGCTTGTGGTTTCTATGGTGTAATAGTTAAGAAATCATTGACAGGTTCAATATATGAAGCTTTTCTACTTTGTTTTTCTTTAGGAATATTATATTTACTTTTCATATTTAGGTATTTAGTTCATTTGGGGTGAATTTTTGTAATGTGGTGTTAGATAATGGTCCAACTTCATTCTTTTGTATGTGGATTTTTAGTTTGGGCATAATTATTTGTTGAAGTGGCTGTTCTTTCCCCTTTGATTGGTCTTCACATCCTTTAAAAAATGATCATATTTGGTTTATTTCTGAGTATTCTACACCATAGAACTACAAGGCTGTCTTTATGACAGTACCATACTTGATAAAATTATTGTAGCCCTTTAATACATTTTGAAATCAGTAAGTGCAAATCCCCCAACTTCATTCCTTTATTAAATTATTTTGGCTATTTGGGGGAGGGGAGACTTAAAGTTCCATGTAAATTTCAGGATGAATTTTTCTGTTTCTGCAAAGAAGGCCATTGGATTTTGATAGGAATTGTGTTGACTATAGATTGCTTTGGGTAGTGTGGATATTTTAATATTAAATCTTCTAAGCCATTAACACAGGATATCTTTCCTTTTATTTCTGTCTTTCTAAGTTTCTTTTAGCAGTGCTTTATAATTTTCATTGTACAGTCTGTCATCTCTTTATTTAGGTTTATCCCTATATAGTATTTTTAATGCTACCATGCGGGGAATTGTTTTCTTAATTTCCTTTTCAGATTTGTTCATTGTGGTGGGTAGAAACACAACTGTTTTTTTGTGTGTGTTGATTATTCTGTAACATTGCCAAAGTTGTTTATTAGTTCTAGTAAAGTTTTATTTTGCTTATTTTTTTTTAGAATCTAGAGTTTACTACATGTAAGATCTTGACATCTACAAACAGACCATTTAACTTTCCAATTTCAATGCCTTTTACTTCTTTTGAAAATTAATATAAATGTTCCAACATGATGTTGAATAGAAGTGTCAGGAAGAGGTATCCTTGCCTTGTTCCTGATCGTAGAGGAAAACCTTTCAGTCTTTTGTTCATTGAGAGGGATATTAGCTATGGGTTTTTCATAAATGGCCTTTTATTAAGTTGAGGTAGTTTCCTTATATTTCTAATTTGTTGATATTTTTAATCATTAAAAGGTGTTGAATTTCATCAGATGTTTTTGTGTATGTCAGTGCAGATGCCAAGTAGTCATTTTATTTTGTTAATGTTTCACAATGTTGAACCGCCTTTGCATTCCAGAAATAAATTCCATGTGGTCATTATGTGTGATCCTTCTTATATGCTGTTGAAATCAGTTTGCTAGTATTTTTTTGAGGGCTTCTGTATCAGTATTTTTTTTTTTTTTTCTCTACACCTGACTCATGTGACAGGTGCCAGTCAAAGTGCAGGTTCTTTAACATTGCAATGTTAAATGTTGCAAAGTTTGCAGTTTTCATTGTCTTTTTTTTTTTTTTTTTTTATTGTTGGCTGTTCAAAACATTACATAGTTCTTGATATATCATATTTCACAATTTGATTCAAGTGGGTTATGAGCTCCCATTTTTACCCCATATACAGATTGCAGAATCACATCAATTACACATCCATTGATTTACATATTGCCATACTAGTGTCTGTTGTATTCTGCTGTCTTTCCTATCCTCTACTATCCCCCCTCCCCTCCCCTCCCCTCCCCTCCCCTCCCCTCCCCTCCCCTCCCCTCCCCTCTTCTCTCTCTGCCCCCTTTACTGACATTCGTTTGTCCCCCTTGTATTATTTTTCCCCTTCCCCTCACTTCCTCTTGTATGTACTTTTGTATACCTCTGAGGGTCTCCTTCCATTTCCATGCATTTTCCCTTCTCTCTGTATCAGTATTAATCAGGGATGAATATTTTCCTGAATCACAAGATTTATGAAATACTTAAATATTTGATAAGGAACACCCATTCCCTTGTTCATTTTTTATTAGTTTCCAAATTTATTTTTTCATGAAATTAATATTTCCTCAGGAAAAATGTAACTCTTTAGAGGGATCCTACTCACATTTTTGAGTTACAGTGTAATGAAAAATGCACAAACCTTGAAGTTACACAAATTGAAAAATTTTCCTGGTTTTGCCAATTACTTGATGTAAGACCCTGGACAAGATACTTGTTCTGCCTGAGCTTCTCTTTTACTTCAGCTGTAAAACATGCATAGTTTTATCTTATTGGGTTGAGGTCAGGATTAAATGAGGTAATCATTTAAGAAAATAAGATAAAGTGGTCAATAAATACATAGCTCTTCATCCTTCTGTTAGAAGAGCAATAACTTCAGGTGAACTAGAATTCTCTAGAATTGGCTGGTTTCTTCTAAGTGGAAATATTTTAATATATTTCTTTTATAATTTATAACCAGAGTACTTATAATTTTGATTAAATTTCAAGATAGTTTTATTGCTTAGTGACATCTTTTATATATGCAGAATGGGTATAGGTGTATGTCCAGTTAGACTCACATGCTTAATTTGATCCATCTTGTCTTGGTCATCAGGTCTTCTCTTTTCCTTATTCTCAGTCATTAGACATTTAGAAGACTAGTATCAAAGAGAAAAATGCAAAGGTATTTAAATTGAATCAACAATTTTCTGAAACTAAAAGAGTAAGAAGAAAACATGGTTAAAATGATGAAGCCATTACTTAGCAATATGTTAGTATATTGGCCTTAAATATTTGTGTGATCATCTCAAGTGTGAACTAAAGTTTTTTCTTTCATATTATAGACAACAGGTTTGGATAAAAATATGATTAGACTGTAATTTTTTAAAAAGATACTATGAATAAACTTTTGGTTTTTGTATCCTGTAAATTAATCACCAAAGCCTATTATAGATATTCATGAAATAATTTTAAGTATATTCCAGAAATAAATTTTTAAGTATATTCCAGAAATTTAAAATATTCATTTATGGATAAGCCAGTCTTTATTAATTTACATATTTCCAAATTGACTACTACCTAACAAAAGTGAAACAGACAGTAAAGATTTTCCTGTTCAGTAGGATGCATTTGTTTGGCTATTGATCATAAATGGTTTTCTAGCTTTGGGTAAAAATCATTGAACATTTCTACTTGTATCTGTAAGTAAATAAATTTCTATTTATAGTCAGTTACATTTTAGTGGTTTATTATATTGAAAGAAATAAGTTTTTAAATAAAAGCTTAAAGCTTCAATTGAATGAACCATAACTAGTTGTTAAGACAAATGTAGTGTTCTAGATAGCAGATTTTTAGTTTTCAGTCAATTGTTATTGTAAAGGCATTTTTTTTTTATTTGCCTAAATTATTTTTCTGTAAATCCTTTTGAATATATTGGATTACTTTCCTGGCGTGTGTGCATGCACACACACGACAATTTATATAAATTAAAGAGGCATTATTTATAAACAGTTAGTATAGGGCAGTGTTTCTCAACTTAAGATCATTTGTTTTCCAGGGGACAGTTGACAATGTACCATTATTGTCACCACTCAGTGGGAGGGGTGCTGTTGAGTTGTCAGGGATACTGCTAAGCATCTTACAGTATACAGGACAGACTCCCAACACCTAAGAATTATCTGGTATAAAATGTCAATAGTACAGAGGTTGTTAAACCCTGGTTTAAGGTTAATAATGATTTTTCCACCATTACAGATATTAAAACATATTTATCATAGGCACTGAAGGTAATTCCAGAATACTTTGAATAGAATGTCAGAATTTTTTTGAATTCGCATTTAGCTAATTGCTTTGAGAAATGTGATATTTAGGTATGTGATGTCTAGAATGTTGTTTGTAAATGGTAGCATTCTTTTTTAGTTATTGCACAGATATGTGTACTTCATCTTGCTATCACACTCAGGTTATGGCATAACAGGCTCCAGGTGTAATTCAGATGTGTTTCACGGGGTTATAAGTTGTTCCTCTGGTAGCAGTGAAAGAAGACAATTTAGAACTGAGGAGGTCCTAGTTAAATAAGATTTATGTACTAAATCTCAGTTTGTGCTGCCCACAAATGAAGGCAGTTTATTTAAGATAAAGACAGTATACACTTTGTTGTCCTCTCATTAACCATAGGATTCTTTCACAGTCCTAAATGTCATCCCAGGCAGCACAGATTTGCTTTTTGTGGTTGGGGATAGTTTTCCTTTCCCCAGGGTCTTGAATTTACAAGCATTTTCACAGCTGCTTCCTACCTTGATCTTACTAGTATATTTTCTCTGTAGTTGTTTTTGAGTTTTCCCCCTCCAGGTACTTGTTTATACTATCAGATTATCAAAATGAATTCTTTACTTTAAGTTAGAGTAGGCAGTCTTCGCTCAGGGAGAACATTGCCTGGAAAAGTCAGTGTGCCTTGGCACACTTGGGAGAAAGGCACAGCATATTTCTTCTAAAGCTGTTACTTCCACTTATAAGTCAGTCACATCTTTTAAATAAAAGCAACTTATTTGTAATTTCAGAGTATTGTAAATTAAAATTTGTCTTACAATTATTACCAGCACTTTTAGCTGCTGAGAGCCATAGCCAAGTAGGAATGACGCATGGCATTTTGGGTTGATAGGTGACCTTGCTCAGGGATTAGGGTGGCCCCGGGTTTAGGGTGGATCCTGCTGGGAATAGGGCGTAACTTGCTGCCTCAGGTGCCCACTCCATTCTCGTGGGGTTCTGTGAGAATTGGTATGCAGAGCCCGGTGGAGGGAGTGTATTCCCAAGTAGTGCGTGTAGAGTGTCGTGAGAGTTCGGGAATAAAGAGTTGCTGATTGAATCTGCAAGGCTTTGTGGTGGCTCGGTTATTTTGTGCCCAGCCAGACTGCGGCATTTAGCTTTAACTTTTATAGTCAGTTTTGTTTAAAGATATTCCTTTGGCTGGAATAGAAGGCTTTTGAACATTTTTTTTTTTAATGCTATTTTTCCATATAGATCTACTTCCCCATCAGGACAACATCATTCTCCTATATCTTCTAGACATCACTCATCATCCTCACAATCAGGATCATCTATTCAAAGACATTCTCCTTCTCCTCGTCGAAAAAGAACACCTTCACCATCTTACCAGCGGACTTTAACTCCATCTTTACGACGTTCTGCTTCTCCTTATCCTTCACATTGCTTGTCTTCTCCTCAGCGAAAGCCAAGTCCTTCAAGACATCGCTCTCCAATGAGAGAGAAAGGGAGGCATGATCATGAACGAACTTCACAGTCACACGATCGGCGTCATGAAAGGAGGGAAGGTATACACTATACTTCAGCTTGCTTTTTCTTTTTTTTTCAAGAGTTCTTTTAATTAAAAACAATTTCTTACTGAAAAATTGGACATCCATATTTATTGTTGTAATAAGATATGGAGGAAGATATTTAGTTTTGTAATATGAAGGCTAGTGTTCTTAAGGGCAACGGGAAATGCTCAAAGACATAGGGATGTTAAGTATTAAGTATGCACAAGTGGCATTTATAGGTATGCTAAGTTGGTGAGCTGTGTCTGTATTTTTGCCTATCTAAATTTTGGTATGTCCATTTCAGTTAACTATATGTTTTTAAAAATCAAGAAGTAAAGGGAAGAAGAATAGCAAATCAGGGAGCAGAGTTTAAAAGCATTGAAAGCGTTTTGATAAAGGGACCAGGGCTGGGGAAAACTTTTAGAATGTCAATGCAACCAAGTCATTGCATTGACTTTCTAGATGTAAATCAAAATAAAAAAGTAAGCATGAGCTGAGGGTATAGCTCATTGGTAGAACTCTTTTCTAGAATGTGTGAGGCTCTGAATTCAATCCCAGCACTTCAGAGAAGGAAGTAAGCAAAGCAGTTTTACTTTCTAAATTCCTGAGAATTATATTAATGTTAGATATGCAACTCCATACTCAAGCTGTCATCCCTTTGTATACTTCTTGTTTAAGCTTCCTTTCCTTATTTAACTTCTTCTGAGTTAATTTTTGAACATAGTAAGGTTTTAGGAAATACTTGCAACAACATTTCTGTTTAACATGCATTTTATATCTCTCTGTTCGAGTACATTATAGAAGTCTCCTGTAAATGATATTAATAGTTATGTTCTTCGTATCAACAGTGCAAGCAGTATTCACTCAAAATCTTTTACCCAGAAAAAATAGTGGATATGTAGGTAGAGACAGAGAAAGTATCTATTTTGTAGAATTAATTATTATGTACATGATTATAGAACCAGAACAGTATAACAGTGTATATGGAACATTGTGTATGCTATATTTATAGAACTCATGATGGAAGCTTCCATACAATGTTTATGGAAAATTGGTAAGATGGGAAAATTTACTTATACCTATTAATTTAAATAAAATTTAACAACTAGATTTGACCAAGAATATAGTATATATTTATGACTACTTATTAAATGAAAACTTGTCATTATTATTAAACATACTAATGAAGGGAAAATAATATCAGTCGAGTCTCATGGGAATGCTTTTTTGGTAGAAAGAATTGCTTATGGGAGAATCCTTTGTAAAGAGGATATTTCTTTAATCTTTTATAGAAAGAAGAGATTTAGCAAATGATTCTTCCTCTTTATTTAGATGTCATTTTCTGAAATAAGGATGATTTCAGTAGAAGGATGGGGAGATAAAGAATGAAATTAATAATTACATATATTTGTAAAGACTGATGGCAGTATCATGAAACCAGGAGTCTGGTATAAGTGGACACATTTTAAGGGACAGTTGGTATTGGAAGAGGAGTAGAAATCATAGTTTTGTGAAGAAAAAGATGGAAATATATCAGATCCTTACCCATTGCTTCTGTCTTTAGCATTTGTAAATATAGGTATATGGACAAAGGCATTGGCAAAGGAGTTTGGGTATTTAGTAAGGCTTTGAGGATTATTTGAGAGTTCCTTGAAAGAGATTATGGACCCAGCCAGCAAGAACAATAAAAGGAATAAATTTATAATGTTTTAGGCATAAGTCTGCTATAGTTGCTAGAATAGCCTCAGATTGTTGACAGTTTCAGAATATAGGAACAACTTGCAAAAGAGTCTGATTAAAAAGGGCAGAATTTATTCTTTGTGGTTCTTGTTAATATTTTAACTGCCTGTCAGATTTATGTTTATAATCATCTTATACCTTTTCTAGGCATGTCTAAATAGTGGCTTATAATCTTTGCGAATTTTCATGAGGTATGAGATATCTAAGCTTTGGGCCTGTATTAATTCATATATAAAATAACAAAGTTGGTTTAAATAAACATTGAGGTCCTTTTTTTTTTGTGGTGCTGGGGATTGAACCCAGGGCTTTGTGCATGTGAGACAAGCACTCTACCTGCTGAGCTATATGTCCAGTCCTTGTAGTCTATTTTTTAAAAATGAGGTGTTTTTTTCTGTGATATATCAGAAAACACTTAAATAGAGGAAATTTTAGAAATGGTCACACCCACAAGTATCATACCATTGAGCAGCTCAGGAAAAGAGTGAAGAACAGTACTCTTTGCCAGCAGCTAACTGAGCCACTCTCAAGTGCTTAAATAAATTTGAGGTGGTCATAATGTATTTTAAATCTAGCCTAATATCCAGTAGATATAATTAAAGTCACTGTGCACCTCTGGATCTAAAATTGTTTCTAAAAAAAAAAGCAATGAGAGGAAAGGAGATTTACTTATTTGTTTCAGTCGCTTAGGATCTATAAGTATTGTTAAATTGGGGTGGGGACCTTCATGTTCACCATTTATCCAGTTAAGAATGTAGCTATCAAATCTTTAATTAAATTATCTTTTGGATTTTAGCATATAAATAGTTTTAATTTTAAACTATTTAAAACATTCACCTGTTTTCTCCTTTTCTTTCTGCAAAGCACATATTACTCTTGTAATAAAGCTCTAATTAAATATATTGTCTAGTTTTTTGAAACTTTGGGAAAAAAATTACAGTTGATTTCTAAAATTGTGTTAACAGAGACTAGAGGCAAAAGGGATAGAGAAAAGGACACAAGAGAAGAACGAGAATATGAACAGGATCAGAGCTCTTCTAGAGACCACAGAGATGAAAGAGAACCTCGAGATGGTCGAGACCGTCGTGATACCAGAGACACTAGAGACCGCAGGGAACTCAGAGACTCCAGAGACATCCGGGACTCAAGGGAGATGAGGGATTATAGCAGAGATAGTAAAGAGAGCCGTGATCCCAGAGATTCTCGGTCCACTCGTGATGCCCATGACTACAGGGACCGTGAAGGTCGAGATACTCATCGAAAAGAGGATACATATCAGGAAGAATCACGGAGTTATGGCAGAAATCACTTAAGAGAAGAAAGTTCTCGTACTGAAATAAGGAATGATTCCAGAAATGAGTCTCGAAGTGAAATTAGGAATGACCGGATGGGCAGAAGTAGGGGGAGAGGTCCAGAGTTACCTGAAAAGGGTAAGGTTTTTGACTTATCTGTGAACTTTATCTTGTATATTTATATAGAAAGCATTAAATCTCCTACGATTTCTCTTCTAAATATATTATTTTTTTATGTTCATTGTTATCTTTTGTCAAGATAATTTTTACGATCTTCCCTATAAATCCATCTAGGAATCGTTAAAGTAGTGAAACATACTGTTTAGATTATAGACCATGTGATTGTGTTTTATCCAGTCATGCCTTCCATCTTGATTAGTATGGAACACTAAGAAAATTACTATCAAGCAAAATAGTAGAATTATAAGGAAGTATTTCCCAATAAATTAGTGTATGGATGATAAAATGATCATTAGAAAAGAGTCAAAATTGTGAGTTTTTAAAACTGATGACATTCAGAAATGACTGATTTATATATTCTCTAGTATTTGCACTTGCTTTAGAACATCTCATATCAGGATCTTGAGCCATTTTTCTTGCCTAAAAATCATTTACCATCACCACATGACTTAAATATTATTTATCATGGTCTCCAAACTACTGAGATTTAATTAGATTTGACCTTTCTTTTTTTTTTTTTTTTAATTTTTTATTGTTGGCTGTTCAAAACATTACATAGTTCTTGATATATCATATTTCACAATTTGATTCAAGTGGGTTATGAGCTCCCATTTTTACCCCATATACAGATTGCAGAATCACATCAGTTGCACATCCATTGATTTACATATTGCCATACTAGTGTCTGTTGTATTCTGCTGCCTTTCCTATCCTCTACTATCCCCCCTCCCCTCCCCTCCCCTCCCCTCTTCTCTCTCTGCCCCCTCTACTGACATTCATTTGTCCCCCTTGTATTATTTTTCCCCTTCCCCTCACTTCCTCTTGTATGTACTTTTGTATAACTCTGAGGGTCTCCTTCCATTTCCATGCATTTTCCCTTCTCTCTCCCTTTCCCTCCCACCTCTCATCCCTGTTTAATGTTAATCTTCTTCTCATGCTCTTCGACCCTACTCTGTTCTTAGTTACTCTCCTTATATCAAAGAAGACATTTGGCATTTGTTTTTTAGGGATTGGCTAGCTTCACTTAGCATAATCTGCTCTAATGCCATCCATTTCCCTGTAAATTCTATGATTTTGAGATTTGACCTTTCTTCATCCACCTCTTTACCTTCTCCACAGACCACGACCACAGAACTCTCATCACTTGTATTCTTTCCATTGGTTTGTTGGTCTAACCCTGGTTAGTATTATTGCTTCACATTTAAGTGTTGAAGGGCCCAAAAGTTCTTCATAATTAATCTTTTCTTGACACTTTGTTTTTTCTTATAAGTTTTAGAAAACAGTTTCTAATTTTATGAAAAACTATTAATTTTTATTTAAATGTATTAAGGTTGTTGATTTATACCTTTTTCTGTTAAGGTTTTACATATATTTTATTGCCGGTTACTATTTTTGTTGCCATTATAAATGCTACTTTAAAAAATTTTTAAAGTTAGAATATTTTTTAACTAATGCATTCACCTGGTTCAAAATTTCAAATGTATAGAAAGATACATAATGAAAAGCCTTTCTCCTTTTTGCCTCTCACCACTCTTACCAACTTTGTGTTTTTCCTTTCCAAAACATTTGACATAAGCAAATATGTATATCCATTCATTTTCCCCTCTAGGTTAACAAAAGTAAATTTTAAAATTTTTGTTGAAAAGTAAAACCTATATTATTCTGGATCCTGCTATTTTCACTTAATAAAAATATTATGAAATCATATCTTTCACCACAGTAAACAATTACTTCTTTATTTTGGCACATAGTCTCTATTGTAGGATATATAATAAAGTTCACAAGTATTACATTGATGGATGTTTAATTTCTCTAATCTTTTTCAGAAAGTGCGCTAGTGAATAATTGTGTGTCTCCCTAAATGGAGTCTTTTAAAACATTTTCTAATGTTTATTTCTGGTACTTGGGAATAGTAATTGATATTTATATATTAGTCTTGGATTTAAGTGTTGTTGCTGTATTTTCCTAATACATCTAATTAAATTCTTTTAACAAATATACCTGGGAACAGACAGATTTGGCTCTTCATTTCTGATTATAATTTGTTTTCTCTCAATTATCTACTGAACATCTCCAGCAATGCAGTATTGAATATAAACAGAATGGGCTTCTTTTGCTTTGTTTCAGATTTTTAAGGATTGTTCCTAGCATCAAGTGTGGTGTTTGCAGGTGTTTTTTTTTTTTTTTTTTTAACAGATGTTTTTATTGTGCTAAGGATTCTCCTGATTACCCAATTTAATTAACAATTTCTATCACTGTTAATTTTTTGTCTTGAGAATATCATATAGTTTGTTGATATATTTTGTTATTTCACATGTTAATGTTTTTAAAGTTTGCAGCTGTCCTTGCATTCCTGAGATACATTCAATTTTGTCATTTTTTTAAGGTTCTAGAATGAGTTTGTTAAAAATTTAATTTTGAATTAAATATTTATGTTTTTAATTGAGGTTGGCATACCATCAATGGTATAGTGATAAATGTTTAACAACTGACTCTTCAGAAGAAAAGTCTTGACTTGCCTTTTGACAGTTCTCATGGTGTAAATAATTTCTACCATGGAAGATTTCAAGCTACTAACATGAGGTCATGTGGAGTTGGGAAGAGATGTCCACAGCTCTCCCTGGTTAGCCATTATGAACCAGTTCTAGCAAACCACTGCAGATTTTTCCTTATATTGTCCTTCTTTGGGTGGGGCTCAAAAAGTTATATTAGCTATATATAACGTGTTGCTTCTTTTTTTGGAACAGTTTAATTATGTGTCCTTCAAAAGTTAAGTAACATTTGTCAGATGGTTAGCGCTTTCTCCACCAAATGAGTTTCTCTAATAGTTATAGATTTGTATAGATTTTCTTTTTGTTCTTGAAGCAATTCTAGTAAGTTTCCCCTGCCCTAGGAAATTTGTTCTTTTTTTTTTTTTTTTTTTGGTGCCAGGGATTGAACCCAGGGGCATTCAACCACTGAGCCACATTCTCAGTCCTCTTTATATTTTATTTTGAGACAGGGTCTCACTAAGTTGCTTAGGATCCCTCACTGAGTTGTTGGGGCTGGCTTTGATTATGTGATTCTCCTGCCTTAGCCTCCCTAGCCTCTGGAATTATAGGTGAGCGCCACTGTGCCTGGCTGTTTTCAGATTTTTGATACAAAGATGTTCCTAAATATATTTTATAAGATCTCTGTTGTATCTATGGTCATATTCCTTTATTTTTCCCTTGTTCGGTCCTGCCAGAGATTTGTCTGTATAGAGTCTTTTCAGAAAACTAATATTTGGCCTTGTTTATATTCCTTTATATTTCTTTTGTTATATTTCATTAACTTTTGTTATGTTTTACTCTTTTATGAAAAATATAGTATTTCTATTAGTACCCATTCTAAACACTTTGTGAATTTTAATGATTTCTTCTTTGACTCATAAATTAAGTAGAAGTTGGATTTTACATTTCCAGTCAGGCTTTTAATAAGTCCCTTCCTTCCATGTTAATTGTTGTCAGGTAAACACTGATGTCAGTTCTTTGGTATGATTGTTAAATCTTATTTTGTGGCTCAGGAGTTCAGTATTTATAAGTATTCTGCATGTACTTACACTTGTAATGGTAGGATGTAAAGCATATTTCTAAGATCAGGTTTGTTAATACTTTCAAATATACATCTAATTTTTTGAAGTCTGATTGTTATGTCTTTACAGAAAAGTGAACTAAGTCTTCTATCATTTAGAAATTTGTGGATTTGTCAGTTTATTGTAGTTTGATAGGTTTTTGATTTAAAAATTTTGAGGCCTTGCTATTACAAAAGGCTATTTTACTGGCTGCTCTCTTGTTGGTGTGTATTTGATAAATCTTTTTCCATCCTTTTAACCTTTATGGGTTGTTTTAAATGTTACTCTAAGCAACATATAGTTATTAGACATATGTTGATTTTCTTCATTGAATCTTTCTTGATTCTTAACTTTCCTTCAATATTTTACCTTTTCAGTCAGTGTTTTCCCTTCTGAGTCATACCCTCAAGACTTATCTTTGTAATATTTTTCTTAATTGCCTCTAATCTGATTTTTAACCTTTCGTTCCTAGGTTTATATATAGCTCTTTTGTTATCTTTAAAAGTGTTTCAAATTTATTCTCCCTGGTCTTTAATTATTAAAATATTCTTTGCAGATATTTAGATTATTAAAATGCCTTATTACATTATTTAGAGTTATGCTGTGATTATTTTAGGGCTCCAGGCCTGTTACATGTAAATTGTGTGTGTTTGTATATGAGTGTGCATGTATGTCTGTGTACACCTTGGGGAAGCGCCATCTGCATTTGTTTTAAAAGATGTGTAGGATTTCCTCAGTTATAGATAGGAATTGTTGATTGTTGCTTTGGGTGGGTTGGCTTTTCATGGAAAAAAGTTAGAATAAGTTCATCTTTTCCTATTTTTCTGATCTATGGTAATTCTATGAAATTGAAGGCAGAACCCTCCAGAGTTTTTGCCAAGTATGTTTGAATGATGGGATGTACAGGCATTACAAAGAAATGTACAAGAAATCTCTGTATACCCACCCTCTAGCTTTCACAATGTTTACATCTTACAATCTATGGTAAAACTAAGAAATTAACATTTGTAAAATCCATAGGACTTCTTCAGATTTCTCTAATTAAACATTTATTCTGTGTGTGTGTGTCTATGTAGTTCAGTCACATGAGTAGCACTGTATTGACTTACCCGAACTCAAGATACTCAGCTGATCTAGACACAGCAGCATGCACCTCTAGTCCCAGCTACAGGAGTGTGAGGTCAGCCTGGGCAACATAGTGAGACTCTGTCATTAAAAAAAAAAAAAAAATCCACTGTAACCTTATAAAATTCCATTGTGTTACTCCAGTGTATTCACATCCATATTCCCACATCCTTCCCATCCCCTGTCCCTGGCTCCTGACAACCTCTGTTATGTCTTGTATCTTATGTTATATCATGAATGTTTCATAAATGGAATCATGCTGTATGTATCCTGCTGACACTGGCTTTTTCACTTAACATAATGTTGTCATTCAAGTTGTTGTATGTAGTGATAGTGTGTTTTTTATTATTGCTGAATATTGTTCTCCTTACTATCATTTGTTTAACCATTCACCACTTAGAGATATTTGGGTACTTTCTAGTTGGGGCTATTCTGAATCAAGTTACTTGTGAACATTCTTTTTCTACATCCTTGAATAAAAGTTTGCAGTTATCACTTTATGTTGCAAAGGACCTTGATTCTATTTGGAATATTTTCACTATAAACTATAATTTAAACAATAACATTCCTATTTATTTAATTATTTTCATGATATTTTTATGAATTAGATATTAAAAAAATCATTTTCACTTTGTTGTTTTCTGCATTAAGTCAGTCTTACTTTGTTTCTATTATAGGACTTATTTTCAGAGAGGGAACACTGGAACTTATCTTACTGTAGTCAGTTATTGAACAGTTTAGGTTTCTGATATACTGCTTAGTGTTCTTTAAAAAATGAATTCCACATTTTGGAATACCAAAAAAAAAAAAAAATAGTGTTTTTTTAGGAAAAAGGATTGTGACTGACAAACTTGTTGAATATTGTTTATGTGTTAAATATTTGTGTGAATATCCTTTGTTTAGGAAGTCGAGGCTCGAGAGGTTCTCAAATTGATAGTCACAGTAGTAGTAGCAACTATCATGACAGCTGGGAAACTCGGAGTAGCTATCCTGAAAGAGATAGATATCTGGAAAGAGACAACAGAGATCAAGCAAGGGATTCTTCATTTGAGAGAAGACACGGAGAGAGAGATCGTCGCGACAACAGAGAGCGAGGTTTGTCAAACAGAATTTTATTATATAGCAACCAACTTCTATAAAGAAAACTGTTTTTAAAATGGTTATCAATTTACTTTTTGTGAATATTGATTTACTTTTTAATGTAAAGTGTCTTTTAAGATATGTGCTTGATGATCATTTGAAGCTATTTATTCATATAGTCTTTGTTGAATTGCTGTTGGAGGGATTATGTAAATAGACAGCTATCAGTACCTCAGGCAGCAAAGTATAAGAATGGGGGGAGGCTCTATTGCATGTTTCTCATCTTAACCAAATTGCTCACAACTCTTTTAAAAGTGTAGGTGATTAGAGCCATCCCAGGCAGTTCTGATTCAGGAAATACCTAAATCTTCAACTAAGGATCCTGCCTACTTACTCATTAGCTGTGATCAATAGAGTCTTATAAGGAATGTGAGAGAGGAACAAGGAAAGAGATAGGGCTAGAGATTGTTCAGTGAAACATTTTGTTTATAGTCTGTTCTGAAAATATATAATATTTGCTCTGGTTAATTTATATTCTTAGCTGTCATAAGTTAAAGTTTTCCATTAATTAGATGATCTCTTAAAACTCAATTTTGAAACTGAATTACTAGGAAGCCCTTAAGGGTTGTAAGCACTTTCTTTAGCATGCTTTTATTGCCTGTACATGTTAGGACCTTTAAACATTTAAAATCTGAAGAAGGTCTCACTTATCTTGGCTGATTTCTAAAGTAAAGTTTGCTATAATGCTGAGATTAAAATAGTATGCAATTTTGTGGACCAGAAGATTGAATATTGGTGCTTTAGTGTGGGTTGAATCAAAAAACTATCTTCCTATATTGATATGGGTGGTAATAGAAGGAGAGCAAAGTCTCTAAGACATCATCTACTTTTGGGATAAGATTAGACACAGGAGAGTTGGTTGGGTTGTTTGTTAAAGGTAAGCCCAGTGCACTTGGTTTAAAAGATGTGTAGGATTTCCTCAACTATAGATAGGGTTGGAGTTTATACGTTTTGTGTTTCTGAAATTGTTTCTTCCTTAGCTCTTTGACAACCTTTCTTCACTGTGTCCTGGTACTTTATTTCTGTTTTCACATCCTAGCTCAGGTTTTTCCTCATCTCATGCCTAAATTCTATAGGAAGATTTGGTTTCAATCTTGTGTTTAGTTTAACCACACATATTAAGCTTTTACTAGGTGTCATAAACTTTGATAGTTACTTTAAATATATATTTTTAGCTTAATTTTTACAACGTCCCTGTGAGTGTGTGTGTGTGTGTGTATATATACATATATATATGTATATATATACATATATATATGTATATATATACATATATATATGTATATATAGATATATATATATATGATAAAATAATCCATGTTTCACAGTTAAGAGATTAGATCTAAGAGAAGTTAAGTTACCAGTATTACAGGAAGGAAATTTCAAAGCTGGAATTCAAACTCTGGTCTTCTGACTACAAGTCCAGTTATCTTTCTGATTTATTTTAGTATAACTACTTCAGTGAATATCAAATGTATGATTAAAAGAGAAACCTATTTTTGAGGTTAATGATATATTCTGTGCCTTTAGTACCCATGCCAGGCACTTTGCTAATATATAATAGTTCTTTCCTTATAGAACTTAAAGTGGGGCAGAGAGGTGGGGATTCTCCCTCTCCTCGCTAAAATAACTGATTATTGAGGTTATCAAGGAAACAAACAGTAGCCCCAGATAGAAATAAAGAATAAGAGAACCTGTTGTGTAGTGTTTATGAACAACTTGAAAAAAAAATTATGTAGAGGCATAAATGCAAGAGAAGTAGCTAGTTTTTCAAAGACAAAAAGCATCCCATGAAAAGAGCAGGTGTAATGCTCTGAGGTGGGAAATAGCCCGACATGTCTTAGAATTAGAAAGAAGACTAATGTGGCTAAAGTATAGTGAGTAGTAGGGGATTCATAGAGGTTAAGGGTAGAGATATACACAAGTACTTTGTTCTATCCTCAGAAATTTAAATCTTTCCTTTAGATCTGACCTTCACAGTCTAGTACAAATAGACAACTAAAATATAATTGTTAGTGCTATGTAAACTTCTATGAGAAGACAAAGGACCAAACAGAATTCCGAGAAAGGTGCTTTAATTAGGAAGAGGACGTCTGAATTAGGGCCTTCAGAATATTTAAGTTTGCTAGAAGGAATAATGGAAAAAGTATTTTCCAGCAGAGGTGCAACATAAGCAGACACACAGGACTAAAAGAATCATATGCTTTGGAGGAATAAAGAATTATGTTGTGAGGTTGGAGTAGAGGTATGTTATGATTAGTAGGGAAGGAAAGCAGCCAGGGAAGAGGACTGATAAGACACTATATAGACCAGGTTGTAAATTACCTAATAAGTCAGGCTAAACATTTTGAATTCAGTTGCTTTTCACTGTGTATAAGATAACTGCTTTCAAGCAGATGGAACAAATAGAGTTTTCATCAAAAACATATTAAGTATCTGGGGAAAAACTGAAGGCAAAGATAGACTGTTGATAACATAATCATCTGAGAAGAGCTGATCAAGGTCTGAGTTAATATAGTAACTGTAGAGATAGTGAAAGGAAAAGAAAGATTCTAGAAATGAAATTGATAGTATTTGGGTATGGCAATATTTGGATAATTCAAAAGTTGCCAGCTGTAATTAATAGATTTGTTGTTACTTAAGAAATATGTGAAGAAAGCACATCTTTTAAGAACATATTTTGGAAGATAGTTTAGACATGTTAAGAGTGGTGCTCTTGTATTCTTTCCATTTTCCTTTGAAATTAGGGACATTGCCATTTTGTATGTGAGAATAAAGGTTTTATCTGCCTAGAAAGTGTCTGAGTAGTCTATTCCCTGACATTCCTTTATTCAGAAATTTCAAATATGAATTAATGTAAGTTGCAGTATTAAATGTTTCAGGTTATTTGTAATTATGATTTTGATTATGATCCCCAAATCAGGAATTTAGACAATCTAAAACATAGATATATAACAATAGAACCATTTTAATTTAAATTAGTTTCAGCAAAAATAAAAAGATTTAGGAAAAATTGACTTTCTAGTCCTAAAGTCCTAATGCATCTACCATCTCTGTAACTGGCAAGTCACCAAAATCACTTTTGGACCATAATTTATGTTTTTTAAGAAGAAAGACAAGAAAAGACTATATAAGATTTCATTTTTTTCTTCTAGCTTTAAAATTCCTTTTTATTCTGAATCTAACCTCTAAATAGTAACTATGCATAATCTTTTCATAGTGTTAAGGAAGGGAAATTTAAGCTACTTTATTAACTCCTTCTCTGGAAATATTCCAAAATTTTTCTGCTTAATAAGTTGATGTTAGATGTTTCACTTACCAATCCATTGGACATAGTATAGTTTGATCTTCATTGATTAATCGTTAGACACATTTGTATGGCACAGAAGTAGAAACATCTCAATAGCCTAGATTATGCCACAGTATTTGCTTTAAACATGGCTCTGGGGAAAAGTTGATGCCATCCTTTTATACACTTTTTGATCCCAGACTAATTAATTTTATTGCTCAAGTGGTTATTTAAGCAGCGTGTATTCATTTCTCTGTGTTTGTGTGATTTGTGTGTAGATTGGAAAAAATATATAAAATGTGATTGAGATTATCATTTAACATTTTAGGACAACAACTTTTTATCTGAGTATTCATTTATATGATTAAATAAAACTTTTATTAGCAGTTAGGTAATTATAAATATATATCACTGATATGAAACACTTTTTACATTTGATTGTTCCAAGATTGTTAGCCTTCAGTACCCTTAATTCTAGTTTAGTTTGTTCTACAATATTTTCCTCACATAATAGCTGCACTTTGATGTGTATATATTTTGGCCTGAAATTAGAGGTGTGACTTACGAGGGAAATTTTTTTTTTCCTTCAGCTCCTATGTTCTACACCTCCTGCTGCCCCTATCCTTTGCCACCAGTGTTCTCAGGTCCTGCTGGGGGGACAGAGAAGATCAGAGGTGAAGGGTAGAGATGGCAGAAAGCGGGGTTGGAGCAGTGGGCTGGAGGTAGGGTAGGGAGCATGCAGAGAAAGATCAAAGGTGGATAAGTGGGAGGGGGTTGGGGGTTGATGGGGAGCAGAAAACATGGTAGTTAGAGGGAAATTGAAAATATATTTAAGAAAATAATTTTTAAAGGTCTAGGGGTGATTAATATTTGGATGATTAAATTTAAAGTAAATATAGAACTTGATTTATAATTTGTTGCCACTGTGACCCATATATACACAGATAAAATTTAAGATTTGCCATGCTGTATAACCTATAGGTTATCTATTAAATTAATCACTGACAAAACTTGATTTTCATTGTAGATCAAAGACCAAGCTCACCAATTCGACATCAGGGAAGGAATGACGAGCTTGAGCGTGATGAAAGAAGAGAGGAACGAAGAGTAGACAGAGTGGATGATAGAAGAGATGAAAGGGCTAGAGAGAGAGATAGGGAACGAGAACGAGACAGGGAGCGGGAGAGAGAGAGGGAACGTGAACGAGATCGGGAAAGAGAAAAAGAAAGAGAACTAGAAAGAGAGCGTGCTAGGGAACGGGAGAGAGAAAGAGAAAGAGAAAAGGAGAGAGAACGTGAAAGAGAGAGAGATCGCGATCATGACCGAGAGAGGGAAAGAGAGAGGGAGCGAGACAGGGAAAAAGAACGGGAGCGAGAAAGAGAAGAAAGAGAGAGGGAGAGAGAGCGAGAACGGGAAAGAGAGAGAGAACGGGAACGAGAAAGAGCAAGAGAAAGGGATAAAGAACGAGAACGTCAGCGGGATTGGGAAGAAAAGGACAAGGGACGAGATGACCGTAGAGAAAAGCGAGAAGATATTCGAGAAGATCGCAATCCGAGAGATGGACATGATGAGAGAAAATCAAAGTAAGAATGATATGAATCAATTTTAGAAAGTTCATTTCAGTTTCATTTAATGCTTTTCAGTGTTCCCTTAATTTTCTATTAAATCTTGTCTTCTCTTTTTGTGAGTCAAATTTATTATATACAAATAAAATGGTGTAAATTCTCTAATTATTTAGAAAATAATTTTTTATTTTATATTTTAATCCAGGGTCTATAATTAATCTGTAATAATTTGTTTAGAAGCTGGGTAATATATAAAGAAAACAAGCTTATTTAGCTCAGAGACTTGTGTGTGCAAGATCAAGCAACCCTATTTGTTCAACATCTGGTGAGGGCTCCCTTGGCTGTATTAAAACATGGTGAAGAAACAGAACAGGCCAAGTGAAAGATTGGCCTGGCTCTGAGCCGACTCATTCTGTGAGACCAGCATTAATCCCTTTCAAGGGCAGTGCCCCATTTCTTAGAGGTTCTGCTACCTCAGCACTACCACATGGAGAACCAAGCCTCTAATACATGAACCTTTGGGGAACAAACCACATCCAAACGATAGAATACTCTTTCTTATTTCCTGTGCATTTTTTATGGCATATGAGCTTTCTTGACTTGTTATAGACTTTTTTAGGAGGAATCCAACATAAAAGTGATAGTGAACTTGTGTCCCACTACTTCCTCTTGATAACTAGTTAATGATGATGGCTAGTCACCAAGAGATACTGCCTGAGTTTCTTATGCTTATAAATATGGAGTCACACCTCTAGGCTACAGGAAACAATTCACAGTATTATAGGACCTAAGAATTCCTATAATTGTTGTGTAGCTAGAAGATGAGAGATAAGGAAGTGTCCTCTCATGCTGTGAAGATATATAGTAGGTTATTGGGGCCAAAAGATATTTTCCTGGCATCTCATAGAATATATCTGAGCGCATTTCCTTCCTTCCTTCCTTCCTCCCTTCCTTCCTTCCTTCCTTATTTCTTTATTTTCTTTCTCTCTGTCTCACCTCTCTCTCTCTCCCCTCACCCTTCTCCCCACCTTCATCAAAAGAAATTATTTGTTTAGGTATCTAGGAAGTTGAGGGTTAGCTTTGATTTGTTCTGATGTGGCTCTAACCAGGTTATTATAGGAATGATATCTCTCCACTGTTTCCATCTGTGCTGATTCTAGTCTCATCAAATTTGTCTCCAAATGATGCCTTTGTTGGCCTTAGAATTGTACCTACGTTAGCAGTCCTCTTTGTATTGGGGCTCTCATTGATTGAGGAGTAGACAGTTCTTGGCTAAGCCAGTTCCATCATTGCTTTTCTGAATTATTGGCGTACAATTCAGCACCAAAGTGGAACCTCGGGTGGAGAGTACTTTACAATAAATTTTGGTTACAGATTAAAGAGCAGAATGTGACTATTAGGGCCAAAAGATATTTTCTTGGCACTCATTCTGCTCTTTAATCTACAACCAAAATCATTGTAATGTACTCTCCACCTTACTTTCCTGCTTCCCTCTCCCCACATATTAAAAATTTTACATTAAAATGAGCTTCAGAGATACTTCCTTTGTCACATGTAGGCAAACATACATAATATTTTCTTCTCTCTCTGACTTTTACATCTCTCTATCTTCTATAATTATAATTCTCAAATCTTTATGTGTCTTTTCTCCACTTCTCTGCTTTGATTAGTATTTTTTTCATACTTCTCATTTATGCTTATAATAAGCAACAGTTTTTCTGTTTTTTTCATGACTAATTAGCCATGAAAATCCCAAGAGTTGGGACTGACCCTAGAAACTTAGGAGTCAAACAAACCAATAAGAAAAACTAGTTAAATAATATTAATATCTTAACTTAGTTGTTATTTATACTTTCATCTCAGTAGTTTGAATTTATCCAGCACTTTTAAAAAGTTATTTAGGTTTGCTGCATTACCATAGTATTCATTTTACTCTAATTTTGTTTCATAAAAATAATTATGAATCATTTTTATCATACTTCAAATATTCACTTTATTCTAGTGTATCAATCAATTATTTCTTACTGTGTTAAATTGTCTCAAAAGTTAGTCGTTTAAAACAGCCACCATTTATTTGCTTATGATTCTGTGGATGAGTGATTTTACGTGGACTTAGCAGAGTATATTCTGCTGGTCCTTCTTGAGATAACTGTGTGTCTACAATTGACCTGACAGTTCAACCGTACCTAGATGATTCAAGGTGTCCTTACTCACATGTCTGGCATTTGGGGCACCTTATTTGTCCTCCATTTGACTTTTCATCCTCCAGTAGTCTAAATTTTGTTTTTGTGTACAATAATAGAGCATACCTGGAAAGCAAAAGCAGAATCTGTAAAGCTTCTTGGGTCCTCTCTAGATTTGTACAGTGTAACTTTTACCACATTCTTCTGTCATGTAGCAAGTCACTAGTCCTGCCCAGATTTAAAGAGTGAGGAAGTAGGCCACCAATTGATGGTGGAAGCTTTGGATAAGGACTTGCACAAGCTGAGGCCTGTGAGTTGTTACAGTACTCCTGGGACTGCCTTCTTCACTTGGTCACTCAAAAGAAGCTGTCCCAATGGATGTGCTGCAGCATCGTTCTCAACTTTTGACTGTAATGTTTATAAACAAACAATGTTGATAAAAAATAAGTAGTCCAAATGTAACAAAAATGTAAGAAAATACTGGAATAATTTAAGAACCAAGATGAATAAATCAGTATTTATTTTAAACTCAACTAAGGAAAAAGAAATATAATGAATATATGAATTATTTACTTATTTAATTATTTACTTATCACCAAGAAAGTGATTTTAATTCAAAGAAGGAAAAAGGAAGTTATTTTTTACAATGTACAAATAATATGCCTGGCACTGGGCTTATGACATAACTAATGCAGTTTAATGAGCTATTTTCTCCCTAACTTCAGATGACAAATTAAGGAACTTACTTAAGGCTGCATAATAAGTAATGTGGCTATAAATTGAACTCATAGCTTTTTTATTCCAAAACTAATACTAGATTTTCTTATCTGTTTTCCCTGCACAAAGTAATTTCTATATCATAAGAATGTAAAATTGGTTAATGTTTATATTAGAGGGTACATTAGTTTATTGATTTCACAAAACTGTATATTATCATTTTGCAGTATTTAAATATGGCAATTTTCACTTGAATGATTTTCCATGAATAATGAAAGAAAGAAATGTTGCCATGTATTTTAAATCTACAATTTGAAGTATTAGCAAATGAAGTAATGAATCTTAATTAAAGATACCAAATACCCTTTGTATGATACAGCTTTGACAATATTGCTTTCCTATAATTATAAGTTATAGTAAAATATACTAATAAAAAACATAGTAAAGAAATCTTCACCCTTTAGAATTTTATAAGTTGTATTTGTTTGCCCAATTTAGGAAGCGCTATAGAAATGAAGGGAGTCCCAGTCCTCGGCAGTCACCTAAGCGTCGGCGTGAACATTCTCCTGACAGTGACACTTACAACAGTGGAGATGATAAAAGTGAGCATTTTTTGTTTTCTGTGTCTCTGTATTCGTACTCATTTACTATGAGACCATTCTTTGACACTGATTGGAACTGACAAATTAAGATTTTTTAAAAAGTTTTCTGGATCTACTGCCTCTAAATATTTCCTTATGTGATTAAAGTATGTTTGAGAAGTATATCATTTATCATAATGGCATTGTCTTTTCCTACCATTTGTAGTTAAATCCAAATAGTAGGCTTTTTTCTGTCATTTGAAAAGTTTTCAGATGAAAAGTGAGAGATTGTCTAATTGTTATTTAAATGTAATGTGCAGTGTTTATTCACCTGGTGAATATGTGATTATTTTTCTCTTTTTGTATAGATGAAAAACACAGACTCTTGAGCCAGGTTGTACGACCTCAAGAATCTCGCTCTCTCAGCCCATCACATCTCCCTGAAGATAGGCAGAGTAGATGGAAAGAAGAAGATCGTAAACCAGAAAGAAAAGAGAGTTCAAGGCGCTATGAAGAGCAAGAACTCAAAGAGAAAGTTTCTTCTGTAGAAAAGCAGAGAGAACAGACAGAAATCTTGGAAAGCTCAAGAGCACGTACACAAGACATGATTGGCCACCACCAGTCTGAAGATCGAGACACATCTGATCGAGCTCATGAGGAAAATAAGAAAAAAGCAAAAGTTCAGAAGAAACCTATCAAGAAAAAAAAAGAGGATGATATTGGAATAGAGAGGAGTAACATTGAGACAACATCTGAAGATGGTCAAGTCTTCTCCCCTAAAAAAGGACAGAAGAAGAAAAATGTTGAAAAAAAACGTAAAAGATCCAAAGGTGATTCTGATATTTCTGATGAAGAAGCAGCCCAGCAAAATAAGAAGAAAAGAGGGCCACGAACTCCCCCTATGACAACCAAAGAGGATTTAGTTGAAATTTCCAACGATAAGGATGGTATGCTAGAGGATCCTCAGAAGAAAGAAGATACAGCCTTTAGTGACTGGTCTGATGAGGATGTGCCTGACCGTACAGAGGTGACAGAATCAGAGCATGCTGCCTCTGCTGCTACTCCTGGTAGTACCCCTTCTCCTCTATCTTCTCTTCTCCCTCCTCCACCTCCTTTGGCTAGTGCCAGTACAGCTGCCTCTGCTGCTCTTGCCTCTACTCCTATTACTGCTGCTACTGCCTCCTCCACCTCCATTTCCACCTCTGCGAACCCCACCAACACTACCAGTGCTACTTTTGCCAATGAAGAGTCACACAGAAAATGCCATAGGACACGAGTAGAAAAAGTAGAGGCACCTCATGTAACCATAGAAGATACACCACATCGAAAGCCAGTGGATCAAAAGAGGAGCAGCAGCCTTGGGAGCAATCGGAGTAATCGTAGTCACACCTCTGGCCGTCTGCGCTCTCCATCCAATGATTCTGCGCATAGAAGTGGGGATGACCAAGGTAGTCGAAAGAGAGTGCTGCATAGTGGTTCAAGAGATAGAGAAAAAACAAAAAGTCTAGAAATCACAGGAGAGAGAAAATCTAGGATTGACCAGTTAAAGCGTGGAGAGCCTAGCCGAAGTACTTCTTCAGGTAATAAAATTAAATTATGATCTAGTCATTGTTTCCTGTGTTAGTATATTTTATACAAATTATAATGCTAAAGTAATGCCTAGTTACTTTTTATACATGCTTTTTAATGTGATGGCTAATCTTTTTTTTTTTTTTTTAATTTTGTGGAACTTTGTGTGGGAGGAGGCTTATTCATCCCATTAAGAAATCATCATTTATTTTCATTATCCCTTTAAAGTCTCATCCATTATCACTTTAAGACCAATGTTATAATAGAGATACATTCAGTGCTATTAACAGTTTAATGTTAGGATTTTAATGATATGATTTGGTGAAAAGGCTCTCTACTCCAGTCCTATATCAACATTTGCAAATGTAACCTTCCTGCTATTCTTTCTATAGCCAGTACTGCTCTTTTTGCCTCAGAAAATAAGATAGGAGAGTAAAGAGAAGTCAAAGAATTAAATACTTATTAATATCTAACCATTTTATGTACATATTTCAAGATATTTTTGTACTGGAAATAGACAAGGAAACCTTTTTTTTCTTTAGGTACTGGGGATTGAACCCAGGGCTGCTCTCCCACTGAGCTATATCCCCAGCCCTCTTTAATATTTTATTTTGAGACAAGGTATCACAAAGTTGCTGAAGTCTAGCCTTGAACTTGTAATCCTCCTGCCTCAGCCTTTTAAGTTGCTAGGAATGATTATAGGTGTGCACCACTGTACTCGGCTGACAAGGAAATTTTTTAAACATACTTTGATTAACCCCTTGAGAGAGAGAAATTTGTCCCTAAAATGAGTTCTTTGTATATGTATGTAGAGAAATGTGTATGTAGAATGTACAGAGTATATAGAACATTGAAAATATTGAGAAAATATATTGGCAAGTAAATTGTAACTTTAAAAGATTCTAAAATGAAGTAGTTTGTTTCTGTTTACTGTTAATTTTTGTATGTGGCATATTTATTATAGATCGCCAGGATTCAAGAAGCCATAGTTCAAGAAGAAGTTCTCCTGAGTCAGATCGGCAAGTCCATTCAAGATCTGGGTCTTTTGATAGCAGAGATAGGCTTCAAGAAAGAGATCGATATGAGCATGATAGAGAGCGGGAGAGAGAGAGGAGGGATACAAGGCCAAGAGAATGGGACCGAGAAGCAGATAAAGACTGGCCAAGGAACAGAGATCGAGATAGATTGCGGGAACGCGAGAGAGAGCGAGACAAAAGGAGAGACCTGGACAGGGAAAGAGAGAGACTAATTCCTGAATCTGTTGAAAGGGACAGAGATAGAGATAGAACTTTTGAGATTTCTTCTCAGATAGAGTCTGTGAAACGCAGTGAAGCAAAACTGGAGAGTGAACATGAAAGAGACCTGGAAGCCGCTTCCCGAGACACTCTAACTTTGGATAAAGAAAGAATGGATAAAGAACTGGGATCTGTGCAAGGATTTGAAGATATGAATAAAGCTGAGAGAACTGAGAGTGTGGAAGGTGAGTGCCTCACCCTTTTCTCTGTTAAAAACAGATTAGACATCTCATATGCTCCATTCCTTTTCCAATTTCATGTGAAGTAAATATTTTCTTTTGAAAGGCAAATTGATTTCATTAGAGAAAGTAGATTCATAAGGAAAATTCCTGTGATACTAAAATATGTCTTTCCCTCTAGTACAAATTTGGGTTAAAATAATCCTAATGAAATAAAAGAAATAGTTCTTGAAATAAAAAGTGAGTACTCTAGATAGGGCAGAGGGATGGGAGGGGAAGAGAGGGAGCAGGGGGTTAGCAATGATGGTGGAATGTGATGGACATCATTATTTAAAGTAAATGTATGAAGACATGAATTGGTGTCAACATACTTTATCTACAAACAGAGATATGAGAAATCGTTCTCTATATGTGTAATAAGAATTATAATGCGTTCCACTGTCATGTATTTAAAAAACAAAATCAATTTTTAAAAAAAAGAGAGATCGAAGAATGAAATATTCAGTTCTGTTTATGCCCGACCATTGAAACATTGCTTAGGTACAATGTCCACAGATTTTGAAGAATAACCATCACATCCTTTTTCTTAAATGTTAAGAATAAAATAAAATCACAAAAATTGACATTTTAGTTCAGAGAAGGATTCACATAACTATTAGAGGTTCCTCTTTTCTAGGGCAACTGAGAACAAATATATGAAATAATAAAACCTGCTAAAACTGCATTTAATGGCAGATCAACTATAGAGCCCTCCTGGCATTCCTCAGTCCTAGAACAGGAATGCAGAGAAGTCAGCATGAACACTTTGGCCCAGTCTGAGCCAGTCTTGGCTCTGTGGAACCTCACTCTATACTGCCCCTATTCTTCATTCTTCACTACCACTTTGCTAGATAAACTGACTTTTATTATCAGGTTAAGGAGACTCCAGCTTCAATTGTAGGAGCGCAATTGCAGTGATTAGTTATATTCAGTAATGTAAAGAATCTGAGGTAGAGCTGGGCTCGGTGGTGCACTACTATAATCTCAGTGGCTCAGGAGGCTGAGGCAGGAGGATCTTGAGTTCAAAGCCAGCCTCAGCAACTTAGTGAGGCCCTAAGCAACTCAAGAGAGACCCTGTCTCTAAATAAAATACCAAAAAAGGGCTAGGGTTGTGGCTCAGTGGTTAAGCGCCCCTGGGTTCAATCCTTGGTACCAAAAAAAAAAAAAAAAAAGAATCTGAGGTAGAATTGTTTTGGTCAAGCCAAATTGGAGCTGGGGGAAAGGTAGAGATATATATATAAAACAGATGGCATACTGAGATATCTAATCAGATAACTAAGAGATACAAGGATCTACTTTTATAAACTATAGGCCAAAAGCTATCATATGGCAGATACAAATAATAAAAAAAAATTACTGCTTATGTACTATCTCAGAATATTTGCCTACAATAAACTAGACAAATTGATTCATGCCTTTCCTTTCTGTATCCCTTTTTAGTACCTGTTCTTCCCATTTCCGGATAGACCTTTGCACTTACATCATCTCCTCCTTACTCAGACTTTCTCAGTTATTTTCTCTATGAAGCCACCTGTGCAAAAAGCACTTTCACATTCTTAACAGCACCTTGTTTGTACATCTTTTATAGTATCCCCATACAGTATTGTAATTTTTTTTATGATTTTTCTCCCCATTGTACTGTACTCCTTTTTATCAATAGCTGATGAATGAAGATGTGTTGTGTCTGTACATGTATACCCCACATCTTACTTCTTGGTGAATTATAGCCTAGGTTAATAGGGATAATGGCCCCTCTGAGAATTCTCCTGAAATTTCTGCCTTCCTAAGACTCTCCATTTCTGGTATCAGTTTTTGAATCATTGTTCTAACATAACCTCCTATTTCCAAGCACTAAGATTATGATTTTTTTTGTTTTTAATTTGTCGTGACAGCATTTGGCCTATAGTAAAATCCACGACTTTTAAAAACAGATTAGACATCTTATATGCTATCTGTTATACATATTTTTGTTCTATTTGACTTAAACATTTCTACTGGGTTTTTTTCATATTATGTTTTCATCTCAAGTTTAAGTATAAATAGCATCATATCATGAGCCATGATTCTGATGTAGGCCCAACCTTGGGATATATTGAACTAATTATTATAATAGCTCTTGTGTGTCAGTGTCCTTCATTCCTAAAATGTTACCATTTTTTAGTTGCAACTACAGATAATGCAGCATAGACATTTAGAGGTAAATCATCTGCTGTATGATATATGTGTTCACTTAAAGTAGGAAAATGAGTTGTATAAGCTTAAAAATTTAAAAATGCTGTTACATTTATGTTTAGGTACATATTTATATGACCAATTATTAAAATGGGTTGTCTTAGAAATGAATTTGTGGGGATATGGGGAAATTTTTATAGAATTTAATAGAACAAAAAATTATCAGAATGACTAGAAACATTTCGTAGCCTCAAATTTTATTTGGTGCACATTCATACCCATGCACCATAGTGTTGCCATTCGAAAGTAAGGGTTTTAGATTCCATAAAGTATATAGATTGCCAG